>NC_090439.1:228639456-229312766 GCF_031143425.1 Pleurodeles waltl
ATAACTTGGACACATCACATTTTTTCACAGAAAACAGAGGTGTTTTTTTGCAAAGTGCCTACCTGTGAATTTTGGCCTCTAGCTCAGTCTGCACCTGGGGAAACCTAGCAAACCAGTGCATTTTAAAAAACTAGACACCTAGGGGAATCCAAGATGGGGTGACTTGTGGGGCTCTGACCAGGTTCTGTTACCCAGAATCCTTTGCAAACCTCACAATTTGACCAAAAAAATACTTTTTCCTCTAATTTCGGTGACATAATGTTCTGGAATTTGGGAGGAGCCACAAATTTCCTTCCACCCAGTGTTCCCCCAAGTCTCCCGATAAAAATGGTACCTCAGTTGTGTGGGTAGGCCTAGCGCCCACGAAAGGAAATGGCCCAAAACACAACGTGGACACATCAAATTTTTTCACAGAAAACAGAGGTGCTTTTTACAAAGTGAACACCTGTGGATTTTGGCCCTCTAGCTCAGCCGGCACCTGGGGAAACCTAGCAAACCAGCGCATTTTATTAAACTAGACACCTAGGGGAATCCAAGATGGGGTGACTTGTGGGGCTCTGACCAGGTTCTGTTACCCAGAATCCTTTGCAAACCTCAAAATTTGACCAAAAAAACACTTTTTCCTCTCATTTCGGTGACAGAAAGGTCTGGAATCTGAGAGGAGCCACAAATTTCCTTCCACCCAGCGTTCCCCCAAGTCTCCCGATAAAAATGGTACCTCACTTTTGTGGGTAGGCCTAGTGCCCACGAAAGGAAATGGCTCAAAACACAACGTGGACACATCACATTTTTTCACAGAAAACAGTGCCTACCTGTGGATTTTGGCCTCTAGCTCAGCCGGCACCTGGGGAAACCTAGCAAACCAGCGTATTTTTGAAAACTAGAAACCTAATGGAATCCAAGATGGGGTGACTTGTGGGGCTCTGACCAGGTTCTGTTACCCAGAATCCTTTGCAAACCTCAAAATTTGACCAAACAAACACCTTTTCCTCTCATTTCGGTGACAGAAAGTTCTGGAATTTGAGAGGAGCCACAAATTTCATTCCACCCAGCGTTCCCCCAAGTCTCCCGATAAAAATGGTACCTCACTTTTGTGGGTAGGCCTAGCGCCCACCAAAGGAAATGGCTCAAAACACAACGTGAACACATCACATTTTTTCACAGAAAACAGTGCCTACCTGTGGCTTTTGGCCTCTAGCTCAGCCGGCACCTGGGGAAACCTAGCAAACCAGCGTATTTTTGAAAACTAGAAACCTAATGGAATCCAAGATGGGGTGACTTGTGGGGCTCTGACCAGGTTCTGTTACCCAGAATCTTTTGCAAACCTCAAAATGTGACCAAACAAACACCTTTTCCTCTCATTTCGGTGACAGAAAGTTCTGGAATTCGAGAGGAACCACAAATTTCCTTCCACCCAGCGTTCCCCCAAGTCTCCCGATAAAAATGGTACCTCACTTGTGTGGGTAGGCCTAGCGCCCACGAAAGGAAATGGTCCAAAACACAACGTGGACACATCAAATTTTTTCACAGAAAACAAGGTGCTTTTTGCAAAGTGCCTACCTGTGGATTTTGGCCTCTAGCTCAGCCGGCACCTGGGGAAACCTAGCAAACCAGTGCATTTTTGAAAACTAGACACCTAGGGGAATCCAAGATGGGGTGACTTGTGGGGCTCTGACCAGGTTCTGTTACCCAGAATCCTTTGCAAACCTCAAAATGTGACCAAAAAAACACCTTTTCCTCTCATTTCAGTGACAGAAAGTTCTAGAATCTGAGAGGAGCCACAAATTTCCTTCCACCCAGCGTTCCCCCAAGTCTCCAGATAAAAATGGTACCTCACTTGTGTGGGTAGGCCTAGGGCCCAGAAAAGGAAATGGCCCAAAACACAACATGGACACATCAAATTTTTTCACAGAAAACAGGTGCTTTTTACAAAGTGCCTACCTGTGGATTTTGGCCTCTAGCTCCGCCGGCACCTGGGGAAACCTAGCACACCAGTGCATTTTTGAAAACTAGACACCGAGGGGAATCCAAGATGGGGTGACTTGTGTGGCTCTGATCAGGTTCTGTTACCCAGAATCCTTTGCAAACCTCAAAATTTGACAAAAAAAACACTTTTTCTTCTCATTTCGGTGACGGAAAGTTCTGGAATCTGAGAGGAGCCACAAATTTCCTTCCACCCAGCGTTCCCCCAAGTCTCCAGATAAAAATGGTACCTCACTTGTGTGGGTAGGCCTAGGGCCCATGAAAGGAAATGGCCCAAAACACAACATGGACACATCACATTTTTTCACAGAAAACAGTGCCTACCTGTGGACTTTGGCCTCTAGCTCATTCGGCACCTGGGGAAACCTAGCAAACCAGCGCATTTTTGAAAACTTGAAACCTAGGGGAATCCAAGATGGGGTGACTTGTGGGGCTCTGACCAGGTTCTGTTACCCAGAATCCTTTGCAAACCTCACTATTTGACCAAAAAAATACTTTTTCCTCTAATTTCGGTGACAGAAAGTTCTGGAATTTGAGAGGAGCCACAAATTTCCTTCCACCCAGTGTTCCCCCAAGTCTCCCGATAAAAATGGTACCTCACTTGTGTGGGTAGGCCTAGCGTCCACCAAAGGAAATGGCCCAAAACACAACGTGGACACATCACATTTTTTCACAGAAAACAGAGGTGTTTTTTTGCAAAGTGCCTACCTGTGGATTTTGGCCTCTAGCTCAGTCTGCACCTGGGGAAACCTAGCAAACCAGTGCATTTTAAAAAACTAGACACCTAGGGGAATCCAAGTTGGGGTGACTTGTGGGGATCTGACCAGGTTCTGTTACCCAGAATCCTTTACAAACCTCAAAATTTGACCAAAAAAACACCTTTTCCTCTCATTTCAGTGACAGAAAGTTCTGGAATCTGAGAGGAGCCACAAATTTCCTTCCACCCAGCGTTCCCCCAAGTCTCCCGATAAAAATGGTACCTCACCTGTGTGGGTAGGCCTAGCGTCCCCCAAAGGAAATGGCCCAAAACACAACGTGGACACATCAAATGTTTTCACAGAAAACAGAGGTGCTCTTTACAAAGTGCCTACCTGTGGATTTTGGCCTCTAGCTCAGCCGGCACCTGGGGAAACCTAGCAAACCAGCGCATTTTTGAAAACTAGACAACCAGGGGAATCCAAGATGGGGTGACTTGTGGGGCTCTGACCAGGTTCTGTTACCCAGAATCCTTTGCAAACCTCACAATTTGACCAAAAAAATACTTTTTCCTCTAATTTCGGTGACATAAAGTTCTGGAATTTGGGAGGAGCCACAAATTTCCTTCCACCCAGTGTTCCCCCAAGTCTCCCGATAAAAATGGTACCTCACTTGTGTGGGTAGGCCTAGCGCCCACGAAAGGAAATGGCCCAAAACACAACGTGGACACATCTATTTTTTTCACAGAAAACAGAGGTGCTTTTTACAAAGTGCCTACCTGTGGATTTTGGCCCTCTAGCTCAGCCGGCACCTGGGGAAACCTAGCAAACCAGTGCATTTTATTAAACTAGACACCTAGGGGAATCCAAGATGGGGTGACTTGTGGGGCTCTGACCAGGTTCTGTTACCCAGAATCCTTTGCAAACCTCAAAATGTGACCAAAAAAACACCTTTTCCTCTCATTTCAGTGACAGAAAGTTCTAGAATCTGAGAGGAGCCACAAATTTCCTTCCACCCAGCGTTCCCCCAAGTCTCCAGATAAAAATGGTACCTCACTTGTGTGGGTAGGCCTAGGGCCCAGAAAAGGAAATGGCCCAAAACACAACATGGACACATCAAATTTTTTCACAGAAAACAGAGGTGCTTTTTACAAAGTGCCTACCTGTGGATTTTGGCCTCTAGCTCCGCCGGCAGCTGGGGAAACCTAGCACACCAGTGCATTTTTGAAAACTAGACACCGAGGGGAATCCAAGATGGGGTGACTTGTGTGGCTCTGATCAGGTTCTGTTACCCAGAATCCTTTGCAAACCTCAAAATTTGACAAAAAAAACTCTTTTTCTTCTCATTTCGGTGACGGAAAGTTCTGGAATCTGAGAGGAGCCACAAATTTCCTTCCACCCAGCGTTCCCCCAAGTCTCCAGATAAAAATGGTACCTCACTTGTGTGGGTAGGCCTAGGGCCCATGAAAGGAAATGGCCCAAAACACAACATGGACACATCACATTTTTTCACAGAAAACAGTGCCTACCTGTGGACTTTGGCCTCTAGCTCATTCGGCACCTGGGGAAACCTAGCAAACCAGCGCATTTTTGAAAACTTGAAACCTAGGGGAATCCAAGATGGGGTGACTTGTGGGGCTCTGACCAGGTTCTGTTACCCAGAATCCTTTGCAAACCTCACAATTTGACCAAAAAAATACTTTTTCCTCTAATTTCGGTGACAGAAAGTTCTGGAATTTGAGAGGAGCCACAAATTTCCTTCCACCCAGTGTTCCCCCAAGTCTCCCGATAAAAATGGTACCTCACTTGTGTGGGTAGGCCTAGCGTCCACCAAAGGAAATGGCCCAAAACACAACGTGGACACATCACATTTTTTCACAGAAAACAGAGGTGTTTTTTTGCAAAGTGCCTACCTGTGGATTTTGGCCTCTAGCTCAGTCTGCACCTGGGGAAACCTAGCAAACCAGTGCATTTTAAAAAACTAGACACCTAGGGGAATCCAAGTTGGGGTGACTTGTGGGGATCTGACCAGGTTCTGTTACCCAGAATCCTTTACAAACCTCAAAATTTGACCAAAAAAACACCTTTTCCTCTCATTTCAGTGACAGTAAGTTCTGGAATCTGAGAGGAGCCACAAATTTCCTTCCACCCAGCGTTCCCCCAAGTCTCCCGATAAAAATGGTACCTCACTTGTGTGGGTAGGCCTAGCGTCCACCAAAGGAAATGGCCCAAAACACAACGTGGACACATCACATTTTTTCACAGAAAACAGAGGTGGTTTTTTTGCAAAGTGCCTACCTGTGGATTTTGGCCTCTAGCTCAGTCGGCACCTGGGGAAACCTAGCAAACCAGTGCATTTTTGAAAACTAGACACCTAGGGGAATCCAAGTTGGGGTGACTTGTGGGGATCTGACCAGGTTCTGTTACCCAGAATCCTTTACAAACCTCAAAATTTGACCCAAAAAACACTTTTTCCTCTCATTTCGGTGACAGAAAGTTTTGGAATCTGAGAGGGGCCACAAATTTCCTTCCACCCAGCACTCCCCCAAGTCTCTTGATAAAAATGGTACCTCACTTGTGTGGGTTGGCCTAGCGCCCATGAAAGGAAATGGCCCAAAACACAACGTGGACACATCAACTGTTTTCACAGAAAACAGAGGTGCTTTTTACAAAGTGCCTACCTGTGGATTTTGGCCTCTAGCTCAGCCGGCAGCTGGGGAAACCTAGCAAACCAGCGCATTTTTGAAAACTAGACACCTAGGGGAATCCAAGATGGGGTGACTTGTGGGGCTCTGACCAGGTTCTGTTACCCAGAATCCTTTGCAAACCTCAAAATTTGACCAAAAAAATACTTTTTCCTCTCATTTCGGTGACAGAAAGTTCTGGAATCTGAGAGGAGCCACGAATTTCCTTCCACCCAGCGTTCCCCCAAGTCTCCCGATAAAAATGGTACCTCACTTGTGTGGGTAGGCCTAGGGCAGACAAAAGGAAATGGCCCAAAACACAACGTGGACACATCAAATTTTTTCACAGAAAACAAGGTGCTTTTTACAAAGTGCCTACCTGTGGATTTTGGACTCTAGCTCAGCCGGCACCTGGGGAAACCTAGCAAACCAGTGCATTTTTGAAAACTAGACACCTGGGGGAATCCAAGATGGGGTGACTTGTGGGGCTCTGACCAGGTTCTGTTACCCAGAATCCTTTGCAAACCTCAAAATTTGACCAAAAAAACACCTTTTCCTCTCATTTCAGTGACAGAAAGTTCTGGAATCTGAGAGGAGCCACAAATTTCCTTCCACCCAGCGTTCCCCCAAGTCTCCCGATAAAAATGGTACCTCACTTGTGTGGGTAGGCCTAGCGTCCACCAAAGGAAATGGCCCAAAACACAACGTGGACACATCACATTTTTTCACAGAAAACAGAGGTGTTTTTTTGCAAAGTGCCTACCTGTGGATTTTGGCCTCTAGCTCAGTCTGCACCTGGGGAAACATAGCAAACCAGTGCATTTTAAAAAACTAGACACCTAGGGGAATCCAAGTTGGGGTGACTTGTGGGGATCTGACCAGGTTCTGTTACCCAGAATCCTTTACAAACCTCAAAATTTGACCCAAAAAACACTTTTTCCTCTCATTTCGGTGACAGAAAGTTTTGGAATCTGAGAGGGGCCACAAATTTCCTTCCACCCAGCACTCCCCCAAGTCTCTTGATAAAAATGGTACCTCACTTGTGTGGGTTGGCCTAGCGCCCATGAAAGGAAATGGCCCAAAACACAACGTGGACACATCAAATGTTTTCACAGAAAACAGAGGTGCTTTTTACAAAGTGCCTACCTGTGGATTTTGGCCTCTAGCTCAGCCGGCACCTGGGGAAACCTAGCAAACCAGCGCATTTTTGAAAACTAGACACCCAGGGGAATCCAAGATGGGGTGACTTGTGGGGCTCTGACCAGGTTCTGTTACCCAGAATCCTTTGCAAACCTCACAATTTGACCAAAAAAATACATTTTCCTCTAATTTCGGTGACAGAAAGTTCTGGAATTTGAGAGGAGCCACAAATTTCCTTCCACCCAGTCTTCCCCCAAGTCTCCCGATAAAAATGGTACCTCAGTTGTGTGGGTAGGCTTAGCGCCCACGAAAGGAAATGGCCCAAAACACAACGTGGACACATCAAATTTTTTCACAGAAAACAGAGGTGCTTTTTACAAAGTGCCTACCTGTGGATTTTGGCCCTCTAGCTCAGCCGGCACCTGGGGAAACCTAGCAAACCAGCGCATTTTATTAAACTAGACACCTAGGGGAATCCAAGATGGGGTGACTTGTGGGGCTCTGACCAGGTTCTGTTACCCAGAATCCTTTGCAAACCTCAAAATTTGACCAAAAAAACACTTTTTCCTCTCATTTCGGCGACAGAAAGTTCTGGAATCTGAGAGGAGCCACAAATTTCCTTCCACCCAGCATTCCCCCAAGTCTCCCGATAAAAATGGTACCTCACTTTTGTGGGTAGGCCTAGCGCCCACGAAAGGAAATGGCTCAAAACACAACGTGGACACATCACATTTTTTCACAGAAAACAGTGCCTACCTGTGGATTTTGGCCTCTAGCTCAGCCGGCACCTGGGGAAACCTAGCAAACCAGCGTATTTTTGAAAACTAGAAACCTAATGGAATCCAAGATGGGGTGACTTGTGGGGCTCTGACCAGGTTCTGTTACCCAGAATCCTTTGCAAACCTCAAAATTTGACCAAACAAACACCTTTTCCTCTCATTTCGGTGACAGAAAGTTCTGGAATTTGAGAGGAGCCACAAATTTCCTTCCACCCAGCGTTCCCCGAAGTCTCCCGATAAAAATGGTACCTCACTTTTGTGGGTAGGCCTAGCGCCCACGAAAGGAAATGGCTCAAAACACAACGTGAACACATCACATTTTTTCACAGAAAACAGTGCCTACCTGTGGCTTTTGGCCTCTAGCTCAGCCGGCACCTGGGGAAACCTAGCAAACCAGCGTATTTTTGAAAACTAGAAACCTAATGGAATCCAAGATGGGGTGACTTGTGGGGCTCTGACCAGGTTCTGTTACCCAGAATCCTTTGCAAACCTCAAAATGTGACCAAACAAACACCTTTTCCTCTCATTTCGGTGACAGAAAGTTCTGGAATTCGAGAGGAACCACAAATTTCCTTCCACCCAGCGTTCCCCCAAGTCTCCCGAAAAAAATGGTACCTCACTTGTGTGGGTAGGCCTAGCGCCCACGAAAGGAAATGGCCCAAAACACAACGTGGACACATCAAATTTTTTCACAGAAAACAGAGGTGTTTTTTGCAAAGTGCCTACCTGTGGATTTTGGCCTCTAGCTCAGTCGGCACCTGGGGAAACCTAGCAAACCAGTGCATTTTTGAAAACTAGACACCTAGGGGAATCCAAGTTGGGGTGACTTGTGGGGATCTGACTAGGTTCTGTTACCCAGAATCCTTTGCAAACCTCAAAATTTGACCCAAAAAACACTTTTTCCTCTCATTTCGGTGACAGAAAGTTTTGGAATCTGAGAGGAGCCACAAATTTCCTTCCACTCAGCGTCCCCCCAAGTCTCCTGATAAAAATGGTACCTCACTTATGTCGGTAGGCCTAGCGCCCACGAAAGGAAATGGCCCAAAACACAACGTGGACACATCAAATTTTTTCACAGAAAACAAGGTGCTTTTTACAAAGTGCCTGCCTGTGGATTTTGGCCTCTAGCTCAGCCGGCACCTGGGGAAACCTAGCAAACAAGTGCATTTTTGAAAACTAGACACCTAGGGGAATCCAATTTGGGGTGACTTGTGGGGCTCTGACCAGGTTCTGTTACCCAGAATCCTTTGCAAACCTCAAAATTTGACCAAAAAAACACCTTTTCCTCTCATTTCAGTGACAGAAAGTTCTGGAATCTGAGAGGAGCCACAAATTTCCTTCCACCCAGCGTTCCCCCAAGTCTCCAGATAAAAATGGTACCTCACTTGTGTGGGTAGGCCTAGGGCCCACAAAAGGAAATGGCCCAAAACACAACATGGACACATCACATTTTTTCACAGAAAACAGAGGTGCTTTTTACAAAGTGCCTACCTGTGGATTTTGGCATCTAGCTCCGCCGGCACCTGGGGAAACCTAGCACACCAGCGCATTTTTGAAAACTAGACACCGAGGGGAATCCAAGATGGGGTGACTTGTGTGGCTCTGATCAGGTTCTGTTACCCAGAATCCTTTGCAAACCTCAAAATTTGACACAAAAAAACACTTTTTCTTCTCATTTCGGTGACAGAAAGTTCTGGAATCTGAGAGGAGCCACAAATTTCCTTCCACCCAGCGTTCCCCCAAGTCTCCAGATAAAAATGGTACCTCACTTGTGTGGGTAGGCCTAGGGCCCATGAAAGGAAATGGCCCAAAACACAACGTGGACACATCACATTTTTTCACAGAAAACAGTGCCTACCTGTGGACTTTGGCCTCTAGCTCAGTCGGCACCTGGGGAAACCTAGCAAACCAGCGCATTTTTGAAAACTTGAAACCTAGGGGAATCCAAGATGGGGTGACTTGTGGGGCTCTGACCAGGTTCTGTTACCCAGAATCCTTTGCAAACCTCACAATTTGACCAAAAAAATACTTTTTCCTCTAATTTCGGTGACAGAAAGTTCTGGAATTTGAGAGGAGCCACAAATTTCCTTCCACCCAGTGTTCCCCCAAGTCTCCCGATAAAAATGGTACCTCACTTGTGTGGGTAGGCCTAGCGTCCACCAAAGGAAATGGCCCAAAACACAACGTGGACACATCACATTTTTTCACAGAAAACAGAGGTGTTTTTTTGCAAAGTGCCTACCTGTGGATTTTGGCCTCTAGCTCAGTCGGCACCTGGGGAAACCTAGCAAACCAGTGCATTTTAAAAAACTAGACACCTAGGGGAATCCAAGTTGGGGTGACTTGTGGGGATCTGACCAGGTTCTGTTACCCAGAATCCTTTACAAACCTCAAAATTTGACCCAAAAAACACTTTTTCCTCTCATTTCGGTGACAGAAAGTTTTGGAATCTGAGAGGGGCCACAAATTTCCTTCCACCCAGCACTCCCCCAAGTCTCTTGATAAAAATGGTACCTCACTTGTGTGGGTTGGCTTAGCGCCCACGAAAGGAAATGGCCCAAAACACAACGTGGACACATCAAATTTTTTCACAGAAAACAGAGGTGCTTTTTACAAAGTGCCTACCTGTGGATTTTGGCCCTCTAGCTCAGCCGGCACCTGGGGAAACCTAGCAAACCAGCGCATTTTATTAAACTAGACACCTAGGGGAATCCAAGATGGGGTGACTTGTGGGGCTCTGACCAGGTTCTGTTACCCAGAATCCTTTGCAAACCTCAAAATTTGACCAAAAAAACACTTTTTCCTCTCATTTCGGCGACAGAAAGTTCTGGAATCTGAGAGGAGCCACAAATTTCCTTCCACCCAGCGTTCCCCCAAGTCTCCCGATAAAAATGGTACCTCACTTTTGTGGGTAGGCCTAGCGCCCACGAAAGGAAATGGCTCAAAACACAACGTGGACACATCACATTTTTTCACAGAAAACAGTGCCTACCTGTGGATTTTGGCCTCTAGCTCAGCCGGCACCTGGGGAAACCTAGCAAACCAGCGTATTTTTGAAAACTAGAAACCTAATGGAATCCAAGATGGGGTGACTTGTGGGGCTCTGACCAGGTTCTGTTACCCAGAATCCTTTGCAAACCTCAAAATTTGACCAAACAAACACCTTTTCCTCTCATTTCGGTGACAGAAAGTTCTGGAATTTGAGAGGAGCCACAAATTTCCTTCCACCCAGCGTTCCCCGAAGTCTCCCGATAAAAATGGTACCTCACTTTTATGGGTAGGCCTAGCGCCCACGAAAGGAAATGGCTCAAAACACAACGTGAACACATCACATTTTTTCACAGAAAACAGTGCCTACCTGTGGCTTTTGGCCTCTAGCTCAGCCGGCACCTGGGGAAACCTAGCAAACCAGCGTATTTTTGAAAACTAGAAACCTAATGGAATCCAAGATGGGGTGACTTGTGGGGCTCTGACCAGGTTCTGTTACCCAGAATCCTTTGCAAACCTCAAAATGTGACCAAACAAACACCTTTTCCTCTCATTTCGGTGACAGAAAGTTCTGGAATTCGAGAGGAACCACAAATTTCCTTCCACCCAGCGTTCCCCCAAGTCTCCCGATAAAAATGGTACCTCACTTGTGTGGGTAGGCCTAGCGCCTACGAAAGGAAATGGCCCAAAACACAACGTGGACACATCACATTTTTTCACAGAAAACAGAGGTGTTTTTTGCAAAGTGCCTACCTGTGGATTTTGGCCTCTAGCTCAGTCGGCACCTGGGGAAACCTAGCAAACCAGTGCATTTTTGAAAACTAGACACCTAGGGGAATCCAAGTTGGGGTGACTTGTGGGGATCTGACTAGGTTCTGTTACCCAGAATCCTTTGCAAACCTCAAAATTTGACCCAAAAAACACTTTTTCCTCTCATTTCGGTGACAGAAAGTTTTGGAATCTGAGAGGAGCCACAAATTTCCTTCCACTCAGCGTCCCCCCAAGTCTCCTGATAAAAATGGTACCTCACTTATGTCGGTAGGCCTAGCGCCCACGAAAGGAAATGGCCCAAAACACAACGTGAACACATCAAATTTTTTCACAGAAAACAAGGTGCTTTTTACAAAGTGCCTGCCTGTGGATTTTGGCCTCTAGCTCAGCCGGCACCTGGGGAAACCTAGCAAACAAGTGCATTTTTGAAAACTAGACACCTAGGGGAATCCAATTTGGGGTGACTTGTGGGGCTCTGACCAGGTTCTGTTACCCAGAATCCTTTGCAAACCTCAAAATTTGACCAAAAAAACACCTTTTCCTCTCATTTCAGTGACAGAAAGTTCTGGAATCTGAGAGGAGCCACAAATTTCCTTCCACCCAGCGTTCCCCCAAGTCTCCAGATAAAAATGGTACCTCACTTGTGTGGGTAGGCCTAGGGCCCACAAAAGGAAATGGGCCAAAACACAACATGGACACATCAAATTTTTACACAGAAAACAGAGGTGCTTTTTACAAAGTGCCTACCTGTGGATTTTGGCCTCTAGCTCCGCCGGCACCTGGGGAAACCTAGCACACCAGCGCATTTTTGAAAACTAGACACCGAGGGGAATCCAAGATGGGGTGACTTGTGTGGCTCTGATCAGGTTCTGTTACCCAGAATCCTTTGCAAACCTCAAAATTTGACACAAAAAAACATTTTTTCTTCTCATTTCGGTGACAGAAAGTTCTGGAATCTGAGAGGAGCCACAAATTTCCTTCCACCCAGCGTTCCCCCAAGTCTCCAGATAAAAATGGTACCTCACTTGTGTGGGTAGGCCTAGGGCCCATGAAAGGAAATGGCCCAAAACACAACGTGGACACATCACATTTTTTCACAGAAAACAGTGCCTACCTGTGGACTTTGGCCTCTAGCTCAGTCGGCACCTGGGGAAACCTAGCAAACCAGCGCATTTTTGAAAACTTGAAACCTAGGGGAATCCAAGATGGGGTGACTTGTGGGGCTCTGACCAGGTTCTGTTACCCAGAATCCTTTGCAAACCTCACAATTTGACCAAAAAAATACTTTTTCCTCTAATTTCGGTGACAGAAAGTTCTGGAATTTGAGAGGAGCCACAAATTTCCTTCCACCCAGTGTTCCCCCAAGTCTCCCGATAAAAATGGTACCTCACTTGTGTGGGTAGGCCTAGCGTCCACCAAAGGAAATGGCCCAAAACACAACGTGGACACATCACATTTTTTCACAGAAAACAGAGGTGTTTTTTTGCAAAGTGCCTACCTGTGGATTTTGGCCTCTAGCTCAGTCGGCACCTGGGGAAACCTAGCAAACCAGTGCATTTTAAAAAACTAGACACCTAGGGGAATCCAAGTTGGGGTGACTTGTGGGGATCTGACCAGGTTCTGTTACCCAGAATTCTTTACAAACCTCAAAATTTGACCCAAAAAACACTTTTTCCTCTCATTTCGGTGACAGAAAGTTTTGGAATCTGAGAGGGGCCACAAATTTCCTTCCACCCAGCACTCCCCCAAGTCTCTTGATAAAAATGGTACCTCACTTGTGTGGGTTGGCCTAGCGCCCATGAAAGGAAATGGCCCAAAACACAACGTGGACACATCAACTGTTTTCACAGAAAACAGAGGTGCTTTTTACAAAGTGCCTACCTGTGGATTTTGGCCTCTAGCTCAGCCGGCAGCTGGGGAAACCTAGCAAACCAGCGCATTTTTTAAAACTAGACACCTAGGGGAATCCAAGATGGGGTGACTTGTGGGGCTCTGACCAGGTTCTGTTACCCAGAATCCTTTGCAAACCTCAAAATTTGACCAAAAAAATACTTTTTCCTCTCATTTCGGTGACAGAAAGTTCTGGAATCTGAGAGGAGCCACGAATTTCCTTCCACCCAGCGTTCCCCCAAGTCTCCCGATAAAAATGGTACCTCACTTGTGTGGGTAGGCCTAGGGCAGACAAAAGGAAATGGCCCAAAACACAACGTGGACACATCAAATTTTTTCACAGAAAACAAGGTGCTTTTTACAAAGTGCCTACCTGTGGATTTTGGCCTCTAGCTCAGCCGGCACCTGGGGAAACCTAGCAAACCAGTGCATTTTTGAAAACTAGACACCTAGGGGAATCCAAGATGGGGTGACTTGTGGGGCTCTGACCAGGTTCTGTTACCCAGAATCCTTTGCAAACCTCAAAATTTGACCAAACAAACACCTTTTCCTCTCATTTCGGTGACAGAAAGTTCTGGAATTTGAGAGGAGCCACAAATTTCCTTCCACCCAGCGTTCCCCCAAGTCTCCCGATAAAAATGGTACCTCACCTGTGTGGGTAGGCCTAGCGTCCACCAAAGGAAATGGCCCAAAACACAACGTGGACACATCACATTTTTTCACAGAAAACAGTGCCTACCTGTGGATTTTGGCCTCTAGCTCAGCCGGCACCTGGGGAAACCTAGCAAACCAGCGTATTTTTGAAAACTAGAAACCTAATGGAATCCAAGATGGGGTGACTTGTGGGGCTCTGACCAGGTTCTGTTACCCAGAATCCTTTGCAAACCTCAAAATTTGACCAAAAAAACACTTTTTCCTCTCATTTCGGCGACAGAAAGTTCTGGAATCTGAGAGGAGCCACAAATTTCCTTCCACCCAGCGTTCCCCCAAGTCTCCCGATAAAAATGGTACCTCACTTTTGTGGGTAGGCCTAGCGCCCACGAAAGGAAATGGCTCAAAACACAACGTGGACACATCACATTTTTTCACAGAAAACAGTGCCTACCTGTGGATTTTGGCCTCTAGCTCAGCCGGCACCTGGGGAAACCTAGCAAACCAGCGTATTTTTGAAAACTAGAAACCTAATGGAATCCAAGATGGGGTGACTTGTGGGGCTCTGACCAGGTTCTGTTACCCAGAATCCTTTGCAAACCTCAAAATTTGACCAAACAAACACCTTTTCCTCTCATTTCGGTGACAGAAAGTTCTGGAATTTGAGAGGAGCCACAAATTTCCTTCCACCCAGCGTTCCCCGAAGTCTCCCGATAAAAATGGTACCTCACTTTTGTGGGTAGGCCTAGCGCCCACGAAAGGAAATGGCTCAAAACACAACGTGAACACATCACATTTTTTCACAGAAAACAGTGCCTACCTGTGGCTTTTGGCCTCTAGCTCAGCCGGCACCTGGGGAAACCTAGCAAACCAGCGTATTTTTGAAAACTAGAAACCTAATGGAATCCAAGATGGGGTGACTTGTGGGGCTCTGACCAGGTTCTGTTACCCAGAATCCTTTGCAAACCTCAAAATGTGACCAAACAAACACCTTTTCCTCTCATTTCGGTGACAGAAAGTTCTGGAATTCGAGAGGAACCACAAATTTCCTTCCACCCAGCGTTCCCCCAAGTCTCCCGATAAAAATGGTACCTCACTTGTGTGGGTAGGCCTAGCGCCCACGAAAGGAAATGGCCCAAAACACAACGTGGACACATCACATTTTTTCACAGAAAACAGAGGTGTTTTTTGCAAAGTGCCTACCTGTGGATTTTGGCCTCTAGCTCAGTCGGCACCTGGGGAAACCTAGCAAACCAGTGCATTTTTGAAAACTAGACACCTAGGGGAATCCAAGTTGGGGTGACTTGTGGGGATCTGACTAGGTTCTGTTACCCAGAATCCTTTGCAAACCTCAAAATTTGACCCAAAAAACACTTTTTCCTCTCATTTCGGTGACAGAAAGTTTTGGAATCTGAGAGGAGCCACAAATTTCCTTCCACTCAGCGTCCCCCCAAGTCTCCTGATAAAAATGGTACCTCACTTATGTCGGTAGGCCTAGCGCCCACGAAAGGAAATGGCCCAAAACACAACGTGGACACATCAAATTTTTTCACAGAAAACAAGGTGCTTTTTACAAAGTGCCTGCCTGTGGATTTTGGCCTCTAGCTCAGCCGGCACCTGGGGAAACCTAGCAAACAAGTGCATTTTTGAAAACTAGACACCTAGGGGAATCCAATTTGGGGTGACTTGTGGGGCTCTGACCAGGTTCTGTTACCCAGAATCCTTTGCAAACCTCAAAATTTGACCAAAAAAACACCTTTTCCTCTCATTTCAGTGACAGAAAGTTCTGGAATCTGAGAGGAGCCACAAATTTCCTTCCACCCAGCGTTCCCCCAAGTCTCCAGATAAAAATGGTACCTCACTTGTGTGGGTAGGCCTAGGGCCCACAAAAGGAAATGGCCCAAAACACAACATGGACACATCAAATTTTTACACAGAAAACAGAGGTGCTTTTTACAAAGTGCCTACCTGTGGATTTTGGCCTCTAGCTCCGCCGGCACCTGGGGAAACCTAGCACACCAGCGCATTTTTGAAAACTAGACACCGAGGGGAATCCAAGATGGGGTGACTTGTGTGGCTCTGATCAGGTTCTGTTACCCAGAATCCTTTGCAAACCTCAAAATTTGACCAAAAAAAACACTTTTTCTTCTCATTTCGGTGACAGAAAGTTCTGGAATCTGAGAGGAGCCACAAATTTCCTTCCACCCAGCGTTCCCCCAAGTCTCCAGATAAAAATGGTACCTCACTTGTGTGGGTAGGCCTAGGGCCCATGAAAGGAAATGGCCCAAAACACAACGTGGACACATCACATTTTTTCACAGAAAACAGTGCCTACCTGTGGACTTTGGCCTCTAGCTCAGTCGGCACCTGGGGAAACCTAGCAAACCAGTGCATTTTTGAAAACTTGAAACCTAGGGGAATCCAAGATGGGGTGACTTGTGGGGCTCTGACCAGGTTCTGTTACCCAGAATCCTTTGCAAACCTCACAATTTGACCAAAAAAATACTTTTTCCTCTAATTTCGGTGACAGAAAGTTCTGGAATTTGAGAGGAGCCACAAATTTCCTTCCACCCAGTGTTCCCCCAAGTCTCCCGATAAAAATGGTACCTCACTTGTGTGGGTAGGCCTAGCGTCCACCAAAGGAAATGGCCCAAAACACAACGTGGACACATCACATTTTTTCACAGAAAACAGAGGTGTTTTTTTGCAAAGTGCCTACCTGTGGATTTTGGCCTCTAGCTCAGTCGGCACCTGGGGAAACCTAGCAAACCAGTGCATTTTAAAAAACTAGACACCTAGGGGAATCCAAGTTGGGGTGACTTGTGGGGATCTGACCAGGTTCTGTTACCCAGAATCCTTTACAAACCTCAAAATTTGACCCAAAAAACACTTTTTCCTCTCATTTCGGTGACAGAAAGTTTTGGAATCTGAGAGGGGCCACAAATTTCCTTCCACCCAGCACTCCCC
This sequence comes from Pleurodeles waltl, assembly GCF_031143425.1. Classification (NCBI taxonomy): domain Eukaryota; kingdom Metazoa; phylum Chordata; class Amphibia; order Caudata; family Salamandridae; genus Pleurodeles; species Pleurodeles waltl. The sequence goes on from NC_090439.1 coordinate 228,656,005, forward strand.
CAAGTCTCTTGATAAAAATGGTACCTCACTTGTGTGGGTTGGCCTAGCGCCCATGAAAGGAAATGGCCCAAAACACAACGTGGACACATCAACTGTTTTCACAGAAAACAGAGGTGCTTTTTACAAAGTGCCTACCTGTGGATTTTGGCCTCTAGCTCAGCCGGCAGCTGGGGAAACCTAGCAAACCAGCGCATTTTTTAAAACTAGACACCTAGGGGAATCCAAGATGGGGTGACTTGTGGGGCTCTGACCAGGTTCTGTTACCCAGAATCCTTTGCAAACCTCAAAATTTGACCAAAAAAATACTTTTTCCTCTCATTTCGGTGACAGAAAGTTCTGGAATCTGAGAGGAGCCACGAATTTCCTTCCACCCAGCGTTCCCCCAAGTCTCCCGATAAAAATGGTACCTCACTTGTGTGGGTAGGCCTAGGGCAGACAAAAGGAAATGGCCCAAAACACAACGTGGACACATCAAATTTTTTCACAGAAAACAAGGTGCTTTTTACAAAGTGCCTACCTGTGGATTTTGGCCTCTAGCTCAGCCGGCACCTGGGGAAACCTAGCAAACCAGTGCATTTTTGAAAACTAGACACCTAGGGGAATCCAAGATGGGGTGACTTGTGGGGCTCTGACCAGGTTCTGTTACCCAGAATCCTTTGCAAACCTCAAAATTTGACCAAACAAACACCTTTTCCTCTCATTTCGGTGACAGAAAGTTCTGGAATTTGAGAGGAGCCACAAATTTCCTTCCACCCAGCGTTCCCCCAAGTCTCCCGATAAAAATGGTACCTCACCTGTGTGGGTAGGCCTAGCGTCCACCAAAGGAAATGGCCCAAAACACAACGTGGACACATCACATTTTTTCACAGAAAACAGTGCCTACCTGTGGATTTTGGCCTCTAGCTCAGCCGGCACCTGGGGAAACCTAGCAAACCAGCGTATTTTTGAAAACTAGAAACCTAATGGAATCCAAGATGGGGTAACTTGTGGGGCTCTGACCAGGTTCTGTTACCCAGAATCCTTTGCAAACCTCAAAATTTGACCAAACAAACACCTTTTCCTCTCATTTCGGTGACAGAAAGTTCTGGAATTTGAGAGGAGCCACAAATTTCCTTCCACCCAGCGTTCCCCGAAGTCTCCCGATAAAAATGGTACCTCACTTTTGTGGGTAGGCCTAGCGCCCACGAAAGGAAATGGCTCAAAACACAACGTGAACACATCACATTTTTTCACAGAAAACAGTGCCTACCTGTGGCTTTTGGCCTCTAGCTCAGCCGGCACCTGGGGAAACCTAGCAAACCAGCGTATTTTTGAAAACTAGAAACCTAATAGAATCCAAGATGGGGTGACTTGTGGGGCTCTGACCAGGTTCTGTTACCCAGAATCCTTTGCAAACCTCAAAATGTGACCAAACAAACACCTTTTCCTCTCATTTCGGTGACAGAAAGTTCTGGAATTCGAGAGGAACCACAAATTTCCTTCCACCCAGCGTTCCCCCAAGTCTCCCGATAAAAATGGTACCTCACTTGTGTGGGTAGGCCTAGCGCCCACGAAAGGAAATGGCCCAAAACACAACGTGGACACATCACATTTTTTCACAGAAAACAGAGGTGTTTTTTGCTAAGTGCCTACCTGTGGATTTTGGCCTCTAGCTCAGTCGGCACCTGGGGAAACCTAGCAAACCAGTGCATTTTTGAAAACTAGACACCTAGGGGAATCCAAGTTGGGGTGACTTGTGGGGATCTGACTAGGTTCTGTTACCCAGAATCCTTTGCAAACCTCAAAATTTGACCCAAAAAACACTTTTTCCTCTCATTTCGGTGACAGAAAGTTTTGGAATCTGAGAGGAGCCACAAATTTCCTTCCACTCAGCGTCCCCCCAAGTCTCCTGATAAAAATGGTACCTCACTTATGTCGGTAGGCCTAGCGCCCACGAAAGGAAATGGCCCAAAACACAACGTGGACACATCAAATTTTTTCACAGAAAACAAGGTGCTTTTTACAAAGTGCCTGCCTGTGGATTTTGGCCTCTAGCTCAGCCGGCACCTGGGGAAACCTAGCAAACCAGTGCATTTTTGAAAACTAGACACCTAGGGGAATCCAAGATGGGGTGACTTGTGGGGCTCTGGCCAGGTTCTGTTACCCAGAATCCTTTGCAAACCTCAAAATTTGACCAAAAAAACACCTTTTCCTCTCATTTCAGTGACAGAAAGTTCTGGAATCTGAGAGGAGCCACAAATTTCCTTCCACCCAGCGTTCCCCCAAGTCTCCAGATAAAAATGGTACCTCACTTGTGTGGGTAGGCCTAGGGCCCACAAAAGGAAATGGCCCAAAACACAACATGGACACATCAAATTTTTTCACAGAAAACAGAGGTGCTTTTTACAAAGTGCCTACCTGTGGATTTTGGCCTCTAGCTCCGCCGGCACCTGGGGAAACCTAGCACACCAGCGCATTTTTGAAAACTAGACACCGAGGGGAATCCAAGATGGGGTGACTTGTGTGGCTCTGATCAGGTTCTGTTACCCAGAATCCTTTGCAAACCTCAAAATTTGACCAAAAAAAAAACTTTTGCTTCTCATTTCGGTGACAGAAAGTTCTGGAATCTGAGAGGAGCCACAAATTTCCTTCCACCCAGCGTTCCCCCAAGTCTCCAGATAAAAATGGTACCTCACTTGTGTGGGTAGGCCTAGGGCCCATGAAAGGAAATGGCCCAAAACACAACGTGGACACATCACATTTTTTCACAGAAAACAGTGCCTACCTGTGGACTTTGGCCTCTAGCTCAGTCGGCACCTGGGGAAACCTAGCAAACCAGCGCATTTTTGAAAACTTGAAACCTAGGGGAATCCAAGATGGGGTGACTTGTGGGGCTCTGACCAGGTTCTGTTACCCAGAATCCTTTGCAAACCTCACAATTTGACCAAAAAAATACTTTTTCCTCTAATTTCGGTGACAGAAAGTTCTGGAATTTGAGAGGAGCCACAAATTTCCTTCCACCCAGTGTTCCCCCAAGTCTCCCGATAAAAATGGTACCTCACTTGTGTGGGTAGGCCTAGCGTCCACCAAAGGAAATGGCCCAAAACACAACGTGGACACATCACATTTTTTCACAGAAAACAGAGGTGTTTTTTTGCAAAGTGCCTACCTGTGGATTTTGGCCTCTAGCTCAGTCGGCACCTGGGGAAACCTAGCAAACCAGTGCATTTTAAAAAACTAGACACCTAGGGGAATCCAAGTTGGGGTGACTTGTGGGGATCTGACCAGGTTCTGTTACCCAGAATCCTTTACAAACCTCAAAATTTGACCCAAAAAACACTTTTTCCTCTCATTTCGGTGACAGAAAGTTTTGGAATCTGAGAGGGGCCACAAATTTCCTTCCACCCAGCACTCCCCCAAGTCTCTTGATAAAAATGGTACCTCACTTGTGTGGGTTGGCCTAGCGCCCATGAAAGGAAATGGCCCAAAACACAACGTGGACACATCAACTGTTTTCACAGAAAACAGAGGTGCTTTTTACAAAGTGCCTACCTGTGGATTTTGGCCTCTAGCTCAGCCGGCAGCTGGGGAAACCTAGCAAACCAGCGCATTTTTTAAAACTAGACACCTAGGGGAATCCAAGATGGGGTGACTTGTGGGGCTCTGACCAGGTTCTGTTACCCAGAATCCTTTGCAAACCTCAAAATTTGACCAAAAAAATACTTTTTCCTCTCATTTCGGTGACAGAAAGTTCTGGAATCTGAGAGGAGCCACGAATTTCCTTCCACCCAGCGTTCCCCCAAGTCTCCCGATAAAAATGGTACCTCACTTGTGTGGGTAGGCCTAGGGCAGACAAAAGGAAATGGCCCAAAACACAACGTGGACACATCAAATTTTTTCACAGAAAACAAGGTGCTTTTTACAAAGTGCCTACCTGTGGATTTTGGCCTCTAGCTCAGCCGGCACCTGGGGAAACCTAGCAAACCAGTGCATTTTTGAAAACTAGACACCTAGGGGAATCCAAGATGGGGTGACTTGTGGGGCTCTGACCAGGTTCTGTTACCCAGAATCCTTTGCAAACCTCAAAATTTGACCAAACAAACACCTTTTCCTCTCATTTCGGTGACAGAAAGTTCTGGAATTTGAGAGGAGCCACAAATTTCCTTCCACCCAGCGTTCCCCCAAGTCTCCCGATAAAAATGGTACCTCACCTGTGTGGGTAGGCCTAGCGTCCACCAAAGGAAATGGCCCAAAACACAACGTGGACACATCACATTTTTTCACAGAAAACAGTGCCTACCTGTGGATTTTGGCCTCTAGCTCAGCCGGCACCTGGGGAAACCTAGCAAACCAGCGTATTTTTGAAAACTAGAAACCTAATGGAATCCAAGATGGGGTGACTTGTGGGGCTCTGACCAGGTTCTGTTACCCAGAATCCTTTGCAAACCTCAAAATTTGACCAAACAAACACCTTTTCCTCTCATTTCGGTGACAGAAAGTTCTGGAATTTGAGAGGAGCCACAAATTTCCTTCCACCCAGCGTTCCCCGAAGTCTCCCGATAAAAATGGTACCTCACTTTTGTGGGTAGGCCTAGCGCCCACGAAAGGAAATGGCCCAAAACACAACATGGACACATCACATTTTTTCACAGAAAACAGTGCCTACCTGTGGACTTTGGCCTCTAGCTCATTCGGCACCTGGGGAAACCTAGCAAACCAGCGCATTTTTGAAAACTTGAAACCTAGGGGAATCCAAGATGGGGTGACTTGTGGGGCTCTGACCAGGTTCTGTTACCCAGAATCCTTTGCAAACCTCACAATTTGACCAAAAAAATACTTTTTCCTCTAATTTCGGTGACAGAAAGTTCTGGAATTTGAGAGGAGCCACAAATTTCCTTCCACCCAGTGTTCCCCCAAGTCTCCCGATAAAAATGGTACCTCACTTGTGTGGGTAGGCCTAGCGTCCACCAAAGGAAATGGCCCAAAACACAACGTGGACACATCACATTTTTTCACAGAAAACAGAGGTGTTTTTTTGCAAAGTGCCTACCTGTGGATTTTGGCCTCTAGCTCAGTCTGCACCTGGGGAAACCTAGCAAACCAGTGCATTTTAAAAAACTAGACACCTAGGGGAATCCAAGTTGGGGTGACTTGTGGGGATCTGACCAGGTTCTGTTACCCAGAATCCTTTACAAACCTCAAAATTTGACCAAAAAAACACCTTTTCCTCTCATTTCAGTGACAGTAAGTTCTGGAATCTGAGAGGAGCCACAAATTTCCTTCCACCCAGCGTTCCCCCAAGTCTCCCGATAAAAATGGTACCTCACTTGTGTGGGTAGGCCTAGCGTCCACCAAAGGAAATGGCCCAAAACACAACGTGGACACATCACATTTTTTCACAGAAAACAGAGGTGGTTTTTTTGCAAAGTGCCTACCTGTGGATTTTGGCCTCTAGCTCAGTCGGCACCTGGGGAAACAAGGCAAACCAGTGCATTTTTGAAAACTAGACACCTAGGGGAATCCAAGTTGGGGTGACTTGTGGGGATCTGACCAGGTTCTGTTACCCAGAATCCTTTACAAACCTCAAAATTTGACCCAAAAAACACTTTTTCCTCTCATTTCGGTGACAGAAAGTTTTGGAATCTGAGAGGGGCCACAAATTTCCTTCCACCCAGCACTCCCCCAAGTCTCTTGATAAAAATGGTACCTCACTTGTGTGGTTGGCCTAGCGCCCATGAAAGGAAATGGCCCAAAACACAACGTGGACACATCAACTGTTTTCACAGAAAACAGAGGTGCTTTTTACAAAGTGCCTACCTGTGGATTTTGGCCTCTAGCTCAGCCGGCAGCTGGGGAAACCTAGCAAACCAGCGCATTTTTGAAAACTAGACACCTAGGGGAATCCAAGATGGGGTGACTTGTGGGGCTCTGACCAGGTTCTGTTACCCAGAATCCTTTGCAAACCTCAAAATTTGACCAAAAAAATACTTTTTCCTCTCATTTCGGTGACAGAAAGTTCTGGAATCTGAGAGGAGCCACGAATTTCCTTCCACCCAGCGTTCCCCCAAGTCTCCCGATAAAAATGGTACCTCACTTGTGTGGGTAGGCCTAGGGCAGACGAAAGGAAATGGCCCAAAACACAACGTGGACACATCAAATTTTTTCACAGAAAACAAGGTGCTTTTTACAAAGTGCCTACCTGTGGATTTTGGACTCTAGCTCAGCCGGCACCTGGGGAAACCTAGCAAACCAGTGCATTTTTGAAAACTAGACACCTGGGGGAATCCAAGATGGGGTGACTTGTGGGGCTCTGACCAGGTTCTGTTACCCAGAATCCTTTGCAAACCTCAAAATTTGACCAAAAAAACACCTTTTCCTCTCATTTCAGTGACAGAAAGTTCTGGAATCTGAGAGGAGCCACAAATTTCCTTCCACCCAGCGTTCCCCCAAGTCTCCCGATAAAAATGGTACCTCACTTGTGTGGGTAGGCCTAGCGTCCACCAAAGGAAATGGCCCAAAACACAACGTGGACACATCACATTTTTTCACAGAAAACAGAGGTGTTTTTTTGCAAAGTGCCTACCTGTGGATTTTGGCCTCTAGCTCAGTCTGCACCTGGGGAAACATAGCAAACCAGTGCATTTTAAAAAACTAGACACCTAGGGGAATCCAAGTTGGGGTGACTTGTGGGGATCTGACCAGGTTCTGTTACCCAGAATCCTTTACAAACCTCAAAATTTGACTCAAAAAACACTTTTTCCTCTCATTTCGGTGACAGAAAGTTTTGGAATCTGAGAGGGGCCACAAATTTCCTTCCACCCAGCACTCCCCCAAGTCTCTTGATAAAAATGGTACCTCACTTGTGTGGGTTGGCCTAGCGCCCATGAAAGGAAATGGCCCAAAACACAACGTGGACACATCAAATGTTTTCACAGAAAACAGAGGTGCTTTTTACAAAGTGCCTACCTGTGGATTTTGGCCTCTAGCTCAGCCGGCACCTGGGGAAACCTAGCAAACCAGCGCATTTTTGAAAACTAGACACCCAGGGGAATCCAAGATGGGGTGACTTGTGGGGCTCTGACCAGGTTCTGTTACCCAGAATCCTTTGCAAACCTCACAATTTGACCAAAAAAATACTTTTTCCTCTAATTTCGGTGACAGAAAGTTCTGGAATTTGAGAGGAGCCACAAATTTCCTTCCACCCAGTGTTCCCCCAAGTCTCCCGATAAAAATGGTACCTCACTTGTGTGGGTAGGCTTAGCGCCCACGAAAGGAAATGGCCCAAAACACAACGTGGACACATCAAATTTTTTCACAGAAAACAGAGGTGCTTTTTACAAAGTGCCTACCTGTGGATTTTGGCCCTCTAGCTCAGCCGGCACCTGGGGAAACCTAGCAAACCAGCGCATTTTATTAAACTAGACACCTAGGGGAATCCAAGATGGGGTGACTTGTGGGGCTCTGACCAGGTTCTGTTACCCAGAATCCTTTGCAAACCTCAAAATTTGACCAAAAAAACACTTTTTCCTCTCATTTCGGCGACAGAAAGTTCTGGAATCTGAGAGGAGCCACAAATTTCCTTCCACCCAGCGTTCCCCCAAGTCTCCCGATAAAAATGGTACCTCACTTTTGTGGGTAGGCCTAGCGCCCACGAAAGGAAATGGCTCAAAACACAACGTGGACACATCACATTTTTTCACAGAAAACAGTGCCTACCTGTGGATTTTGGCCTCTAGCTCAGTCGGCACCTGGGGAAACCTAGCAAACCAGTGCATTTTAAAAAACTAGACACCTAGGGGAATCCAAGTTGGGGTGACTTGTGGGGATCTGACCAGGTTCTGTTACCCAGAATTCTTTACAAACCTCAAAATTTGACCCAAAAAACACTTTTTCCTCTCATTTCGGTGACAGAAAGTTTTGGAATCTGAGAGGGGCCACAAATTTCCTTCCACCCAGCACTCCCCCAAGTCTCTTGATAAAAATGGTACCTCACTTGTGTGGGTTGGCCTAGCGCCCATGAAAGGAAATGGCCCAAAACACAACGTGGACACATCAACTGTTTTCACAGAAAACAGAGGTGCTTTTTACAAAGTGCCTACCTGTGGATTTTGGCCTCTAGCTCAGCCGGCAGCTGGGGAAACCTAGCAAACCAGCGCATTTTTTAAAACTAGACACCTAGGGGAATCCAAGATGGGGTGACTTGTGGGGCTCTGACCAGGTTCTGTTACCCAGAATCCTTTGCAAACCTCAAAATTTGACCAAAAAAATACTTTTTCCTCTCATTTCGGTGACAGAAAGTTCTGGAATCTGAGAGGAGCCACGAATTTCCTTCCACCCAGCGTTCCCCCAAGTCTCCCGATAAAAATGGTACCTCACTTGTGTGGGTAGGCCTAGGGCAGACAAAAGGAAATGGTTCAAAACACAACGTGGACACATCAAATTTTTTCACAGAAAACAAGGTGCTTTTTACAAAGTGCCTACCTGTGGATTTTGGCCTCTAGCTCAGCCGGCACCTGGGGAAACCTAGCAAACCAGTGCATTTTTGAAAACTAGACACCTAGGGGAATCCAAGATGGGGTGACTTGTGGGGCTCTGACCAGGTTCTGTTACCCAGAATCCTTTGCAAACCTCAAAATTTGACCAAACAAACACCTTTTCCTCTCATTTCGGTGACAGAAAGTTCTGGAATTTGAGAGGAGCCACAAATTTCCTTCCAGCCAGCGTTCCCCCAAGTCTCCCGATAAAAATGGTACCTCACCTGTGTGGGTAGGCCTAGCGTCCACCAAAGGAAATGGCCCAAAACACAACGTGGACACATCACATTTTTTCACAGAAAACAGTGCCTACCTGTGGATTTTGGCCTCTAGCTCAGCCGGCACCTGGGGAAACCTAGCAAACCAGCGTATTTTTGAAAACTAGAAACCTAATGGAATCCAAGATGGGGTGACTTGTGGGGCTCTGACCAGGTTCTGTTACCCAGAATCCTTTGCAAACCTCAAAATTTGACCAAAAAAACACTTTTTCCTCTCATTTCGGCGACAGAAAGTTCTGGAATCTGAGAGGAGCCACAAATTTCCTTCCACCCAGCGTTCCCCCAAGTCTCCCGATAAAAATGGTACCTCACTTTTGTGGGTAGGCCTAGCGCCCACGAAAGGAAATGGCTCAAAACACAACGTGGACACATCACATTTTTTCACAGAAAACAGTGCCTACCTGTGGATTTTGGCCTCTAGCTCAGCCGGCACCTGGGGAAACCTAGCAAACCAGCGTATTTTTGAAAACTAGAAACCTAATGGAATCCAAGATGGGGTGACTTGTGGGGCTCTGACCAGGTTCTGTTACCCAGAATCCTTTGCAAACCTCAAAATTTGACCAAACAAACACCTTTTCCTCTCATTTCGGTGACAGAAAGTTCTGGAATTTGAGAGGAGCCACAAATTTCCTTCCACCCAGCGTTCCCCGAAGTCTCCCGATAAAAATGGTACCTCACTTTTGTGGGTAGGCCTAGCGCCCACGAAAGGAAATGGCTCAAAACACAACGTGAACACATCACATTTTTTCACAGAAAACAGTGCCTACCTGTGGCTTTTGGCCTCTAGCTCAGCCGGCACCTGGGGAAACCTAGCAAACCAGCGTATTTTTGAAAACTAGAAACCTAATGGAATCCAAGATGGGGTGACTTGTGGGGCTCTGACCAGGTTCTGTTACCCAGAATCCTTTGCAAACCTCAAAATGTGACCAAACAAACACCTTTTCCTCTCATTTCGGTGACAGAAAGTTCTGGAATTCGAGAGGAACCACAAATTTCCTTCCACCCAGCGTTCCCCCAAGTCTCCCGATAAAAATGGTACCTCACTTGTGTGGGTAGGCCTAGCGCCCACGAAAGGAAATGGCCCAAAACACAACGTGGACACATCACATTTTTTCACAGAAAACAGAGGTGTTTTTTGCAAAGTGCCTACCTGTGGATTTTGGCCTCTAGCTCAGTCGGCACCTGGGGAAACCTAGCAAACCAGTGCATTTTTGAAAACTAGACACCTAGGGGAATCCAAGTTGGGGTGACTTGTGGGGATCTGACTAGGTTCTGTTACCCAGAATCCTTTGCAAACCTCAAAATTTGACCCAAAAAACACTTTTTCCTCTCATTTCGGTGACAGAAAGTTTTGGAATCTGAGAGGAGCCACAAATTTCCTTCCACTCAGCGTCCCCCCAAGTCTCCTGATAAAAATGGTACCTCACTTATGTCGGTAGGCCTAGCGCCCACGAAAGGAAATGGCCCAAAACACAACGTGGACACATCAAATTTTTTCACAGAAAACAAGGTGCTTTTTACAAAGTGCCTGCCTGTGGATTTTGGCCTCTAGCTCAGCCGGCACCTGGGGAAACCTAGCAAACAAGTGCATTTTTGAAAACTAGACACCTAGGGGAATCCAATTTGGGGTGACTTGTGGGGCTCTGACCAGGTTCTGTTACCCAGAATCCTTTGCAAACCTCAAAATTTGACCAAAAAAACACCTTTTCCTCTCATTTCAGTGACAGAAAGTTCTGGAATCTGAGAGGAGCCACAAATTTCCTTCCACCCAGCGTTCCCCCAAGTCTCCAGATAAAAATGGTACCTCACTTGTGTGGGTAGGCCTAGGGCCCACAAAAGGAAATGGCCCAAAACACAACATGGACACATCAAATTTTTACACAGAAAACAGAGGTGCTTTTTACAAAGTGCCTACCTGTGGATTTTGGCCTCTAGCTCCGCCGGCACCTGGGGAAACCTAGCACACCAGCGCATTTTTGAAAACTAGACACCGAGGGGAATCCAAGATGGGGTGACTTGTGTGGCTCTGATCAGGTTCTGTTACCCAGAATCCTTTGCAAACCTCAAAATTTGACAAAAAAAAACACTTTTTCTTCTCATTTCGGTGACAGAAAGTTCTGGAATCTGAGAGGAGCCACAAATTTCCTTCCACCCAGCGTTCCCCCAAGTCTCCAGATAAAAATGGTACCTCACTTGTGTGGGTAGGCCTAGGGCCCATGAAAGGAAATGGCCCAAAACACAACGTGGACACATCACATTTTTTCACAGAAAACAGTGCCTACCTGTGGACTTTGGCCTCTAGCTCAGTCGGCACCTGGGGAAACCTAGCAAACCAGTGCATTTTTGAAAACTTGAAACCTAGGGGAATCCAAGATGGGGTGACTTGTGGGGCTCTGACCAGGTTCTGTTACCCAGAATCCTTTGCAAACCTCACAATTTGACCAAAAAAATACTTTTTCCTCTAATTTCGGTGACAGAAAGTTCTGGAATTTGAGAGGAGCCACAAATTTCCTTCCACCCAGTGTTCCCCCAAGTCTCCCGATAAAAATGGTACCTCACTTGTGTGGGTAGGCCTAGCGTCCACCAAAGGAAATGGCCCAAAACACAACGTGGACACATCACATTTTTTCACAGAAAACAGAGGTGTTTTTTTGCAAAGTGCCTACCTGTGGATTTTGGCCTCTAGCTCAGTCGGCACCTGGGGAAACCTAGCAAACCAGTGCATTTTAAAAAACTAGACACCTAGGGGAATCCAAGTTGGGGTGACTTGTGGGGATCTGACCAGGTTCTGTTACCCAGAATCCTTTACAAACCTCAAAATTTGACCCAAAAAACACTTTTTCCTCTCATTTCGGTGACAGAAAGTTTTGGAATCTGAGAGGGGCCACAAATTTCCTTCCACCCAGCACTCCCCCAAGTCTCTTGATAAAAATGGTACCTCACTTGTGTGGGTTGGCCTAGCGCCCATGAAAGGAAATGGCCCAAAACACAACGTGGACACATCAACTGTTTTCACAGAAAACAGAGGTGCTTTTTACAAAGTGCCTACCTGTGGATTTTGGCCTCTAGCTCAGCCGGCAGCTGGGGAAACCTAGCAAACCAGCGCATTTTTTAAAACTAGACACCTAGGGGAATCCAAGATGGGGTGACTTGTGGGGCTCTGACCAGGTTCTGTTACCCAGAATCCTTTGCAAACCTCAAAATTTGACCAAAAAAATACTTTTTCCTCTCATTTCGGTGACAGAAAGTTCTGGAATCTGAGAGGAGCCACGAATTTCCTTCCACCCAGCGTTCCCCCAAGTCTCCCGATAAAAATGGTACCTCACTTGTGTGGGTAGGCCTAGGGCAGACAAAAGGAAATGGCCCAAAACACAACGTGGACACATCAAATTTTTTCACAGAAAACAAGGTGCTTTTTACAAAGTGCCTACCTGTGGATTTTGGCCTCTAGCTCAGCCGGCACCTGGGGAAACCTAGCAAACCAGTGCATTTTTGAAAACTAGACACCGAGGGGAATCCAAGATGGGGTGACTTGTGGGGCTCTGACCAGGTTCTGTTACCCAGAATCCTTTGCAAACCTCAAAATTTGACCAAACAAACACCTTTTCCTCTCATTTCGGTGACAGAAAGTTCTGGAATTTGAGAGGAGCCACAAATTTCCTTCCACCCAGCGTTCCCCCAAGTCTCCCGATAAAAATGGTACCTCACCTGTGTGGGTAGGCCTAGCGTCCACCAAAGGAAATGGCCCAAAACACAACGTGGACACATCACATTTTTTCACAGAAAACAGTGCCTACCTGTGGATTTTGGCCTCTAGCTCAGCCGGCACCTGGGGAAACCTAGCAAACCAGCGTATTTTTGAAAACTAGAAACCTAATGGAATCCAAGATGGGGTAACTTGTGGGGCTCTGACCAGGTTCTGTTACCCAGAATCCTTTGCAAACCTCAAAATTTGACCAAACAAACACCTTTTCCTCTCATTTCGGTGACAGAAAGTTCTGGAATTTGAGAGGAGCCACAAATTTCCTTCCACCCAGCGTTCCCCGAAGTCTCCCGATAAAAATGGTACCTCACTTTTGTGGGTAGGCCTAGCGCCCACGAAAGGAAATGGCTCAAAACACAACGTGAACACATCACATTTTTTCACAGAAAACAGTGCCTACCTGTGGCTTTTGGCCTCTAGCTCAGCCGGCACCTGGGGAAACCTAGCAAACCAGCGTATTTTTGAAAACTAGAAACCTAATAGAATCCAAGATGGGGTGACTTGTGGGGCTCTGACCAGGTTCTGTTACCCAGAATCCTTTGCAAACCTCAAAATGTGACCAAACAAACACCTTTTCCTCTCATTTCGGTGACAGAAAGTTCTGGAATTCGAGAGGAACCACAAATTTCCTTCCACCCAGCGTTCCCCCAAGTCTCCCGATAAAAATGGTACCTCACTTGTGTGGGTAGGCCTAGCGCCCACGAAAGGAAATGGCCCAAAACACAACGTGGACACATCACATTTTTTCACAGAAAACAGAGGTGTTTTTTGCTAAGTGCCTACCTGTGGATTTTGGCCTCTAGCTCAGTCGGCACCTGGGGAAACCTAGCAAACCAGTGCATTTTTGAAAACTAGACACCTAGGGGAATCCAAGTTGGGGTGACTTGTGGGGATCTGACTAGGTTCTGTTACCCAGAATCCTTTGCAAACCTCAAAATTTGACCCAAAAAACACTTTTTCCTCTCATTTCGGTGACAGAAAGTTTTGGAATCTGAGAGGAGCCACAAATTTCCTTCCACTCAGCGTCCCCCCAAGTCTCCTGATAAAAATGGTACCTCACTTATGTCGGTAGGCCTAGCGCCCACGAAAGGAAATGGCCCAAAACACAACGTGGACACATCAAATTTTTTCACAGAAAACAAGGTGCTTTTTACAAAGTGCCTGCCTGTGGATTTTGGCCTCTAGCTCAGCCGGCACCTGGGGAAACCTAGCAAACCAGTGCATTTTTGAAAACTAGACACCTAGGGGAATCCAAGATGGGGTGACTTGTGGGGCTCTGGCCAGGTTCTGTTACCCAGAATCCTTTGCAAACCTCAAAATTTGACCAAAAAAACACCTTTTCCTCTCATTTCAGTGACAGAAAGTTCTGGCATCTGAGAGGAGCCACAAATTTCCTTCCACCCAGCGTTCCCCCAAGTCTCCAGATAAAAATGGTACCTCACTTGTGTGGGTAGGCCTAGGGCCCACAAAAGGAAATGGCCCAAAACACAACATGGACACATCAAATTTTTTCACAGAAAACAGAGGTGCTTTTTACAAAGTGCCTACCTGTGGATTTTGGCCTCTAGCTCCGCCGGCACCTGGGGAAACCTAGCACACCAGCGCATTTTTGAAAACTAGACACCGAGGGGAATCCAAGATGGGGTGACTTGTGTGGCTCTGATCAGGTTCTGTTACCCAGAATCCTTTGCAAACCTCAAAATTTGACCAAAAAAAAAACTTTTGCTTCTCATTTCGGTGACAGAAAGTTCTGGAATCTGAGAGGAGCCACAAATTTCCTTCCACCCAGCGTTCCCCCAAGTCTCCAGATAAAAATGGTACCTCACTTGTGTGGGTAGGCCTAGGGCCCATGAAAGGAAATGGCCCAAAACACAACGTGGACACATCACATTTTTTCACAGAAAACAGTGCCTACCTGTGGACTTTGGCCTCTAGCTCAGTCGGCACCTGGGGAAACCTAGCAAACCAGCGCATTTTTGAAAACTTGAAACCTAGGGGAATCCAAGATGGGGTGACTTGTGGGGCTCTGACCAGGTTCTGTTACCCAGAATCCTTTGCAAACCTCACAATTTGACCAAAAAAATACTTTTTCCTCTAATTTCGGTGACAGAAAGTTCTGGAATTTGAGAGGAGCCACAAATTTCCTTCCACCCAGTGTTCCCCCAAGTCTCCCGATAAAAATGGTACCTCACTTGTGTGGGTAGGCCTAGCGTCCACCAAAGGAAATGGCCCAAAACACAACGTGGACACATCACATTTTTTCACAGAAAACAGAGGTGTTTTTTTGCAAAGTGCCTACCTGTGGATTTTGGCCTCTAGCTCAGTCGGCACCTGGGGAAACCTAGCAAACCAGTGCATTTTAAAAAACTAGACACCTAGGGGAATCCAAGTTGGGGTGACTTGTGGGGATCTGACCAGGTTCTGTTACCCAGAATCCTTTACAAACCTCAAAATTTGACCCAAAAAACACTTTTTCCTCTCATTTCGGTGACAGAAAGTTTTGGAATCTGAGAGGGGCCACAAATTTCCTTCCACCCAGCACTCCCCCAAGTCTCTTGATAAAAATGGTACCTCACTTGTGTGGGTTGGCCTAGCGCCCATGAAAGGAAATGGCCCAAAACACAACGTGGACACATCAACTGTTTTCACAGAAAACAGAGGTGCTTTTTACAAAGTGCCTACCTGTGGATTTTGGCCTCTAGCTCAGCCGGCAGCTGGGGAAACCTAGCAAACCAGCGCATTTTTTAAAACTAGACACCTAGGGGAATCCAAGATGGGGTGACTTGTGGGGCTCTGACCAGGTTCTGTTACCCAGAATCCTTTGCAAACCTCAAAATTTGACCAAAAAAATACTTTTTCCTCTCATTTCGGTGACAGAAAGTTCTGGAATCTGAGAGGAGCCACGAATTTCCTTCCACCCAGCGTTCCCCCAAGTCTCCCGATAAAAATGGTACCTCACTTGTGTGGGTAGGCCTAGGGCAGACAAAAGGAAATGGCCCAAAACACAACGTGGACACATCAAATTTTTTCACAGAAAACAAGGTGCTTTTTACAAAGTGCCTACCTGTGGATTTTGGCCTCTAGCTCAGCCGGCACCTGGGGAAACCTAGCAAACCAGTGCATTTTTGAAAACTAGACACCTAGGGGAATCCAAGATGGGGTGACTTGTGGGGCTCTGACCAGGTTCTGTTACCCAGAATCCTTTGCAAACCTCAAAATTTGACCAAACAAACACCTTTTCCTCTCATTTCGGTGACAGAAAGTTCTGGAATTTGAGAGGAGCCACAAATTTCCTTCCACCCAGCGTTCCCCCAAGTCTCCCGATAAAAATGGTACCTCACCTGTGTGGGTAGGCCTAGCGTCCACCAAAGGAAATGGCCCAAAACACAACGTGGACACATCACATTTTTTCACAGAAAACAGTGCCTACCTGTGGATTTTGGCCTCTAGCTCAGCCGGCACCTGGGGAAACCTAGCAAACCAGCGTATTTTTGAAAACTAGAAACCTAATGGAATCCAAGATGGGGTGACTTGTGGGGCTCTGACCAGGTTCTGTTACCCAGAATCCTTTGCAAACCTCAAAATTTGACCAAACAAACACCTTTTCCTCTCATTTCGGTGACAGAAAGTTCTGGAATTTGAGAGGAGCCACAAATTTCCTTCCACCCAGCGTTCCCCGAAGTCTCCCGATAAAAATGGTACCTCACTTTTGTGGGTAGGCCTAGCGCCCACGAAAGGAAATGGCCCAAAACACAACATGGACACATCACATTTTTTCACAGAAAACAGTGCCTACCTGTGGACTTTGGCCTCTAGCTCATTCGGCACCTGGGGAAACCTAGCAAACCAGCGCATTTTTGAAAACTTGAAACCTAGGGGAATCCAAGATGGGGTGACTTGTGGGGCTCTGACCAGGTTCTGTTACCCAGAATCCTTTGCAAACCTCACAATTTGACCAAAAAAATACTTTTTCCTCTAATTTCGGTGACAGAAAGTTCTGGAATTTGAGAGGAGCCACAAATTTCCTTCCACCCAGTGTTCCCCCAAGTCTCCCGATAAAAATGGTACCTCACTTGTGTGGGTAGGCCTAGCGTCCACCAAAGGAAATGGCCCAAAACACAACGTGGACACATCACATTTTTTCACAGAAAACAGAGGTGTTTTTTTGCAAAGTGCCTACCTGTGGATTTTGGCCTCTAGCTCAGTCTGCACCTGGGGAAACCTAGCAAACCAGTGCATTTTAAAAAACTAGACACCTAGGGGAATCCAAGTTGGGGTGACTTGTGGGGATCTGACCAGGTTCTGTTACCCAGAATCCTTTACAAACCTCAAAATGTGACCAAAAAAACACCTTTTCCTCTCATTTCAGTGACAGTAAGTTCTGGAATCTGAGAGGAGCCACAAATTTCCTTCCACCCAGCGTTCCCCCAAGTCTCCCGATAAAAATGGTACCTCACTTGTGTGGGTAGGCCTAGCGTCCACCAAAGGAAATGGCCCAAAACACAACGTGGACACATCACATTTTTTCACAGAAAACAGAGGTGGTTTTTTTGCAAAGTGCCTACCTGTGGATTTTGGCCTCTAGCTCAGTCGGCACCTGGGGAAACAAGGCAAACCAGTGCATTTTTGAAAACTAGACACCTAGGGGAATCCAAGTTGGGGTGACTTGTGGGGATCTGACCAGGTTCTGTTACCCAGAATCCTTTACAAACCTCAAAATTTGACCCAAAAAACACTTTTTCCTCTCATTTCGGTGACAGAAAGTTTTGGAATCTGAGAGGGGCCACAAATTTCCTTCCACCCAGCACTCCCCCAAGTCTCTTGATAAAAATGGTACCTCACTTGTGTGGGTTGGCCTAGCGCCCATGAAAGGAAATGGCCCAAAACACAACGTGGACACATCAACTGTTTTCACAGAAAACAGAGGTGCTTTTTACAAAGTGCCTACCTGTGGATTTTGGCCTCTAGCTCAGCCGGCAGCTGGGGAAACCTAGCAAACCAGCGCATTTTTGAAAACTAGACACCTAGGGGAATCCAAGATGGGGTGACTTGTGGGGCTCTGACCAGGTTCTGTTACCCAGAATCCTTTGCAAACCTCAAAATTTGACCAAAAAAATACTTTTTCCTCTCATTTCGGTGACAGAAAGTTCTGGAATCTGAGAGGAGCCACAAATTTCCTTCCACCCAGCGTTCCCCCAAGTCTCCCGATAAAAATGGTACCTCACTTGTGTGGGTAGGCCTAGGGCAGACGAAAGGAAATGGCCCAAAACACAACGTGGACACATCAAATTTTTTCACAGAAAACAAGGTGCTTTTTACAAAGTGCCTACCTGTGGATTTTGGACTCTAGCTCAGCCGGCACCTGGGGAAACCTAGCAAACCAGTGCATTTTTGAAAACTAGACACCTGGGGGAATCCAAGATGGGGTGACTTGTGGGGCTCTGACCAGGTTCTGTTACCCAGAATCCTTTGCAAACCTCAAAATTTGACCAAAAAAACACCTTTTCCTCTCATTTCAGTGACAGAAAGTTCTGGAATCTGAGAGGAGCCACAAATTTCCTTCCACCCAGCGTTCCCCCAAGTCTCCCGATAAAAATGGTACCTCACTTGTGTGGGTAGGCCTAGCGTCCACCAAAGGAAATGGCCCAAAACACAACGTGGACACATCACATTTTTTCACAGAAAACAGAGGTGTTTTTTTGCAAAGTGCCTACCTGTGGATTTTGGCCTCTAGCTCAGTCTGCACCTGGGGAAACATAGCAAACCAGTGCATTTTAAAAAACTAGACACCTAGGGGAATCCAAGTTGGGGTGACTTGTGGGGATCTGACCAGGTTCTGTTACCCAGAATCCTTTACAAACCTCAAAATTTGACTCAAAAAACACTTTTTCCTCTCATTTCGGTGACAGAAAGTTTTGGAATCTGAGAGGGGCCACAAATTTCCTTCCACCCAGCACTCCCCCAAGTCTCTTGATAAAAATGGTACCTCACTTGTGTGGGTTGGCCTAGCGCCCATGAAAGGAAATGGCCCAAAACACAACGTGGACACATCAAATGTTTTCACAGAAAACAGAGGTGCTTTTTACAAAGTGCCTACCTGTGGATTTTGGCCTCTAGCTCAGCCGGCACCTGGGTAAACCTAGCAAACCAGCGCATTTTTGAAAACTAGACACCCAGGGGAATCCAAGATGGGGTGACTTGTGGGGCTCTGACCAGGTTCTGTTACCCAGAATCCTTTGCAAACCTCACAATTTGACCAAAAAAATACTTTTTCCTCTAATTTCGGTGACAGAAAGTTCTGGAATTTGAGAGGAGCCACAAATTTCCTTCCACCCAGTGTTCCCCCAAGTCTCCCGATAAAAATGGTACCTCACTTGTGTGGGTAGGCTTAGCGCCCACGAAAGGAAATGGCCCAAAACACAACGTGGACACATCAAATTTTTTCACAGAAAACAGAGGTGCTTTTTACAAAGTGCCTACCTGTGGATTTTGGCCTCTAGCTCAGCCGGCACCTGGGGAAACCTAGCAAACCAGCGCATTTTATTAAACTAGACACCTAGGGGAATCCAAGATGGGGTGACTTGTGGGGCTCTGACCAGGTTCTGTTACCCAGAATCCTTTGCAAACCTCAAAATTTGACCAAAAAAACACTTTTTCCTCTCATTTCGGCGACAGAAAGTTCTGGAATCTGAGAGGAGCCACAAATTTCCTTCCACCCAGCGTTCCCCCAAGTCTCCCGATAAAAATGGTACCTCACTTTTGTGGGTAGGCCTAGCGCCCACGAAAGGAAATGGCTCAAAACACAACGTGGACACATCACATTTTTTCACAGAAAACAGTGCCTACCTGTGGATTTTGGCCTCTAGCTCAGCCGGCACCTGGGGAAACCCAGCAAACCAGCGTATTTTTGAAAACTAGAAACCTAATGGAATCCAAGATGGGGTGACTTGTGGGGCTCTGACCAGGTTCTGTTACCCAGAATCCTTTGCAAACCTCAAAATTTGACCAAACAAACACCTTTTCCTCTCATTTCGGTGACAGAAAGTTCTGGAATTTGAGAGGAGCCACAAATTTCCTTCCACCCAGTGTTCCCCGAAGTCTCCCGATAAAAATGGTACCTCACTTTTGTGGGTAGGCCTAGCGCCCACGAAAGGAAATGGCTCAAAACACAACGTGAACACATCACATTTTTTCACAGAAAACAGTGCCTACCTGTGGCTTTTGGCCTCTAGCTCAGCCGGCACCTGGGGAAACCTAGCAAACCAGCGTATTTTTGAAAACTAGAAACCTAATGGAATCCAAGATGGGGTGACTTGTGGGGCTCTGACCAGGTTCTGTTACCCAGAATCCTTTGCAAACCTCAAAATGTGACCAAACAAACACCTTTTCCTCTCATTTCGGTGACAGAAAGTTCTGGAATTCGAGAGGAACCACAAATTTCCTTCCACCCAGCGTTCCCCCAAGTCTCCCGATAAAAATGGTACCTCACTTGTGTGGGTAGGCCTAGCGCCCACGAAAGGAAATGGCCCAAAACACAACGTGGACACATCACATTTTTTCACAGAAAACAGAGGTGTTTTTTGCAAAGTGCCTACCTGTGGATTTTGGCCTCTAGCTCAGTCGGCACCTGGGGAAACCTAGCAAACCAGTGCATTTTTGAAAACTAGACACCTAGGGGAATCCAAGTTGGGGTGACTTGTGGGGATCTGACTAGGTTCTGTTACCCAGAATCCTTTGCAAACCTCAAAATTTGACCCAAAAAACACTTTTTCCTCTCATTTCGGTGACAGAAAGTTTTGGAATCTGAGAGGAGCCACAAATTTCCTTCCACTCAGCGTCCCCCCAAGTCTCCTGATAAAAATGGTACCTCACTTATGTCGGTAGGCCTAGCGCCCACGAAAGGAAATGGCCCAAAACACAACGTGGACACATCAAATTTTTTCACAGAAAACAAGGTGCTTTTTACAAAGTGCCTGCCTGTGGATTTTGGCCTCTAGCTCAGCCGGCACCTGGGGA
Organism: Pleurodeles waltl; assembly: GCF_031143425.1. Classification (NCBI taxonomy): domain Eukaryota; kingdom Metazoa; phylum Chordata; class Amphibia; order Caudata; family Salamandridae; genus Pleurodeles; species Pleurodeles waltl. The sequence continues at coordinate 228,676,575 of NC_090439.1, forward strand.
AACCTAGCAAACAAGTGCATTTTTGAAAACTAGACACCTAGGGGAATCCAATTTGGGGTGACTTGTGGGGCTCTGACCAGGTTCTGTTACCCAGAATCCTTTGCAAACCTCAAAATTTGACCAAAAAAACACCTTTTCCTCTCATTTCAGTGACAGAAAGTTCTGGAATCTGAGAGGAGCCACAAATTTCCTTCCACCCAGCGTTCCCCCAAGTCTCCAGATAAAAATGGTACCTCACTTGTGTGGGTAGGCCTAGGGCCCACAAAAGGAAATGGCCCAAAACACAACATGGACACATCAAATTTTTTCACAGAAAACAGAGGTGCTTTTTACAAAGTGCCTACCTGTGGATTTTGGCCTCTAGCTCCGCCGGCACCTGGGGAAACCTAGCACACCAGCGCATTTTTGAAAACTAGACACCGAGGGGAATCCAAGATGGGGTGACTTGTGTGGCTCTGATCAGGTTCTGTTACCCAGAATCCTTTGCAAACCTCAAAATTTGACAAAAAAAAACACTTTTTCTTCTCATTTCGGTGACAGAAAGTTCTGGAATCTGAGAGGAGCCACAAATTTCCTTCCACCCAGCGTTCCCCCAAGTCTCCAGATAAAAATGGTACCTCACTTGTGTGGGTAGGCCTAGGGCCCATGAAAGGAAATGGCCCAAAACACAACGTGGACACATCACATTTTTTCACAGAAAACAGTGCCTACCTGTGGACTTTGGCCTCTAGCTCAGTCGGCACCTGGGGAAACCTAGCAAACCAGCGCATTTTTGAAAACTTGAAACCTAGGGGAATCCAAGATGGGGTGACTTGTGGGGCTCTGACCAGGTTCTGTTACCCAGAATCCTTTGCAAACCTCACAATTTGACCAAAAAAATACTTTTTCCTCTAATTTCGGTGACAGAAAGTTCTGGAATTTGAGAGGAGCCACAAATTTCCTTCCACCCAGTGTTCCCCCAAGTCTCCCGATAAAAATGGTACCTCACTTGTGTGGGTAGGCCTAGCGTCCACCAAAGGAAATGGCTCAAAACACAACGTGGACACATCACATTTTTTCACAGAAAACAGAGGTGTTTTTTTGCAAAGTGCCTACCTGTGGATTTTGGCCTCTAGCACAGTCGGCACCTGGGGAAACCTAGCAAACCAGTGCATTTTAAAAAACTAGACACCTAGGGGAATCCAAGTTGGGGTGACTTGTGGGGATCTGACCAGGTTCTGTTACCCAGAATCCTTTACAAACCTCAAAATTTGACCCAAAAAACACTTTTTCCTCTCATTTCGGTGACAGAAAGTTTTGGAATCTGAGAGGGGCCACAAATTTCCTTCCACCCAGCACTCCCCCAAGTCTCTTGATAAAAATGGTACCTCACTTGTGTGGGTTGGCCTAGCGCCCATGAAAGGAAATGGCCCAAAACACAACGTGGACACATCAACTGTTTTCACAGAAAACAGAGGTGCTTTTTACAAAGTGCCTACCTGTGGATTTTGGCCTCTAGCTCAGCCGGCAGCTGGGGAAACCTAGCAAACCAGCGCATTTTTTAAAACTAGACACCTAGGGGAATCCAAGATGGGGTGACTTGTGGGGCTCTGACCAGGTTCTGTTACCCAGAATCCTTTGCAAACCTCAAAATTTGACCAAAAAAATACTTTTTCCTCTCATTTCGGTGACAGAAAGTTCTGGAATCTGAGAGGAGCCACGAATTTCCTTCCACCCAGCGTTCCCCCAAGTCTCCCGATAAAAATGGTACCTCACTTGTGTGGGTAGGCCTAGGGCAGACAAAAGGAAATGGCCCAAAACACAACGTGGACACATCAAATTTTTTCACAGAAAACAAGGTGCTTTTTACAAAGTGCCTACCTGTGGATTTTGGCCTCTAGCTCAGCCGGCACCTGGGGAAACCTAGCAAACCAGTGCATTTTTGAAAACTAGACACCTAGGGGAATCCAAGATGGGGTGACTTGTGGGGCTCTGACCAGGTTCTGTTACCCAGAATCCTTTGCAAACCTCAAAATTTGACCAAACAAACACCTTTTCCTCTCATTTCGGTGACAGAAAGTTCTGGAATTTGAGAGGAGCCACAAATTTCCTTCCACCCAGCGTTCCCCCAAGTCTCCCGATAAAAATGGTACCTCACCTGTGTGGGTAGGCCTAGCGTCCACCAAAGGAAATGGCCCAAAACACAACGTGGACACATCACATTTTTTCACAGAAAACAGTGCCTACCTGTGGATTTTGGCCTCTAGCTCAGCCGGCACCTGGGGAAACCTAGCAAACCAGCGTATTTTTGAAAACTAGAAACCTAATGGAATCCAAGATGGGGTGACTTGTGGGGCTCTGACCAGGTTCTGTTACCCAGAATCCTTTGCAAACCTCAAAATTTGACCAAACAAACACCTTTTCCTCTCATTTCGGTGACAGAAAGTTCTGGAATTTGAGAGGAGCCACAAATTTCCTTCCACCCAGCGTTCCCCGAAGTCTCCCGATAAAAATGGTACCTCACTTTTGTGGGTAGGCCTAACGCCCACGAAAGGAAATGGCTCAAAACACAACGTGAACACATCACATTTTTTCACAGAAAACAGTGCCTACCTGTGGCTTTTGGCCTCTAGCTCAGCCGGCACCTGGGGAAACCTAGCAAACCAGCGTATTTTTGAAAACTAGAAACCTAATAGAATCCAAGATGGGGTGACTTGTGGGGCTCTGACCAGGTTCTGTTACCCAGAATCCTTTGCAAACCTCAAAATGTGACCAAACAAACACCTTTTCCTCTAATTTCGGTGACAGAAAGTTCTGGAATTCGAGAGGAACCACAAATTTCCTTCCACCCAGCGTTCCCCCAAGTCTCCCGATAAAAATGGTACCTCACTTGTGTGGGTAGGCCTAGCGCCCACGAAAGGAAATGGCCCAAAACACAACGTGGACACATCACATTTTTTCACAGAAAACAGAGGTGTTTTTTGCTAAGTGCCTACCTGTGGATTTTGGCCTCTAGCTCAGTCGGCACCTGGGGAAACCTAGCAAACCAGTGCATTTTTGAAAACTAGACACCTAGGGGAATCCAAGTTGGGGTGACTTGTGGGGATCTGACTAGGTTCTGTTACCCAGAATCCTTTGCAAACCTCAAAATTTGACCCAAAAAACACTTTTTCCTCTCATTTCGGTGACAGAAAGTTTTGGAATCTGAGAGGAGCCACAAATTTCCTTCCACTCAGCGTCCCCCCAAGTCTCCTGATAAAAATGGTACCTCACTTATGTCGGTAGGCCTAGCGCCCACGAAAGGAAATGGCCCAAAACACAACGTGGACACATCAAATTTTTTCACAGAAAACAAGGTGCTTTTTACAAAGTGCCTGCCTGTGGATTTTGGCCTCTAGCTCAGCCGGCACCTGGGGAAACCTAGCAAACCAGTGCATTTTTGAAAACTAGACACCTAGGGGAATCCAAGATGGGGTGACTTGTGGGGCTCTGACCAGGTTCTGTTACCCAGAATCCTTTGCAAACCTCAAAATTTGACCAAAAAAACACCTTTTCCTCTCATTTCAGTGACAGAAAGTTCTGGAATCTGAGAGGAGCCACAAATTTCCTTCCACCCAGCGTTCCCCCAAGTCTCCAGATAAAAATGGTACCTCACTTGTGTGGGTAGGCCTAGGGCCCACAAAAGGAAATGGCCCAAAACACAACATGGACACATCAAATTTTTTCACAGAAAACAGAGGTGCTTTTTACAAAGTGCCTACCTGTGGATTTTGGCCTCTAGCTCCGCCGGCACCTGGGGAAACCTAGCACACCAGCGCATTTTTGAAAACTAGACACCGAGGGGAATCCAAGATGGGGTGACTTGTGTGGCTCTGATCAGGTTCTGTTACCCAGAATCCTTTGCAAACCTCAAAATTTGACCAAAAAAAACACTTTTGCTTCTCATTTCGGTGACAGAAAGTTCTGGAATCTGAGAGGAGCCACAAATTTCCTTCCACCCAGTGTTCCCCCAAGTCTCCCGATAAAAATGGTACCTCACTTGTGTGGGTAGGCTTAGCGCCCACGAAAGGAAATGGCCCAAAACACAACGTGGACACATCAAATTTTTTCACAGAAAACAAGGTGCTTTTTACAAAGTGCCTACCTGTGGATTTTGGCCTCTAGCTCAGCCGGCACCTGGGGAAACCTAGCAAACCAGTGCATTTTTGAAAACTAGACACCTAGGGGAATCCAAGATGGGGTGACTTGTGGGGCTCTGACCAGGTTCTGTTACCCAGAATCCTTTGCAAACCTCAAAATTTGACCAAAAAAACACCTTTTCCTCTCATTTCAGTGACAGAAAGTTTTGGAATCTGAGAGGAGCCACAAATTTCCTTCCACCCAGCGTTCCCCCAAGTCTCCAGATAAAAATGGTACCTCACTTGTGTGGGTAGGCCTAGGGCCCATGAAAGGAAATGGCCCAAAACACAACGTGGACACATCACATTTTTTCACAGAAAACAGTGCCTACCTGTGGACTTTGGCCTCTAGCTCAGTCGGCACCTGGGGAAACCTAGCAAACCAGCGCATTTTTGAAAACTTGAAACCTAGGGGAATCCAAGATGGGGTGACTTGTGGGGCTCTGACCAGGTTCTGTTACCCAGAATCCTTTGCAAACCTCACAATTTGACCAAAAAAATACTTTTTCCTCTAATTTCGGTGACAGAAAGTTCTGGAATTTGAGAGGAGCCACAAATTTCCTTCCACCCAGTGTTCCCCCAAGTCTCCCGATAAAAATGGTACCTCACTTGTGTGGGTAGGCCTAGCGTCCACCAAAGGAAATGGCCCAAAACACAACGTGGACACATCACATTTTTTCACAGAAAACAGAGGTGTTTTTTTGCAAAGTGCCTACCTGTGGATTTTGGCCTCTAGCTCAGTCGGCACCTGGTGAAACCTAGCAAACCAGTGCATTTTAAAAAACTAGACACCTAGGGGAATCCAAGTTGGGGTGACTTGTGGGGATCTGACCAGGTTCTGTTACCCAGAATCCTTTACAAACCTCAAAATTTGACCCAAAAAACACTTTTTCCTCTCATTTCGGTGACAGAAAGTTTTGGAATCTGAGAGGGGCCACAAATTTCCTTCCACCCAGCACTCCCCCAAGTCTCTTGATAAAAATGGTACCTCACTTGTGTGGGTTGGCCTAGCGCCCATGAAAGGAAATGGCCCAAAACACAACGTGGACACATCAACTGTTTTCACAGAAAACAGAGGTGCTTTTTACAAAGTGCCTACCTGTGGATTTTGGCATCTAGCTCAGCCGGCAGCTGGGGAAACCTAGCAAACCAGCGCATTTTTTAAAACTAGACACCTAGGGGAATCCAAGATGGGGTGACTTGTGGGGCTCTGACCAGGTTCTGTTACCCAGAATCCTTTGCAAACCTCAAAATTTGACCAAAAAAAGACTTTTTCCTCTCATTTCGGTGACAGAAAGTTCTGGAATCTGAGAGGAGCCACGAATTTCCTTCCACCCAGCGTTCCCCCAAGTCTCCCGATAAAAATGGTACCTCACTTGTGTGGGTAGGCCTAGGGCAGACAAAATGAAATGGCCCAAAACACAACGTGGACACATCAAATTTTTTCACAGAAAACAAGGTGCTTTTAACAAAGTGCCTACCTGTGGATTTTGGCCTCTAGCTCAGCCGGCACCTGGGGAAACCTAGCAAACCAGTGCATTTTTGAAAACTAGACACCTAGGGGAATCCAAGATGGGGTGACTTGTGGGGCTCTGACCAGGTTCTGTTACCCAGAATCCTTTGCAAACCTCAAAATTTGACCAAAAAAACACCTTTTCCTCTCATTTCAGTGACAGAAAGTTCTGGAATCTGAGAGGAGCCACAAATTTCCTTCCACCCAGCGTTCCCCCAAGTCTCCCGATAAAAATGGTACCTCACTTGTGTGGGTAGGCCTAGCGTCCACCAAAGGAAATGGCCCAAAACACAACTTGGACACATCACATTTTTTCACAGAAAACAGAGGTGTTTTTTTGCAAAGTGCCTACCTGTGGATTTTGGCCTATAGCTCAGTCTGCACCTGGGGAAACCTAGCAAACCAGTGCATTTTAAAAAACTAGACACCTAGGGGAATCCAAGTTGGGGTGACTTGTGGGGATCTGACCAGGTTCTGTTACCCAGAATCCTTTACAAACCTCAAAATTTGACCAAAAAAACACCTTTTCCTCTCATTTCAGTGACAGAAAGTTCTGGAATCTGAGAGGAGCCACAAATTTCCTTCCACCCAGCGTTCCCCCAAGTCTCCCGATAAAAATGGTACCTCACCTGTGTGGGTAGGCCTAGCGTCCACCAAAGGAAATGGCCCAAAACACAACGTGGACACATCACATGTTTTCACAGAAAACAGAGGTGCTCTTTACAAAGTGCCTACCTGTGGATTTTGGCCTCTAGCTCAGCCGGCACCTGGGGAAACCTAGCAAACCAGCGCATTTGTGAAAACTAGACACCCAGGGGAATCCAAGATGGGGTGACTTGTGGGGCTCTGACCAGGTTCTGTTACCCAGAATCCTTTGCAAACCTCACAATTTGACCAAAAAAATACTTTTTCCTCTAATTTCGGTGACATAAAGTTCTGGAATTTGGGAGGAGCCACAAATTTCCTTCCACCCAGTGTTCCCCCAAGTCTCCCGATAAAAATGGTACCTCACTTGTGTGGGTAGGCCTAGCGCCCACGAAAGGAAATGGCCCAAAACACAACGTGGACACATCAAATTTTTTCACAGAAAACAGAGGTGCTTTTTACAAAGTGCCTACCTGTGGATTTTGGCCCTCTAGCTCAGCCGGCACCTGGGGAAACCTAGCAAACCAGCGCATTTTATTAAACTAGACACCTAGGGGAATCCAAGATGGGGTGACTTGTGGGGCTCTGACCAGGTTCTGTTACCCAGAATCCTTTGCAAACCTCAAAATTTGACCAAAAAAACACTTTTTCCTCTCATTTCGGCGACAGAAAGTTCTGGAATCTGAGAGGAGCCACAAATTTCCTTCCACCCAGCGTTCCCCCAAGTCTCCCGATAAAAATGGTACCTCACTTTTGTGGGTAGGCCTAGCGCCCACGAAAGGAAATGGCTCAAAACACAACGTGAACACATCACATTTTTTCACAGAAAACAGTGCCTACCTGTGGATTTTGGCCTCTAGCTCAGCCGGCACCTGGGGAAACCTAGCAAACCAGCGTATTTTTGAAAACTAGAAACCTAATGGAATCCAAGATGGGGTGACTTGTGGGGCTCTGACCAGGTTCTGTTACCCAGAATCCTTTGCAAACCTCAAAATTTGACCAAACAAACACCTTTTCCTCTCATTTCCGTGACAGAAAGTTCTGGAATTTGAGAGGAGCCACAAATTTCCTTCCACCCAGCGTTCCCCCAAGTCTCCCGATAAAAATGGTACCTCACTTTTGTGGGTAGGCCTAGCGCCCACGAAAGGAAATGGCTCAAAACACAACGTGAACACATCAGATTTTTTCACAGAAAACAGTGCCTACCTGTGGCTTTTGGCCTCTAGCTCAGCCGGCACCTGGGGAAACCTAGCAAACCAGCGTATTTTTGAAAACTAGAAACCTAATGGAATCCAAGATGGGGTGACTTGTGGGGCTCTGACCAGGTTCTGTTACCCAGAATCTTTTGCAAACCTCAAAATGTGACCAAACAAACACCTTTTCCTCTCATTTCGGCGACAGAAATTTCTGGAATTCGAGAGGAACCACAAATTTCCTTCCACCCAGCGTTCCCCCAAGTCTCCCGATAAAAATGGTACCTCACTTGTGTGGGTAGGCCTAGCGCCCACGAAAGGAAATGGGCCAAAACACAACGTGGACACATCACATTTTTTCACAGAAAACAGAGGTGTTTTTTGCAAAGTGCCTACCTGTTGATTTTGGCCTCTAGCTCAGTCGGCACCTGGGGAAACCTAGCAAACCAGTGCATTTTTGAAAACTAGACACCTAGGGGAATCCAAGTTGGGGTGACTTGTGGGGATCTGACTAGGTTCTGTTACCCAGAATCCTTTGCAAACCTCAAAATTTGACCCAAAAAACACTTTTTCCTCTCATTTCGGTGACAGAAAGTTTTGGAATCTGAGAGGAGCCACAAATTTCCTTCCACCCAGCGTCCCCCCAAGTCTCCTGATAAAAATGGTACCTCACTTATGTCGGTAGGCCTAGCGCCCACGAAAGGAAATGGCCCAAAACACAACGTGGACACATCAAATTTTTTCACAGAAAACAAGGTGCTTTTTACAAAGTGCCTACCTGTGGATTTTGGCCTTTAGCTCAGCCGGCACCTGGGGAAACCTAGCAAACCAGTGCATTTTTGAAAACTAGACACCTAGGGGAATCCAAGATGGGGTGACTTGTGGGGCTCTGACCAGGTTCTGTTACCCAGAATCCTTTGCAAACCTCAAAATTTGACCAAACAAACACCTTTTCCTCTCATTTCAGTGACAGAAAGTTCTGGAATCTGAGAGGAGCCACAAATTTCCTTCCACCCAGCGTTCCCCCAAGTCTCCAGATAAAAATGGTACCTCACTTGTGTGGGTAGGCCTAGGGCCCACAAAAGGAAATGGCCCAAAACACAACATGGACACATCAAATTTTTTCACAGAAAACAGAGGTGCTTTTTACAAAGTGCCTACCTGTGGATTTTGGCCTCTAGCTCCGCCGGCACCTGGGGAAACCTAGCACACCAGCGCATTTTTGAAAACTAGACACCGAGGGGAATCCAAGATGGGGTGACTTGTGTGGCTCTGATCAGGTTCTGTTACCCAGAATCCTTTGCAAACCTCAAAATTTGACAAAAAAACCCACTTTTTCTTCTCATTTCGGTGACAGAAAGTTCTGGAATCTGAGAGGAGCCACAAATTTCCTTCCACCCAGCGTTCCCCCAAGTCTCCAGATAAAAATGGTACCTCACTTGTGTGGGTAGGCCTAGGGCCCATGAAAGGAAATGGCCCAAAACACAACGTGGACACATCACATTTTTTCACAGAAAACAGTGCCTACCTGTGGACTTTGGCCTCTAGCTCAGTCGGCACCTGGGGAAACCTAGCAAACCAGCGCATTTTTGAAAACTTGAAACCTAGGGGAATCCAAGATGGGGTGACTTGTGGGGCTCTGACCAGGTTCTGTTACCCAGAATCCTTTGCAAACCTCACAATTTGACCAAAAAAATACTTTTTCCTCTAATTTCGGTGACAGAAAGTTCTGGAATTTGAGAGGAGCCACAAATTTCCTTCCACCCAGTGTTCTCCCAAGTCTCCCGATAAAAATGGTACCTCACTTGTGTGGGTAGGCCTAGCGTCCACCAAAGGAAATGGCCCAAAACACAACGTGGACACATCACATTTTTTCACAGAAAACAGAGGTGGTTTTTTTGCAAAGTGCCTACCTGTGGATTTTGGCCTCTAGCTCAGTCGGCACCTGGGGAAACCTAGCAAACCAGTGCATTTTAAAAAACTAGACACCTAGGGGAATCCAAGTTGGGGTGACTTGTGGGGATCTGACCAGGTTCTGTTACCCAGAATCCTTTACAAACCTCAAAATTTGACCCAAAAAACACTTTTTCCTCTCATTTCGGTGACAGAAAGTTTTGGAATCTGAGAGGGGCCACAAATTTCCTTCCACCCAGCACTCCCCCAAGTCTCTTGATAAAAATGGTACCTCACTTGTGTGGGTTGGCCTAGCGCCCATGAAAGGAAATGGCCCAAAACACAACGTGGACACATCAACTGTTTTCACAGAAAACAGAGGTGCTTTTTACAAAGTGCCTACCTGTGGATTTTGGCCTCTAGCTCAGCCGGCAGCTGGGGAAACCTAGCAAACCAGCGCATTTTTGAAAACTAGACACCTAGGGGAATCCAAGATGGGGTGACTTGTGGGGCTCTGACCAGGTTCTGTTACCCAGAATCCTTTGCAAACCTCAAAATTTGACCAAAAAAATACTTTTTCCTCTCATTTCGGTGACAGAAAGTTCTGGAATCTGAGAGGAGCCACGAATTTCCTTCCACCCAGCATTCCCCCAAGTCTCCCGATAAAAATGGTACCTCACTTGTGTGGGTAGGCCTAGGGCAGACGAAAGGAAATGGCCCAAAACACAACGTGGACACATCAAATTTTTTCACAGAAAACAAGGTGCTTTTTACAAAGTGCCTACCTGTGGATTTTGGCCTCTAGCTCAGCCGGCACCTGGGGAAACCTAGCAAACCAGTGCATTTTTGAAAACTAGACACCTAGGGGAATCCAAGATGGGGTGACTTGTGGGGCTCTGACCAGGTTCTGTTACCCAGAATCCTTTGCAAACCTCAAAATTTGACCAAAAAAACACCTTTTCCTCTCATTTCAGTGACAGAAAGTTCTGGAATCTGAGAGGAGCCACAAATTTCCTTCCACCCAGCGTTCCCCCAAGTCTCCCGATAAAAATGGTACCTCACTTGTGTGGGTAGGCCTAGCGTCCACCAAAGGAAATGGCCTAAAACACAACGTGGACACATCACATTTTTTCACAGAAAACAGAGGTGTTTTTTTGCAAAGTGCCTACCTGTGGATTTTGGCCTCTAGCTCAGTCTGCACCTGGGGAAACCTAGCAAACTAGTGCATTTTAAAAAACTAGACACCTAGGGGAATCCAAGTTGGGGTGACTTGTGGGGATCTGACCAGGTTCTGTTACCCAGAATCCTTTACAAACCTCAACATTTGACCCAAAAAACACTTTTTCCTCTCATTTCGGTGACAGAAAGTTTTGGAATCAGAGAGGAGCCACAAATTTCCTTCCACCCAGCGTCCCCCCAAGTCTCCTGATAAAAATGGTACCTCACTTATGTCGGTAGGCCTAGCGCCCACGAAAGGAAATGGCCCAAAACACAACGTGGACACATCAAATTTTTTCACAGAAAACAAGGTGCTTTTTACAAAGTGCCTACCTGTGGATTTTGGCCTTTAGCTCAGCCGGCACCTGGGGAAACCTAGCAAACCAGTGCATTTTTGAAAACTAGACACCTAGGGGAATCCAAGATGGGGTGACTTGTGGGGCTCTGACCAGGTTCTGTTACCCAGAATCCTTTGCAAACCTCAAAATTTGACCAAAAAAACACCTTTTCCTCTCATTTCAGTGACAGAAAGTTCTGGAATCTGAGAGGAGCCACAAATTTCCTTCCACCCAGCGTTCCCCCAAGTCTCCAGATAAAAATGGTACCTCACTTGTGTGGGTAGGCCTAGGGCCCATGAAAGGAAATGGCCCAAAACACAACGTGGACACATCACATTTTTTCACAGAAAACAGTGCCTACCTGTGGACTTTGGCCTCTAGCTCAGTCGGCACCTGGGGAAACCTAGCAAACCAGCACATTTTTGAAAACTTGAAACCTAGGGGAATCCAAGATGGGGTGACTTGTGGGGCTCTGACCAGGTTCTGTTACCCAGAATCCTTTGCAAACCTCACAATTTGACCAAAAAAATACTTTTTCCTCTAATTTCGGTGACAGAAAGTTCTGGAATTTGAGAGGAGCCACAAATTTCCTTCCACCCAGTGTTCCCCCAAGTCTCCCGATAAAAATGGTACCTCACTTGTGTGGGTAGGCCTAGCGTCCACCAAAGGAAATGGCCCAAAACACAACGTGGACACATCACATTTTTTCACAGAAAACAGAGGTGGTTTTTTTGCAAAGTGCCTACCTGTGGATTTTGGCCTCTAGCTCAGTCGGCACCTGGGGAATCCTAGCAAACCAGTGCATTTTAAAAAACTAGACACCTAGGGGAATCCAAGTTGGGGTGACTTGTGGGGATCTGACCAGGTTCTGTTACCCAGAATCCTTTACAAACCTCAAAATTTGACCCAAAAAACACTTTTTCCTCTCATTTCGGTGACAGAAAGTTTTGGAATCTGAGAGGGGCCACAAATTTCCTTCCACCCAGCACTCCCCCAAGTCTCTTGATAAAAATGGTACCTCACTTGTGTGGGTTGGCCTAGCGCCCATGAAAGGAAATGGCCCAAAACACAACGTGGACACATCAACTGTTTTCACAGAAACAGAGGTGCTTTTTACAAAGTGCCTACCTGTGGATTTTGGCCTCTAGCTCAGCCGGCAGCTGGGGAAACCTAGCAAACCAGTGCATTTTTGAAAACTAGACACCTAGGGGAATCCAAGATGGGGTGACTTGTGGGGCTCTGACCAGGTTCTGTTACCCAGAATCCTTTGCAAACCTCAAAATTTGACCAAACAAACACCTTTTCCTCTCATTTCGGTGACAGAAAGTTCTGGAATTTGAGAGGAGCCACAAATTTCCTTCCACCCAGCGTTCCCCCAAGTCTCCCGATAAAAATGGTACCTCACTTGTGTGGGTAGGCCTAGCGTCCACCAAAGGAAATGGCCCAAAACACAACATGGACACATCAAATTTTTTCACAGAAAACAGAGGTGCTTTTTACAAAGTGCCTACCTGTGGATTTTGGCCTCTAGCTCCGCCGGCACCTGGGGAAACCTAGCACACCAGCGCATTTTTGAAAACTAGACACCGAGGGGAATCCAAGATGGGGTGACTTGTGTGGCTCTGATCAGGTTCTGTTACCCAGAATCCTTTGCAAACCTCAAAATTTGACAAAAAAACCCACTTTTTCTTCTCATTTCGGTGACAGAAAGTTCTGGAATCTGAGAGGAGCCACAAATTTCCTTCCACCCAGCGTTCCCCCAAGTCTCCAGATAAAAATGGTACCTCACTTGTGTGGGTAGGCCTAGGGCCCATGAAAGGAAATGGCCCAAAACACAACGTGGACACATCACATTTTTTCACAGAAAACAGTGCCTACCTGTGGACTTTGGCCTCTAGCTCAGTCGGCACCTGGGGAAACCTAGCAAACCAGCGCATTTTTGAAAACTTGAAACCTAGGGGAATCCAAGATGGGGTGACTTGTGGGGCTCTGACCAGGTTCTGTTACCCAGAATCCTTTGCAAACCTCACAATTTGACCAAAAAAATACTTTTTCCTCTAATTTCGGTGACAGAAAGTTCTGGAATCTGAGAGGAGCCACGAATTTCCTTCCACCCAGCATTCCCCCAAGTCTCCCGATAAAAATGGTACCTCACTTGTGTGGGTAGGCCTAGGGCAGACGAAAGGAAATGGCCCAAAACACAACGTGGACACATCAAATTTTTTCACAGAAAACAAGGTGCTTTTTACAAAGTGCCTACCTGTGGATTTTGGCCTCTAGCTCAGCCGGCACCTGGGGAAACCTAGCAAACCAGTGCATTTTTGAAAACTAGACACCTAGGGGAATCCAAGATGGGGTGACTTGTGGGGCTCTGACCAGGTTCTGTTACCCAGAATCCTTTGCAAACCTCAAAATTTGACCAAAAAAACACCTTTTCCTCTCATTTCAGTGACAGAAAGTTCTGGAATCTGAGAGGAGCCACAAATTTCCTTCCACCCAGCGTTCCCCCAAGTCTCCCGATAAAAATGGTACCTCACTTGTGTGGGTAGGCCTAGCGTCCACCAAAGGAAATGGCCTAAAACACAACGTGGACACATCACATTTTTTCACAGAAAACAGAGGTGTTTTTTTGCAAAGTGCCTACCTGTGGATTTTGGCCTCTAGCTCAGTCTGCACCTGGGGAAACCTAGCAAACTAGTGCATTTTAAAAAACTAGACACCTAGGGGAATCCAAGTTGGGGTGACTTGTGGGGATCTGACCAGGTTCTGTTACCCAGAATCCTTTACAAACCTCAACATTTGACCCAAAAAACACTTTTTCCTCTCATTTCGGTGACAGAAAGTTTTGGAATCAGAGAGGAGCCACAAATTTCCTTCCACCCAGCGTCCCCCCAAGTCTCCTGATAAAAATGGTACCTCACTTATGTCGGTAGGCCTAGCGCCCACGAAAGGAAATGGCCCAAAACACAACGTGGACACATCAAATTTTTTCACAGAAAACAAGGTGCTTTTTACAAAGTGCCTACCTGTGGATTTTGGCCTTTAGCTCAGCCGGCACCTGGGGAAACCTAGCAAACCAGTGCATTTTTGAAAACTAGACACCTAGGGGAATCCAAGATGGGGTGACTTGTGGGGCTCTGACCAGGTTCTGTTACCCAGAATCCTTTGCAAACCTCAAAATTTGACCAAAAAAACACCTTTTCCTCTCATTTCAGTGACAGAAAGTTCTGGAATCTGAGAGGAGCCACAAATTTCCTTCCACCCAGCGTTCCCCCAAGTCTCCAGATAAAAATGGTACCTCACTTGTGTGGGTAGGCCTAGGGCCCATGAAAGGAAATGGCCCAAAACACAACGTGGACACATCACATTTTTTCACAGAAAACAGTGCCTACCTGTGGACTTTGGCCTCTAGCTCAGTCGGCACCTGGGGAAACCTAGCAAACCAGCACATTTTTGAAAACTTGAAACCTAGGGGAATCCAAGATGGGGTGACTTGTGGGGCTCTGACCAGGTTCTGTTACCCAGAATCCTTTGCAAACCTCACAATTTGACCAAAAAAATACTTTTTCCTCTAATTTCGGTGACAGAAAGTTCTGGAATTTGAGAGGAGCCACAAATTTCCTTCCACCCAGTGTTCCCCCAAGTCTCCCGATAAAAATGGTACCTCACTTGTGTGGGTAGGCCTAGCGTCCACCAAAGGAAATGGCCCAAAACACAACGTGGACACATCACATTTTTTCACAGAAAACAGAGGTGGTTTTTTTGCAAAGTGCCTACCTGTGGATTTTGGCCTCTAGCTCAGTCGGCACCTGGGGAATCCTAGCAAACCAGTGCATTTTAAAAAACTAGACACCTAGGGGAATCCAAGTTGGGGTGACTTGTGGGGATCTGACTAGGTTCTGTTACCCAGAATCCTTTACAAACCTCAAAATTTGACCCAAAAAACACTTTTTCCTCTCATTTCGGTGACAGAAAGTTTTGGAATCTGAGAGGGGCCACAAATTTCCTTCCACCCAGCACTCCCCCAAGTCTCTTGATAAAAATGGTACCTCACTTGTGTGGGTTGGCCTAGCGCCCATGAAAGGAAATGGCCCAAAACACAACGTGGACACATCAACTGTTTTCACAGAAACAGAGGTGCTTTTTACAAAGTGCCTACCTGTGGATTTTGGCCTCTAGCTCAGCCGGCAGCTGGGGAAACCTAGCAAACCAGTGCATTTTTGAAAACTAGACACCTAGGGGAATCCAAGATGGGGTGACTTGTGGGGCTCTGACCAGGTTCTGTTACCCAGAATCCTTTGCAAACCTCAAAATTTGACCAAACAAACACCTTTTCCTCTCATTTCGGTGACAGAAAGTTCTGGAATTTGAGAGGAGCCACAAATTTCCTTCCACCCAGCGTTCCCCCAAGTCTCCCGATAAAAATGGTACCTCACTTGTGTGGGTAGGCCTAGCGTCCACCAAAGGAAATGGCCCAAAACACAACATGGACACATCAAATTTTTTCACAGAAAACAGAGGTGCTTTTTACAAAGTGCCTACCTGTGGATTTTGGCCTCTAGCTCCGCCGGCACCTGGGGAAACCTAGCACACCAGCGCATTTTTGAAAACTAGACACCGAGGGGAATCCAAGATGGGGTGACTTGTGTGGCTCTGATCAGGTTCTGTTACCCAGAATCCTTTGCAAACCTCAAAATTTGACAAAAAAACCCACTTTTTCTTCTCATTTCGGTGACAGAAAGTTCTGGAATCTGAGAGGAGCCACAAATTTCCTTCCACCCAGCGTTCCCCCAAGTCTCCAGATAAAAATGGTACCTCACTTGTGTGGGTAGGCCTAGGGCCCATGAAAGGAAATGGCCCAAAACACAACGTGGACACATCACATTTTTTCACAGAAAACAGTGCCTACCTGTGGACTTTGGCCTCTAGCTCAGTCGGCACCTGGGGAAACCTAGCAAACCAGCGCATTTTTGAAAACTTGAAACCTAGGGGAATCCAAGATGGGGTGACTTGTGGGGCTCTGACCAGGTTCTGTTACCCAGAATCCTTTGCAAACCTCACAATTTGACCAAAAAAATACTTTTTCCTCTAATTTCGGTGACAGAAAGTTCTGGAATTTGAGAGGAGCCACAAATTTCCTTCCACCCAGTGTTCTCCCAAGTCTCCCGATAAAAATGGTACCTCACTTGTGTGGGTAGGCCTAGCGTCCACCAAAGGAAATGGCCCAAAACACAACGTGGACACATCACATTTTTTCACAGAAAACAGAGGTGTTTTTTTTGCAAAGTGCCTACCTGTGGATTTTGGCCTCTAGCTCAGTCGGCACCTGGGGAAACCTAGCAAACCAGTGCATTTTAAAAAACTAGACACCTAGGGGAATCCAAGTTGGGGTGACTTGTGGGGATCTGACCAGGTTCTGTTACCCAGAATCCTTTACAAACCTCAAAATTTGACCCAAAAAACACTTTTTCCTCTCATTTCGGTGACAGAAAGTTTTGGAATCTGAGAGGGGCCACAAATTTCCTTCCACCCAGCACTCCCCCAAGTCTCTTGATAAAAATGGTACCTCACTTGTGTGGGTTGGCCTAGCGCCCATGAAAGGAAATGGCCCAAAACACAACGTGGACACATCAACTGTTTTCACAGAAAACAGAGGTGCTTTTTACAAAGTGCCTACCTGTGGATTTTGGCCTCTAGCTCAGCCGGCAGCTGGGGAAACCTAGCAAACCAGCGCATTTTTGAAAACTAGACACCTAGGGGAATCCAAGATGGGGTGACTTGTGGGGCTCTGACCAGGTTCTGTTACCCAGAATCCTTTGCAAACCTCAAAATTTGACCAAAAAAATACTTTTTCCTCTCATTTCGGTGACAGAAAGTTCTGGAATCTGAGAGGAGCCACGAATTTCCTTCCACCCAGCATTCCCCCAAGTCTCCCGATAAAAATGGTACCTCACTTGTGTGGGTAGGCCTAGGGCAGACGAAAGGAAATGGCCCAAAACACAACGTGGACACATCAAATTTTTTCACAGAAAACAAGGTGCTTTTTACAAAGTGCCTACCTGTGGATTTTGGCCTCTAGCTCAGCCGGCACCTGGGGAAACCTAGCAAACCAGTGCATTTTTGAAAACTAGACACCTAGGGGAATCCAAGATGGGGTGACTTGTGGGGCTCTGACCAGGTTCTGTTACCCAGAATCCTTTGCAAACCTCAAAATTTGACCAAAAAAACACCTTTTCCTCTCATTTCAGTGACAGAAAGTTCTGGAATCTGAGAGGAGCCACAAATTTCCTTCCACCCAGCGTTCCCCCAAGTCTCCCGATAAAAATGGTACCTCACTTGTGTGGGTAGGCCTAGCGTCCACCAAAGGAAATGGCCTAAAACACAACGTGGACACATCACATTTTTTCACAGAAAACAGAGGTGTTTTTTTGCAAAGTGCCTACCTGTGGATTTTGGCCTCTAGCTCAGTCTGCACCTGGGGAAACCTAGCAAACTAGTGCATTTTAAAAAACTAGACACCTAGGGGAATCCAAGTTGGGGTGACTTGTGGGGATCTGACCAGGTTCTGTTACCCAGAATCCTTTACAAACCTCAACATTTGACCCAAAAAACACTTTTTCCTCTCATTTCGGTGACAGAAAGTTTTGGAATCAGAGAGGAGCCACAAATTTCCTTCCACCCAGCGTCCCCCCAAGTCTCCTGATAAAAATGGTACCTCACTTATGTCGGTAGGCCTAGCGCCCACGAAAGGAAATGGCCCAAAACACAACGTGGACACATCAAATTTTTTCACAGAAAACAAGGTGCTTTTTACAAAGTGCCTACCTGTGGATTTTGGCCTTTAGCTCAGCCGGCACCTGGGGAAACCTAGCAAACCAGTGCATTTTTGAAAACTAGACACCTAGGGGAATCCAAGATGGGGTGACTTGTGGGGCTCTGACCAGGTTCTGTTACCCAGAATCCTTTGCAAACCTCAAAATTTGACCAAAAAAACACCTTTTCCTCTCATTTCAGTGACAGAAAGTTCTGGAATCTGAGAGGAGCCACAAATTTCCTTCCACCCAGCGTTCCCCCAAGTCTCCAGATAAAAATGGTACCTCACTTGTGTGGGTAGGCCTAGGGCCCATGAAAGGAAATGGCCCAAAACACAACGTGGACACATCACATTTTTTCACAGAAAACAGAGGTGTTTTTTTGCAAAGTGCCTACCTGTGGATTTTGGCCTATAGCTCAGTCTGCACCTGGGGAAACCTAGCAAACCAGTGCATTTTAAAAAACTAGACACCTAGGGGAATCCAAGTTGGGGTGACTTGTGGGGATCTGACCAGGTTCTGTTACCCAGAATCCTTTACAAACCTCAAAATTTGACCAAAAAAACACCTTTTCCTCTCATTTCAGTGACAGAAAGTTCTGGAATCTGAGAGGAGCCACAAATTTCCTTCCACCCAGCGTTCCCCCAAGTCTCCCGATAAAAATGGTACCTCACCTGTGTGGGTAGGCCTAGCGTCCACCAAAGGAAATGGCCCAAAACACAACGTGGACACATCACATGTTTTCACAGAAAACAGAGGTGCTCTTTACAAAGTGCCTACCTGTGGATTTTGGCCTCTAGCTCAGCCGGCACCTGGGGAAACCTAGCAAACCAGCGCATTTGTGAAAACTAGACACCCAGGGGAATCCAAGATGGGGTGACTTGTGGGGCTCTGACCAGGTTCTGTTACCCAGAATCCTTTGCAAACCTCACAATTTGACCAAAAAAATACTTTTTCCTCTAATTTCGGTGACATAAAGTTCTGGAATTTGGGAGGAGCCACAAATTTCCTTCCACCCAGTGTTCCCCCAAGTCTCCCGATAAAAATGGTACCTCACTTGTGTGGGTAGGCCTAGCGCCCACGAAAGGAAATGGCCCAAAACACAACGTGGACACATCAAATTTTTTCACAGAAAACAGAGGTGCTTTTTACAAAGTGCCTACCTGTGGATTTTGGCCCTCTAGCTCAGCCGGCACCTGGGGAAACCTAGCAAACCAGCGCATTTTATTAAACTAGACACCTAGGGGAATCCAAGATGGGGTGACTTGTGGGGCTCTGACCAGGTTCTGTTACCCAGAATCCTTTGCAAACCTCAAAATTTGACCAAAAAAACACTTTTTCCTCTCATTTCGGCGACAGAAAGTTCTGGAATCTGAGAGGAGCCACAAATTTCCTTCCACCCAGCGTTCCCCCAAGTCTCCCGATAAAAATGGTACCTCACTTTTGTGGGTAGGCCTAGCGCCCACGAAAGGAAATGGCTCAAAACACAACGTGAACACATCACATTTTTTCACAGAAAACAGTGCCTACCTGTGGATTTTGGCCTCTAGCTCAGCCGGCACCTGGGGAAACCTAGCAAACCAGCGTATTTTTGAAAACTAGAAACCTAATGGAATCCAAGATGGGGTGACTTGTGGGGCTCTGACCAGGTTCTGTTACCCAGAATCCTTTGCAAACCTCAAAATTTGACCAAACAAACACCTTTTCCTCTCATTTCCGTGACAGAAAGTTCTGGAATTTGAGAGGAGCCACAAATTTCCTTCCACCCAGCGTTCCCCCAAGTCTCCCGATAAAAATGGTACCTCACTTTTGTGGGTAGGCCTAGCGCCCACGAAAGGAAATGGCTCAAAACACAACGTGAACACATCAGATTTTTTCACAGAAAACAGTGCCTACCTGTGGCTTTTGGCCTCTAGCTCAGCCGGCACCTGGGGAAACCTAGCAAACCAGCGTATTTTTGAAAACTAGAAACCTAATGGAATCCAAGATGGGGTGACTTGTGGGGCTCTGACCAGGTTCTGTTACCCAGAATCTTTTGCAAACCTCAAAATGTGACCAAACAAACACCTTTTCCTCTCATTTCGGCGACAGAAATTTCTGGAATTCGAGAGGAACCACAAATTTCCTTCCACCCAGCGTTCCCCCAAGTCTCCCGATAAAAATGGTACCTCACTTGTGTGGGTAGGCCTAGCGCCCACGAAAGGAAATGGGCCAAAACACAACGTGGACACATCACATTTTTTCACAGAAAACAGAGGTGTTTTTTGCAAAGTGCCTACCTGTTGATTTTGGCCTCTAGCTCAGTCGGCACCTGGGGAAACCTAGCAAACCAGTGCATTTTTGAAAACTAGACACCTAGGGGAATCCAAGTTGGGGTGACTTGTGGGGATCTGACTAGGTTCTGTTACCCAGAATCCTTTGCAAACCTCAAAATTTGACCCAAAAAACACTTTTTCCTCTCATTTCGGTGACAGAAAGTTTTGGAATCTGAGAGGAGCCACAAATTTCCTTCCACCCAGCGTCCCCCCAAGTCTCCTGATAAAAATGGTACCTCACTTATGTCGGTAGGCCTAGCGCCCACGAAAGGAAATGGCCCAAAACACAACGTGGACACATCAAATTTTTTCACAGAAAACAAGGTGCTTTTTACAAAGTGCCTACCTGTGGATTTTGGCCTTTAGCTCAGCCGGCACCTGGGGAAACCTAGCAAACCAGTGCATTTTTGAAAACTAGACACCTAGGGGAATCCAAGATGGGGTGACTTGTGGGGCTCTGACCAGGTTCTGTTACCCAGAATCCTTTGCAAACCTCAAAATTTGACCAAACAAACACCTTTTCCTCTCATTTCAGTGACAGAAAGTTCTGGAATCTGAGAGGAGCCACAAATTTCCTTCCACCCAGCGTTCCCCCAAGTCTCCAGATAAAAATGGTACCTCACTTGTGTGGGTAGGCCTAGGGCCCACAAAAGGAAATGGCCCAAAACACAACATGGACACATCAAATTTTTTCACAGAAAACAGAGGTGCTTTTTACAAAGTGCCTACCTGTGGATTTTGGCCTCTAGCTCCGCCGGCACCTGGGGAAACCTAGCACACCAGCGCATTTTTGAAAACTAGACACCGAGGGGAATCCAAGATGGGGTGACTTGTGTGGCTCTGATCAGGTTCTGTTACCCAGAATCCTTTGCAAACCTCAAAATTTGACAAAAAAACCCACTTTTTCTTCTCATTTCGGTGACAGAAAGTTCTGGAATCTGAGAGGAGCCACAAATTTCCTTCCACCCAGCGTTCCCCCAAGTCTCCAGATAAAAATGGTACCTCACTTGTGTGGGTAGGCCTAGGGCCCATGAAAGGAAATGGCCCAAAACACAACGTGGACACATCACATTTTTTCACAGAAAACAGTGCCTACCTGTGGACTTTGGCCTCTAGCTCAGTCGGCACCTGGGGAAACCTAGCAAACCAGCGCATTTTTGAAAACTTGAAACCTAGGGGAATCCAAGATGGGGTGACTTGTGGGGCTCTGACCAGGTTCTGTTACCCAGAATCCTTTGCAAACCTCACAATTTGACCAAAAAAATACTTTTTCCTCTAATTTCGGTGACAGAAAGTTCTGGAATTTGAGAGGAGCCACAAATTTCCTTCCACCCAGTGTTCTCCCAAGTCTCCCGATAAAAATGGTACCTCACTTGTGTGGTAGGCCTAGCGTCCACCAAAGGAAATGGCCCAAAACACAACGTGGACACATCACATTTTTTCACAGAAAACAGAGGTGGTTTTTTTGCAAAGTGCCTACCTGTGGATTTTGGCCTCTAGCTCAGTCGGCACCTGGGGAAACCTAGCAAACCAGTGCATTTTAAAAAACTAGACACCTAGGGGAATCCAAGTTGGGGTGACTTGTGGGGATCTGACCAGGTTCTGTTACCCAGAATCCTTTACAAACCTCAAAATTTGACCCAAAAAACACTTTTTCCTCTCATTTCGGTGACAGAAAGTTTTGGAATCTGAGAGGGGCCACAAATTTCCTTCCACCCAGCACTCCCCCAAGTCTCTTGATAAAAATGGTACCTCACTTGTGTGGGTTGGCCTAGCGCCCATGAAAGGAAATGGCCCAAAACACAACGTGGACACATCAACTGTTTTCACAGAAAACAGAGGTGCTTTTTACAAAGTGCCTACCTGTGGATTTTGGCCTCTAGCTCAGCCGGCAGCTGGGGAAACCTAGCAAACCAGCGCATTTTTGAAAACTAGACACCTAGGGGAATCCAAGATGGGGTGACTTGTGGGGCTCTGACCAGGTTCTGTTACCCAGAATCCTTTGCAAACCTCAAAATTTGACCAAAAAAATACTTTTTCCTCTCATTTCGGTGACAGAAAGTTCTGGAATCTGAGAGGAGCCACGAATTTCCTTCCACCCAGCATTCCCCCAAGTCTCCCGATAAAAATGGTACCTCACTTGTGTGGGTAGGCCTAGGGCAGACGAAAGGAAATGGCCCAAAACACAACGTGGACACATCAAATTTTTTCACAGAAAACAAGGTGCTTTTTACAAAGTGCCTACCTGTGGATTTTGGCCTCTAGCTCAGCCGGCACCTGGGGAAACCTAGCAAACCAGTGCATTTTTGAAAACTAGACACCTAGGGGAATCCAAGATGGGGTGACTTGTGGGGCTCTGACCAGGTTCTGTTACCCAGAATCCTTTGCAAACCTCAAAATTTGACCAAAAAAACACCTTTTCCTCTCATTTCAGTGACAGAAAGTTCTGGAATCTGAGAGGAGCCACAAATTTCCTTCCACCCAGCGTTCCCCCAAGTCTCCCGATAAAAATGGTACCTCACTTGTGTGGGTAGGCCTAGCGTCCACCAAAGGAAATGGCCTAAAACACAACGTGGACACATCACATTTTTTCACAGAAAACAGAGGTGTTTTTTTGCAAAGTGCCTACCTGTGGATTTTGGCCTCTAGCTCAGTCTGCACCTGGGGAAACCTAGCAAACTAGTGCATTTTAAAAAACTAGACACCTAGGGGAATCCAAGTTGGGGTGACTTGTGGGGATCTGACCAGGTTCTGTTACCCAGAATCCTTTACAAACCTCAACATTTGACCCAAAAAACACTTTTTCCTCTCATTTCGGTGACAGAAAGTTTTGGAATCAGAGAGGAGCCACAAATTTCCTTCCACCCAGCGTCCCCCCAAGTCTCCTGATAAAAATGGTACCTCACTTATGTCGGTAGGCCTAGCGCCCACGAAAGGAAATGGCCCAAAACACAACGTGGACACATCAAATTTTTTCACAGAAAACAAGGTGCTTTTTACAAAGTGCCTACCTGTGGATTTTGGCCTTTAGCTCAGCCGGCACCTGGGGAAACCTAGCAAACCAGTGCATTTTTGAAAACTAGACACCTAGGGGAATCCAAGATGGGGTGACTTGTGGGGCTCTGACCAGGTTCTGTTACCCAGAATCCTTTGCAAACCTCAAAATTTGACCAAAAAAACACCTTTTCCTCTCATTTCAGTGACAGAAAGTTCTGGAATCTGAGAGGAGCCACAAATTTCCTTCCACCCAGCGTTCCCCCAAGTCTCCAGATAAAAATGGTACCTCACTTGTGTGGGTAGGCCTAGGGCCCATGAAAGGAAATGGCCCAAAACACAACGTGGACACATCACATTTTTTCACAGAAAACAGTGCCTACCTGTGGACTTTGGCCTCTAGCTCAGTCGGCACCTGGGGAAACCTAGCAAACCAGCACATTTTTGAAAACTTGAAACCTAGGGGAATCCAAGATGGGGTGACTTGTGGGGCTCTGACCAGGTTCTGTTACCCAGAATCCTTTGCAAACCTCACAATTTGACCAAAAAAATACTTTTTCCTCTAATTTCGGTGACAGAAAGTTCTGGAATTTGAGAGGAGCCACAAATTTCCTTCCACCCAGTGTTCCCCCAAGTCTCCCGATAAAAATGGTACCTCACTTGTGTGGGTAGGCCTAGCGTCCACCAAAGGAAATGGCCCAAAACACAACGTGGACACATCACATTTTTTCACAGAAAACAGAGGTGGTTTTTTTGCAAAGTGCCTACCTGTGGATTTTGGCCTCTAGCTCAGTCGGCACCTGGGGAATCCTAGCAAACCAGTGCATTTTAAAAAACTAGACACCTAGGGGAATCCAAGTTGGGGTGACTTGTGGGGATCTGACCAGGTTCTGTTACCCAGAATCCTTTACAAACCTCAAAATTTGACCCAAAAAACACTTTTTCCTCTCATTTCGGTGACAGAAAGTTTTGGAATCTGAGAGGGGCCACAAATTTCCTTCCACCCAGCACTCCCCCAAGTCTCTTGATAAAAATGGTACCTCACTTGTGTGGGTTGGCCTAGCGCCCATGAAAGGAAATGGCCCAAAACACAACGTGGACACATCAACTGTTTTCACAGAAACAGAGGTGCTTTTTACAAAGTGCCTACCTGTGGATTTTGGCCTCTAGCTCAGCCGGCAGCTGGGGAAACCTAGCAAACCAGTGCATTTTTGAAAACTAGACACCTAGGGGAATCCAAGATGGGGTGACTTGTGGGGCTCTGACCAGGTTCTGTTACCCAGAATCCTTTGCAAACCTCAAAATTTGACCAAACAAACACCTTTTCCTCTCATTTCGGTGACAGAAAGTTCTGGAATTTGAGAGGAGCCACAAATTTCCTTCCACCCAGCGTTCCCCCAAGTCTCCCGATAAAAATGGTACCTCACTTGTGTGGGTAGGCCTAGCGTCCACCAAAGGAAATGGCCCAAAACACAACATGGACACATCAAATTTTTTCACAGAAAACAGAGGTGCTTTTTACAAAGTGCCTACCTGTGGATTTTGGCCTCTAGCTCCGCCGGCACCTGGGGAAACCTAGCACACCAGCGCATTTTTGAAAACTAGACACCGAGGGGAATCCAAGATGGGGTGACTTGTGTGGCTCTGATCAGGTTCTGTTACCCAGAATCCTTTGCAAACCTCAAAATTTGACAAAAAAACCCACTTTTTCTTCTCATTTCGGTGACAGAAAGTTCTGGAATCTGAGAGGAGCCACAAATTTCCTTCCACCCAGCGTTCCCCCAAGTCTCCAGATAAAAATGGTACCTCACTTGTGTGGGTAGGCCTAGGGCCCATGAAAGGAAATGGCCCAAAACACAACGTGGACACATCACATTTTTTCACAGAAAACAGTGCCTACCTGTGGACTTTGGCCTCTAGCTCAGTCGGCACCTGGGGAAACCTAGCAAACCAGCGCATTTTTGAAAACTTGAAACCTAGGGGAATCCAAGATGGGGTGACTTGTGGGGCTCTGACCAGGTTCTGTTACCCAGAATCCTTTGCAAACCTCACAATTTGACCAAAAAAATACTTTTTCCTCTAATTTCGGTGACAGAAAGTTCTGGAATCTGAGAGGAGCCACGAATTTCCTTCCACCCAGCATTCCCCCAAGTCTCCCGATAAAAATGGTACCTCACTTGTGTGGGTAGGCCTAGGGCAGACGAAAGGAAATGGCCCAAAACACAACGTGGACACATCAAATTTTTTCACAGAAAACAAGGTGCTTTTTACAAAGTGCCTACCTGTGGATTTTGGCCTCTAGCTCAGCCGGCACCTGGGGAAACCTAGCAAACCAGTGCATTTTTGAAAACTAGACACCTAGGGGAATCCAAGATGGGGTGACTTGTGGGGCTCTGACCAGGTTCTGTTACCCAGAATCCTTTGCAAACCTCAAAATTTGACCAAAAAAACACCTTTTCCTCTCATTTCAGTGACAGAAAGTTCTGGAATCTGAGAGGAGCCACAAATTTCCTTCCACCCAGCGTTCCCCCAAGTCTCCCGATAAAAATGGTACCTCACTTGTGTGGGTAGGCCTAGCGTCCACCAAAGGAAATGGCCTAAAACACAACGTGGACACATCACATTTTTTCACAGAAAACAGAGGTGTTTTTTTGCAAAGTGCCTACCTGTGGATTTTGGCCTCTAGCTCAGTCTGCACCTGGGGAAACCTAGCAAACTAGTGCATTTTAAAAAACTAGACACCTAGGGGAATCCAAGTTGGGGTGACTTGTGGGGATCTGACCAGGTTCTGTTACCCAGAATCCTTTACAAACCTCAACATTTGACCCAAAAAACACTTTTTCCTCTCATTTCGGTGACAGAAAGTTTTGGAATCAGAGAGGAGCCACAAATTTCCTTCCACCCAGCGTCCCCCCAAGTCTCCTGATAAAAATGGTACCTCACTTATGTCGGTAGGCCTAGCGCCCACGAAAGGAAATGGCCCAAAACACAACGTGGACACATCAAATTTTTTCACAGAAAACAAGGTGCTTTTTACAAAGTGCCTACCTGTGGATTTTGGCCTTTAGCTCAGCCGGCACCTGGGGAAACCTAGCAAACCAGTGCATTTTTGAAAACTAGACACCTAGGGGAATCCAAGATGGGGTGACTTGTGGGGCTCTGACCAGGTTCTGTTACCCAGAATCCTTTGCAAACCTCAAAATTTGACCAAAAAAACACCTTTTCCTCTCATTTCAGTGACAGAAAGTTCTGGAATCTGAGAGGAGCCACAAATTTCCTTCCACCCAGCGTTCCCCCAAGTCTCCAGATAAAAATGGTACCTCACTTGTGTGGGTAGGCCTAGGGCCCATGAAAGGAAATGGCCCAAAACACAACGTGGACACATCACATTTTTTCACAGAAAACAGTGCCTACCTGTGGACTTTGGCCTCTAGCTCAGTCGGCACCTGGGGAAACCTAGCAAACCAGCACATTTTTGAAAACTTGAAACCTAGGGGAATCCAAGATGGGGTGACTTGTGGGGCTCTGACCAGGTTCTGTTACCCAGAATCCTTTGCAAACCTCACAATTTGACCAAAAAAATACTTTTTCCTCTAATTTCGGTGACAGAAAGTTCTGGAATTTGAGAGGAGCCACAAATTTCCTTCCACCCAGTGTTCCCCCAAGTCTCCCGATAAAAATGGTACCTCACTTGTGTGGGTAGGCCTAGCGTCCACCAAAGGAAATGGCCCAAAACACAACGTGGACACATCACATTTTTTCACAGAAAACAGAGGTGGTTTTTTTGCAAAGTGCCTACCTGTGGATTTTGGCCTCTAGCTCAGTCGGCACCTGGGGAATCCTAGCAAACCAGTGCATTTTAAAAAACTAGACACCTAGGGGAATCCAAGTTGGGGTGACTTGTGGGGATCTGACCAGGTTCTGTTACCCAGAATCCTTTACAAACCTCAAAATTTGACCCAAAAAACACTTTTTCCTCTCATTTCGGTGACAGAAAGTTTTGGAATCTGAGAGGGGCCACAAATTTCCTTCCACCCAGCACTCCCCCAAGTCTCTTGATAAAAATGGTACCTCACTTGTGTGGGTTGGCCTAGCGCCCATGAAAGGAAATGGCCCAAAACACAACGTGGACACATCAACTGTTTTCACAGAAACAGAGGTGCTTTTTACAAAGTGCCTACCTGTGGATTTTGGCCTCTAGCTCAGCCGGCAGCTGGGGAAACCTAGCAAACCAGTGCATTTTTGAAAACTAGACACCTAGGGGAATCCAAGATGGGGTGACTTGTGGGGCTCTGACCAGGTTCTGTTACCCAGAATCCTTTGCAAACCTCAAAATTTGACCAAACAAACACCTTTTCCTCTCATTTCGGTGACAGAAAGTTCTGGAATTTGAGAGGAGCCACAAATTTCCTTCCACCCAGCGTTCCCCCAAGTCTCCCGATAAAAATGGTACCTCACTTGTGTGGGTAGGCCTAGCGTCCACCAAAGGAAATGGCCCAAAACACAACATGGACACATCAAATTTTTTCACAGAAAACAGAGGTGCTTTTTACAAAGTGCCTACCTGTGGATTTTGGCCTCTAGCTCCGCCGGCACCTGGGGAAACCTAGCACACCAGCGCATTTTTGAAAACTAGACACCGAGGGGAATCCAAGATGGGGTGACTTGTGTGGCTCTGATCAGGTTCTGTTACCCAGAATCCTTTGCAAACCTCAAAATTTGACAAAAAAACCCACTTTTTCTTCTCATTTCGGTGACAGAAAGTTCTGGAATCTGAGAGGAGCCACAAATTTCCTTCCACCCAGCGTTCCCCCAAGTCTCCAGATAAAAATGGTACCTCACTTGTGTGGGTAGGCCTAGGGCCCATGAAAGGAAATGGCCCAAAACACAACGTGGACACATCACATTTTTTCACAGAAAACAGTGCCTACCTGTGGACTTTGGCCTCTAGCTCAGTCGGCACCTGGGGAAACCTAGCAAACCAGCGCATTTTTGAAAACTTGAAACCTAGGGGAATCCAAGATGGGGTGACTTGTGGGGCTCTGACCAGGTTCTGTTACCCAGAATCCTTTGCAAACCTCACAATTTGACCAAAAAAATACTTTTTCCTCTAATTTCGGTGACAGAAAGTTCTGGAATTTGAGAGGAGCCACAAATTTCCTTCCACCCAGTGTTCTCCCAAGTCTCCCGATAAAAATGGTACCTCACTTGTGTGGGTAGGCCTAGCGTCCACCAAAGGAAATGGCCCAAAACACAACGTGGACACATCACATTTTTTCACAGAAAACAGAGGTGGTTTTTTTGCAAAGTGCCTACCTGTGGATTTTGGCCTCTAGCTCAGTCGGCACCTGGGGAAACCTAGCAAACCAGTGCATTTTAAAAAACTAGACACCTAGGGGAATCCAAGTTGGGGTGACTTGTGGGGATCTGACCAGGTTCTGTTACCCAGAATCCTTTACAAACCTCAAAATTTGACCCAAAAAACACTTTTTCCTCTCATTTCGGTGACAGAAAGTTTTGGAATCTGAGAGGGGCCACAAATTTCCTTCCACCCAGCACTCCCCCAAGTCTCTTGATAAAAATGGTACCTCACTTGTGTGGGTTGGCCTAGCGCCCATGAAAGGAAATGGCCCAAAACACAACGTGGACACATCAACTGTTTTCACAGAAAACAGAGGTGCTTTTTACAAAGTGCCTACCTGTGGATTTTGGCCTCTAGCTCAGCCGGCAGCTGGGGAAACCTAGCAAACCAGCGCATTTTTGAAAACTAGACACCTAGGGGAATCCAAGATGGGGTGACTTGTGGGGCTCTGACCAGGTTCTGTTACCCAGAATCCTTTGCAAACCTCAAAATTTGACCAAAAAAATACTTTTTCCTCTCATTTCGGTGACAGAAAGTTCTGGAATCTGAGAGGAGCCACGAATTTCCTTCCACCCAGCATTCCCCCAAGTCTCCCGATAAAAATGGTACCTCACTTGTGTGGGTAGGCCTAGGGCAGACGAAAGGAAATGGCCCAAAACACAACGTGGACACATCAAATTTTTTCACAGAAAACAAGGTGCTTTTTACAAAGTGCCTACCTGTGGATTTTGGCCTCTAGCTCAGCCGGCACCTGGGGAAACCTAGCAAACCAGTGCATTTTTGAAAACTAGACACCTAGGGGAATCCAAGATGGGGTGACTTGTGGGGCTCTGACCAGGTTCTGTTACCCAGAATCCTTTGCAAACCTCAAAATTTGACCAAAAAAACACCTTTTCCTCTCATTTCAGTGACAGAAAGTTCTGGAATCTGAGAGGAGCCACAAATTTCCTTCCACCCAGCGTTCCCCCAAGTCTCCCGATAAAAATGGTACCTCACTTGTGTGGGTAGGCCTAGCGTCCACCAAAGGAAATGGCCTAAAACACAACGTGGACACATCACATTTTTTCACAGAAAACAGAGGTGTTTTTTTGCAAAGTGCCTACCTGTGGATTTTGGCCTCTAGCTCAGTCTGCACCTGGGGAAACCTAGCAAACTAGTGCATTTTAAAAAACTAGACACCTAGGGGAATCCAAGTTGGGGTGACTTGTGGGGATCTGACCAGGTTCTGTTACCCAGAATCCTTTACAAACCTCAACATTTGACCCAAAAAACACTTTTTCCTCTCATTTCGGTGACAGAAAGTTTTGGAATCAGAGAGGAGCCACAAATTTCCTTCCACCCAGCGTCCCCCCAAGTCTCCTGATAAAAATGGTACCTCACTTATGTCGGTAGGCCTAGCGCCCACGAAAGGAAATGGCCCAAAACACAACGTGGACACATCAAATTTTTTCACAGAAAACAAGGTGCTTTTTACAAAGTGCCTACCTGTGGATTTTGGCCTTTAGCTCAGCCGGCACCTGGGGAAACCTAGCAAACCAGTGCATTTTTGAAAACTAGACACCTAGGGGAATCCAAGATGGGGTGACTTGTGGGGCTCTGACCAGGTTCTGTTACCCAGAATCCTTTGCAAACCTCAAAATTTGACCAAAAAAACACCTTTTCCTCTCATTTCAGTGACAGAAAGTTCTGGAATCTGAGAGGAGCCACAAATTTCCTTCCACCCAGCGTTCCCCCAAGTCTCCAGATAAAAATGGTACCTCACTTGTGTGGGTAGGCCTAGGGCCCATGAAAGGAAATGGCCCAAAACACAACGTGGACACATCACATTTTTTCACAGAAAACAGTGCCTACCTGTGGACTTTGGCCTCTAGCTCAGTCGGCACCTGGGGAAACCTAGCAAACCA
This sequence comes from Pleurodeles waltl, assembly GCF_031143425.1. Taxonomy (NCBI): domain Eukaryota; kingdom Metazoa; phylum Chordata; class Amphibia; order Caudata; family Salamandridae; genus Pleurodeles; species Pleurodeles waltl. The sequence continues at coordinate 228,706,919 of NC_090439.1, forward strand.
GCACATTTTTGAAAACTTGAAACCTAGGGGAATCCAAGATGGGGTGACTTGTGGGGCTCTGACCAGGTTCTGTTACCCAGAATCCTTTGCAAACCTCACAATTTGACCAAAAAAATACTTTTTCCTCTAATTTCGGTGACAGAAAGTTCTGGAATTTGAGAGGAGCCACAAATTTCCTTCCACCCAGTGTTCCCCCAAGTCTCCCGATAAAAATGGTACCTCACTTGTGTGGGTAGGCCTAGCGTCCACCAAAGGAAATGGCCCAAAACACAACGTGGACACATCACATTTTTTCACAGAAAACAGAGGTGGTTTTTTTGCAAAGTGCCTACCTGTGGATTTTGGCCTCTAGCTCAGTCGGCACCTGGGGAATCCTAGCAAACCAGTGCATTTTAAAAAACTAGACACCTAGGGGAATCCAAGTTGGGGTGACTTGTGGGGATCTGACCAGGTTCTGTTACCCAGAATCCTTTACAAACCTCAAAATTTGACCCAAAAAACACTTTTTCCTCTCATTTCGGTGACAGAAAGTTTTGGAATCTGAGAGGGGCCACAAATTTCCTTCCACCCAGCACTCCCCCAAGTCTCTTGATAAAAATGGTACCTCACTTGTGTGGGTTGGCCTAGCGCCCATGAAAGGAAATGGCCCAAAACACAACGTGGACACATCAACTGTTTTCACAGAAACAGAGGTGCTTTTTACAAAGTGCCTACCTGTGGATTTTGGCCTCTAGCTCAGCCGGCAGCTGGGGAAACCTAGCAAACCAGCGCATTTTTGAAAACTAGACACCTAGGGGAATCCAAGATGGGGTGACTTGTGGGGCTCTGACCAGGTTCTGTTACCCAGAATCCTTTGCAAACCTCAAAATTTGACCAAAAAAATAATTTTTCCTCTCATTTCGGTGACAGAAAGTTCTGAAATCTGAGAGGAGCCACGAATTTCCTTCCACCCAGCGTTCCCCCAAGTCTCCCGATAAAAATGGTACCTCACTTGTGTGGGTAGGCCTAGGGCAGACGAAAGGAAATGGCCCAAAACACAACGTGGACACATCAAATTTTTTCACAGAAAACAAGGTGCTTTTTACAAAGTGCCTACCTGTGGATTTTGGCCTCTAGCTCAGCCGGCACCTGGGGAAACCTAGCAAACCAGTGCATTTTTGAAAACTAGACACCTAGGGGAATCCAAGATGGGGTGACTTGTGGGGCTCTGACCAGGTTCTGTTACCCAGAATCCTTTGCAAACCTCAAAATTTGACCAAAAAAACACCTTTTCCTCTCATTTCAGTGACAGAAAGTTCTGGAATCTGAGAGGAGCCACAAATTTCCTTCCACCCAACGTTCCCCCAAGTCTCCCGATAAAAATGGTACCTCACTTGTGTGGGTAGGCCTAGCGTCCACCAAAGGAAATGGCCCAAAACACAACGTGGATACATCACATTTTTTCACAGAAAACAGAGGTGTTTTTTTGCAAAGTGCCTACCTGTGGATTTTGGCCTCTAGCTCAGTCTGCACCTGGGGAAACCTAGCAAACCAGTGCATTTTAAAAAACTAGACACCTAGGGGAATCCAAGTTGGGGTGACTTGTGGGGATCTGACCAGGTTCTGTTACCCAGAATCCTTTACAAACCTCAAAATTTGACCAAAAAAATACCTTTTCCTCTCATTTCAGTGACAGAAAGTTCTGGAATCTGAGAGGAGCCACAAATTTCCTTCCACCCAGCGTTCCCCCAAGTCTCCCGATAAAAATGGTACCTCACCTGTGTGGGTAGGCCTAGCGTCCACCAAAGGAAATGGCCCAAAACACAACATGGACACATCAAATGTTTTCACAGAAAACAGAGGTGCTTTTTACAAAGTGCCTACCTGTGGATTTTGGCCTCTAGCTCAGCCGGCACCTGGGGAAACCTAGCAAACCAGCGCATTTTTGAAAACTAGACACCCAGGGGAATCCAAGATGGGGTGACTTGTGGGGCTCTGACCAGGTTCTGTTACCCAGAATCCTTTGCAAACCTCACAATTTGACCAAAAAAATACTTTTTCCTCTAATTTCGGTGACAGAAAGTTCTGGAATTTGAGAGGAGCCACAAATTTCCTTCCACCCAGTGTTCCCCCAAGTCTCCCGATTAAAATGGTACCTCACTTGTGTGGGTAGGCCTAGCGCCCACGAAAGGAAATGGCCCAAAACACAACGTGGACACATCACATTTTTTCACAGAAAACAGTGCCTACCTGTGGACTTTGGCCTCTAGCTCAGTCGGCACCTGGGGAAACCTAGCAAACCAGCGCATTTTTGAAAACTTGAAACCTAGGGGAATCCAAGATGGGGTGACTTGTGTGGCTCTGATCAGGTTCTGTTACCCAGAATCCTTTGCAAACCTCACAATTTGACCCAAAAAATACTTTTTCCTCTAATTTCGGTGACAGAAAGTTCTGGAATTTGAGAGGAGCCACAAATTTCCTTCCACCCAGTGTTCCCCCAAGTCTCCCGATAAAAATGGTACCTCACTTGTGTGGGTAGGCCTAGCGTCCACCAAAGGAAATGGCCCAAAACACAACATGGACACATCAAATTTTTTCACAGAAAACAGAGGTGGTTTTTTTGCAAAGTGCCTACCTGTGGATTTTGGCCTCTAGCTCAGTCGGCACCTGGGGAAACCTAGCAAACCAGTGCATTTTAAAAAACTAGACACCTAGGGGAATCCAAGTTGGGGTGACTTGTGGGGATCTGACCAGGTTCTGTTACCCAGAATCCTTTACAAACCTCAAAATTTGACCCAAAAAACACTTTTTCCTCTCATTTCGGTGACAGAAAGTTTTGGAATCTGAGAGGGGCCACAAATTTCCTTCCACCCAGCACTCCCCCAAGTCTCTTGATAAAAATGGTACCTCACTTGTGTGGGTTGGCCTAGCGCCCATGAAAGGAAATGGCCCAAAACACAACGTGGACACATCAACTGTTTTCACAGAAAACAGAGGTGCTTTTTACAAAGTGCCTACCTGTGGATTTTGGCCTCTAGCTCAGCCGGCAGCTGGGGAAACCTAGCAAACCAGCGCATTTTTGAAAACTAGACACCTAGGGGAATCCAAGATGGGGTGACTTGTGGGGCTCTGACCAGGTTCTGTTACCCAGAATCCTTTGCAAACCTCAAAATTTGACCAAAAAAAGACTTTTTCCTCTCATTTCGGTGACAGAAAGTTCTGGAATCTGAGAGGAGCCACGAATTTCCTTCCACCCAGCGTTCCCCCAAGTCTCCCGATAAAAATGGTACCTCACTTGTGTGGGTAGGCCTAGGGCAGACGAAAGGAAATGGCCCAAAACACAACGTGGACACATCAAATTTTTTCACAGAAAACAAGGTGCTTTTTACAAAGTGCCTACCTGTGGATTTTGGCCTCTAGCTCAGCCGGCACCTGGGGAAACCTAGCAAACCAGTGCATTTTTGAAAACTAGACACCTAGGGGAATCCAAGTTGGGGTGACTTGTGGGGATCTGACCAGGTTCTGTTACCCAGAATCCTTTACAAACCTCAACATTTGACCCAAAAAACACTTTTTCCTCTCATTTCGGTGACAGAAAGTTTTGGAATCAGAGAGGAGCCACAAATTTCCTTCCACCCAGCGTCCCCCCAAGTCTCCTGATAAAAATGGTACCTCACTTATGTCGGTAGGCCTAGCGCCCACGAAAGGAAATGGCCCAAAACACAACGTGGACACATCAAATTTTTTCACAGAAAACAAGGTGCTTTTTACAAAGTGCCTACCTGTGGATTTTGGCCTTTAGCTCAGCCGGCACCTGGGGAAACCTAGCAAACCAGTGCATTTTTGAAAACTAGACACCTAGGGGAATCCAAGATGGGGTGACTTGTGGGGCTCTGACCAGGTTCTGTTACCCAGAATCCTTTGCAAACCTCAAAATTTGACCAAAAAAACACCTTTTCCTCTCATTTCAGTGACAGAAAGTTCTGGAATCTGAGAGGAGCCACAAATTTCCTTCCACCCAGCGTTCCCCCAAGTCTCCAGATAAAAATGGTACCTCACTTGTGTGGGTAGGCCTAGGGCCCATGAAAGGAAATGGCCCAAAACACAACGTGGACACATCACATTTTTTCACAGAAAACAGTGCCTACCTGTGGACTTTGGCCTCTAGCTCAGTCGGCACCTGGGGAAACCTAGCAAACCAGCACATTTTTGAAAACTTGAAACCTAGGGGAATCCAAGATGGGGTGACTTGTGGGGCTCTGACCAGGTTCTGTTACCCAGAATCCTTTGCAAACCTCACAATTTGACCAAAAAAATACTTTTTCCTCTAATTTCGGTGACAGAAAGTTCTGGAATTTGAGAGGAGCCACAAATTTCCTTCCACCCAGTGTTCCCCCAAGTCTCCCGATAAAAATGGTACCTCACTTGTGTGGGTAGGCCTAGCGTCCACCAAAGGAAATGGCCCAAAACACAACGTGGACACATCACATTTTTTCACAGAAAACAGAGGTGGTTTTTTTGCAAAGTGCCTACCTGTGGATTTTGGCCTCTAGCTCAGTCGGCACCTGGGGAATCCTAGCAAACCAGTGCATTTTAAAAAACTAGACACCTAGGGGAATCCAAGTTGGGGTGACTTGTGGGGATCTGACCAGGTTCTGTTACCCAGAATCCTTTACAAACCTCAAAATTTGACCCAAAAAACACTTTTTCCTCTCATTTCGGTGACAGAAAGTTTTGGAATCTGAGAGGGGCCACAAATTTCCTTCCACCCAGCACTCCCCCAAGTCTCTTGATAAAAATGGTACCTCACTTGTGTGGGTTGGCCTAGCGCCCATGAAAGGAAATGGCCCAAAACACAACGTGGACACATCAACTGTTTTCACAGAAACAGAGGTGCTTTTTACAAAGTGCCTACCTGTGGATTTTGGCCTCTAGCTCAGCCGGCAGCTGGGGAAACCTAGCAAACCAGCGCATTTTTGAAAACTAGACACCTAGGGGAATCCAAGATGGGGTGACTTGTGGGGCTCTGACCAGGTTCTGTTACCCAGAATCCTTTGCAAACCTCAAAATTTGACCAAAAAAAAAATTTTTCCTCTCATTTCGGTGACAGAAAGTTCTGAAATCTGAGAGGAGCCACGAATTTCCTTCCACCCAGCGTTCCCCCAAGTCTCCCGATAAAAATGGTACCTCACTTGTGTGGGTAGGCCTAGGGCAGACGAAAGGAAATGGCCCAAAACACAACGTGGACACATCAAATTTTTTCACAGAAAACAAGGTGCTTTTTACAAAGTGCCTACCTGTGGATTTTGGCCTCTAGCTCAGCCGGCACCTGGGGAAACCTAGCAAACCAGTGCATTTTTGAAAACTAGACACCTAGGGGAATCCAAGATGGGGTGACTTGTGGGGCTCTGACCAGGTTCTGTTACCCAGAATCCTTTGCAAACCTCAAAATTTGACCAAAAAAACACCTTTTCCTCTCATTTCAGTGACAGAAAGTTCTGGAATCTGAGAGGAGCCACAAATTTCCTTCCACCCAACGTTCCCCCAAGTCTCCCGATAAAAATGGTACCTCACTTGTGTGGGTAGGCCTAGCGTCCACCAAAGGAAATGGCCCAAAACACAACGTGGATACATCACATTTTTTCACAGAAAACAGAGGTGTTTTTTTGCAAAGTGCCTACCTGTGGATTTTGGCCTCTAGCTCAGTCTGCACCTGGGGAAACCTAGCAAACCAGTGCATTTTAAAAAACTAGACACCTAGGGGAATCCAAGTTGGGGTGACTTGTGGGGATCTGACCAGGTTCTGTTACCCAGAATCCTTTACAAACCTCAAAATTTGACCAAAAAAATACCTTTTCCTCTCATTTCAGTGACAGAAAGTTCTGGAATCTGAGAGGAGCCACAAATTTCCTTCCACCCAGCGTTCCCCCAAGTCTCCCGATAAAAATGGTACCTCACCTGTGTGGGTAGGCCTAGCGTCCACCAAAGGAAATGGCCCAAAACACAACATGGACACATCAAATGTTTTCACAGAAAACAGAGGTGCTTTTTACAAAGTGCCTACCTGTGGATTTTGGCCTCTAGCTCAGCCGGCACCTGGGGAAACCTAGCAAACCAGCGCATTTTTGAAAACTAGACACCCAGGGGAATCCAAGATGGGGTGACTTGTGGGGCTCTGACCAGGTTCTGTTACCCAGAATCCTTTGCAAACCTCACAATTTGACCAAAAAAATACTTTTTCCTCTAATTTCGGTGACAGAAAGTTCTGGAATTTGAGAGGAGCCACAAATTTCCTTCCACCCAGTGTTCCCCCAAGTCTCCCGATAAAAATGGTACCTCACTTGTGTGGGTAGGCCTAGCGCCCACGAAAGGAAATGGCCCAAAACACAACGTGGACACATCACATTTTTTCACAGAAAACAGTGCCTACCTGTGGACTTTGGCCTCTAGCTCAGTCGGCACCTGGGGAAACCTAGCAAACCAGCGCATTTTTGAAAACTTGAAACCTAGGGGAATCCAAGATGGGGTGACTTGTGTGGCTCTGATCAGGTTCTGTTACCCAGAATCCTTTGCAAACCTCACAATTTGACCCAAAAAATACTTTTTCCTCTAATTTCGGTGACAGAAAGTTCTGGAATTTGAGAGGAGCCACAAATTTCCTTCCACCCAGTGTTCCCCCAAGTCTCCCGATAAAAATGGTACCTCACTTGTGTGGGTAGGCCTAGCGTCCACCAAAGGAAATGGCCCAAAACACAACGTGGACACATCAAATTTTTTCACAGAAAACAGAGGTGGTTTTTTTGCAAAGTGCCTACCTGTGGATTTTGGCCTCTAGCTCAGTCGGCACCTGGGGAAACCTAGCAAACCAGTGCATTTTAAAAAACTAGACACCTAGGGGAATCCAAGTTGGGGTGACTTGTGGGGATCTGACCAGGTTCTGTTACCCAGAATCCTTTACAAACCTCAAAATTTGACCCAAAAAACACTTTTTCCTCTCATTTCGGTGACAGAAAGTTTTGGAATCTGAGAGGGGCCACAAATTTCCTTCCACCCAGCACTCCCCCAAGTCTCTTGATAAAAATGGTACCTCACTTGTGTGGGTTGGCCTAGCGCCCATGAAAGGAAATGGCCCAAAACACAACGTGGACACATCAACTGTTTTCACAGAAAACAGAGGTGCTTTTTACAAAGTGCCTACCTGTGGATTTTGGCCTCTAGCTCAGCCGGCAGCTGGGGAAACCTAGCAAACCAGCGCATTTTTGAAAACTAGACACCTAGGGGAATCCAAGATGGGGTGACTTGTGGGGCTCTGACCAGGTTCTGTTACCCAGAATCCTTTGCAAACCTCAAAATTTGACCAAAAAAAGACTTTTTCCTCTCATTTCGGTGACAGAAAGTTCTGGAATCTGAGAGGAGCCACGAATTTCCTTCCACCCAGCGTTCCCCCAAGTCTCCCGATAAAAATGGTACCTCACTTGTGTGGGTAGGCCTAGGGCAGACGAAAGGAAATGGCCCAAAACACAACGTGGACACATCAAATTTTTTCACAGAAAACAAGGTGCTTTTTACAAAGTGCCTACCTGTGGATTTTGGCCTCTAGCTCAGCCGGCACCTGGGGAAACCTAGCAAACCAGTGCATTTTTGAAAACTAGACACCTAGGGGAATCCAAGATGGGGTGACTTGTGGGGCTCTGACCAGGTTCTGTTACCCAGAATCCTTTGCAAACCTCAAAATTTGACCAAAAAAACACCTTTTCCTCTCATTTCAGTGACAGAAAGTTCTGGAATCTGAGAGGAGCCACAAATTTCCTTCCACCCAGCGTTCCCCCAAGTCTCCCGATAAAAATGGTACCTCACTTGTGTGGGTAGGCCTAGCGTCCACCAAAGGAAATGGCCCAAAACACAACGTGGACACATCACATTTTTTCACAGAAAACAGAGGTGTTTTTTTGCAAAGTGCCTACCTGTGGATTTTGGCCTCTAGCTCAGTCTGCACCTGGGGAAACCTAGCAAACCAGTGCATTTTAAAAAACTAGACACCTAGGGGAATCCAAGTTGGGGTGACTTGTGGGGATCTGACCAGGTTCTGTTACCCAGAATCCTTTACAAACCTCAAAATTTGACCAAAAAAACACCTTTTCCTCTCATTTCAGTGACAGAAAGTTCTGGAATCTGAGAGGAGCCACAAATTTCCTTCCACCCAGCGTTCCCCCAAGTCTCCCGATAAAAATGGTACCTCACCTGTGTGGGTAGGCCTAGCGTCCACCAAAGGAAATGGCCCAAAACACAACGTGGACACATCAAATGTTTTCACAGAAAACAGAGGTGCTTTTTACAAAGTGCCTACCTGTGGATTTTGGCCTCTAGCTCAGCCGGCACCTGGGGAAATCTAGCAAACCAGTGCATTTTTGAAAACTAGACACCCAGGGGAATCCAAGATGGGGTGACTTGTGGGGCTCTGACCAGGTTCTGTTACCCAGAATCCTTTGCAAACCTCACAATTTGACCAAAAAAATACTTTTTCCTCTAATTTCGGTGACAGAAAGTTCAGGAATTTGAGAGGAGCCACAAATTTCCTTCCACCCAGTGTTCCCCCAAGTCTCCCGATAAAAATGGTACCTCACTTGTGTGGGTAGGCCTAGCGCCCACGAAAGGAAATGGCCCAAAACACAACGTGGACACATCAAATGTTTTCACAGAAAACAGAGGTGCTTTTTACAAAGTGCCTACCTGTGGATTTTGGCCTCTAGCTCAGCCGGCACCTGGGGAAACCTAGCAAACCAGCGCATTTTTGAAAACTAGACACCCAGGGGAATCCAAGATGGGGTGACTTGTGGGGCTCTGACCAGGTTCTGTTACCCAGAATCCTTTGCAAACCTCAAAATTTGACCAAAAAAACACTTTTTCCTCTCATTTCGGTGACAGAAAGTTCTGGATTCTGAGAGGAGCCACAAATTTCCTTCCACCCAGCGTTCCCCCAAGCCTCCCGATAAAAATGGTACCTCACTTTTGTGGGTAGGCCTAGCGCCCACGAAAGGAAATGGCTCAAAACACAACGTGGACACATCACATTTTTTCACAGAAAACAGTGCCTACCTGTGGATTTTGGCCTCTAGCTCAGCCGGCACCTGGGGAAACCTAGCAAACCAGCGTATTTTTGAAAACTAGAAACCTAATGGAATCCAAGATGGGGTGACTTGTGGGGCTCTGACCAGGTTCTGTTACCCAGAATCCTTTGCAAACCTCAAAATTTGACCAAACAAACACCTTTTCCTCTCATTTCGGTGACAGAAAGTTCTGGAATTTGAGAGGAGCCACAAATTTCCTTCCACCCAGCGTTCCCCGAAGTCTCCCGATAAAAATGGTACCTCACTTTTGTGGGTAGGCCTAGCGCCCACGAAAGGAAATGGCTCAAAACACAACGTGAACACATCACATTTTTTCACAGAAAACAGTGCCTACCTGTGGCTTTTGGCCTCTAGCTCAGCCGGCACCTGGGGAAACCTAGCAAACCAGCGTATTTTTGAAAACTAGACACCTAGGGGAATCCAAGATGGGGTGACTTGTGGGGCTCTGACCAGGTTCTGTTACCCAGAATCCTTTGCAAACCTCAAAATTTGACCAAAAAAACACCTTTTCCTCTCATTTCAGTGACAGAAAGTTCTGGAATCTGAGAGGAGCCACAAATTTCCTTCCACCCAGCGTTCCCCCAAGTCTCCCGATAAAAATGGTACCTCACTTGTGTGGGTAGGCCTAGCGTCCACCAAAGGAAATGGCCTAAAACACAACGTGGACACATCACATTTTTTCACAGAAAACAGAGGTGTTTTTTTGCAAAGTGCCTACCTGTGGATTTTGGCCTCTAGCTCAGTCTGCACCTGGGGAAACCTAGCAAACTAGTGCATTTTAAAAAACTAGACACCTAGGGGAATCCAAGTTGGGGTGACTTGTGGGGATCTGACCAGGTTCTGTTACCCAGAATCCTTTACAAACCTCAAAATTTGACCCAAAAAACACTTTTTCCTCTCATTTCGGTGACAGAAAGTTTTGGAATCAGAGAGGAGCCACAAATTTCCTTCCACCCAGCGTCCCCCCAAGTCTCCTGATAAAAATGGAACCTCACTTATGTCGGTAGGCCTAGCGCCCACGAAAGGAAATGGCCCAAAACACAACGTGGACACATCAAATTTTTTCACAGAAAACAAGGTGCTTTTTACAAAGTGCCTACCTGTGGATTTTGGCCTTTAGCTCAGCCGGCACCTGGGGAAACCTAGCAAACCAGTGCATTTTTGAAAACTAGACACCTAGGGGAATCCAAGATGGGGTGACTTGTGGGGCTCTGACCAGGTTCTGTTACCCAGAATCCTTTGCAAACCTCAAAATTTGACCAAAAAAACACCTTTTCCTCTCATTTCAGTGACAGAAAGTTCTGGAATCTGAGAGGAGCCACAAATTTCCTTCCACCCAGCGTTCCCCCAAGTCTCCAGATAAAAATGGTACCTCACTTGTGTGGGTAGGCCTAGGGCCCACAAAAGGAAATGGCCCAAAACACAACATGGACACATCAAATTTTTTCACAGAAAACAGAGGTGCTTTTTACAAAGTGCCTACCTGTGGATTTTGGCCTCTAGCTCCGCCGGCACCTGGGGAAACCTAGCACACCAGCGCATTTTTGAAAACTAGACACCGAGGGGAATCCAAGATGGGGTGACTTGTGTGGCTCTGATCAGGTTCTGTTACCCAGAATCCTTTGCAAACCTCAAAATTTGACAAAAAAAAACACTTTTTCTTCTCATTTCGGTAACAGAAAGTTCTGGAATCTGAGAGGAGCCACAAATTTCCTTCCACCCAGCGTTCCCCCAAGTCTCCAGATAAAAATGGTACCTCACTTGTGTGGGTAGGCCTAGGGCCCATGAAAGGAAATGGCCCAAAACACAACGTGGACACATCACATTTTTTCACAGAAAACAGTGCCTACCTGTGGACTTTGGCCTCTAGCTCAGTCGGCACCTGGGGAAACCTAGCAAACCAGCACATTTTTGAAAACTTGAAACCTAGGGGAATCCAAGATGGGGTGACTTGTGGGGCTCTGACCAGGTTCTGTTACCCAGAATCCTTTGCAAACCTCACAATTTGACCAAAAAAATACTTTTTCCTCTAATTTCGGTGACAGAAAGTTCTGGAATTTGAGAGGAGCCACAAATTTCCTTCCACCCAGTGTTCCCCCAAGTCTCCCGATAAAAATGGTACCTCACTTGTGTGGGTAGGCCTAGCGTCCACCAAAGGAAATGGCCCAAAACACAACGTGGACACATCACATTTTTTCACAGAAAACAGAGGTGGTTTTTTTGCAAAGTGCCTACCTGTGGATTTTGGCCTCTAGCTCAGTCGGCACCTGGGGAATCCTAGCAAACCAGTGCATTTTAAAAAACTAGACACCTAGGGGAATCCAAGTTGGGGTGACTTGTGGGGATCTGACCAGGTTCTGTTACCCAGAATCCTTTACAAACCTCAAAATTTGACCCAAAAAACACTTTTTCCTCTCATTTCGGTGACAGAAAGTTTTGGAATCTGAGAGGGGCCACAAATTTCCTTCCACCCAGCACTCCCCCAAGTCTCTTGATAAAAATGGTACCTCACTTGTGTGGGTTGGCCTAGCGCCCATGAAAGGAAATGGCCCAAAACACAACGTGGACACATCAACTGTTTTCACAGAAACAGAGGTGCTTTTTACAAAGTGCCTACCTGTGGATTTTGGCCTCTAGCTCAGCCGGCAGCTGGGGAAACCTAGCAAACCAGCGCATTTTTGAAAACTAGACACCTAGGGGAATCCAAGATGGGGTGACTTGTGGGGCTCTGACCAGGTTCTGTTACCCAGAATCCTTTGCAAACCTCAAAATTTGACCAAAAAAATAATTTTTCCTCTCATTTCGGTGACAGAAAGTTCTGGAATCTGAGAGGAGCCACGAATTTCCTTCCACCCAGCGTTCCCCCAAGTCTCCCGATAAAAATGGTACCTCACTTGTGTGGGTAGGCCTAGGGCAGACGAAAGGAAATGGCCCAAAATACAACGTGGACACATCAAATTTTTTCACAGAAAACAAGGTGCTTTTTACAAAGTGCCTACCTGTGGATTTTGGCCTCTAGCTCAGCCGGCACCTGGGGAAACCTAGCAAACCAGTGCATTTTTGAAAACTAGACACCTAGGGGAATCCAAGATGGGGTGACTTGTGGGGCTCTGACCAGGTTCTGTTACCCAGAATCCTTTGCAAACCTCAAAATTTGACCAAAAAAACACCTTTTCCTCTCATTTCAGTGACAGAAAGTTCTGGAATCTGAGAGGAGCCACAAATTTCCTTCCACCCAGCGTTCCCCCAAGTCTCCCGATAAAAATGGTACCTCACTTGTGTGGGTAGGCCTAGCGTCCACCAAAGGAAATGGCCCAAAACACAACGTGGATACATCACATTTTTTCACAGAAAACAGAGGTGTTTTTTTGCAAAGTGCCTACCTGTGGATTTTGGCCTCTAGCTCAGTCTGCACCTGGGGAAACCTAGCAAACTAGTGCATTTTAAAAAACTAGACACCTAGGGGAATCCAAGTTGGGGTGACTTGTGGGGATCTGACCAGGTTCTGTTACCCAGAATCCTTTACAAACCTCAAAATTTGACCAAAAAAACACCTTTTCCTCTCATTTCAGTGACAGAAAGTTCTGGAATCTGAGAGGACCCACAAATTTCCTTCCACCCAGCGTTCCCCCAAGTCTCCCGATAAAAATGGTACCTCACCTGTGTGGGTAGGCCTAGCGTCCACCAAAGGAAATGGCCCAAAACACAACATGGACACATCAAATGTTTTCACAGAAAACAGAGGTGCTTTTTACAAAGTGCCTACCTGTGGATTTTGGCCTCTAGCTCAGCCGGCACCTGGGGAAACCTAGCAAACCAGCGCATTTTTGAAAACTAGACACCCAGGGGAATCCAAGATGGGGTGACTTGTGGGGCTCTGACCAGGTTCTGTTACCCAGAATCCTTTGCAAACCTCACAATTTGACCAAAAAAATACTTTTTCCTCTAATTTCGGTGACAGAAAGTTCTGGAATTTGAGAGGAGCCACAAATTTCCTTCCACCCAGTGTTCCCCCAAGTCTCCCGATAAAAATGGTACCTCACTTGTGTGGGTAGGCCTAGCGCCCACGAAAGGAAATGGCCCAAAACACAACGTGGACACATCACATTTTTTCACAGAAAACAGTGCCTACCTGTGGACTTTGGCCTCTAGCTCAGTCGGCACCTGGGGAAACCTAGCAAACCAGCGCATTTTTGAAAACTTGAAACCTAGGGGAATCCAAGATGGGGTGACTTGTGTGGCTCTGACCAGGTTCTGTTACCCAGAATCCTTTGCAAACCTCACAATTTGACCAAAAAAATACTTTTTCCTCTAATTTCGGTGACAGAAAGTTCTGGAATTTGAGAGGAGCCACAAATTTCCTTCCACCCAGTGTTCCCCCAAGTCTCCCGATAAAAATGGTACCTCACTTGTGTGGGTAGGCCTAGCGTCCACCAAAGGAAATGGCCCAAAACACAACGTGGACACATCAAATTTTTTCACAGAAAACAGAGGTGGTTTTTTTGCAAAGTGCCTACCTGTGGATTTTGGCCTCTAGCTCAGTCGGCACCTGGGGAAACCTAGCAAACCAGTGCATTTTAAAAAACTAGACACCTAGGGGAATCCAAGTTGGGGTGACTTGTGGGGATCTGACCAGGTTCTGTTACCCAGAATCCTTTACAAACCTCAAAATTTGACCCAAAAAACACTTTTTCCTCTCATTTCGGTGACAGAAAGTTTTGGAATCTGAGAGGGGCCACAAATTTCCTTCCACCCAGCACTCCCCCAAGTCTCTTGATAAAAATGGTACCTCACTTGTGTGGGTTGGCCTAGCGCCCATGAAAGGAAATGGCCCAAAACACAACGTGGACACATCAACTGTTTTCACAGAAAACAGAGGTGCTTTTTACAAAGTGCCTACCTGTGGATTTTGGCCTCTAGCTCAGCCGGCAGCTGGGGAAACCTAGCAAACCAGTGCATTTTTGAAAACTAGACACCTAGGGGAATCCAAGATGGGGTGACTTGTGGGGCTCTGACCAGGTTCTGTTACCCAGAATCCTTTGCAAACCTCAAAATTTGACCAAAAAAATACTTTTTCCTCTCATTTCGGTGACAGAAAGTTCTGGAATCTGAGAGGAGCCACGAATTTCCTTCCACCCAGCGTTCCCCCAAGTCTCCCGATAAAAATGGTACCTCACTTGTGTGGGTAGGCCTAGGGCAGACGAAAGGAAATGGCCCAAAACACAACGTGGACACATCAAAATTTTTCACAGAAAACAAGGTGCTTTTTACAAAGTGCCTACCTGTGGATTTTGGCCTCTAGCTCAGCCGGCACCTGGGGAAACCTAGTAAACCAGTGCATTTTTGAAAACTAGACACCTAGGGGAATCCAAGATGGGGTGACTTGTGGGGCTCTGACCAGGTTCTGTTACCCAGAATCCTTTGCAAACCTCAAAATTTGACCAAAAAAACACCTTTTCCTCTCATTTCAGTGACAGAAAGTTCTGGAATCTGAGAGGAGCCACAAATTTCCTTCCACCCAGCGTTCCCCTAAGTCTCCCGATAAAAATGGTACCTCACTTGTGTGGGTAGGCCTAGCGTCCACCAAAGGAAATGGCCCAAAACACAACGTGGACACATCACATTTTTTCACAGAAAACAGAGGTGTTTTTTTGCAAAGTGCCTACCTGTGGATTTTGGCCTCTAGCTCAGTCTGCACCTGGGGAAACCTAGCAAACCAGTGCATTTTAAAAAACTAGACACCTAGGGGAATCCAAGTTGGGGTGACTTGTGGGGATCTGACCAGGTTCTGTTACCCAGAATCCTTTACAAACCTCAAAATTTGACCAAAAAAACACCTTTTCCTCTCATTTCAGTGACAGAAAGTTCTGGAATCTGAGAGGAGCCACAAATTTCCTTCCACCCAGCGTTCCCCCAAGTCTCCCGATAAAAATGGTACCTCACCTGTGTGGGTAGGCCTAGCGTCCACCAAAGGAAATGGCCCAAAACACAACGTGGACACATCAAATGTTTTCACAGAAAACAGAGGTGCTTTTTACAAAGTGCCTACCTGTGGATTTTGGCCTCTAGCTCAGCCGGCACCTGGGGAAACCTAGCAAACCAGCGCATTTTTGAAAACTAGACACCCAGGGGAATCCAAGATGGGGTGACTTGTGGGGCTCTGACCAGGTTCTGTTACCCAGAATCCTTTGCAAACCTCACAATTTGACCAAAAAAATACTTTTTCCTCTAATTTCGGTGACAGAAAGTTCTGGAATTTGAGAGGAGCCACAAATTTCCTTCCACCCAGTGTTCCCCCAAGTCTCCCGATAAAAATGGTACCTCACTTGTGTGGGTAGGCCTAGCGTCCACCAAAGGAAATGGCCCAAAACACAACGTGGACACATCACATTTTTTCACAGAAAACAGAGGTGTTTTTTTTGCAAAGTGCCTACCTGTGGATTTTGGCCTCTAGCTCAGTCGGCACCTGGGGAAACCTAGCAAACCAGTGCATTTTAAAAAACTAGACACCTAGGGGAATCCAAGTTGGGGTGACTTGTGGGGATCTGACCAGGTTCTGTTACCCAGAATCCTTTACAAACCTCAAAATTTGACCCAAAAAACACTTTTTCCTCTCATTTCGGTGACAGAAAGTTTTGGAATCTGAGAGGGGCCACAAATTTCCTTCCACCCAGCACTCCCCCAAGTCTCTTGATAAAAATGGTACCTCACTTGTGTGGGTTGGCCTAGCGCCCATGAAAGGAAATGGCCCAAAACACAACGTGGACACATCAACTGTTTTCACAGAAAACAGAGGTGCTTTTTACAAAGTGCCTACCTGTGGATTTTGGCCTCTAGCTCAGCCGGCAGCTTGGGAAACCTAGCAAACCAGCGCATTTTTTAAAACAAGACACCTAGGGGAATCCAAGATGGGGTGACTTGTGGGGCTCTGACCAGGTTCTGTTACCCAGAATCCTTTGCAAACCTCAAAATTTGACCAAAAAAAGACTTTTTCCTCTCATTTCGGTGACAGAAAGTTCTGGAATCTGAGAGGAGCCACGAATTTCCTTCCACCCAGCGTTCCCCCAAGTCTCCCGATAAAAATGGTACCTCACTTGTGTGGGTAGGCCTAGGGCAGACGAAAGGAAATGGCCCAAAACACAACTTGGACACATCAAATTTTTTCACAGAAAACAAGGTGCTTTTTACAAAGTGCCTACCTGTGGATTTTGGCCTCTAGCTCAGCCGGCACCTGGGGAAACCTAGCAAACCAGTGCATTTTTGAAAACTAGACACCTAGGGGAATCCAAGATGGGGTGACTTGTGGGGCTCTGACCAGGTTCTGTTACCCAGAATCCTTTGCAAACCTCAAAATTTGACCAAAAAAACACCTTTTCCTCTCATTTCAGTGACAGAAAGTTCTGGAATCTGAGAGGAGCCACAAATTTCCTTCCACCCAGCGTTCCCCCAAGTCTCCCGATAAAAATGGTACCTCACTTGTGTGGGTAGGCCTAGCGTCCACCAAAGGAAATGGCCCAAAACACAACGTGGACACATCACATTTTTTCACAGAAAACAGAGGTGTTTTTTTGCAAAGTGCCTACCTGTGGATTTTGGCCTCTAGCTCAGTCTGCACCTGGGGAAACCTAGCAAACCAGTGCATTTTAAAAAACTAGACACCTAGGGGAATCCAAGTTGGGGTGACTTGTGGGGATCTGACCAGGTTCTGTTACCCAGAATCCTTTACAAACCTCAAAATTTGACCAAAAAAACACCTTTTCCTCTCATTTCAGTGACAGAAAGTTCTGGAATCTGAGAGGAGCCACAAATTTCCTTCCACCCAGCGTTCCCCCAAGTCTCCCGATAAAAATGGTACCTCACCTGTGTGGGTAGGCCTAGCGTCCACCAAAGGAAATGGCCCAAAACACAACGTGGACACATCAAATGTTTTCACAGAAAACAGAGGTGCTTTTTACAAAGTGCCTACCTGTGGATTTTGGCCTCTAGCTCAGCCGGCACCTGGGGAAATCTAGCAAACCAGCGCATTTTTGAAAACTAGACACCCAGGGGAATCCAAGATGGGGTGACTTGTGGGGCTCTGACCAGGTTCTGTTACCCAGAATCCTTTGCAAACCTCACAATTTGACCAAAAAAATACTTTTTCCTCTAATTTCGGTGACAGAAAGTTCTGGAATTTGAGAGGAGCCACAAATTTCCTTCCACCCAGTGTTCCCCCAAGTCTCCTGATAAAAATGGTACCTCACTTGTGTGGGTAGGCCTAGCGCCCACGAAAGGAAATGGCCCAAAACACAACGTGGACACATCAAATGTTTTCACAGAAAACAGAGGTGCTTTTTACAAAGTGCCTACCTGTGGATTTTGGCCTCTAGCTCAGCCGGCACCTGGGGAAACCTAGCAAACCAGCGCATTTTTGAAAACTAGACACCCAGGGGAATCCAAGATGGGGTGACTTGTGGGGCTCTGACCAGGTTCTGTTACCCAGAATCCTTTGCAAACCTCAAAATTTGACCAAAAAAACACTTTTTCCTCTCATTTCGGTGACAGAAAGTTCTGGATTCTGAGAGGAGCCACAAATTTCCTTCCACCCAGCGTTCCCCCAAGCCTCCCGATAAAAATGGTACCTCACTTTTGTGGGTAGGCCTAGCGCCCACGAAAGGAAATGGCTCAAAACACAACGTGGACACATCTCATTTTTTCACAGAAAACAGTGCCTACCTGTGCATTTTGGCCTCTAGCTCAGCCGGCACCTGGGGAAACCTAGCAAACCAGAATATTTTTGAAAACTAGAAACCTAATGGAATCCAAGATGGGGTGACTTGTGGGGCTCTGACCAGGTTCTGTTACCCAGAATCCTTTGCAAACCTCAAAATTTGACCAAACAAACACCTTTTCCTCTCATTTCGGTGACAGAAAGTTCTGGAATTTGAGAGGAGCCACAAATTTCCTTCCACCCAGCGTTCCCCGAAGTCTCCCGATAAAAATGGTACCTCACTTTTGTGGGTAGGCCTAGCGCCCACGAAAGGAAATGGCTCAAAACACAACGTGAACACATCACATTTTTTCACAGAAAACAGTGCCTACCTGTGGCTTTTGGCCTCTAGCTCAGCCGGCACCTGGGGAAACCTAGCAAACCAGCGTATTTTTGAAAACTAGAAACCTAATGGAATCCAAGATGGGGTGACTTGTGGGGCTCTGACCAGGTTCTGTTACCCAGAATCTTTTGCAAACCTCAAAATGTGACCAAACAAACACCTTTTCCTCTCATTTCGGTGACAGAAAGTTCTGGAATTCGAGAGGAACCACAAATTTCCTTCCCCCCAGCGTTCCCCCAAGTCTCCCGATAAAAATGGTACCTCACTTGTGTGGGTAGGCCTAGCGCCCACGAAAGGAAATGGCCCAAAACACAACGTGGACACATCACATTTTTTCACAGAAAACAGAGGTGTTTTTTGCAAAGTGCCTACCTGTGGATTTTGGCCTCTAGCTCAGTCGGCACCTGGGGAAACGTAGCAAACCAGTGCATTTTTGAAAACTAGACACCTAGGGGAATCCAAGTTGGGGTGACTTGTGGGGATCTGACTAGGTTCTGTTACCCAGAATCCTTTGCAAACCTCAAAATTTGACCCAAAAAACACTTTTTTCTCTCATTTCGGTGACAGAAAGTTTTGGAATCTGAGAGGAGCCACAAATTTCCTTCCACCCACCGTCCCCCCAAGTCTCCTGATAAAAATGGTACCTCACTTATGTCGGTAGGCCTAGCGCCCACGAAAGGAAATGGCCCAAAACACAACGTGGACACATCAAATTTTTTCACAGAAAACAAGGTGCTTTTTACAAAGTGCCTACCTGTGGATTTTGGCCTCTAGCTCAGCCGGCACCTGGGGAAACCTAGCAAACCAGTGCATTTTTGAAAACTAGACACCTAGGGGAATCCAAGATGGGGTGACTTGTGGGGCTCTGACCAGGTTCTGTTACCCAGAATCCTTTGCAAACCTCAAAATTTGACCAAAAAAACACCTTTCCCTCTCATTTCAGTGACAGAAAGTTCTGGAATCTGAGAGGAGCCACAAATTTCCTTCCACCCAGCGTTCCCCCAAGTCTCCAGATAAAAATGGTACCTCACTTTTGTGGGTAGGCCTAGCGCCCACGAAAGGAAATGGCTCAAAACACAACGTGGACACATCACATTTTTTCACAGAAAACAGTGCCTACCTGTGGATTTTGGCCTCTAGCTCAGCCGGCACCTGGGGAAACCTAGCAAACCAGCGTATTTTTGAAAACTAGAAACCTAATGGAATCCAAGATGGGGTGACTTGTGGGGCTCTGACCAGGTTCTGTTACCCAGAATCCTTTGCAAACCTCAAAATTTGACCAAACAAACACCTTTTCCTCTCATTTCGGTGACAGAAAGTTCTGGAATTTGAGAGGAGCCACAAATTTCCTTCCACCCAGCGTTCCCCCAAGTCTCCCGATAAAAATGGTACCTCACTTTTGTGGGTAGGCCTAGCGCCCACGAAAGGAAATGGCTCAAAACACAACGTGAACACATCACATTTTTTCACAGAAAACAGTGCCTACCTGTGGCTTTTGGCCTCTAGCTCAGCCGGCACCTGGGGAAACCTAGCAAACCAGCGTATTTTTGAAAACTAGAAACCTAATGGAATCCAAGATGGGGTGACTTGTGGGGCTCTGACCAGGTTCTGTTACCCAGAATCTTTTGCAAACCTCAAAATGTGACCAAACAAACACCTTTTCCTCTCATTTCGGTGACAGAAAGTTCTGGAATTCGAGAGGAACCACAAATTTCCTTCCACCCAGCGTTCCCCCAAGTCTCCCGATAAAAATGGTACCTCACTTGTGTGGGTAGGCCTAGCGCCCACGAAAGGAAATGGCCCAAAACACAACGTGGACACATCACATTTTTTCACAGAAAACAGAGGTGTTTTTTGCAAAGTGCCTACCTGTGGATTTTGGCCTCTAGCTCAGTCGGCACCTGGGGAAACGTAGCAAACCAGTGCATTTTTGAAAACTAGACACCTAGGGGAATCCAAGTTGGGGTGACTTGTGGGGATCTGACTAGGTTCTGTTACCCAGAATCCTTTGCAAACCTCAAAATTTGACCCAAAAAACACTTTTTTCTCTCATTTCGGTGACAGAAAGTTTTGGAATCTGAGAGGAGCCACAAATTTCCTTCCACCCAGCGTCCCCCCAAGTCTCCTGATAAAAATGGTACCTCACTTATGTCGGTAGGCCTAGCGCCCACGAAAGGAAATGGCCCAAAACACAACGTGGACACATCAAATTTTTTCACAGAAAACAAGGTGCTTTTTACAAAGTGCCTACCTGTGGATTTTGGCCTCTAGCTCAGCCGGCACCTGGGGAAACCTAGCAAACCAGTGCATTTTTGAAAACTAGACACCTAGGGGAATCCAAGATGGGGTGACTTGTGGGGCTCTGACCAGGTTCTGTTACCCAGAATCCTTTGCAAACCTCAAAATTTGACCAAAAAAACACCTTTCCCTCTCATTTCAGTGACAGAAAGTTCTGGAATCTGAGAGGAGCCACAAATTTCCTTCCACCCAGCGTTCCCCCAAGTCTCCAGATAAAAATGGTACCTCACTTGTGTGGGTAGGCCTAGGGCCCACAAAAGGAAATGGCCCAAAACACAACATGGACACATCAAATTTTTTCACAGAAAACAGAGGTGCTTTTTACAAAGTGCCTACCTGTGGATTTTGGCCTCTAGCTCCGCCGGCACCTGGGGAAACCTAGCACACCAGCACATTTTTGAAAACTAGACACCGAGGGGAATCCAAGATGGGGTGACTTGTGTGGCTCTGATCAGGTTCTGTTACCCAGAATCCTTTGCAAACCTCAAAATTTGACCAAAAAAAACACTTTTTCTTCTCATTTCGGTGACAGAAAGTTCTGGAATCTGAGAGGAGCCACAAATTTCCTTCCACCCAGCATTCCCCCAAGTCTCCAGATAAAAATGGTACCTCACTTGTGTGGGTAGGCCTAGGGCCCATGAAAGGAAATGGCCCAAAACACAACGTGGACACATCACATTTTTTCACAGAAAACAGTGCCTACCTGTGGACTTTGGCCTCTAGCTCAGTCGGCACCTGGGGAAACCTAGCAAACCAGCGCATTTTTGAAAACTTGAAACCTAGGGGAATCCAAGATGGGGTGACTTGTGGGGCTCTGACCAGGTTCTGTTACCCAGAATCCTTTGCAAACCTCACAATTTGACCAAAGAAATACTTTTTCCTCTAATTTCGGTGACAGAAAGTTCTGGAATTTGAGAGGAGCCACAAATTTCCTTCCACCCAGTGTTCCCCCAAGTCTCCCGATAAAAATGGTACCTCACTTGTGTGGGTAGGCCTAGCGTCCACCAAAGGAAATGGCCCAAAACACAACGTGGACACATCACATTTTTTCACAGAAAACAGAGGTGCTTTTTACAAAGTGCCTACCTGTGGATTTTGGCCTCTAGCTCAGTCGGCACCTGGGGAAACCTAGCAAACCAGTGCATTTTAAAAAACTAGACACCTAGGGGAATCCAAGTTGGGGTGACTTGTGGGGATCTGACCAGGTTCTGTTACCCAGAATCCTTTACAAACCTCAAAATTTGACCCAAAAAACACTTTTTCCTCTCATTTCGGTGACAGAAAGTTTTGGAATCTGAGAGGGGCCACAAATTTCCTTCCACCCAGCACTCCCCCAAGTCTCTTGATAAAAATGGTACCTCACTTGTGTGGGTTGGCCTAGCGCCCATGAAAGGAAATGGCCCAAAACACAACGTGGACACATCAACTGTTTTCACATAAAACAGAGGTGCTTTTTACAAAGTGCCTACCTGTGGATTTTGGCCTCTAGCTCAGCCGGCAGCTGGGGAAACCTAGCAAACCAGCGCATTTTTGAAAACTAGACACCTAGGGGAATCCAAGATGGGGTGACTTGTGGGGCTCTGACCAGGTTCTGTTACCCAGAATCCTTTGCAAACCTCAAAATTTGACCAAAAAAATACTTTTTCCTCTCATTTCGGTGACAGAAAGTTCTGGAATCTGAGAGGAGCCACGAATTTCCTTCCACCCAGCGTTCCCCTAAGTCTCCCGATGAAAATGGTACCTCACTTGTGTGGGTAGGCCTAGGGCAGACGAAAGGAAATGGCCCAAAACACAACGTGGACACATCAAATTTTTTCACAGAAAACAAGGTGCTTTTTACAAAGTGCCTACCTGTGGATTTTGGCCTCTAGCTCAGTCTGCACCTGGGGAAACCTAGCAAACCAGTGCATTTTAAAAAACTAGACACCTAGGGGAATCCAAGTTGGGGTGACTTGTGGGGATCTGACCAGGTTCTGTTACCCAGAATCCTTTACAAACCTCAAAATTTGACCCAAAAAACACTTTTTCCTCTCATTTCGGTGACAGAAAGTTTTGGAATCTGAGAGGGGCCACAAATTTCCTTCCACCCAGCACTCCCCCAAGTCTCTTGATAAAAATGGTACCTCACTTGTGTGGGTTGGCCTAGCGCCCATGAAAGGAAATGGCCCAAAACACAACGTGGACACATCAAATGTTTTCACAGAAAACAGAGGTGCTTTTTACAAAGTGCCTACCTGTGGATTTTGGCCTCTAGCTCAGCCGGCACCTGGGGAAACCTAGCAAACCAGCGCATTTTTTAAAACTAGACACCCAGGGGAATCCAAGATGGGGTGACTTGTGGGGCTCTGACCAGGTTCTGTTACCCAGAATCCTTTGCAAACCTCACAATTTGACCAAAAAAATACTTTTTCCTCTAATTTCGGTGAAAGAAAGTTCTGGAATTTGAGAGGAGCCACAAATTTCCTTCCACCCAGTGTTCCCCCAAGTCTCCCGATAAAAATGGTACCTCACTTGTGTGGGTAGGCTTAGCGCCCACGAAAGGAAATGGCCCAAAACACAACGTGGACACATCAAATTTTTTCACAGAAAACAAGGTGCTTTTTACAAAGTGCCTACCTGTGGATTTTGGCCTCTAGCTCAGCCGGCACCTGGGGAAACCTAGCAAACCAGTGCATTTTTGAAAACTAGACACCTAGGGGAATCCAAGATGGGGTGACTTGTGGGGCTCTGACCAGGTTCTGTTACCCAGAATCCTTTGCAAACCTCAAAATTTGACCAAAAAAACACCTTTTCCTCTCATTTCAGTGACAGAAAGTTTTGGAATCTGAGAGGAGCCACAAATTTCCTTCCACCCAGCGTTCCCCCAAGTCTCCAGATAAAAATGGTACCTCACTTGTGTGGGTAGGCCTAGGGCCCACAAAAGGAAATGGCCCAAAACACAACATGGACACATCAAATTTTTTCACAGAAAACAGAGGTGTTTTTTACAAAGTGCCTACCTGTGGATTTTGGCCTCTAGCTCCGCCGGCACCTGGGGAAACCTAGCACACCAGCGCATTTTTGAAAACTAGACACCGAGGGGAATCCAAGATGGGGTGACTTGTGTGGCTCTGATCAGGTTCTGTTACCCAGAATCCTTTGCAAACCTCAAAATTTGACAAAAAAAAACACTTTTTCTTCTCATTTCGGTGACAGAAAGTTCTGGAATCTAAGAGGAGCCACAAATTTCCTTCCACCCAGCGTTCCCCCAAGTCTCCAGATAAAAATGGTACCTCACTTGTGTGGGTAGGCCTAGGGCCCATGAAAGGAAATGGCCCAAAACACAACGTGGACACATCACATTTTTTCACAGAAAACAGTGCCTACCTGTGGACTTTGGCCTCTAGCTCAGTCGGCACCTGGGGAAACCTAGCAAACCAGCGCATTTTTGAAAACTTGAAACCTAGGGGAATCCAAGATGGGGTGACTTGTGGGGCTCTGACCAGGTTCTGTTACCCAGAATCCTTTGCAAACCTCAAAATTTGACCAAAAAAATACTTTTTCCTCTAATTTCGGTGACAGAAAGTTCTGGAATTTGAGAGGAGCCACAAATTTCCTTCCACCCAGTGTTCCCCCAAGTCTCCCGATAAAAATGGTACCTCACTTGTGTGGGTAGGCCTAGCGTCCACCAAAGGAAATGGCCCAAAACACAACGTGGACACATCACATTTTTTCACAGAAAACAGAGGTGTTTTTTTGCAAAGTGCCTACCTGTGGATTTTGGCCTCTAGCTTAGTCGGCACCTGGGAAAACCTAGCAAACCAGTGCATTTTAAAAAACTAGACACCTAGGGGAATCCAAGTTGGGGTGACTTGTGGGGATCTGACCAGGTTCTGTTACCCAGAATCCTTTACAAACCTCAAAATTTGACCCAAAAAACACCTTTTCCTCTCATTTCAGTGACAGAAAGTTTTGGAATCTGAGAGGGGCCACAAATTTCCTTCCACCCAGCACTCCCCCAAGTCTCTTGATAAAAATGGTACTCACTTGTGTGGGTAGGCCTAGCGCCCATGAAAGGAAATGGCCCAAAACACAACGTGTACACATCAACTGTTTTCACAGAAAACAGAGGTGCTTTTTACAAAGTGCCTACCTGTGGATTTTGGCCTCTAGCTCAGCCGGCAGCTGGGGAAACCTAGCAAACCAGTGCATTTTAAAAAACTAGACACCTAGGGGAATCCAAGTTGGGGTGACTTGTGGGGATCTGACCAGGTTCTGTTACCCAGAATCCTTTACAAACCTCAAAATTTGACCCAAAAAACACTTTTTCCTCTCATTTCGGTGACAGAAAGTTTTGGAATCTGAGAGGGGCCACAAATTTCCTTCCACCCAGCACTCCCCCAAGTCTCTTGATAAAAATGGTACCTCACTTGTGTGGGTTGGCCTAGCGCCCATGAAAGGAAATGGCCCAAAACACAACGTGGACACATCAAATGTTTTCACAGAAAACAGAGGTGCTTTTTACAAAGTGCCTACCTGTGGATTTTGGCCTCTAGCTCAGCCGGCACCTGGGGAAACCTAGCAAACCAGCGCATTTTTTAAAACTAGACACCCAGGGGAATCCAAGATGGGGTGACTTGTGGGGCTCTGACCAGGTTCTGTTACCCAGAATCCTTTGCAAACCTCACAATTTGACCAAAAAAATACTTTTTCCTCTAATTTCGGTGAAAGAAAGTTCTGGAATTTGAGAGGAGCCACAAATTTCCTTCCACCCAGTGTTCCCCCAAGTCTCCCGATAAAAATGGTACCTCACTTGTGTGGGTAGGCTTAGCGCCCACGAAAGGAAATGGCCCAAAACACAACGTGGACACATCAAATTTTTTCACAGAAAACAAGGTGCTTTTTACAAAGTGCCTACCTGTGGATTTTGGCCTCTAGCTCAGCCGGCACCTGGGGAAACCTAGCAAACCAGTGTATTTTTGAAAACTAGACACCTAGGGGAATCCAAGATGGGGTGACTTGTGGGGCTCTGACCAGGTTCTGTTACCCAGAATCCTTTGCAAACCTCAAAATTTGACCAAAAAAACACCTTTTCCTCTCATTTCAGTGACAGAAAGTTTTGGAATCTGAGAGGAGCCACAAATTTCCTTCCACCCAGCGTTCCCCCAAGTCTCCAGATAAAAATGGTACCTCACTTGTGTGGGTAGGCCTAGGGCCCACAAAAGGAAATGGCCCAAAACACAACATGGACACATCAAATTTTTTCACAGAAAACAGAGGTGCTTTTTACAAAGTGCCTACCTGTGGATTTTGGCCTCTAGCTCCGCCGGCACCTGGGGAAACCTAGCACACCAGCGCATTTTTGAAAACTAGACACCGAGGGGAATCCAAGATGGGGTGACTTGTGTGGCTCTGATCAGGTTCTGTTACCCAGAATCCTTTGCAAACCTCAAAATTTGACAAAGAAAAACACTTTTTCTTCTCATTTCGGTGACAGAAAGTTCTGGAATCTAAGAGGAGCCACAAATTTCCTTCCACCCAGCGTTCCCCCAAGTCTCCAGATAAAAATGGTACCTCACTTGTGTGGGTAGGCCTAGGGCCCATGAAAGGAAATGGCCCAAAACACAACGTGGACACATCACATTTTTTCACAGAAAACAGTGCCTACCTGTGGACTTTGGCCTCTAGCTTAGTCGGCACCTGGGGAAACCTAGCAAACCAGCGCATTTTTGAAAACTTGAAACCTAGGGGAATCCAAGATGGGGTGACTTGTGGGGCTCTGACCAGGTTCTGTTACCCAGAATCCTTTGCAAACCTCAAAATTTGACCAAAAAAATACTTTTTCCTCTAATTTCGGTGACAGAAAGTTCTGGAATTTGAGAGGAGCCACAAATTTCCTTCCACCCAGTGTTCCCCCAAGTCTCCCGATAAAAATGGTACCTCACTTGTGTGGGTAGGCCTAGCGTCCACCAAAGGAAATGGCCCAAAACACAACGTGGACACATCACATTTTTTCACAGAAAACAGAGGTGTTTTTTTGCAAAGTGCCTACCTGTGGATTTTGGCCTCTAGCTTAGTCGGCACCTGGGAAAACCTAGCAAACCAGTGCATTTTAAAAAACTAGACACCTAGGGGAATCCAAGTTGGGGTGACTTGTGGGGATCTGACCAGGTTCTGTTACCCAGAATCCTTTACAAACCTCAAAATTTGACCCAAAAAACACCTTTTCCTCTCATTTCAGTGACAGAAAGTTTTGGAATCTGAGAGGGGCCACAAATTTCCTTCCACCCAGCACTCCCCCAAGTCTCTTGATAAAAATGGTACTCACTTGTGTGGGTTGGCCTAGCGCCCATGAAAGGAAATGGCCCAAAACACAACGTGTACACATCAACTGTTTTCACAGAAAACAGAGGTGCTTTTTACAAAGTGCCTACCTGTGGATTTTGGCCTCTAGCTCAGCCGGCAGCTGGGGAAACCTAGCAAACCAGCGCATTTTTGAAAACTAGACACCTAGGGGAATCCAAGATGGGTGACTTGTGGGGCTCTGACCAGGTTCTGTTACCCAGAATCCTTTGCAAACCTCAAAATTTGACCAAAAAAACACCTTTTCCTCTCATTTCAGTGACAGAAAGTTCTGGAATCTGAGAGGAGCCACAAATTTCCTTCCACCCAGCGTTCCCTCAAGTCTCCCGATAAAAATGGTACCTCACTTGTGTGGGTAGGCCTAGCGTCCACCAAAGGAAATGGCCCAAAACACAACGTGGACACATCACATTTTTTCACAGAAAACAGAGGTGTTTTTTTGCAAAGTGCCTACCTGTGGATTTTGGCCTCTAGCTCAGTCTGGACCTGGGGAAACCTAGCAAACCAGTGCATTTTAAAAAACTAGACACCTAGGGGAATCCAAGTTGGGGTGACTTGTGGGGATCTGACCAGGTTCTGTTACCCAGAATCCTTTACAAACCTCAAAATTTGACCCAAAAAACACTTTTTCCTCTCATTTCGGTGACAGAAAGTTTTGGAATCTGAGAGGGGCCACAAATTTCCTTCCACCCAGCACTCCCCCAAGTCTCTTGATAAAAATGGTACCTCACTTGTGTGGGTTGGCCTAGCGCCCATGAAAGGAAATGGCCCAAAACACAACGTGGACACATCAACTGTTTTCACAGAAAACAGAGGTGCTTTTTACAAAGTGCCTACCTGTGGATTTTGGCCTCTAGCTCAGCCGGCAGCTGGGGAAACCTAGCAAACCAGCGCATTTTTTAAAACTAGACACCCAGGGGAATCCAAGATGGGGTGACTTGTGGGGCTCTGACCAGGTTCTGTTACCCAGAATCCTCTGCAAACCTCACAATTTGACCAAAAAAATACTTTTTCCTCTAATTTCGGTGACAGAAAGTTCTGGAATTTGAGAGGAGCCACAAATTTCCTTCCACCCAGTGTTCCCCCAAGTCTCCCGATAAAAATGGTACCTCACTTGTGTGGGTAGGCCTAGCGCCCACGAAAAGAAATGGCCCAAAACACAACGTGGACACATCAAATTTTTTCACAGAAAACAGAGGTGCTTTTTACAAAGTGCCTACCTGTGGATTTTGGCCCTCTAGCTCAGCCGGCACCTGGGGAAACCTAGCAAACCAGCGCATTTTATTAAACTAGACACCTAGGGGAATCCAAGATGGGGTGACTTGTGGGGCTCTGACCAGGTTCTGTTACCCAGAATCCTTTGCAAACCTCAAAATTTGACCAAAAAAACACTTTTTCCTCTCATTTCGGCGACAGAAAGTTCTGGAATCTGAGAGGAGCCACAAATTTCCTTCCACCCAGCGTTCCCCCAAGTCTCCCGATAAAAATGGTACCTCACTTTTGTGGGTAGGCCTAGCGCCACAAAAGGAAATGGCTCAAAACACAACGTGGGCACATCACATTTTTTCACAGAAAACAGTGCATACCTGTGGATTTTGGCCTCCAGCTCAGCCGGCACCTGGGGAAACCTAGCAAACCAGCGTATTTTTGAAAGCTAGAAACCTAATGGAATCCAAGATGGGGTGACTTGTGGGGCTCTGACCAGGTTCTGTTACCCAGAATCCTTTGCAAACCTCAAAATTTGACCAAACAAACAGCTTTTCCTCTCATTTTGGTGACAGAAAGTTCTGGAATTTGAGAGGAGCCACAAATTTCCTTCCACCCAGCGTTCCCCCAAGTCTCCCGATAAAAATGGTACCTCACTTTTGTGGGTAGGCCTAGCGCCCACGAAAGGAAATGGCTCAAAACACAACGTGGGCACATCACATTTTTTCACAGAAAACAGTGCCTACCTGTGGATTTTGGCCTCCAGCTCAGCCGGCACCTGGGGAAACCTAGCAAACCAGCGTATTTTTGAAAACTAGAAACCTAATGGAATCCAAGATGGGGTGACTTGTGGGGCTCTGACCAGGTTCTGTTACCCAGAATCCTTTGCAAACCTCAAAATGTGACCAAACAAACACCTTTTCCTCTCATTTCGGTGACAGAAAGTTCTGGAATTCGAGAGGAACCACAAATTTCCTTCCACCCAGCGTTCCCCCAAGTCTCCCGATAAAAATGGTACCTCACTTGTGTGGGTAGGCCTAGCGCCCACGAAAGGAAATGGCCCAAGACACAACGTGGACACATCACATTTTTTCACAGAAAACAGAGGTGTTTTTTGCAAAGTGCCTTCCTGTGGATTTTGGCCTCTAGCTCAGTCGGCACCTGGGGAAACCTAGCAAACCAGTGCATTTTTGAAAACTAGACACCTAGGGGAATCCAGGTTGGGGTGACTTGTGGGGATCTGACTAGGTTCTGTTACCCAGAATCCTTTGCAAACCTCAAAATTTGACCAAAAAAACACTTTTTCCTCTCATTTCGGTGACAGAAAGTTTTGGAATCTGAGAGGAGCCACAAATTTCCTTCCTCCCAGCGTCCCCCCAAGTCTCCTGATAAAAATGGTACCTCACTTATGTCGGTAGGCCTAGCACCCACGAAAGGAAATGGCCCAAAACACAACGTGGACACATCAAATTTTTTCACAGAAAACAAGGTGCTTTTTACAAAGTGCCTACCTGTGGATTTTGGCCTCTAGCTCAGCCGGCACCTGGGGAAACCTAGCAAACCAGTGCATTTTTGAAAACTAGACACCTAGGGGAATCCAAGATGGGGTGACTTGTGGGGCTCTGACCAGGTTCTGTTACCCAGAATCCTTTGCAAACCACAAAATGTGACCAAAAAAACACCTTTTCCTCTCATTTCAGTGACAGAAAGTTCTGGAATCTGAGAGGAGCCACAAATTTCCTTCCACCCAGCGTTCCCCCAAGTCTCCAGATAAAAATGGTACCTCACTTGTGTGGGTAGGCCTAGGGCCCAGAAAAGGAAATGGCCCAAAACACAACATGGACACATCAAATTTTTTCACAGAAAACAGAGGTGCTTTTTACACAGTGCCTACCTGTGGATTTTGGCCTCTAGCTCCGCCGGCACCTGGGGAAACCTAGCACACCAGTGCATTTTTGAAAACTAGACACCGAGGGGAATCCAAGATGGGGTGACTTGTGTGGCTCTGATCAGGTTCTGTTACCCAGAATCCTTTGCAAACCTCAAAATTTGACAAAAAAAACACTTTTTCTTCTCATTTCGGTGACAGAAAGTTCTGGAATCTGAGAGGAGCCACAAATTTCCTTCCACCCAGCGTTCCCCCAAGTCTCCAGATAAAAATGGTACCTCACTTGTGTGGGTAGGCCTAGGGCCCATGAAAGGAAATGGCCCAAAACACAACATGGACACATCACATTTTTTCACAGATAACAGTGCCTACCTGTGGACTTTGGCCTATAGCTCATTCGGCACCTGGGGAAACCTAGCAAACCAGCGCATTTTTGAAAACTTGAAACCTAGGGGAATCCAAGATGGGGTGACTTGTGGGGCTCTGACCAGGTTCTGTTACCCAGAATCCTTTGCAAACCTCACAATTTGACCAAAAAAATACTTTTTCCTCTAATTTCGGTGACAGAAAGTTCTGGAATTTGAGAGGAGCCACAAATTTCCTTCCACCCAGTGTTCCCCCAAGTCTCCCGATAAAAATGGTACCTCACTTGTGTGGGTAGGCCTAGCGTCCACCAAAGGAAATGGCCCAAAACACAACGTGGACACATCAACTGTTTTCACAGAAAACAGAGGTGCTTTTTACAAAGTGCCTACCTGTGGATTTTGGCCTCTAGCTCAGCCGGCAGCTGGGGAAACCTAGCAAACCAGCGCATTTTTGAAAACTAGACACCTAGGGGAATCCAAGATGGGGTGACTTGTGGGGCTCTGACCAGGTTCTGTTACCCAGAATCCTTTGCAAACCTCAAAATTTGACCAAAAAAATACTTTTTCCTCTCATTTCGGTGACAGAAAGTTCTGGAATCTGAGAGGAGCCACGAATTTCCTTCCACCCAGCGTTCCCCCAAGTCTCCCGATAAAAATGGTACCTCACTTGTGTGGGTAGGCCTAGGGCAGACGAAAGGAAATGGCCCAAAACACAACGTGGACACATCAAATTTTTTCACAGAAAACAAGGTGCTTTTTACAAAGTGCCTACCTGTGGATTTTGGCCTCTAGCTCAGCCGGCACCTGGGGAAACCTAGCAAACCAGTGCATTTTTGAAAACTAGACACCTGGGGGAATCCAAGATGGGGTGACTTGTGGGGCTCTGACCAGGTTCTGTTACCCAGAATCCTTTGCAAACCTCAAAATTTGACCAAAAAAACACCTTTTCCTCTCATTTCAGTGACAGAAAGTTCTGGAATCTGAGAGGAGCCACAAATTTCCTTCCACCCAGCGTTCCCCCAAGTCTCCCGATAAAAATGGTACCTCACTTGTGTGGGTAGGCCTAGCGTCCACCAAAGGAAATGGCCCAAAACACAAGGTGGACACATCACATTTTTTCACAGAAAACAGAGGTGTTTTTTTGCAAAGTGCCTACCTGTGGATTTTGGCCTCTAGCTCAGTCTGCACCTGGGGAAACCTAGCAAACCAGTGCATTTTAAAAAACTAGACACCTAGGGGAATCCAAGTTGGGGTGACTTGTGGGGATCTGACCAGGTTCTGTTACCCAGAATCCTTTACAAACCTCAAAATTTGACCCAAAAAACACTTTTTCCTCTCATTTAGGTGACAGAAAGTTTTGGAATCTGAGAGGGGCCACAAATTTCCTTCAACCCAGCACTCCCCCAAGTCTCTTCATAAAAATGGTACCTCACTTGTGTGGGTTGGCCTAGCGCCCATGAAAGGAAATGGCCCAAAACACAACGTGGACACATCAAATGTTTTCACAGAAAACAGAGGTGCTTTTTACAAAGTGCCTACCTGTGGATTTTGGCCTCTAGCTCAGCCGGCACCTGGGGAAACCTAGCAAACCAGTGCATTTTTGAAAACTAGACACCCAGGGGAATCCAAGATGGGGTGACTTGTGGGGCTCTGACCAGGTTCTGTTACCCAGAATCCTTTGCAAACCTCACAATTTGACCAAAAAAATACTTTTTCCTCTAATTTCGGTGACAGAAAGTTCTGGAATTTGAGAGGAGCCACAAATTTCCTTCCACCCAGTGTTCCCCCAAGTCTCCCGATAAAAATGGTACCTCACTTGTGTGGGTAGGCTTAGCGCCCACGAAAGGAAATGGCCCAAAACACAACGTGGACACATCAAATTTTTTCACAGAAAACAGGGGGTGCTTTTTACAAAGTGCCTACCTGTGGATTTTGGCCCTCTAGCTCAGCCGGCACCTGGGGAAACCTAGCAAACCAGCGCATTTTATTAAACTAGACACCTAGGGGAATCCAAGATGGGTGACTTGTGGGGCTCTGACCAGGTTCTGTTACCCAGAATCCTTTGCAAACCTCAAAATTTGACCAAAAAAACAATTTTTCCTCTCATTTCGGCGACAGAAAGTTCTGGAATCTGAGAGGAGCCACAAATTTCCTTCCACCCAGCGTTCCCCCAAGTCTCCCGATAAAAATGGTACCTCACTTTTGTGGGTAGGCCTAGCGCCCACGAAAGGAAATGGCTCAAAACACAACGTGGACACATCACATTTTTTCACAGAAAACAGTGCCTACCTGTGGATTTTGGCCTCTAGCTCAGCCGGCACCTGGGGAAACCTAGCAAACCAGCGTATTTTTGAAAACTAGAAACCTAATGGAATCCAAGATGGGGTGCCTTGTGGGGCTCTGACCAGGTTCTGTTACCCAGAATCCTTTGCAAACCTCAAAATTTGACCAAACAAACACCTTTTCCTCTCATTTCGGTGACAGAAAGTTCTGGAATTTGAGAGGAGCCACAAATTTCCTTCCACCCAGCGTTCCCCGAAGTCTCCCGATAAAAATGGTACCTCACTTTTGTGGGTAGGCCTAGCGCCCACGAAAGGAAATGGCTCAAAACACAACGTGAACACATCACATTTTTTCACAGAAAACAGTGCCTACCTGTGGCTTTTGGCCTCTAGCTCAGCCGGCACCTGGGGAAACCTAGCAAACCAGCGTATTTATGAAAACTAGAAACCTAATGGAATCCAAGATGGGGTGACTTGTGGGGCTCTGACCAGGTTCTGTTACCCAGAATCCTTTGCAAACCTCAAAATGTGACCAAACAAACACCTTTTCCTCTCATTTCGGTGACAGAAAGTTCTGGAATTCGAGAGGAACCACAAATTTCCTTCCACCCAGCGTTCCCCCAAGTCTCCCGATAAAAATGGTACCTCACTTGTGTGGGTAGGCCTAGCGCCCACGAAAGGAAATGGCCCAAAACACAACGTGGACACATCACATTTTTTCACAGAAAACAGAGGTGTTTTTTGCAAAGTGCCTACCTGTGGATTTTGGCCTCTAGCTCAGTCGGCACCTGAGGAAACCTCGCAAACCAGTGCATTTTTGAAAACTAGACACCTAGGGGAATCCAAGTTGGGGTGACTTGTGGGGATCTGACTAGGTTCTGTTACCCAGAATCCTTTGCAAACCTCAAAATTTGACCCAAAAAACACTTTTCCCTCTCATTTCGGTGACAGAAAGTTTTGGAATCTGAGAGGAGCCACAAATTTCCTTCCACTCAGCGTCCCCCCAAGTCTCCTGATAAAAATGGTACCTCACTTATGTCGGTAGGCCTAGCGCCTACGAAAGGAAATGGCCCAAAACACAACGTGGACACATCAAATTTTTTCACAGAAAACAAGGTGCTTTTTACAAAGTGCCTACCTGTGGATTTTGGCCTCTAGCTCAGCCGGCACCTGGGGAAACCTAGCAAACCAGTGCATTTTTGAAAACTAGACACCTAGGGGAATCCACGATGGGGTGACTTGTGGGGCTCTGACCAGGTTCTGTTACCCAGAATCCTTTGCAAACCTCAAAATTTGACCAAAAAACACCTTTTCCTCTCATTTCAGTGACAGAAAGTTCTGGAATCTGAGAGGAGCCACAAATTTCCTTCCACCCAGCGTTCCCCCAAGTCTCCAGATAAAAATGGTACCTCACTTGTGTGGGTAGGCCTAGGGCCCACAAAAGGAAATGGCCCAAAACACAACATGGACACATCAAATTTTTTCACAGAAAACAGAGGTGCTTTTTACAAAGTGCCTACCTGTGGATTTTGGCCTCTAGCTCCGCCGGCACCTGGGGAAACCTAGCACACCAGCGCATTTTTGAAAACTAGACACAGAGGGGAATCCAAGATGGGGTGACTTGTGTGGCTCTGATCAGGTTCTGTTACCCAGAATCCTTTGCAAACCTCAAAATTTGACAAACAAAAAACACTTTTTCTTCTCATTTCGGTGACAGAAAGTTCTGGAATCTGAGAGGAGCCACAAATGTCCTTCCACCCAGCGTTCCCCCAAGTCTCCAGATAAAAATGGTACCTCACTTGTGTGGGTAGGCCTAGGGGCCATGAAAGGAAATGGCCCAAAACACAACGTGGACACATCACATTTTTTCACAGAAAACAGTGCCTACCTGTGGACTTTGGCCTCTAGCTCAGTCGGCACCTGGGGAAACCTAGCAAACCAGCGCATTTTTGAAAACTTGAAACCTAGGGGAATCCAAGATGGGGTGACTTGTGGGGCTCTGACCAGGTTCTGTTACCCAGAATCCTTTGCAAACATCACAATTTGACCAAAAAAATACTTTTTCCTCTAATTTCGGTGACAGAAAGTTCTGGAATTTGAGAGGAGCCACAAATTTCCTTCCACCCAGTGTTCCCCCAAGTCTCCCGATAAAAATGGTACCTCACTTGTGTGGGTAGGCCTAGCGCCCACGAAAGGAAATGGCCCAAAACACAACGTGGACACATCACATTTTTTCACAGAAAACAGAGGTGTTTTTTGCAAAGTGCCTACCTGTGGATTTTGGCCTCTAGCTCAGTCGGCACCTGAGGAAACCTAGCAAACCAGTGCATTTTTGAAAACTAGACACCTAGGGGAATCCAAGTTGGGGTGACTTGTGGGGATCTGACTAGGTTCTGTTACCCAGAATCCTTTGCAAACCTCAAAATTTGACCCAAAAAACACTTTTTCCTCTCATTTCGGTGACAGAAAGTTTTGGAATCTGAGAGGAGCCACAAATTTCCTTCCACTCAGCGTCCCCCCAAGTCTCCTGATAAAAATGGTACCTCACTTATGTCGGTAGGCCTAGCGCCCACGAAAGGAAATGGCCCAAAACACAACGTGGACACATCAAATTTTTTCACAGAAAACAAGGTGCTTTTTACAAAGTGCCTACCTGTGGATTTTGGCCTCTAGCTCAGCCGGCACCTGGGGAAACCTAGCAAACCAGTGCATTTTTGAAAACTAGACACCTAGGGGAATCCAAGATGGGGTGACTTGTGGGGCTCTGACCAGGTTCTGTTACCCAGAATCCTTTGCAAACCTCAAAATTTGACCAAAAAACACCTTTTCCTCTCATTTCAGTGACAGAAAGTTCTGGAATCTGAGAGGAGCCACAAATTTCCTTCCACCCAGCGTTCCCCCAAGTCTCCAGATAAAAATGGTACCTCACTTGTGTGGGTAGGCCTAGGGCCCACAAAAGGAAATGGCCCAAAACACAACATGGACACATCAAATTTTTTCACAGAAAACAGAGGTGCTTTTTACAAAGTGCCTACCTG
The DNA here is from genome assembly GCF_031143425.1 of Pleurodeles waltl. Taxonomy (NCBI): domain Eukaryota; kingdom Metazoa; phylum Chordata; class Amphibia; order Caudata; family Salamandridae; genus Pleurodeles; species Pleurodeles waltl. The sequence continues at coordinate 228,742,537 of NC_090439.1, forward strand.
TGGATTTTGGCCTCTAGCTCCGCCGGCACCTGGGGAAACCTAGCACACCAGCGCATTTTTGAAAACTAGACACCGAGGGGAATCCAAGATGGGGTGACTTGTGTGGCTCTGATCAGGTTCTGTTACCCAGAATCCTTTGCAAACCTCAAAATTTGACGAACAAAAAACACTTTTTCTTCTCATTTCGGTGACAGAAAGTTCTGGAATCTGAGAGGAGCCACAAATTTCCTTCCACCCAGCGTTCCCCCAAGTCTCCAGATAAAAATGGTAATTCACTTGTGTGGGTAGGCCTAGGGCCCATGAAAGGAAATGGCCCAAAACACAACGTGGACACATCACATTTTTTCACAGAAAACAGTGCCTACCTGTGGACTTTGGCCTCTAGCTCAGTCGGCACCTGGGGAAACCTAGCAAACCAGCGCATTTTTGAAAACTTGAAACCTAGGGGAATCCAAGATGGGGTGACTTGTGGGGCTCTGACCAGGTTCTGTTACCCAGAATCCTTTGCAAACCTCACAATTTGACCAAAAAATACTTTTTCCTCTAATTTCGGTGACAGAAAGTTCTGGAATTTGAGAGGAGCCACAAATTTCCTTCCACCCAGTGTTCCCCCAAGTCTCCCGATAAAAATGGTACCTCACTTGTGTGGGTAGGCCTAGCGTCCACCAAAGGAAATGGCCCAAAACACAACGTGGACACATCACATTTTTTCACAGAAAACAGAGGTGTTTTTTTGCAAAGTGCCTACCTGTGGATTTTGGCCTCTAGCTCAGTCTGCACCTGGGGAAACCTAGCAAACCAGTGCATTTTAAAAAACTAGACACCTAGGGGAATCCAAGTTGGGGTGACTTGTGGGGATCTGACCAGGTTCTGTTACCCAGAATCCTTTACAAACCTCAAAATTTGACCCAAAAAACACTTTTTCCTCTCATTTCGGTGACAGAAAGTTTTGGAATCTGAGAGGGGCCACAAATTTCCTTCCACCCAGCACTCCCCCAAGTCTCTTGATAAAAATGGTACCTCACTTGTGTGGGTTGGCCTAGCGCCCATGAAAGGAAATGGCCCAAAACACAACGTGGACACATCAACTGTTTTCACAGAAAACAGAGGTGCTTTTTACAAAGTGCCTACCTGTGGATTTTGGCCTCTAGCTCAGCCGGCAGCTGGGGAAACCTAGCAAACCAGCGCATTTTTTAAAACTAGACACCTAGGGGAATCCAAGATGGGGTGACTTGTGGGGCTCTGACCAGGTTCTGTTACCCAGAATCCTTTGCAAACCTCAAAATTTGACCAAAAAAATACTTTTTCCTCTCATTTCGGTGACAGAAAGTTCTGGAATCTGAGAGGAGCCACGAATTTCCTTCCACCCAGCGTTCCCCCAAGTCTCCCGATAAAAATGGTACCTCACTTGTGTGGGTAGGCCTAGGGCAGACGAAAGGAAATGGCCCAAAACACAACGTGGACACATCAAATTTTTTCACAGAAAACAAGGTGCTTTTTACAAAGTGCCTACCTGTGGATTTTGGCCTCTAGCTCAGCCGGCACCTGGGGAAACCTAGCAAACCAGTGCATTTTTGAAAACTAGACACCTAGGGGAATCCAAGATGGGGTGACTTGTGGGGCTCTGACCAGGTTCTGTTACCCAGAATCCTTTGCAAACCTCAAAATTTGACCAAAAAAACACCTTTTCCTCTCATTTCAGTGACAGAAAGTTCTGGAATCTGAGAGGAGTCACAAATTTCCTTCCACCCAGCGTTCCCCCAAGTCTCCCGATAAAAATGGTACCTCACTTGTGTGGGTAGGCCTAGCGTCCACCAAAGGAAATGGCCCAAAACACAACGTGGACACATCACATTTTTTCACAGAAAACAGAGGTGTTTTTTTGCAAAGTGCCTACCTGTGGATTTTGGCCTCTAGCTCAGTCTGCACCTAGGGAAACCTAGCAAACCAGTGCATTTTAAAAAACTAGACACCTAGGGGAATCCAAGTTGGGGTGACTTGTGGGGATCTGACCAGGTTCTGTTACCCAGAATCCTTTACAAACCTCAAAATTTGACCAAAAAAACACCTTTTCCTCTCATTTCAGTGACAGAAAGTTCTGGAATCTGAGAGGAGCCACAAATTTCCTTCCACCCAGCGTTCCCCCAAGTCTCCCGATAAAAATGGTACCTCACCTGTGTGGGTAGGCCTAGCGTCCACCAAAGGAAATGGCCCAAAACACAACGTGGACACATCAAATGTTTTCACAGAAAACAGAGGTGCTCTTTACAAAGTGCCTACCTGTGGATTTTGGCCTCTAGCTCAGCCGGCACCTGGGGAAACCTAGCAAACCAGTGCATTTTTGAAAACTAGACACCCAGGGGAATCCAAGATGGGGTGACTTGTGGGGCTCTGACCAGGTTCTGTTACCCAGAATCCTTTGCAAACCTCACATTTTGACCAAAAAAATACTTTTCCCTCTAATTTCGGTGACATAAAGTTCTGGAATTTGGGAGGAGCCACAAATTTCCTTCCACCCAGTGTTCCCCCAAGTCTCCCGATAAAAATGGTACCTCACTTGTGTGGGTAGGCCTAGCGCCCACGAAAGGAAATGGCCCAAAACACAACGTGGACACATCAAATTTTTTCACAGAAAACAGAGGTGCTTTTTACAAAGTACCTACCTGTGGATTTTGGCCCTCTAGCTCAGCCGGCACCTGGGGAAACCTAGCAAACCAGCGCATTTTATTAAACTAGACACCTAGGGGAATCCAAGATGAGTTGACTTGTGGGGCTCTGACCAGGTTCTGTTACCCAGAATCCTTTGCAAACCTCAAAATTTTACCAAACAAACACCTTTTCCTCTCATTTCGGTGACAGAAAGTTCTGGAATTTGAGAGGAGCCACAAATTTCCTTCCACCCAGTGTTCCCCCAAGTCTCCCGATAAAAATGGTACCTCACTTTTGTGGGTAGGCCTAGCGCCCACGAAAGGAAATGGCTCAAAACACAACGTGAACACATCACATTTTTTCACAGAAAACAGTGCCTACCTGTGGCTTTTGGCCTCTAGCTCAGCCGGCACCTGGGGAAACCTAGCAAACCAGCGTATTTTTGAAAACTAGAAACCTAATGGAATCCAAGATGGGGTGACTTGTGGGGCTCTGACCAGGTTCTGTTACCCAGAATCTTTTGCAAACCTCAAAATGTGACCAAACAAACACCTTTTCCTCTCATTTCGGTGACAGAAAGTTCTGAAATTCGAGAGGAACCACAAATTTCCTTCCCCCCAGCGTTCCCCCAAGTCTCCCGATAAAAATGGTACCTCACTTGTGTGGGTAGGCCTAACGCCCACGAAAGGAAATGGCCCAAAACACAACGTGGACACATCACATTTTTTCACAGAAAACAGAGGTGTTTTTTGCAAAGTGCCTACCTGTGGATTTCGGCCTCTAGCTCAGTCGGCACCTGGGGAAACCTAGCAAACCAGTCCATTGTTGAAAACTAGACACCTAGGGGAATCCAAGTTGGGGTGACTTGTGGGGATCTGACTAGGTTCTGTTACCCAGAATCCTTTGCAAACCTCAAACTTTGACCCAAAAAACACTTTTTCCTCTCATTTCGGTGACAGAAAGTTTTGGAATCTGAGAGGAGCCACAAATTTCCTTCCACCCAGCGTCCCCCCAAGTCTCCTGATAAAAATGGTACCTCACTTATGTCGGTAGGCCTAGCGCCCACGAAAGGAAATGGCCCAAAACACAACGTGGACACATCAAATTGTTCACAGAAAACAAGGTGCTTTTTACAAAGTGCCTACCTGTGGATTTTGGCCTTTAGCTCAGCCGGCACCTGGGGAAACCTAGCAAACCAGTGCATTTTTGAAAACTAGACACCTAGGGGAATCCAAGATGGGGTGACTTGTGGGGCTCTGACCAGGTTCTGTTACCCAGAATCCTTTGCAAACCTCAAAATTTGACCAAAAAAACACCTTTTCCTCTCATTTCAGTGACAGAAAGTTCTGGAATCTGAGAGGAGCCACAAATTTCCTTCCACCCAGCGTTCCCCCAAGTCTCCAGATAAAAATGGTACCTCACTTGTGTGGGTAGGCCTAGGGCCCACAAAAGGAAATGGCCCAAAACACAACATGGACACATCAAATTTTTTCACAGAAAACAGAGGTGTTTTTTACAAAGTGCCTACCTGTGGATTTTGGCCTCTAGCTCCGCCGGCACCTGGGGAAACCTAGCACACCAGCACATTTTTGAAAACTAGACACCGAGGGGAATCCAAGATGGGGTGACTTGTGTGGCTCTGATCAGGTTCTGTTACCCAGAATCCTTTGCAAACCTCAAAATTTGATCAAAAAAAACACTTTTTCTTCTCATTTCGGTGACAGAAAGTTCTGGAATCTGAGAGGAGCCACAAATTTCCTTCCACCCAGCGTTCCCCCAAGTCTCCAGATAAAAATGGTACCTCACTTGTGTGGGTAGGCCTAGGGCCCATGAAAGGAAATGGCCCAAAACACAACGTGGACACATCACATTTTTTCACAGAAAACAGTGCCTACCTGTGGACTTTGGCCTCTAGCTCAGTCGGCACCTGGGGAAACCTAGCAAACCAGCGAATTTTTGAAAACTTGAAACCTAGGGGAATCCAAGATGGGGTGACTTGTGGGGCTCTGACCAGGTTCTGTTACCCAGAATCCTTTGCAAACCTCACAATTTGGCCAAAAAAATACTTTTTCCTCTAATTTCGGTGACAGAAAGTTCTGGAATTTGAGAGGAGCCACAAATTTCCTTCCACCCAGTGTTCCCCCAAGTCTCCCGATAAAAATGGTACCTCACTTGTGTGGGTAGGCCTAGCGTCCACCAAAGGAAATGGCCCAAAACACAACGTGGACACATCACATTTTTTCACAGAAAACAGAGGTGTTTTTTTTTGCAAAGTGCCTACCTGTGGATTTTGGCCTCTAGCTCAGTCGGCACCTGGGGAAACCTAGCAAACCAGTGCATTTTAAAAAACTAGACACCTAGGGGAATCCAAGTTGGGGTGACTTGTGGGGATCTGACCAGGTTCTGTTACCCAGAATCCTTTACAAACCTCAAAATTTGACCCAAAAAACACTTTTTCCTCTCATTTCGGTGACAGAAAGTTTTGGAATCTGAGAGGGGCCACAAATTTCCTTCCACCCAGCGTTCCCCCAAGTCTCTTGATAAAAATGGTACCTCACTTGTGTGGGTTGGCCTAGCGCCCATGAAAGGAAATGGCCCAAAACACAGCGTGGACACATCAACTGTTTTCACAGAAAACAGAGGTGCTTTTTACAAAGTGCCTACCTGTGGATTTTGGCCTCTAGCTCAGCCGGCAGCTGGGGAAACCTAGCAAACCAGCGCATTTTTGAAAACTAGACACCTAGGGGAATCCAAGATGGGGTGACTTGTGGGGCTCTGACCAGGTTCTGTTAACCAGAATCCTTTGCAAACCTCAAAATTTGACCCAAAAAATACTTTTTCCTCTCATTTCGGTGACAGAAAGTTCTGGAATCTGAGAGGAGCCACGAATTTCCTTCCACCCAGCGTTCCCCCAAGTCTCCCGATAAAAATGGTACCTCACTTGTGTGAGTAGGGCTAGGGCAGACGATAGGAAATGGCCCAAAACACAACGTGGACACATCAAATTTTTTCACAGAAAACAAGGTGCTTTTTACAAAGTGCCTACCTGTGGATTTTGGCCTCTAGCTCAGCCGGCACCTGGGGAAACCTAGCAAACCAGTGCATTTTTGAAAACTAGACACCTAGGGGAATCCAAGATGGGGTGACTTGTGGGGCTCTGACCAGGTTCTGTTACCCAGAATCCTTTGCAAACCTCAAAATTTGACCAAAAAAACACCTTTTCCTCTCATTTCAGTGACAGAAAGTTCTGGAATCTGAGAGGAGCCACAAATTTCCTTCCACCCAGCGTTCCCCCAAGTCTCCCGATAAAAATGGTACCTCACTTGTGTGGGTAGGCCTAGCGTCCACCAAAGGAAATGGCCCAAAACACAACGTGGACACATCACATTTTTTCACAGAAAACAGAGGTGTTTTTTTGCAAAGTGCCTACCTGTGGATTTTGGCCTCTAGCTCAGTCTGCACCTGGGGAAACCTAGCAAACCAGTTCATTTTAAAAAACTAGACACCTAGGGGAATCCAAGTTGGGGTGACTTGTGGGGATCTGACCAGGTTCTGTTACCCAGAATCCTTTACAAACCTCAAAATTTGACCAAAAAAACACCTTTTCCTCTCATTTCAATGACAGAAAGTTCTGGAATCTGAGAGGAGCCACAAATTTACTTCCACCCAGCGTTCCCCCAAGTCTCCCGATAAAAATGGTACCTCACCTGTGTGGGTAGGCCTAGCGTCCACCAAAGGAAATGGCCCAAAACACAACGTGGACACATCAAATGTTTTCACAGAAAACAGAGGTGCTTTTTACAAAGTGCCTACCTGTGGATTTTGGCCTCTAGCTCAGCCGGCACCTGGGGAAACCTAGCAAACCAGCGCATTTTTGAAAACTAGACACCCAGGGGAATCCAAGATGGGGTGACTTGTGGGGCTCTGACCAGGTTCTGTTACCCAGAATCCTTTGCAAACCTCACAATTTGACCAAAAAAATACTTTTTCCTCTAATTTCGGTGACAGAAAGTTCTGGAATTTGAGAGGAGCCACAAATTTCCTTCCACCCAGTGTTCCCCCAAGTCTCCCGATAAAAATGGTACCTCACTTGTGTGGGTAGGCCTAGCGCCCACGAAAGGAAATGGCCCAAAACACAACGTGGACACATCACATTTTTTCACAGAAAACAGTGCCTAACTGTGGACTTTGGCCTCTAGCTCAGTCGGCACCTGGGGAAACCTAGCAAACCAGCGCATTTTTGAAAACTTGAAACCTAGGGGAATCCAAGATGGGGTGACTTGTGGGGCTCTGACCAGGTTCTGTTACCCAGAATCCTTTGCAAACCTCACAATTTGACAAAAAAATACTTTTTCCTCTAATTTCGGTGACAGAAAGTTCTGGAATTTGAGAGGAGCCACAAATTTCCTTCCACCCAGTGTTCCCCCAAGTCTCCCGATAAAAATGGTACCTCACTTGTGTGGGTAGGCCTAGCGTCCACCAAAGGAAATGGCCCAAAACACAACGTGGACACATCACAGAAAACAGAGGTGTTTTTTTTGCAAAGTGCCTACCTGTGGATTTTGGCCTCTAGCTCAGTCGGCACCTGGGGAAACCTAGCAAACCAGTGCATTTTTTAAAACTAGACACCTAGGGGAATCCAAGTTGGGGTGACTTGTGGGGATCTGACCAGGTTCTGTTACCCAGAATCCGTTACAAACCTCAAAATTTGACCCAAAAAACACTTTTTCCTCTCATTTCGGTGACAGAAAGTTTTGGAATCTGAGAGGGGCCACAAATTTCCTTCCACCCAGCACTCCCCCAAGTCTCTTGATAAAAATGGTACCTCACTTGTGTGGGTTGGCCTAGCGCCCATGAAAGGAAATGGCCCAAAACACAACGTGGACACATCAACTGTTTTCACAGAAAACAGAGGTGCTTTTTACAAAGTGCCTACCTGTGGATTTTGGCCTCTAGCTCAGCCTGCAGCTGGGGAAACCTAGCAAACCAGCGCATTTTTGAAAACTAGACACCTAGGGGAATCCAAGATGGGGTGACTTGTGGGGCTCTGACCAGGTTCTGTTATCCAGAATCCTTTGCAAACCTCAAAATTTGACCAAAAAAATACTTTTTCCTCTCATTTCGGTGACAGAAAGTTCTGGAATCTGAGAGGAGCCACGAATTTCCTTCCACCCAGCGTTCCCCCAAGTCTCCCGATAAAAATGGTACCTCACTTGTGTGGGTAGGCCTAGGGCAGACGAAAGGAAATGGCCCAAAACACAACGTGGACACATCAAATTTTTTCACAGAAAACAGAGGTGCTTTTTACAAAGTGCCTACCTGTGGATTTTGGCCTCTAGCTCAGCCGGCACCTGGGGAAACCTAGTAAACCAGTGCATTTTTGAAAACTAGACACCTAGGGGAATCCAAATTGGGGTGACTTGTGGGGCTCTGACCAGGTTCTGTTACCCAGAATCCTTTGCAAACCTCACAATTTGGCCAAAAAAATACTTTTTCCTCTAATTTCGGTGACAGAAAGTTCTGGAATTTGAGAGGAGCCACAAATTTCCTTCCACCCAGTGTTCCCCCAAGTCTCCCGATAAAAATGGTACCTCACTTGTGTGGGTAGGCCTAGCGTCCACCAAAGGAAATGGCCCAAAACACAACGTGGACACATCACATTTTTTCACAGAAAACAGAGGTGTTTTTTTTGCAAAGTGCCTACCTGTGGATTTTGGCCTCTAGCTCAGTCGGCACCTGGGGAAACCTAGCAAACCAGTGCATTTTAAAAAACTAGACACCTAGGGGAATCCAAGTTGGGGTGACTTGTGGGGATCTGACCAGGTTCTGTTACCCAGAATCCTTTACAAACCTCAAAATTTGACCCAAAAAACACTTTTTCCTCTCATTTCGGTGACAGAAAGTTTTGGAATCTGAGAGGGGCCACAAATTTCCTTCCACCCAGCGTTCCCCCAAGTCTCTTGATAAAAATGGTACCTCACTTGTGTGGGTTGGCCTAGCGCCCATGAAAGGAAATGGCCCAAAACACAGCGTGGACACATCAACTGTTTTCACAGAAAACAGAGGTGCTTTTTACAAAGTGCCTACCTGTGGATTTTGGCCTCTAGCTCAGCCGGCAGCTGGGGAAACCTAGCAAACCAGCGCATTTTTGAAAACTAGACACCTAGGGGAATCCAAGATGGGGTGACTTGTGGGGCTCTGACCAGGTTCTGTTAACCAGAATCCTTTGCAAACCTCAAAATTTGACCCAAAAAATACTTTTTCCTCTCATTTCGGTGACAGAAAGTTCTGGAATCTGAGAGGAGCCACGAATTTCCTTCCACCCAGCGTTCCCCCAAGTCTCCCGATAAAAATGGTACCTCACTTGTGTGAGTAGGGCTAGGGCAGACGATAGGAAATGGCCCAAAACACAACGTGGACACATCAAATTTTTTCACAGAAAACAAGGTGCTTTTTACAAAGTGCCTACCTGTGGATTTTGGCCTCTAGCTCAGCCGGCACCTGGGGAAACCTAGCAAACCAGTGCATTTTTGAAAACTAGACACCTAGGGGAATCCAAGATGGGGTGACTTGTGGGGCTCTGACCAGGTTCTGTTACCCAGAATCCTTTGCAAACCTCAAAATTTGACCAAAAAAACACCTTTTCCTCTCATTTCAGTGACAGAAAGTTCTGGAATCTGAGAGGAGCCACAAATTTCCTTCCACCCAGCGTTCCCCCAAGTCTCCCGATAAAAATGGTACCTCACTTGTGTGGGTAGGCCTAGCGTCCACCAAAGGAAATGGCCCAAAACACAACGTGGACACATCACATTTTTTCACAGAAAACAGAGGTGTTTTTTTGCAAAGTGCCTACCTGTGGATTTTGGCCTCTAGCTCAGTCTGCACCTGGGGAAACCTAGCAAACCAGTTCATTTTAAAAAACTAGACACCTAGGGGAATCCAAGTTGGGGTGACTTGTGGGGATCTGACCAGGTTCTGTTACCCAGAATCCTTTACAAACCTCAAAATTTGACCAAAAAAACACCTTTTCCTCTCATTTCAATGACAGAAAGTTCTGGAATCTGAGAGGAGCCACAAATTTACTTCCACCCAGCGTTCCCCCAAGTCTCCCGATAAAAATGGTACCTCACCTGTGTGGGTAGGCCTAGCGTCCACCAAAGGAAATGGCCCAAAACACAACGTGGACACATCAAATGTTTTCACAGAAAACAGAGGTGCTTTTTACAAAGTGCCTACCTGTGGATTTTGGCCTCTAGCTCAGCCGGCACCTGGGGAAACCTAGCAAACCAGCGCATTTTTGAAAACTAGACACCCAGGGGAATCCAAGATGGGGTGACTTGTGGGGCTCTGACCAGGTTCTGTTACCCAGAATCCTTTGCAAACCTCACAATTTGACCAAAAAAATACTTTTTCCTCTAATTTCGGTGACAGAAAGTTCTGGAATTTGAGAGGAGCCACAAATTTCCTTCCACCCAGTGTTCCCCCAAGTCTCCCGATAAAAATGGTACCTCACTTGTGTGGGTAGGCCTAGCGCCCACGAAAGGAAATGGCCCAAAACACAACGTGGACACATCACATTTTTTCACAGAAAACAGTGCCTAACTGTGGACTTTGGCCTCTAGCTCAGTCGGCACCTGGGGAAACCTAGCAAACCAGCGCATTTTTGAAAACTTGAAACCTAGGGGAATCCAAGATGGGGTGACTTGTGGGGCTCTGACCAGGTTCTGTTACCCAGAATCCTTTGCAAACCTCACAATTTGACAAAAAAATACTTTTTCCTCTAATTTCGGTGACAGAAAGTTCTGGAATTTGAGAGGAGCCACAAATTTCCTTCCACCCAGTGTTCCCCCAAGTCTCCCGATAAAAATGGTACCTCACTTGTGTGGGTAGGCCTAGCGTCCACCAAAGGAAATGGCCCAAAACACAACGTGGACACATCACAGAAAACAGAGGTGTTTTTTTTGCAAAGTGCCTACCTGTGGATTTTGGCCTCTAGCTCAGTCGGCACCTGGGGAAACCTAGCAAACCAGTGCATTTTTTAAAACTAGACACCTAGGGGAATCCAAGTTGGGGTGACTTGTGGGGATCTGACCAGGTTCTGTTACCCAGAATCCGTTACAAACCTCAAAATTTGACCCAAAAAACACTTTTTCCTCTCATTTCGGTGACAGAAAGTTTTGGAATCTGAGAGGGGCCACAAATTTCCTTCCACCCAGCACTCCCCCAAGTCTCTTGATAAAAATGGTACCTCACTTGTGTGGGTTGGCCTAGCGCCCATGAAAGGAAATGGCCCAAAACACAACGTGGACACATCAACTGTTTTCACAGAAAACAGAGGTGCTTTTTACAAAGTGCCTACCTGTGGATTTTGGCCTCTAGCTCAGCCTGCAGCTGGGGAAACCTAGCAAACCAGCGCATTTTTGAAAACTAGACACCTAGGGGAATCCAAGATGGGGTGACTTGTGGGGCTCTGACCAGGTTCTGTTATCCAGAATCCTTTGCAAACCTCAAAATTTGACCAAAAAAATACTTTTTCCTCTCATTTCGGTGACAGAAAGTTCTGGAATCTGAGAGGAGCCACGAATTTCCTTCCACCCAGCGTTCCCCCAAGTCTCCCGATAAAAATGGTACCTCACTTGTGTGGGTAGGCCTAGGGCAGACGAAAGGAAATGGCCCAAAACACAACGTGGACACATCAAATTTTTTCACAGAAAACAGAGGTGCTTTTTACAAAGTGCCTACCTGTGGATTTTGGCCTCTAGCTCAGCCGGCACCTGGGGAAACCTAGTAAACCAGTGCATTTTTGAAAACTAGACACCTAGGGGAATCCAAATTGGGGTGACTTGTGGGGCTCTGACCAGGTTCTGTTACCCAGAATCCTTTGCAAACCTCAAAATTTGACCAAAAAAACACCTTTTCTTCTCATTTCGGTGACAGAAAGTTCTGGAATCTGAGAGGAGCCACAAATTTCCTTCCACCCAGCGTTCCCCCAAGTCTCCAGATAAAAATGGTACTTCACTTGTGTGGGTAGGCCTAGGGCCCATGAAAGGAAATGGCCCAAAACACAACGTGGACACATCACATTTTTTCACAGAAAACAGTGCCTACCTGTGGACTTTGGCCTCTAACTCAGTCGGCACCTGGGGAAACCTAGCAAACCAGCGCATTTTTGAAAACTCGAAACCTAGGGGAATCCAAGATGGGGTGACTTGTGGGGCTCTGACCAGGTTCTGTTACCCAGAATCCTTTGCAAACCTCACAATTTGACCCAAAAAATACTTTTTCCTCTAATTTCGGTGACAGAAAGTTCTGGAATTTGAGAGGAGCCACAAATTTCCTTCCACCCAGTGTTCCCCCAAGTCTCCCGATAAAAATGGTACCTCACTTGTGTGGGTAGGCCTAGCGTCCACCAAAGGAAATGGCCCAAAACACAACGTGGACACATCAAATTTTTTCACAGAAAACAGAGGTGTTTTTTTGCAAAGTGCCTACCTGTGGATTTTGGCCTCTAGCTCAGTCGGCACCTGGGGAAACCTAGCAAACCAGTGCATTTCAAAAAACTAGACACCTAGGGGAATCCAAGTTGGGGTGACTTGTGGGGATCTGACCAGGTTCTGTTACCCAGAATCCTTTGCAAACCTCAAAATTTGACCCAAAAAACACTTTTTCCTCTCATTTCGGTGACAGAAAGTTTTGGAATCTGAGAGGGGCCACAAATTTCCTTCCACCCAGCACTCCCCCAAGTCTCTTGATAAAAATGGTACCTCACTTGTGTGGGTTGGCCTAGCGCCCATGAAAGGAAATGGCCCAAAACACAACGTGGACACATCAAATGTTTTCACAGAAAACAGAGGTGCTTTTTACAAAGTGCCTACCTGTGGATTTTGGCCTCTAGCTCAGCCGGCAGCTGGGGAAACCTAGCAAACCAGCGCATTTTTGAAAACTAGACACCTAGGGGAATCCAAGATGGGGTGACTTGTGGGGCTCTGACCAGGTTCTGTTACCCAGAATCCTTTGCAAACCTCAAAATTTGACCAAAAAAATACTTTTTCCTCTCATTTCGGTGACAGAAAGTTCTGGAATTTGAGAGGAGCCACAAATTTCCTTCCACCCAGTGTTCCCCCAAGTCTCCCGATAAAAATGGTACCTCACTTGTGTGGGTAGGCCTAGCGCCCACGAAAGGAAATGGCCCAAAACACAACGTGGACACATCAAATTTTTTCACAGAAAACAGAGGTGCTTTTTACAAAGTGCCTACCTGTGGATTTTGGCCTCTAGCTCAGCCGGCACCTGGGGAAACCTAGCAAACCAGCGCATTTTTTTAAACTAGACACCTAGGGGAATCCAAGATGGGGTGACTTGTGGGGCTCTGACCAGGTTCTGTTACCCAGAATCCTTTGCAAACCTCAGAATTTGACCAAAAAAACACTTTTTCCTCTCATTTCGGTGACAGAAAGTTCTGGAATCTGAGAGGAGCCACAAATTTCCTTCCACCCAGCGTTCCTCCAAGTCTCCCGATAAAAATGGTACCTCACTTTTGTGGGTAGGCCTAGCGCCCACGAAAGGAAATGGCTCAAAACACAACGTGGACACATCACATTTTTTCACAGAAAACAGTGCCTACCTGTGGATTTTGGCCTCTAGCTCAGCCGGCACCTGGGGAAACCTAGCAAACCAGCGTATTTTTGAAAACTAGAAACCTAATGGAATCCAAGATGGGGTGACTTGTGGGGCTCTGACCAGGTTCTGTTACCCAGAGTCCTTTGCAAACCTCAAAATTTGACCAAACAAACACTTTTTCCTCTCATTTCGGTGACAGAAAGTTCTGGAATCTGAGAGAAGCCACAAATTTCCTTCCACCCAGCGTTCCCCCAAGTCTCCCGATAAAAATGGTACCTCACTTGTGTGGGTAGGGCTAGCGTCCACCAAAGGAAATGGCCCAAAACACAACGTGGACACATCACATTTTTTCACAGAAAACAGAGGTGTTTTTTTGCAAAGTGCCTACCTGTGGATTTTGGCCTCTAGCTCAGTCTGCACCTGGGGAAACCTAGCAAACCAGTGCATTTTAAAAAACTAGACACCTAGGGGAATCCAAGTTGGGGTGACTTGTGGGGATCTGACCAGGTTCTGTTACCCAGAATCCTTTACAAACCTCAAAATTTGACCAAAAAAACACCTTTTCCTCTCATTTCAGTGACAGAAAGTTCTGGAATCTGAGAGGAGCCACAAATTTACTTCCACCCAGCGTTCCCCCAAGTCTCCCGATAAAAATGGTACCTCACCTGTGTGGGTAGGCCTAGCGTCCACCAAAGGAAATGGCCCAAAACACAACGTGGACACATCAAATGTTTTCACAGAAAACAGAGGTGCTTTTTACAAAGTGCCTACCTGTGGATTTTGGCCTCTAGCTCAGCCGGCACCTGGGGAAACCTAGCAAACCAGCGCATTTTTGAAAACTAGACACCCAGGGGAATCCAAGATGGGGTGACTTGTGGGGCTCTGACCAGGTTCTGTTACCCAGAATCCTTTGCAAACCTCACAATTTGACCAAAAAAATACTTTTTCCTCTAATTTCGGTGACAGAAAGTTCTGGAATTTGAGAGGAGCCACAAATTTCCTTCCACCCAGTGTTCCCCCAAGTCTCCCGATAAAAATGGTACCTCACTTGTGTGGGTAGGCCTAGCACCCACGAAAGGAAATGGCCCAAAACACAACGTGGACACATCACATTTTTTCACAGAAAACAGTGCCTAACTGTGGACTTTGGCCTCTAGCTCAGTCGGTACCTGGGGAAACCTAGCAAACCAGCGCATTTTTGAAAACTTGAAACCTAGGGGAATCCAAGATGGGGTGACTTGTGGGGCTCTGACCAGGTTCTGTTACCCAGAATCCTTTGCAAACCTCACAATTTGACCAAAAAAATACTTTTTCCTCTAATTTCGGTGACAGAAAGTTCTGGAATTTGAGAGGAGCCACAAATTTCCTTCCACCCAGTGTTCCCCCAAGTCTCCCGATAAAAATGGTACCTCACTTGTGTGGGTAGGCCTAGCGTCCACCAAAGGAAATGGCCCAAAACACAACGTGGACACATCACATTTTTTCACAGAAAACAGAGGTGGTTTTTTTGCAAAGTGCCTACCTGTGGATTTTGGCCTCTAGCTCAGTCGGCACCTGGGGAAACCTAGCAAACCAGTGCATTTTTGAAAACTAGACACCTAGGGGAATCCAAGTTGGGGTGACTTGTGGGGATCTGACCAGGTTCTGTTACCCAGAATCCGTTACAAACCTCAAAATTTGACCCAAAAAACACTTTTTCCTCTCATTTCGGTGACAGAAAGTTTTGGAATCTGAGAGGGGCCACAAATTTCCTTCCACCCAGCACTCCCCCAAGTCTCTTGATAAAAATGGTACCTCACTTGTGTGGGTTGGCCTAGCGCCCATGAAAGGAAATGGCCCAAAACACAACGTGGACACATCAACTGTTTTCACAGAAAACAGAGGTGCTTTTTACAAAGTGCCTACCTGTGGATTTTGGCCTCTAGCTCAGCCGGCACCTGGGGAAACCTAGCAAACCAGCGTATTTTTGAAAACTAGAAACCTAATGGAATCCAAGATGGGGTGACTTGTGGGGCTCTGACCAGGTTCTGTTACCCAGAGTCCTTTGCAAACCTCAAAATTTGACCAAACAAACACTTTTTCCTCTAATTTCGGTGACAGAAAGTTCTGGAATCTGAGAGAAGCCACAAATTTCCTTCCACCCAGCGTTCCCCCAAGTCTCCCGATAAAAATGGTACCTCACTTGTGTGGGTAGGCCTAGCGCCCACGAAAGGAAATGGCCCAAAACACAACGTGGACACATCACATTTTTTCACAGAAAACAGAGGTGTTTTTTGCAAAGTGCCTACCTGTGGATTTTGGCCTCTAGCTCAGCCGGCACCTGGGGAAACCTAGCAAACCAGTGCATTTTTGAAAACTAGACACCTAGGGGAATCCAAGATGGGGTGAGTTGTGGGGCTCTGACCAGGTTCTGTTACCCAGAATCCTTTGCAAACCTCAAAATTTGACCAAAAAAATACTTTTTCCTCTCATTTCGGTGACAGAAAGTTCTGGAATCTGAGAGGAGCCACAAATTTCCTTCCACCCAGCGTTCCCCCAAGTCTCCAGATAAAAATGGTACCTCACTTGTGTGGGTAGGCCTAGGGCCCACAAAAGGAAATGGCCCAAAACACAACATGGACACATAACATTTTTTCACAGAAAACAGAGGTGCTTTTTACAAAGTGCCTACCTGTGGATTTTGGCCTCTAGCTCAGTCGGCACCTGGGGAAACCTAGCAAACCAGCGCATGTTTGAAAACTCGAAACCTAGGGGAATCCAAGATGGGGTGACTTGTGGGGCTCTGACCAGCGTCTGTTACCCAGAATCCTTTGAAAACCTCAAAATGTGACCAAAAAAACACCTTTTTCTCTCATTTCGGTGACAGAAAGTTCTGGAATCTGAGAGGAGCTACAAATTTCCTTCCATCCAGCATTCCTCCAAGTCTCCCGATAAAAATGGTACCTCACTTGTGTGGGTAGGCCTAGCGCCCACGAAATGAAATGGCCCAAAACACAACGTGGACACATCACATTTTTTCACAGAAAACAGAGGTGCTTTTTACAAAGTGCCTACCTGTGGATTTTGGCCTCTAGCTCAGCCGGCACCTAGGGAAACCTAGCAAACGAGCGCATTTTTGAAAACTAGACACCTAGGGGAATCCAAGATGGGGTGACTTGTGGGGCTCTGACCAGCGTCTCTTACCCAGAATCCTTTGCAAACCTCAAAATTTGACCAGAAGAACACCCTTTTCTCTAATTTCGGTGACAGAAAGTTCTGGAATCTGAGAGGAGCCACAAATTTCCTTCCACCCAGCGTTCCCCCAAGTCTCCCGATAAAAATGGTACCTCACTTGTGTGGGTAGGCCTAGCGCCCATGAAAGGAAATGGCCCAAAACAGAACGTGGACACATCACATTTTTTCACAGAAAATAGTGCCTACCTGTGGATTTTGGCCTCTAGCTCAGCCGGCACCTGGGGAAATGTGGAGATGGCCAATGATCACACAGGAAAGCGATGACAGTGAAATGATAAGTTTAATAATGCAACGCCCCAGCCACCTCACATCACAG
Source organism: Pleurodeles waltl (assembly GCF_031143425.1). Taxonomy (NCBI): domain Eukaryota; kingdom Metazoa; phylum Chordata; class Amphibia; order Caudata; family Salamandridae; genus Pleurodeles; species Pleurodeles waltl. Next base: position 228,759,356 of record NC_090439.1, read on the forward strand.
TCCTTGTCACCCTCAGATCTCCTCCAACAGTCTCAGCTCTCCTCCTGGAATCCTGGTGGGAGAGCCCATTATGATAAGGGTCAGAGGAGACACCTGGGCCAGGGATGAACCAACACAGGAAATACAAGATACCACACATCCCCCTTTCATTACAGAAACAAGTTAGCTACCGATGATCACAGAGTAGGGAAAAGGGGTGAACAGGGGAAAGAACTAGAACTTAATTAAATCTAAAAGGAACATGTGATTTTTTTTAACCATATGTGTAATACATCAAATAACCACGGCTGTTAACATATAATGAGGAATGAAGGAAAACATACAATAGACACCCTGCACAAATCAGAGAATAATCTGAGGTTCTTTTTAGTTACAGACATAGTCCATTAAATATTTTGGTGGTCGAACGGGTCGTGTTCGTACTCTACAGGGATATCTCCATGAGATATCTTCAGTTTCACGCGGTGTTGACGAGGATTCCACATTTCCATGTGGTTTGTTTTTGTTTGATCCTCCTCTACAGGCATTGTGGGTTGTATATCCAATTGAGGAAGGCTTGATTATAGCTATCCTCCCTAGGTTCCATATTCTGACATCATCAGTTTTCATAGCATTGCGGAACAATTTGACCCCACTCTCATTGCTCTTGTGAATTTCAAGTCCTTAGCGCGTCCCGTGGGAGCCTTGACCTTTACCCAGTCACCTACCGAAACCTTATTGTCTTTTATGTGATTATCTCTGTCATATTTCTCCTTTCTCCTCTCCTGTTTTCGGATTTCCTGCTGTCTCCATGGCTGTTTCGTGTTTATAGTGACCCATCCTTTTCCCCATTTCATCCATGATGGAAGTAGTTGTGAATGGGGCTTTCTCCCTTTAAGTAGTTCAAAATGTGTTTTCCGAGTGCTTTGGTGTGGAGTCAGGCGATATTCAATAATTCTTTTGGCTATTTCCATCTTCCAGTTGAGGGAATTTACTTTAGCAAGCTGAATGATCTCCTTTAAAGTTTTGTTAAATCGTTCAACGGCTCCATTGGTCTCTGGGTGGTATAAAGCTGAACGACAATGTGTTATGCCATTCTCTTTCATGTATGTTTGCATTTCATTTGAGCAGAATTGGACACCATTGTCCGTTTGTATTGATGATGGTAATCCTTCTCTTGCAAATAGTTCACTTAAAAAGTTTATGACACTACTGGAGCTGATGTCAGCTGTGATTTTTATTTCAGGCCACCTAGAGTACAAATCGATTACAACTATGATATATTGTGTGGCCTGTTCACCTTGTAGGGGCCCTATAATGTCCAGTGCCAGTTCATCCCAGGGGTGTTTTGGGAGTTTACGCAACTGCATTGGTGGTTTTCTTGTAATTAGAATTTTGTCACTCTCATTGCAGGGTACACATTCCCTTATGCATCTTTCAATTTGGATATCCATACCAGGCCACCAAAAGTCCATTTGTATTCTCTCTTTGGTTTTGGACACACCAAAATGACCCTCGTGAGCTCTGTTTATAAGTTTCAGTCTTAGATTAATCAGGGGTATCAGTTTTGTACCTCTAAAAAAGCAGTCATCATGTTCTGCTAATTCATTCCTCACACACCAAAATGCCTTCAGTTTGTTTTGATTTGGGTTTTAGACGGCCATTTGCTGTTCAAGTACTGCCTGACCAAATTCAGATCCTAATCTTCTCTGAGGTTTGTTTTCCATTCTGCTTCTGTTATCACCCCTTCAGATATTACACAGACATTCGAGAGCACAACATCTTCCTCCTCTGAAAGTTGTTTGTCATCCCCAACACTATCTGTGCTGGGAGGTAATCTGGATAGGCAGTCTGCTGCTTTGTTTTTTTACACCTGGGATGTAGTCAACTGTAAATGTGTACTCCTGCAGATTGATTATCCACTTTCTAATGCGACTAATAGCATCTAGACCTTTCTACTCAAATATCTCCTTTAGCGGTTTGTGATCAGTTCTGACCTTGAATTCACTACACCAAATGAAGTTTTTAAATTTTTGGAGGGCCCAATATACAGCCAATGCCTCTCTTTCTATCACCGAGTAGTTGGCTTCTGCTCCTCTCAATGATCTTGAGGCAAACGCTATGGTGACTTCTCCTTTACTATTAACTCTGGATAGGACAGCTCCCAGACCTTTTGTGCTGGCGTCTGTGGTCACTATCACTTTCCTCCCTGGTATAAAGACACTGAGGTTGGGTGCATTCCTGAGGCACTGCTTCACATCCTGGAATTCTTTATCACACAAGGAGTCCCACATAAATTCTGTTTTGGATTTCAAAAGTGATCTCATGTGGAATGTTCTTTCAGAGAAGTTAGAAATTAACTTACTGTAAAATTCCACCATCCCAAGAAATGATCGAAGTTCATCTTTGTTTGATGGAGTTGATAAATCTATTATTGATTTCACAAGATCTCCCTTCGGTTCGATCCCTTTGCCTGAAATTTTGTGTCCTAGGTAGGATATCTCTGGACATGCGAATTGACATTTGTCCGCTCTCACTGTGAGGCCAAATTTCTTAAATCTTTTGAGGACTTGTTCAACCCTAGCTTGATGTTCCATGCTGGTTGCTCCACAAACTAGCAGATCATCTTGGTAGTAGAAAACGCCTGGAATACCTTTGTGGATTTCCGTCATAGCTCTTTGGAAGACTGAGGATGCTGAAATTAATCCAAAAGGCATACGTTTGAAATTATATGCACCCATAGGTGTGATAAAAGAGGTTAGGTCTTGGGAATCTGGGTGTAATCTGACTTGGTAATATGCTGAGGCCAGATCTAGGGTTGAAAAGACCTTTGCTCCTTTTAGGGCGGTGAACATTTCTGCAATAGTAGGTAGGGGAAATCTGTCTACTACCACTTCCTTGTTTAGTGCATGCAAATCCACACATAATCTCACTTTATTATCCGCTTTGCGAGCCACTACAATCGGAGCAAGCCACTCCGTTGCTTCAACAGGTTCAATGACATTTTGCTTACAAAGTTTCTCTAACTCATCCCTCACAGCATCTAGGATACTTATTGGTAGTCGTCGGACTTTAGAAACAACTGGGATTGCATTCTGCTTCGGTTTTATTTTGTGAATGTATGTTTTGAGGCATCCCAGTTTCTCAGTGAAAACTTCTGGAAATGTATTTACAAAGTAATTTTCTTGTACTTCTTGAACTTTGATTTGAGGTGATGCATTAGGGTCCAAGATAACTCCTAAGTTTTTTTTAACAGGCCTGCTTAAAATGTTGTCATCCCTTTCTGCTACATAGACTTTAGTTTGTGTTTCTGTTTCTCCATATTGAATAGTTCCCCAAAAGTATCCTCTCATGGCTATTGGCTGACCCCCATACCCGCCAGGTTGTATGTCCATTTCATACAATTTTACTTTGTTTGCAAAATTTCTACAAAACACCTGGTCAGAAATGATTGTTAGACGTGAACATGAATCAAACATTGCTTCAACCTCAGTGATATCTATTTTTATGATGTCTTTGGGATTACCTTCACCTGAATCGTTCACTTGCAACACAATTTCATCATAAACCTCAGAAACTTTGACAGTGTTATTACTTTTATCATTTTTCTTATATCTACAACATGCGACAAAATGACCTTTCTTGCCACACCTTTTACATACTGCCCTCCATGCTGGGCACTCTTTCCAGTAGGCCATGTGACCTGTCATTCTGCATCTGAAACATTGTCCTCTAAACTCTTTATCAGGTGTATTTTGAGTTTCCTTCTTCTCTTTCACCACGTTTACTTCTGCTTTATTCTCAGATGTTGCACTTTTACTCTCAACTCTAAGCTCTTTTACACACGAAAGCATATGTTGTACCTGTTTTGATACTATTAATACCTCATTGAGGGCGGGGTCATCCTTGAGCCATAACTCCTCACGGACCCTCTCAATGTTGCATGTTAATAAGAACTGGTCACGAATGCGTTCTTCCAAGGTTGCACCAAATTTACAGGATGAAGCCAATCTCCTTAGCTCAGACACAAAATCCTCTATGCTCTCCCCCTCCCTCTGTGAGCGTTTGCCAAAATGATACCTCTCTAGAATTGTACTAATCCTGAGTAGGTAGTGTTTATCTAGCTTCTTTATACATATTTCATATGCATTCAAATTGTTCCCTTCCTCATCTGACAAACCTGGAAGGTGTTCTAAGACTTCCTGTCCTTCCGCTCCGAAACAGTGTGCTAGTAGTGCAACTTTTCTCTTGACATTTATATTAGGACCACACACTATAAGGTAGTTATTAAAAACCTTTTTCCACTTATTCCATGTAATTGATGGTTCCCCTGGGGTGTTTAAGAAGAATGGAGGTTGCGTGATGTTTTGCATGGTGGGAGACTATGTGGTTAGATGCTATTCGAGTTGTGCTTGGTCAAATCCCTGTGTACTAAACTATTTGACACATATACGCACCTACAACCTCATATTTTATCCAATTGTAGCTCTTCACTTGATTTTAGATATATATGTTGATTACATTTATTTGCACTTCACATGAATATTCTATTATTAAATTCTGAAGTAATCAATACACACAGCATATGTAATTGTATTGTAATACATAAGGGTGCCTTCAATCTTATTATTTGTAATTTGAATATTTCTAGTGTGTTGATCACTGTGGCCCATATTTATACTTTTTGACGCAAAACTGCGCTAACGCAGTTTAGCGCCAAAAAAATTAGCGCCGGCTAACGCCATTCTGAAACGCCATGCGGGCGCCGTATTTATTGAATGGCGTTAGCCGACCGGCGCTGCCTGGTGTGCGTGAAAAAAAACCACGTACACCAGGCAGCGCCGGCATAGGGAAAAATGGCGTTTGGGCGTCCAAAAATGGGGCAAGTCAGGCTGAGGCAAAAAAAAACGTCTTAACCCGATTTGCGCCATTTTTTTTGGTGCCCAGACGCCATTAACATGACTCCTGTCTTAGCAAAGACAGGAGTCATGCCCCCTTGCCCAATGGCCATGCCCAGGGGACTTCTGTCCCCTGGGCATGGTCATTGGGCATAGTGGCATGTAGGGGGGCACAAATCAGGCCCCCCTATGCCAAAAAAAAAACAAAAAAAAAATACTTACCACAACTTACCTTTTCTTCCCTGGGGTGGGTCCCTCCATCCTTGGGTGTCCTCCTGGGGGGGGGCAAGGGTGGCAGGGGGTGTCCCTGGGGGCTTGGGAGGGCACCTCTGGGCTCATTCTGAGCCCACAGGTCCCTTAACGCCTGCCCTGACCCAGGCGCTAAAATCCGGCGCAAATGCGGGTTTTTTAGTCCCGCCCACTCCCGGGCGTCATTTTTGCCCGGGAGTATAAATCCGACGCAATAGCATCGGAGTCATTTTTTTAGACGGGAACGCCTACCTTGCATATCATTAACGCAAGGAAGGTGTTCACGCTAAAAAATGACGCTAACTCCATGAACTTTGGCGCTAGACACGTCTAACGCCAAAGTATAAATATGGAGTTAGTTTTGCGTCGAATTTGCGTCGAAAAAAACTACGCAAATTCGGCGCAAATGGAGTATAAATATGCCCCTGTATCTCTTTAGTGCCCACTGTTCTAATGTGTTCGATTAAGACACAGAGGTCTGCTGAAACTTCCTATGTTATTTTCTTGCTGCCTGACACATTTCAAGTTTGTCCACTAGATGGTGCTAACAGCACATAAATTCTATTATGGAGAAATGGCAGCTGTATCTTGAGAAAAACGACTCGATGTCCCTTATTAAGGTTCAGTTCTATAAAACGTTACACATTTTTGAAATACAGCAGTTGTTTAAGTCATATTGGCATGAAGATTCCTTGAACTATTTGTTTCTTCCTTGGTTATACATGCAAAGTGCGTGCGCTCTGCCTCAGCTGAGAGGAATTCCCTGAGGTGATATGAACATTCTAAATGAAACGCCCAGAGCGTGCTGCAGATTTATAGCTGTTGGCCTTTGTGGTGAATTCCCCGAGGCACAATTATTGATATAATTCAGACTTAAACCACTTTACACCTTTGATCTTTAGCTGGAGAGTTATTTCCACGATTTAGCTGCTAAATATAGAGACTTCCAGGTAACAAACAGTTGACATTCGTAGCCACTACACCTTTCTTCACACTGAGCTGGACAGAAATAGTAATGTCCCTTAATTAAATGTGGCAAGACTGCCTTAATGTTCCAGTGCGAGAGTGCTGGCTAAAAGGACAGATGGTCACTTGTGTTGTTACGCAAGCTTTAACATCCGATGACTTTACCTCTACACTGCAGGGTTACATTTAAATTTCACCATCCCTCGTGAAAAGTAAAAGACACTGCCTCACCGGAATCTGTCTCAGGACCACAGCGCTCAATTAATCCTTCTTCACAGTTCGTATGTGCTGTTCACGACTTGTCGTGTTGGGGCGTGTTCTCTTTTGCATAACAGGATCCCATCCTCGTCGCCAGTGTGGAGATGGCCATTGATCACACAGGAAAGCGATGACGGTGAAATGATAAGTTTAACCTTTTTAGTGGCCGACGCCCACACTCCCTCCCTGGTGCGGCTCACGACCAGTGGCCGACACCAGGAAGGGTATTAATAAATCCTCGGGTGCGTCGCACCCGAGAATTATTATTATTTTTTTTCTATTCCCCGGGAGACACGGAAGCTTCCGTGTCTCCCCCCGCCCCCCACCCCCACCCGCCCCTTTGTGACGCGCTGACGTTACAAAGGTGTTTTCCCCATCAAAGCAGGAAGCAGCCTTGCGGCCGCTTCCTGCTTCGATGGGGAAAACGGCCTTCCCCACGTTCGGGAAGGCCTCGTAAGAAAGTGTTTCCTGGCCCCCGGTCGCAGCACAGCCGCGGGCCGCCCCCCCCCCCCCCCGGGGGCATATTTTATTTAAAAAAAAAAAAAGGTAGGTGCCCCCTGGGGGGGGGGAGGGGGGCGCGATCGGGGCCCCCCCAGGGGAAATTTTATTTAAAAAAATAAATAAAAATGAATAAAATAAAAAGACAGGGGGTCGCCCGTGGGCAGGGTGACCCCCTGTGGGGGCAATATTTTTTTTTTAGATGTTGTAGGGTTTCCCTGGGGGCCATTTTGGCCCCCAAGGAACCATACAACAACTAAAAAAAAATAGAACTATATGTAGATCTATATATATATATAGATATATCTATGTAGATATATCTATGTACATGGATATATCTATAGATATATCTATGTAGATATATATATATATATAGATATATCTATATATATCAATCAAAGAGATTTATAAAGCGCGCTACTCACCCGTGAGGGTCTCAAGGCGCTGGGGGGGTGGGGGGGAGGGAAAGGGGCTGGGAAAGGGGCTGGGAGGTTCACTGTTCGAAAAGCCAGGTTTTGAGGCCCTTCCTGAAAAGAAGTAGGTTTTGGTCTTGCGAAGGTGGGTTGGGAGGGCGTTCCAGGTTTTGGGTGCAAGGTAGGAGAAGGATCTGCCCCCGGTGGTGGTGTGTTTGATGCGGGGACAGAGGCGAGAGAGAGGTCAGCTGAGCGGAGGTTTCGTGTGGGGGTGTGGAAGGTGACTCTCGTTGAGGTAGGCAGGGCCTGTGTTGTGGAGTGATTTGTGTGCGAGGATGAGGATCTTGAAGGTGATCCTTTTGTCAATGGTGAGCCAGTGGAGGGATTTGAGGTGTGGAGAGATGTGTTCGTGTCCGGGGAGGTCGAGGATGAGTCGTGCTGCTGAGTTCTGGATGCGTGTAGTTTGCGCTTGAGTTTTAGAGTGGTGCCGGCTTAGAGGGCGTTTCCGTAATCAAGTCTGCTGCTGATGAGTGCGTGAGTGACAGTTTTTCTGGTCTCTGTGGGGATCCATTTGAATGTTTTTTCCAGTATACGGAGTGTGTTGAAGCATGAGGAGGTGAGAGCGTTGATTTGTTGGGTCATCGAGAGGGAGGAGTCTAGGATGATGCCGAGGTTGCGTGCGTGGTTGGCGGGGGTGGGTGCAGGGCCTAGCGTGGTGGGCCACCATGAGGGGTCCCAGGTGTTTTTGTGTGGGCCAAAGAGGATTATTTCGGTTTTGCTTGAGTTGAGTTTCAGGTGGTTGGCTGTCATATATATATCACTTTTGTCAATATGTGTGTGGTTTCCCTGGGGGGAAAAGGGTCAGACTTGTCTAGTGGCAGTTTTAGTGCCATAAAGAAGCGCAGAAGGTTTATATGCCTACTGCAAAGAGCAAATATGTATTTTATGTAAATAGCTGAGTACATTAGTAAAGTCAGCCATTACCTGCGCTATAATACCAATGAAATGTATGTGCGGGGTGGAGGGCGGCTATGGAGAGATGAAGGGCACTTTTGCTGGGTGGTAATAAGGGAATCCTAGGAGGAGGGAGTGGGAGCACCAATAATGATTGTTGGACTGGGCGCAGGAGGTGCTAAAGACTGTGACGAATGGTATGTGACAAGGTGTTTTTTGAGTGTCTTGAAAGAACGTGCTGATTGAGGGAAGAAGCGCAGGTAAGGTGGCCTCTACTGTTGCACGTATCTCACACACACCATCGATTTTGTGACTGTCTACGTAGGCTAGTGTTTTAGAGCAACAGTTTAGCCAATAGCAGAGATGGCATCTTGATGGATGACTGCTGCCTGCACTCGGGTTATAGGGGACCGCTCTGACATAGGATCAGAGACTGAGATATCAAATACTGAGACAGCATCTGAGGGATAGGACAATGGCGCAGACTCTGGGAGTGATTTTTCAGTCGGAGGAGTCCCATTCGATAACTCCTCTTCCAGTACATTATGAGGGAGGTGATGAGGACAGTCCTGCTGTCCCTTCGCAAGCTGTTTGTGCAACTGGGTAATAGTGGGTTAGCCCAACCCAGAGAGCAGGTGAATGCGGCGGCAAGCAGAGAGAGAGAGAGTGCTCTCTTGGGAGCTCCCCAATTTAGTTTAGCCCCAAATTCCACCACCCAAATCGTATTGTGGAGACATCAAAATTATCTATGGCAAAACAAACTGGTTTTGTAAGGCAGGCACCTGTGTTTTTGGTCCTGGATTCGGCGGCCATATAGAGAAACACACTAAACCCAAACATTTCTGGAAACTAGACATTCGGGGAAGTCCACAGAGGTGTGACTTGTGTGGATTCCCCAAAGTTTTCTTACCCAGAATACCCTGCAAAGCTGAAAAGGTGAATAAAAACTCTATTTTTCTCGCATTTCTGTCACACAAACTACAGGAATATGCTGGGATCCACAAAATTCCTACCACCCAGTGACTCCTCACCTGTCGTTATAAAAACACTACCCCACTTGAGTGCCTACACCTAGTGCCTGCGTCAGGTATGGATCACCCCAGGGTCAACAGCTGCCTCACGTAAGGACCAACATTGACCGTTGTGTGATCTATTCCTGTCGCGGGCGCTAGGCCTACCCACACAAGTGAGGTATCATTTTTATCGGGAGACTTGGGGGAACGCTGGGTGGAAGGAAATTTGTGGCTCCTCTCAGATTCCAGAACTTTCTGTCACCGAAATGTGAGGAAAACTTGTTTTTGTAGCCACTTTTTGAGGTTTGCAAAGGACTCTGGGTAACAGAACCTGGTCAGAGCCCCACAAGTCACCCCATCTTGGATTCCCCTAGGTCTCTAGTTTAAAAAAATGCACAGGTTTGGTAGGTTTTTCCTATGTGCCGGCTGAGCTAGAGGCCAAAATCTACAGGTAGGCACTTTGCAAAAAACAGCTCTGTATTCTGTCAAAAAAAGTGATGTGTCCACGTTGTGTTTTGGGGCATTTCCTGTCGCGGGCGCTAGGCCTACTCACACAAGTGAGGTATCATTTTTATCGGGAGACTTGGGGGAACACTTGGCGGAAGGAAATTTGTGGCTCCTCTCAGATTCCAGCACTTTCTGTCACCGAAATGTGAGGAAAACGTGTTTTTTTAGCCACTTTTTGAGGTTTGCAAAGGATTCTGGGTAACAGAACCTGGTCAGAGCCCCACAAGTCACCCCATCTTGGATTCCCCTAGGTCTCTAGTTTTCAGAAATGCACAGGTTTCGTAGGTTTCCCTATGTGCCGGCTGAGCTAGAGGCCAAAACCTACAGGTAGTCACTTTGCAAATAACAGCTCTGTATTCTGTCAAAAAATGTGATGTGTCCACGTTGTGTTTTGGGGCATTTCCTGTCGCGGGGCGCTAGGCCTATCCACACAAGTGAGGTATCATTTTTATCGGGAGACTTTACCTTTCTTGTAGTAAACTAGCAGATTTGTTTTTTAGTTTTGGTTTTGATTAGTGCTTGCAATATTTTGCATTAGTTTTGAGAGTTCTGAGTTGAGGATGACAAGCCACAAGACTTTGTCAGCCGCAGTACGTATGAGTGTGACGTCATTGGAGGCGTGCTGGGATAGGTTGTTCAGTGAGAAGACTTGCGCACTGATTGGCAGCCGTCCGTGAGAGACAATTGGTTGAGAACGCTGGTAAAGGGAATCCTGGGAGTAAAAGTCATTCCCTGATTTGAATCGAATAACACGACAGTAGCAAGATGAAGTTTTTCAAGGCATTTAAGAGTGCCCTAAAGGGAGATACGTATATTAAAGCGACTGTAGGGGAGCCTACCCCACCGGAAAATTCTCTGGCTTACATTGTAATGGAGGTGCGAGGGGTCGTGCCATGTCTTTGGCTAAAGCAATGGTGCAAATTTAAAGAGAAACAGGTAGTTTTAGCGTTTTCTGAGCATGGAACGTTTAATCTGAGAATTTTGGACCAGTTACGAATATCGTTGCATGACATGAGACCACTTCCGAGACCAGCACAGGTTGAGGCATTAGTGGTTTGGAATTGATAGCAAGGCAACAGCAGAAGATAAAATTTCAAAGGAGAATAAGGAAGGTAGAGAATTCTCTAGCGGAAGCAAGATGGGATTGGGAGCAGAAGAAGTGGAGGACAGTGACATTGCAGGATGTTAAGTTGTTCCCTGCTTTCGCAGAGGACGATGAGGCGGAAGAAGAAAGGGAGACCAGAAAAAGTGATAAGAGCTCGTTTGGAAGTAAAAAAACGAAGAAGGCTTCCATAATAGAGGGAGACTCAGATGTCGAGGATCTTATTATACAGATACTGAGGGACCAACCTCCACCATATGCGGTGCATGAAGGGGGTCCGAGTACTAGTTCTGCTCCAACAGCCCCGGCACAGGCAGCAGGGACAGTGAGTCCAGTATAGGTTAATGGTGGGCAGACACTGAGTGTGATGCAGGACGACTCTAGTGTGTTGACTACTTAGGTAGTCCAGCCACAGGTGCATCCACCACCAATACAGAGAATTTATCCTGAAGTGCTGATTCTTGAGACAACTTGAAACTGTAGTGGTGCCCACGGAGCAAGTGGTTCCAAGACCATTGTTGGTCTAGACTGAGCCGACTCCGATACTGAGACACCAGGCACAGCCACAAGGTATGCCGAGGTTTACACCAATGACAGGAACACATTCAGATTTGACTCCGGTAATGAATAAGAGTATGGGAGTTACACTTCCACAGAACGAAGGTACTAGAGCAGCCACAGATGCAATATCAATAACGATTACTGTTGGTCCAACGGTAACATTGTTCGCACAGAAGAAATCAATAACAGGAGAACAGGGTGAGATGCCTCAGAGTCTAGTGAGGAGGGGGATAAGTGAACTGGTTCAGGTAGTTTTGATAGACCAAGGTCCTTGTTGGATCTCAGTCCACTTGTTGCACTTCCTGATGCCGTAAATGAAGTTGTTGACTCCACAGACTCCAAGTGCAGTGGTACAACAGGTGCCATCACTAAATGCAAGTAACATTACGTTACAGGGATGGACAGCGCAGCAGCTGAATGAATGGTTAGACTATTTGAAAACACCACAAAATACGTCTACAGGTGAAGATCAGATTGATTGTGTTAGGCTGATTACAGAAGTAACTGAACTAGTCGAGGGATCTATAGGGGTGAATAGGTTAGAATCCTATACTGAAGTAGAATTGAGATACCTTTGTCCCAGAATTACGAGAGAAGTGGGCAAGGTGCATCAGAGATAAGCAGATCTGGCAGAGAACCATGACATAGATATTGAGAAAACAAAGCACTTGAAAAGGAGCTATATATTAGATTTAGAGGCAAAGGATTTTGAACACATGAGGTCAGCCGAGCAGACACTGAAAAACAATGTGGGGCCCTGTTAGGGGGCCCCTGCAGTGCCCATGCCAGTGGCATGGGCACTGCAGGGGCCACCAGGGGCCCCACGACACCCGTTCCCACCAGCCGGGTTCTGGCAGTGAAAAACGCCAGAACCAGGCTGGCGGGAACGGGGTCGGAATCCCCATGGCGGCGCTGCTTGCAGCGCCGCCGTGGAGGATTCACAGGGGCAGCGGGAAGCCGGCGGGAAACCGCCGGCTTCCCTTTTCTGACCGCGGCTTTACCGCCGTGGTCAGAATAGCCCCAGAAGCACCGCCAGCCTGTTGGCGGTGCTTCCTCCGTCCCCTACCCTGGCGGTCTCAGACCGCCAGGGTAGGAATGACCCCCTGAGTCTCCATCCTTGATTAATTAGATCTTGAAAAAGAATTTGGAGTCATTGGAATTGCCGTTTCAATCTCCTCTGGTGCTGTACCTTGATGATTTGCTGATTGCATCTAAAACAAGGGACGAGTATAAGTATGACTCGATTGCCCTATTGAATCATTTGGGAAAATTTGGTCATAAGGTGTCACCATTGAAGTTGCATTACTGTCAGAAAGTAGTAAAGTACTTGGCTCGCCAAATTGAGAAAGGGTTGAGGCAAGTATCCAGAGAAAGGATCACAATGATGTTGCAGAGAAGTCCTCCGACTTCACAGAGAGAAGTCAGGATGTTTCTGGGAATGGTGGGTTATTGCCGACAGTGGATTCCAAATTTTGCTGAGATCTCAAAACCATTTCAGAAGCTAACACATAAGGATGTCACCAATCCCATAACTTTAGACCAGGAACAGATGAAAGCGTTCAATAAGTTGAGAGAGAGTTTGTGCAGGGCTCCAGCATTAGGTATGCCTGATTACACAAAACCATTCACATTGTTCTGTCATGAGCTGATGTATGTTCATTGTGTGTCCTGACTCAGGTCCATGGAGGTGCTTATCGCCCGGGAGCATATGTTTCAGCTACCTTGGACCCGGTTGCATTAGCCTTACCAGGTTGTTTGCATGCAGTAGCCGCAGTTGGTCAAAGCCTTTCACAATGTGAAGAAGTAGTGATGGGATATCCCCTGACGGTAATGGTCCCTTACTCAATTGAGATTTTACTGACAAGGACGAAAATGCAGTACTTGACGGGTGCCCGACTGACAAGGTATGAGACGAGTATTTTAGGTGCTCCTAACATGATACTTAAAAGATGTACAGTGCTGAACCCGGCAACTTTACTTCCAAGTGACACTGCTGAAATTGATAAAGAGGAAGACATTGAGCATTATTGTCTTGAAGTGACCGAGTTGTGCACAAGAACGGAACCTGACATTAGAGATACTCGATTGGAAGAGAAGGACCAAATTGTCTTTGTTGATGGATCTTGTCTCAGAGATGGTACAGGAACTTTAGGAGCAGGATATGCTGTGTGCACAATTACAAGTACCTTAGAAGCCTCCTGGCTTTGAGGAGTATATTCTGCACAAGTAGAAGCGTGCCATGTTTCTGCTAGACTGAGAGTCACTATCTATACAGATAGCCAATATGGATTTGGAATTGTTCATGATTTTGGTCAATTGTGGTCTCAGAGAGGTTTCCTGACCTCTACTGGTTCACCAGTAAGAAATGGCAAAAGAATAAAAGAGTTGTTGTATGCCATACAATTGCCTGAAGAGATTGCCATGGTGAAGTGCAGTGCACATCTAAAAACACAAGATTATGGCCCTCATTCCGACATTGGCGGGCGGCGGGCGCCGCCCGCCAAGCGGAAACCGCCATTTGGCCGCTCCGCGGTCAAAAGACCGCAGAGGCCATTCTGGCTTTCCCGCTGGGCCGGCGGGCGCCCGCCAAAGGAGCGCCCGCCGGCCCAGCGGGAAAGGCCCTGCAACAATGAAGCCAGCTCCGAATGGAGCCGGCGGAGTTGCAGGGGTGCGACGGGTGCAGTTGCACCCATCGCGATTTTCACTGTCTGCAATGCAGACAGTGAAAATCTTTATGGGGCCCTGGTAGGGGGCCCCTGCACTGCCCATGCCAGTGGCATGGGCAGTACAGGGGCCCCCAGGGGCCCCACGACACCCGTTCCCGCCATCCTGTTCCTGGCGGTAAAAACTGCCAGGAACAGGATGGCGGGAAGGGGGTCGGAATCCCCATGGCGGCGTTGCTTGAGCAGCGCCGCCATGGAGGATTCCCCCAGCCGGGGGTAATCCGGCGGAAAACCGCCGGACCCGGCTGGGCAACCGCGGCTTCACAGCCGCGGTCGGAATACACAATGAAGCACCGCCAGCCTGTTGGCGGTGCTTTAGCCGGCCTCCACCCTGAGGCCCTATGTGTCACTGGGAAATGGATATGCAGATCAAGTCGCAAGGGTTTGAGCATTGAACTGTATATTGTTCAAGGACAAGTGGGAACTAATGTCAGAAGAAGATACTACATGTACAAGCTTTGCCTTAAGAGTGATTGATATCTTAGAATAGTTCAAAACCCTATGGAGTAATGTTGACAAGGAAGAGAAACGCCTTTGGTCCAAATTGAAGTGCGTTCAAAGGCAGGATGAGATATGGGTATCCGAAGAGGGTCAGACGGTTTTGCCAAGTAGCTTGTTGTCACAAATGGCGAGGTAACATCATGGTCAGGCACACATTGGAATGGATCCTATGGTTCGTCTGTTCAAAATTGACTGGTTCAACCCTAAGTTTAGACAAGCAGCAGAAGCAGTACGCCATTGCTGTGTTATCTGTCAGCAATTAAATGCAGGGAAAGGGACCTTGGTGAATTTGAGCCACATTGGAAGAGCAGGAGGTCCATTCAGCAGGATGCAATTGGATTTCATTGAGATGCCTGCGTGTGGAGGTCTGAAGTATGTGTTGGTGATTGTGTGGATTTTTAGTCAATGGATTGAAGCCCTATACGAAGGAATGATAGTCTCACAGTAGTGAAGCTGTTGCTCAGAGAATTGATACCACGTTTCAGATTTCCGGTCTCTTTAGAATCAGATAGGGGAAAGCACTTTAATAATGAAGAGATTAAACTTTTGTGTGCAGCACTAAACATTGAGCAGAAGTTGCATTGTAGCTACCGCCCTGAAGCATCAGGACTAGTGTAGCAAATGACTGGTACCTTAAAATCAAGTATTGCCAAGATGTGTGCAGCTACGAATCTGAAATGGCCAGATGCATTGCCTTTGGTGTTGATGTCAATCAGAAATACACCCGACACGAAGACAGAACTGTCGCCCCACGAGATTATCATGGGCAGAGCAATGAGGTTGCCAGCAGTTCCAGCCAATGCACTTGTAAATGTTACAGATGATAGGGTGTTGGACTACTGCAAGGGTCTAGCTGATGTGGTTCGCTCTTTCTCTCAGCAAGTGGAGACCACCACACTTCCACCAGTTCACGATCCAGGGCATAACCTGAGAGCCGGCAACTGGGTCGTCGCCCGAAAACATGTTCGCAAGACGTGTTTGGAGCCACGTTGGAGAGGACCTTACCAGGTGATCCTGACAACTACTACAGCTGTGAAGTCTGCAGGAATACCGAACTGGATTCACGCGAGTCACATGAAGAAAGTGGCATTTCCACTGGATCATGAAGAAGCATTGTTGAGAGCACCAACAATTGCAAAGCAAGTTGCAGGTCCAGAACTAGAGAAGGAACAAAGAGAACCTGAAGTTGAACCAGAGCTTGTGGAAGATGGTTCTATCACCCCTGCAAGAGACGAAAGTGTAGAGCTACAGGAGGGTGCAGGAGAACCTATCTCGACTGATGCAGCAGGAGACTCTATTATAACTGATACAACTGGAGCTCAGCAGGGGTTCTCCCAGAAGCAGACAGATCCAAGAAGCAAACAGAGCAAGAGTTAGACCCAGAGGGGGAGGAAGTTGAACTGATAAAAGTCAAGGTGATCCGACTCCTCCTGAGCCTGTTGCAGGTCCATCAAGAGAAAACACCACAGAAAAAGAAAAGGGAAAAGAAACAAAGTCCAATCCTGAAAAGAATATTGACTGAAGAAACAAGAAAAGGAGATAATCGGCCAGGATCGCAAGTAGAGAAGAGAAAAGAGATAGTTATAGATCAGACAATAGAGGAAGAAGTAGAAACAACAAGAAAAGAAGAATTGAGTGAAGGAGAGTTGGGCGGGGATCGAAAGTTGAAGCGGAAAAGAATAGCAAGTAGAAGATATGCAGGTCCTGAATTGGCGTACACAAACACAAACGAATAGCAACACGAGTTTATGTCTTTTTTGTTTGATAGGGACATTCCAATTCAGTATTTTGAGGTAACCTGAAAAATGATTGAGGGCTGAACTGTTGAACAAGTTTGAAAAATATCTTTGGAGCAAAGAGACTGTTGAAGTAAACTGAAAGAGACATTGATAACCTGATTTGACGTTGAATAACCGGATGTGACAAGCTGCCAATCGATTTTGACAAAGGAAAAAGGGTTCCTGAGAGTGAAACTGAACTACTGAAAGAAGAACTTTTCTATTTTTGATTTTTGCTGCACTATTCTAAGGTTACTTCTGCTTTCTGATTCTTTACAGATCATGGCTGAGTTCAATAACCAGGTTAAAGACACTAAGGGGGTCATTACAACATTGGCGGTAAAAGCTGCTTACCGCCGTGCAGAAGACCGCCAATACACCGCCGAGGAATTCCGCCACAGCTATTATGACCCACATCTCGGAATCCGCCGAAATTCAGACACCCATACAAGTCCGCCACACCAAAGGTCAGTGATAAACTGGCGAAAACAAATCCTCCACCGTCACACCAACAGAAACACGCCCATGCTGTTACGACCCACGATTCCACGCGGCGGTCTTTCAACCACGGTATTCCATTGGCGGTACACAACGCCACGCTCAAAATACACACACATCTCCAAAACACCGCCACATTGGACAATTCAAAATACACACACCTGATACACATACAAACACCACTCCCACACACCCAACACAATATAAAACACCCACCCACATCACCCACAAACCCCTACGACCAAAAATTTGATACGAAGGCGACAGAGAGAGAGCACAGCAATAGACAACCCCACCACACAGAGGCACACAACACCATCACCCACACAACATCCACGAACAAAACACCCCACACCACTACACATCACTACACTCATCACCACATACACCACCCCACACATCACCTACACCACCCCATGGCATGCCAAAGACACCCCAGGTTTTCGGAGGAGGAGCTCAGGGTTATGGTGGTTGAAATCGTACGGGTAGAGCGACAGCTATTTGGATCACAGGTGCAGCACACCTCTATAGCTAGGAAGATGGAGCTATGGTGAAGGATCGTGGACAGGGTCAACGCAGTGGGACAGCACCCAAGAAATCGGGAGGACATCAGGAAGAGGTGGAATGACCTACGGGGGAAGGTGCGTTCTGTGGTCTCCAGGCACAACATCGCGGTTCAGCGGACTGGCGGCAGACCCCCACCTCCTCCCCCACAACTAACAACATGGGAGGAGCAGGTCTTGACCATTATGCATCCTGAGGACCTCGGAGGAGTAGGTGGAGGAATGGACACTGGTAAGTCAAATCTTAACTATCATATCCCCCACCCTACCTGCATGCTATCACACACCCCCACCCTCACCCCCTCCCCTATCACTCCAACTCCTCACTAATGTACTAATAACACAAACCACACATCCCAACACCAAGCCCTGCATGACACAACAAAGCATGGACACCCATCACTAAAGCATGCCCACTGCACATACCCGTAACACCCCCTAACCATCATCACACAAGCCCCCACACAGGAATGCTAGCACTGGGGTACACGCTCACCCACCCATTGCACACCATGACACACACATATGCAATAATTATGCTTTTATACCCCTGCAGGACCACTACCTAACGTCACCAGACAGGAGGGTCCAGACATCTCTACCCCACCCACAGAAGAGGCCCACAGTGATGACAGCAGCTCTGGCCAACTGGATCCAGATGACCAGCCCGGACCATCGTGGGCCTCGGGACAGTCGGTTCCCCTCGCACAGGCACAGCCCAACACTGACCTTCCACCCTCTGGTAACACCAGCACAGCACCTACCCAGCGGGCCCATACCTCCGTACCCAGGACACGTCAATCAGCTGTGTGCCCACCACTACAGGGAACCCAGGATAACCCACCACCCCAACAACAACAGGGACCTGGGGGCAGAGGTAGTGGGCACACGGTCCAGGGGGCGGAGGCCCAGGAACACAGGGTAACTGGAAGGGCTGCTGTGCGACAGGGGGCGGACAGGCCAAGGGAACCCGCTCTCCACGAGGCCATCTCCTCCATCAAGGGAGCATACCACCACTCCCAGGAGACGATGGCTACGGTCCTGGCCAAGTTTCAGGAGACCCAGCGCATGCAGGAGGAACAGTATTTGGGGTTCAGGGAGGAGCTCAGAACCATCAGCTCTGCCCTGGGCACCATCGTAGGGGTGCTGAAGGACATACAGAACAACATGAGGGACACCGTGGCACTCCAAGGGGCCCCTGACACTAGCCTGGACGATGAACTGCCCACCACCTCCGCCGGCGCTAGTGGACAGGGCGCCCCGCCACAGGACCACCACACCAGCACCCCACCCCCTGCAGACGGAGAACCACCCCGCAAGCGGTCCCTGAGATCCAGGAACAGGACAGTGCACGATGGCAAAACCCCCGCCAAGAAATGAGACCACCCTGATTGTCATCCCACTGTCCCACTTTGTTACCCTGTCCATATTCGAACTGCCCCAGCTCCACTTATTATGCCCATATGGGCAGTGCACCTGTGAGACTAATAGACTGGACTCTGTCATGGACATTCCTCCACCATCACCCATCACCATTTTGCCACCCCCTCCAATAATTAGCACTTCAATAAACACCCTTGAACCACAAAACAATCTGGAGTCAGTCTGTGATTTTTAAAATGTGTATTATCTATGACAATGACAAAATCCTTTCGAAAATGTAATGTCAACATACCTATGTCACACATCACAAGTCCATGAAGGATGCAAGCAGATGACACACGTTGGTAACCACACCTGTGAAACCGTAATGGAAATGTACAACTCAGTTACCAAATACTGCTTCAAATTGACAGACAGATTAGAGGCCGAAGTGGGAAAGTAAATGTACTAGTAAAGAAATTGTTCTCACCTGTGTGTCACTGGAAATATTGCTGTATGACAGAGTCCCTGTTGTCAATGTCTTCTTCCTCAGCTTCCTCCTCATCACCGTCCACAGGCTCCACAGCTGCCACAACACCGTCATCTGGACCATCCTCGTCGCAAAGCAAGATTGTGAAGCATAGAGCAGGCGATGATGATCTGGCACATCTTCCTTGGTGAGTAGAATAGGGAACCACCTGTCATATGCAGGCACCTGAACCTGGCCTTCAGGAGGCCGAAGGTGCGTTCGATCACCCTCCTAGTCCGCCCATGGGCCTCATTGTAGTGTTCCCCTGCCCTGGTCCTGGGATTCCTCACTGGGGTCAGTAGCCATGACAGGTTGGGGTAACCAGAGTCACACCCGGTGCCTCTGGAGTTGACCCATCAAATATGGGATGCTGCTATTCCGCAGGATGTAGGCGTCATGCACTAAGCCAGAGAACATAGCATTTACATGCGAGATGTACTGGTCTGCCAAACATACCATCTGTACATTCATCGAATTATAACTCTTCCGGTTCCTGTACACCTGTTCACTCCTGTGGGAGGGGGCAGAGCTACATGGGTCCCATCAATGGCACCTATGATGTTAGGGATATGTCCCAGGGCATAGAAGTCACCTTTAACTGTAGCCAAATCCTCCACCTGAGGGAAAACGATGTAGCTCCTCATGTGTTTCAGCAGGGCAGACAACACTCTGGAGAACACGTTGGAAAACATAGGCTGGGACATCCCTGATGCCATGGCCACTGTTGTTTTAAATGACCCACTTGCTAGGAAATGGAGCACTGATAGCACCTGCACTTGAAGGGGGATTCCTGTGGGATGGCGGATTGGTGACATAAGGTCTGGCTCCAACTGGGTACACAGTTCCAGGATTGTGGCACGGTCAAACCCATAGGTGATGATTAAATGTCGCTCCTCCGTTGTCAACAGGTCCACCAGCGGTCGGTACACCGGAGGATTCCGCCATCTCCTCACATGTCCCAGCTGACGGTGCCTAGGAAGGACAACAGCGACCAGAGTCAAGCAACTCAGAGGTATGTACCCACAGCTACACAGAACACAAAACAAAATCCAAAAAGTTGTCTGTATGTGTGTTGAGTCCAGGCCTAGGTATTTGTGACGCAGTAGAAAATGAAGCCATGTGGGCCCCTGAAATGGTGGCTGCCTGAACTCTAAACGGGGACAATGGGATGTGAGGTAACTGCGCTGGCGTTGTACACCGGCGCAGTAGGCAGTCGAAGACCGCAGCGCAATGCTGCATTGGTTAACATTGGACCCTATGACGAAGTGCACCGGCGGTGATGATACGCACCGCCGCGGACATCACCGCCGCGGCCGTGACCGCCATTTTCTATTTGTTCAATCACTCGATACCTGATCTTTGACAGGAGAGGACCTACACTGCAAGTGCTGCTGTGACCTCGGTCTGGAAGAGACAATGGCACGTGCGTCTGGGGAAAGGGCCCCTGCCTTCACTGCACAGGAGTTGGAGAAACTCGTGGACGGGGTCCTCCCCCAGTACACGCTACTCTACGGTCCTCCAGACCAACAGGTGAGTACATAGGGTGCAAGTTGTATGGGCTATGCCTGGGTGGAGAGGGCTGGATGTAAGAATGAAGGGTGCAGAGTTTTGCGAGCATGAAGGACTGTGAATGCATGTGCCACATGGCAAGGGTAGGGATGTGGGCCACTCACTTCGACGATGCAGTTGGTAATGACTTCTCTTCTTCCCCTGTACATGTCATGTAGTCAGCGCCCACCAGAAGAAGGATATTTGGCGTGCCATCGCCAAGGACGTCCGGACCCTGGGGTTCCACCAGAGACGGAGCACCCACTGCCGTAAAAGATGGGAGGACATTCGCCGCTGGAGCAAGAAGACTGCGGAGGCTAAGCTGGGGATGGCCTCCCAACGTGGGAGGGGTGCCCGTCGCACCATGACCCCCCTGATGTTCAGGATCCTGGCGGTGGCCTACCCTGAGTTGGATGGGCGCATGAGGGCATCACAGCAGACACAAGGGGGTGAGTACACTCTCATTCTGCTGACTTCGCGTGCAGCGGAGGAGTCTGGGTGGGGGAGGAGGGCTGTGGGTTTCCCTAGGCCAGGGCGAGTTCCGTAGGCTAGGCCAAGGCGAGTTCCGTAGGCTAGGCCCCTCCGTAATGCAGGCCATGTGGCACTCCACCCCACCTCTGTAGAGTGCCAAGTACAGGTATACATGCCCCTGTGTCATCTATGTGTGCAGATGTCCACCATAGCCATGTAGGCCATATCCCAGGAACTGCATCTGTAGAGCCCAAGAGCGCGGCGTAGTGCAGGGGGCTGCTGCGTCTGTATTGTCCGCCAACGGTAGCGGTAAGCCATGCACTCAACCTGTCTTTCTTCTGTTTCCCCACCCCTTTTTGTGCTTTCCCTGTTCTTTTGTGCATCAGCATCATCAGGCGGAGGTACAGGGGCACCAGAGCACGAGGGGGCTGCATCTCACATGGCCATGGAGGGCCACACCACAGACTCTGAATACACCAGTGGGATGGAGGGCAAGGGGAGCTTCACGGCGGTCAGCGGATCAGCAACCAGCGACACGGACTTGTCCTCCGATGGGAGCTCCCTTGTGGTGGCGGCACCATCTGTGCCCCCCACTTCTACAGGTACAGCCACCACCCCCCCTACCAGCGCCGCCCTCCCAGCAGCCCCTCAGCCTTTGCCCGTGCCCGCTTATCCAGGAGGGTGGGCATCACCTTCGCCCCAGGCACCTCAGCCCCAGCCCCTGTCACCCCTGCTGTCCTCAGTGAGGAGGTCATTGACCTCCTCAGGTCACTCACTGTTCGGCAGTCTACCATTGTGAATGCCATCCAGGGTGTAGAAAGGGAGTTGCAACACACTAATACATTCCTGGAGGGCATTCATTCTGGTCAGGCTGCCCATCATCGAACCCTGCAATCTCTGGCCTCAGCACTGATGGCAGCCATTGTCCCTGTGTCTAGCCTCCCCCCTCCAACTTCCTCCACCCAGACCCAATCCCCTGTACCTCAGCCTATTCCAAGCACACCATCAGACCAGCCTGCACACATGTCAACACACAAGGGCAGCTCAGGCAAACATAGGCACCACACATCCCACAGGCACTCACACAAGCATCACCCACATACAGACACAGCAACATCCACTGCCTCCACTGTGTCCCCCTTCTCGTCGTCTCCCTCCTCCCTCCTAGTGTCGTCTACACTCTCACCTGCATGCACTACCACTACAGCCACTAGGACTCGCACCAGAACACCCAGCACCACACCCCGCTCACCTGCACTCACCACCCCCACTACCATTTACACGTCCCCTGCGTCCTCTCCCAGTGTGTCTGTGACACACTGGGAGTCCCAGCCCCACTGGGCAATGAGGGACTCCCAAAGTACACAAACGCAGGCACACACACACCCAACATCCATCCACCTCACGACAGCCTCCAGAACATGCACCTGCACCCAAAGCACCAAACGTTACACCTCCTACAACCACCTCCTCTTCCTCCACTCCCAGACCTCCTCCAGCTACCCGTCCCAGTGTTGGTCAGAAACTTTTCCTGAGCAACCTTGACCTCTGTCCCACCACCCCCCCTCCAATTCATAGGTCCCGTACTAGCACCTCAGCCAAAAAAAGTCAGGTACCAGTGGTGCCTGTTAGAGGTATGTGGAGTGCACCGGGCACCAGGGCAGCCAGTGTGACACGGAGCCAAAGCACTGCCAGTCCACCCCCTGTGAAGCACCAGAAGTTGGACAGTGCCCGACGGGAGAGGGTGAAGACTCCTGCCGGCAAAGCCGCTCACAAGGGTCCCGGGGGGAGTGTCGAGTCAGATGTGACTCCTTCCAAGGTGGGGAAGGGGCAGAAGAAGTCGCCAAAGTCTGGGAAGATCAGCACGGCAGAGAAGGCCGCCATCCGCCCCGCTGCCCAGGACGCCACCGCCAGCCCCATCGTCACTGGTCCGGAGACCACCACCAGAGTCAGTGCCCAGGAGGGCAGCACAATCGTCACTGGTCCGGAGACCACCGCCAGAGTCAGTGCCCAGGAGGGCAGCACAATCGTCACTGGTCCGGAGACCACCGCCAGAGTCAGTGCCCAGGAGGGCAGCACAATCGTCACTGGTCCGGAGACCACCGCCAGCGTCAGTGCCCAGGAGGGCCCTGGCAGCCACAGCCCCACTGGGCAATGAGGGACCCCCATGGCACACACCGCTGCACAGGTCAGAGACAGCAAAGTCAAGCCCCGCTGAACAGGGCAGGCACCGCTGAACTGGGCAAAGACCGCCATGGCAAGCACCGCTGAACAGGGCAAGCACCGCTGAACAGGGCAAAGACCGCCATGGCAAGCACCGCTGAACAGGGCAAGCACCGCTGAACATGGCAAGCACCGCTGAACAGGGCAAAGACCGCCATGGCAAGCACTGCTGAACAGGGCAAGCACCGCCAACTCAAGCATCGTTAGCCCAATGTGCGGCAGGGGCAGTGACGGAACTGGGACCGTCACGGGGAGCGTGATGCACTCTAGGCACCAGTCCCCCTCCAGAACCAGTGGAGAACAGCATCCACTACCTGAGTCCTTAACAGGATGAAGCACTCTGGGCACCAGTCGTCCTCCAGAACCAGTGGAGAACAGCATCCACTACCTGAGTCCTTAACAGGATGAAGCACTCTGGGCACCAGTCCCCCTCCAGAACCAATGGAGACTGTTATCCACTTGAGAGTCTGTGGCTTTGCACTCCCCAGGATGGTACAGTGGGCAAACCACCCACTGCAAAGACTTGTGAGACTGTGGCTTTGCACTCCCCAGGATGGTACAGTGGACAAACCACCCACTGCAAAGACTTGTGAGACTGTGGCTTTGCAATCCCCAGGATGGTACAGTGGGCAAACCACCCACTGCAAAGACTTGTGAGACTGTGGCTTTGTACTCCCCAGGATACATCAATGGGCATGGAGCCCTGTCATGGATCTGGCGTGGGGCTGTCATCCGGCTGAGGTGCTCCCCCTTCCCTTCCCCCTGAGGTGCCTGTTGTATTTCTATCTGATGCCCCTGCAGTGTTCTCTCCGTTTCTGGACAGGTATCGTGTGTGGGCCTCGCCCATGCATTTTGGGCCTAGTGGTCCACGGATATTAAAAAGTGCATACCTGCACTACTAATCGAGATGTATATATTTGGAATGTGTATATATTTATGTATATATGAGCTTACTGTATTTTGATACATTACAATGGTTGTACTGAATTCCCTTTTGTCTTTGCATTCTTCTGGGGGGGTTTGGGGGTTGTTCCTGTGATGTTTGGAAATGCATTGGTGTGTGTGTTGTAGAGTGCGAGGGTTGGGGTGGGGGTGTTGCGTGTGTGTGTCCCTGACTTTTGCCTCCCCCCCTCCCCTATGTCGTAGGTGCAGTGCTCACTGTTGTCTTCGGCGCTGCCGTTGCTGATGTTCGTAGAGGAGCAGGAACACTATCGCAGGGAGTATTTGGATTTCCGGCTCCATGGTGCCCTCCTTCCTCGTGGAGTGTGTTAAGGGGAGTGTTTTCCCATTGAAAAAGCTGTTTCTGCCGTGTTTTTATCCACGGTGAATCCGCCCCGGAAAAGGTGGCGGATTGGCCTGTTGTAATACTGTGGGCGGTACTTTGTCTTCCGCCTGTCTGTTGGCGGTGACCGCCGCGCTGCTTGTCTGTACCGCTGTGGCGGTCAGAGTGTTAAAGTGGCTGTCTATGTTGGCGGTTTCCGCCACGGTCATAATTCCCTTTTTTGTTCCGCCGGCCTGTTTGCGGTATTACCGCTGCTTTAACACCGTCCGCCAGGGTTGGAATGACCCCCTAAGCGCTGTAAAGATATTAGCATTGGTTTGGCAATTATTTTGGGGATTTTGTTTGTAGTGGTGATTGTGGGTATGTCTGTTCTTGACGCAAAAGGAGCCAACATACTATTGCTTCTGAGACTGCTATATTGACAGCTTTGGAGAAGTTTAAGTTAGACGAGAAGTATATGTATGACTATACTAATGCTCAAGGAGAACTTTCTTCTAACGTTTTCTATCGCTTGTTGAGTGAGTATGTTGAGACAATGGAAGCAAAGGATTGTCTTGTGTGTACGCAAAGTCCTCCATCAGTTGAGGAAGGAGTTACTTACCATAGTCTTCCTTTAACATACGGAATAAGTTGTAGTCTGCTACTAACAAGGTTTTATGACCAGGAGTATATTCAATATTTTTATTCTAACCAGGATGTAGTATTTTCATTTTTGCCAATCATTAGGTATTTGAGTAGAGTAGCTAAGGATCATGACATAGTGCTGGTTAGAGGATTATTTGAGCCCACACTAACGTTTGGGACCGCTTATGCCCACTGTAATAACCTGACATGCTTGCTTACACCTTTAGAGAAGAGCTTTGTAGGTCACACTGACGACAGGAGAAAGGCATTAAAAGAAAGATTAGAAAAAGGCTTGGAGAAAAGGACTTACAAGAATGATTATGCTTACACTGCAATTAAGACATAAGGGAAATTAGCTTTAGATGCATTTCACGTAGGGAAGCTGTATATATAGACCAAAGTCACGCACTGACACTTTATTTGTGAGAACGAGTGAATGTAGGCATGTGTTTTTGTTTCAGAGTTAATGGGCTTTTATGCTGAATGGTCAGGACCCTGCGATTCTAAGTATCTACTATATTTGTCGACTTAATACTTATTACTGTGTTCCAAGAGGATGGTATGGGACATGTTATTTGGGGATAGTATTCCCAAAGATTTATCAGATAGAGGACTTGAAAAAGTTTCTGAAGTTGATTGAATTACATCATAAGAGACAGAGGATGGAATCCTTTTCTGCAGTAGTGGGTGACGTATTTGGTGCAGTGATTCCTTCACTGAGAGTCATCCTGAACTTGATCAAAATTTGAAAGTTGTCTACTATTGTGGATAACATGCTGACAAATGTTACAGGGGCAATACTCCTGATAGATACTGAACTGGCTGCGGATAGAGCTATAACGTTTCGAAATCATCTTGCTTTAGACATCCTTCTAACGAAGGACGGCGGAGTCTGTAAAATGATTAACTCTAGACATTGCTGTTCAAACATTCCTAACAATAGTAAAGAGTTAAGACTTACTTACTAACCTGACTAACTCAAGTAGTTACTTGAAGGAACTGAAAGACCAGGTGTTTGGGAAAAGGCTGGAAAGGGATTTGCTTCGGTGGGAAATTGGCTTAGTAATATTTGGAATGGGGTGCTACTAAAAATTATACAGGGGATATTGATTGTAATTGGTTGCATATTAGGCTAATGGGGGTTATGTATATTGTGTCAAAAGATGTTATTGAAAAGAACTAAAAATAATCAGAGGAGGGAAGAACGAAACCGGGAAAAAATCTATAGGGAAGATTTAAGAAGACAAAATGTTGAGGTTATTGAACTATGAAATTGTTAAGGAAAAAAGTAGTGCGATGACATATTTAGTCATCAGAGGAGGGATTGCTAACGCAAATGTGTTAATTAGAAATTATTAATGAATGTTTATGTATTTTGAATAATTTAGTAGAAAATAAATAATGTAGAAAATAATGTGCAAGTTTGAAATTGTGACCTCAGAGGATGGCCATCAGTATTCACAAAAAGTACTAAGAAGAAAACTAACGTATATGTAAATAGAGAACATTTATTAAAATAATTGTAGTAATGTGACATATTGAAAGATATAACCTGTGTTTTATTAATTGTAGGACTTAACTTAGCGAATGTCTTGGCCTAGTCATGCAAAAACTGTATTCCTAGCGTTTAATGAAAGTGCTGACAAGATGAACTAGCCGTGAACTGCTCATTGTTTAATTAAATTTGCTTAGCTGAAACTTCTGCGTGAACCAACAAACAGGAGATGATGGAACTAAAAATGTAATGATTGGTGTGTAAAGCGCGCTGGATGTACTTTTCCAGGACTCAGACAATAAGGACACTGACTGGAGAAGAAGATGCAACATTTTTGATACCTGACGAGCCGGATGATGAGAACATTGTACAGTGAACCAATCAAGAACATGTGAACTGTGAAATATTCGAATTTATAGATTTGGTGTGTAAACTCCATTGGTTAAGTAAACAACGTACGACTAATTGACCAATTAGAAATTAGGGGATAGTCTGGGTGACTTTAATATAACAATGTGACAGAGGGAAGAAAATTCAGATGTGAGGGGAGAGGATTGCGAAAGCAGACCTTATATCGAAATTGCGTTACCACAGAGGTGACTCGAGATTCTGTCATTGGGCTCAAACTCTCTGACTGAGAGCCTGATGTGATGCTGATCGACTGATGACCTGAGGATGAAGACTGCTTCTGTTGCTGACTCATGTCATGGATAGGTAGATATGACAATGTGACTGTATTGTATTGCTTTTCCTTTCTAGGTACCAACTGCGCTGTCTATATAGTATTCTTAGTTTAGATGTTTTCTTCAAATTCATGTTCTAAATTGTTTTTCGCATGACGCCCCACATGCTGATGCTAATCTGGGTTAGATAAGGTTACTCTTACATGACAGTTTGACAAGATTACATGACAAATGATTGACGGACAATTCTGCTGAACTTATGCCACTAATTGGGCTATTGGAATTGATCTTCTCATTAATTTGTGCAATGCTCTAAAATGTATCTTGATGCAAGCTTTAATTAGATTATGTGCATGGCATCTTCTGATTAATTAATTATGGGTTTTATTGAATTGAATTGAGTTTCGAACTAATCTCAGGAACTAGGGGGTCATTACGACCCTGGTGGAACTCTGGCGGTAACACCGCTAACGGGCTTGGCGGTGTCCCGCTAGTGTATTATGACCAAGGCGCATTAGGGCATTATAAATGCTAGCGCCATTCCATAAATATGGCCCCAGGCTGGCATCTTGGAATGGTGCTAGCCGGCGCTATACTTTTTCATGCAAAACTGCGCTAACGCAGTTTTGCGTGAAAAAGTATAAATATGGGCCATAGTCTGCTCTAACTAAGAAACCAGGGACTGCATCCTGAAAGCATGACTTCTGGTCCTCCCGATCTATGAATTTAGTTTAGTCTGGGCAGGTACATTTGGGAGCAAGGCCTGCAGATTCTGCAATTACAAAAGAGAATCCATGCTACATTTATTATGCTGCTGTCCCTAGTTTTGATCTACATGCCGCACTTCATTAAAGTCGATGTTTAGGGCAAATTATGTTCCCACCTGAAAGGACGCATCGGAATATTCTATGACAACCTCTGTTCGCATGTACTTGGCTCAGTTTGGCAAATTTAATAAGATTTTTATTGCAATTTGAAAGTGAAAGACCTGATTGTGCTGACTGCTCCCATTGCTTTAACATTATCTGTTTTAAAGCCAATTACCCATTTTTACAAAGTGATGTTTTAATGCTCGGGCATTCTTAGATCACTGTTTTTATTTATTGGTATTTTATGATTTATTGTGTGCATGCGTATAATTTTCAATTAAATGACACAAATACACTTATATACAATGACATGGATTACCTTAACATTTTTACATTACTTCAGAAATTATCAGTGTTTTTACCAGTAAAGTTAAGGACATGAATATAGGACTCGATAGGGACCCCTTTCAATGTCCATTTTAAATTACCACATGGTCTGAGACCCAGATAGACCAGTCTTACTTCAAATCAAATCAAATAGTAACTTTATTTCGGCTAAAAGCCATAAAAGTAAACAATAGAACACCATATCATAATTGAGCAAGCTAAATAAGTTATAAGATCACATAGCTATTGAAAACAGTGCAAAACAACCATTTTTCTTAAAATCTAAAAATCCTAAAATATTAAATATACAATTATTAGACCATTATATCTTAACTCCAAACAGTTAAAACTTGTTATGCTGAATAAATAAAATCTAAGACCAATATGTTAAAACACGAAATTATAAGAATTCTCTGGTTCTTATAGCCCATGCACTTTGCAGGAATCTTGCAACTGAAAAAACTATTTTGTCATTTGTGTCAGTTGTCAAAAAGCATAATGCTGTATTCCATTCCCTAATCCCCACTGACCTACATAACGGAGCAATCCACTTCTTCCTAGGTGCCAAATATCGAGGGCAAAAAAACATAAAGTGCGCGAGTGACTCTATTGTCTTTTGACAATGACAAAATATTGAGTTACTATCCTCCGCTCTCCATCGCGCTGTAAATGTCTTGAGCGGGAGGATCCCTAATCTGAATTTGATGAAAAGTGTTTTAGTATAGGGAGGATTTACATTGTCCATATAGGCCTCAAATTTGGGGCTACAATTTATGGTCTAGGAACTGTAGGGTCCGACTGCCTTGCTTTTTAGACCAGATTTGAACCAGGTTATTCTCCCAGTAGCACCTTTTTACACGCTCTTTTACTTCCTTGGTCAAATTATGAGGAGTACTCCACACCTCCTCCATCTTGAGGAGTTTACACATATCTCTGATGTGTCTAAACCAAGGGATCTTTAATGCACAATCACCTACGAGAAACTCATCTAATGCTTCATGGAGGGTAGACAAGTACTCCGAAGTCCAAAGACGAACCCAATACATAAGAGGTCTTAATGCAATTTCGTTATGGATCTCATTTAAGGCTAGGTCAATTCTAAGGGGGGTGAGAGGGGTACTCATTGGTAGCCGCAAGAAATTCCGTATGAAACGTTTTTCTATCGTAGTCAAACACCTAGAGTTAGTGTATCCCCAAAGCTCAGCGCCATAGATTGAAGCTGCAACTGCCGCTGCTTTATGAATGGTAATGGCGGGTGATATCTCCCCTTCCAAGGTACTAGCAATTTTCCTTCCTATCGCTGTTGACCTCTGCCTGAGTACTGCCAGACTCTTCCCAATCTGCGCCGACCAGTGTTGGTCATCACTTAGCCTGATCCCCAGATAGTCAAATTGGCTGACTCTCTCCACTGGTTGACCTGCTATGGTCATTTTCCCCTAAAAGATTTATGTGGGTTAAAAGCCATGAACTCTGATGTTGTTGGATTTATTTCAAGACCTCTGGTAAAATAGAAGTTATAAAAAGCATCCAGTTCATTTTGTAAGCCCATGGGTGTTCTCGAGATTAATAAAGTGTCATCAGCAAACATTAAAATGGGGACAGGGGATCCAGCTAGCCTTGGGGCATCATGGTTGCAGTGTAGCAGTTGGTCCGCCGCACCATTAATGTAAAGATTAAACAATGTTGGTGCCAAAATACACCCCTGCCTAACGCCCCTATTGACCAGCCTTACTTAAAGTCCCACTTCTCTCTATAGTACTTCCCTCATTCTACCCACAGGATTTCTTCATTCAGACGCACTGTCATCTTGCTCCTGACAATGCCTCCCACGATTCTTCTGACAAAAAAACCCATGTGCTCCCTCTGATAGTGGCAACCCAGAGGGTCATGTATGCACAAAGTCTCAGTGTTGTTGCTGCTTGACTTCTAGGTGGTGCTCTGGGCCTTATACGTGCCGCCACTGTAATTGCAATTAATTATTTCGCTTACTACCCCTAATGAGGCGTTGGAGCGCTTTTCGGTGAGTAGCACACTACTCCGGAACCCAAAAAGCATTAGTAGTGGATAAGTATAGGGAAAGTGTCTGTTAGCTTGATTGAGTAGGCTAATGGAGGGACAAAAAAGGAAAGAGTATAGTAGAAAGATGAGTTTTGGGACAAGTAAAAGAGGGAGTAAAGGAGGGAAAGGTCTCTACAAATGGACTCGGGAGATCATACTAGTAAATTGAGGTTTGGGATTAGTTGAAGGAGGGATACAGGAGGAAAGAATTTAGAAATGTTTGTTTCAGAGCTTATGGTAGTAAAATAAGGTTTGGGGTGACCCAAGGAGGGATAGAGGAGGGAAGAGTCTAGAAGGGTCTTAGGGGAGATCACCGTAGTAGAATGAGGTTTGGGATGAGACAGAGAGTGGAGGCAGAAGATATATTGAGAGAGATATAGGATGAGACATAGAGTAGTGCATTGTAGAGTCAACTTTCTTTTCTACAGTAGGAGTAAAGTAATACATATACAGGTATATAAGAACATTGAGAGGGTATACATGTATAAGGAATATATCGATATTTAAAGTAGTATTTTAAAAACTCAGACTTCCAAGCGTTCCTGAACTTTAAGCTACTTTATTTGTGAATTTTTATAACTAATAACATTTTTTGTAATTGTATATTTTCCTCACTTTGTCAGTAGTGAAGCACTTTAAGATAAAATAGGTATAATACTGTTTACATATTGTGATAGATAAAACAGCAACTCATAACCTATATACATGTCAAGCACAGAATAATATATATATATATATATATATATATATAAAAAATATGTATATACATAATATATATTTACATATGCATATATTTAACCATAAGTAATATATACATTTGTGAAACAGTCCTAAAGAGTATTTATATATTAAAAAAACATAATTATTATACATATTTATGCAAAGAAATACACATATATAGATACATACATATAATCAAACTGGAAATGTTTATATACAGAGGGATATGCTGTATGCTAGTGTTTGAGTATGGTGGTTATATAGGAAAGAGCCAACTCTTGAGTAGTCATCCGAAGATAAGATAGTTATCCATGGATTTTATATTTCGGGGTAATGAGTTCTATAGTTTGTCTGCTTGCACACAGAAAGATGTACCACCTACGTTTTTTTTCTTGTATGGTGGGATTTCGTGGTGAGGTGCCATCTGGAGTGGGGGGTTCCCTGGTTGAATGCATTTAGTGGTTTTACTCCTGACGAAAAGCTGTCCCCTTTTCATCTATTGTTTTGTGGGTGATACAGGGCCGCTTGAAGGTGGATCTTCTGGCAACCAAGCCATCCTCGCACACAAGACAGGAAATCCCTCTGGTGGAGGCTCTTTATCGTTGGATACATTGTCACCTGTTTGGATCTGCTGTAGGTACTTCCTTCATCATAACTCTGGGTGTTTTCCCTCTAGATGTACTTCCATTGTGCACAGGGCACATCTGCAGCCGCCCATGGCTCGTCTGACTAATGGAAAGTGTTCCTCCTTATAGTAGAAACCCTGGGGTAGACAAGTGCAGAGGCTCGGAGGAGTCTCCGCCTGGCTTTGACTTAGCCGTATGGGTTCTCTCTCATGTAGTACATTTCCATTTGCCTGGATATGCTGAAGCTACGTCTCCATCTTACCTGGAGGAGCTCTCCCTCCAAAGTCATTTCATTATGCTCATGACCCAACCTCCTCTTGCTCTCCTTATTATTGGTCGTTGCAAAAGGCAGGCCAGACAAGGACAACTTCCTGTCTGATCTTTTCATCTCTGATTTTATCAGGCTAAATCCAAATACTGTGCTTATCAATCTATTGACCTGATGCAGCTCTGTAATTCCATTATTATCTCAGCCTATTGTTCAACAACATGAACATTTTAGTTTGTATTACAGAGCATGCTGAACCTTTCAAATCCTGGAATGCAGTTAATGAGTCTTCTATTTGTATTGTCTTGCATGATTAGGAATGCAAGATTTCTGACTCCCAGAGGATTCCAGGCCAGTGTGAGGTATAAAAGCTTTGTTTAGAATGTTGTAGTTCACAGGTACACAGGGAGGAATAAAGACGTGTGATTTACAGCTCTATGTGTGAGTAGTCATTGGCGGGTACCCAGACTGGGGAAGATGCTACAATGTTTACCCTTAGTTACTCGACTTACACTCTTTCCTACATACTTTTCATACATGGTTCGTGTTGAGCAAGCATATTAAACACTTATACCAATTATCTGCAGATAGTTGTTACAGACCTAGAACATCTGATTGATTTTGTGATTTGTTTTTTATTCCTTCCTTAGTTCTTTCATGATTACAACTAATGTTGTTAGAATCTTTTCACGTGAGGTTTCTCAGTACTCTTGTATTCATTAGTACAGAGAAATATATAACAAACAAATTTTAATAGTTTCGTTTAGAAATATTCGTATTAATCTAAACCTTCCCATTGTAAGCACCAGGAGAAACAAAATGATGTTTTACTGCACTCGTGAAGGCACAGCACACTGAACACCTAATCATAAGCTGATAACATTAACCATTTGAGAGGTGGTGTGTCCAAGATGTCAGGCTTTCTACTCAGTAAGGCCGGGTCGAAGTGTGAAAGGGTTTGTGGTTAAAGTGCAGGCCAGGAAAGTTGAGTTAGGAAATCAGTTATAGTAACTTGGCCTATATGAAAGAAAGAACCATAGTCAGTTTTCTAGGTACAGAATTAAACGGTTATATTGAGAGGGGAGACAAACGTGCAATATGGGAGCAAAAGGTGAGAGAGATGATGGATGTGATCACTTCCTCCAAAGACTGCCAGTAATATTAAATGGAGGATACACCTCATTTTATTGATTCGAAAGGTTCTATCTCAGTTCGGCTCCACCTAAGGGCAGATGGGGAATAGCATTATATCATATGTGTGTATATAAGCCTCAGCAGTGTTTTAAAACAACTCTGAAGGCACGCTTGCTTGTTTTCTTCCTTTGGAGTCGGAGTGGACGGAATATGCAGTCTGTGTTCATCTTGGAAGGGAGCTCGGTGTGGTGGGAGGCCAAATCCATTCCAGTAAACAGTGGGCCTAAAGACCTACCTTTATGTGGTACGATTGTGACTACATGCATGGAGCTACCCTGGGTTTCAGCAGGAGGTAGTGGACCTAAAGGGAGCTTTCTCAATAATGAGATTAATGTGGTCATGCACGTCTTTTTACATGCCTTTAAGCTTCTGGAAGAGCCTTATTTACTATAAAAGCAACGCTCTTTTGGTGATGAAGGTAAGAACAGGTCTGCTGCTGTGTGGATATCTTGCTTTGTTGAATTTGGGGGAGTTTCTACCTCATAATGGGCAACCATGAGAGAAGAGATATGTATGCTCTTCTTCTACCTCGAGATCACCGTCTCCTGAAAGGTTAGAATTTGATAGAATAAAAGAAGAGGAGAGGCTCTGGAAGCAAGTTATTGGAACTATAGCTCCTCTGCAGAAGAGGTACCAGCTTGAAACTTTACAGAATCTTTCTGTTGATGATGCTTCTGTGTCTACATACCTCGACTGCAGTACTGCTGTGCTCTGTAGTGTGAATGATAAAATAGCTCCTGACCAAAATGGCAAATGTATTTTTAGAGAAGTGCTGTGATAGATCCTAGTCTATATTGGAGAGAAAATGGGTTTCCAGTTGACGACGCACCTAGAGCCTCAGAGGAAACTCTTCTTTTGCAATTTCAGAAAACATCTGAGCTGAGAGTTCCGATATAACCTTATGTGAGGCCTATCCTCATGAGAAAATGGAAAGATCCAGACAAAATGAGCATGCCAAGGTTCATGTTGTGTCTTTACCGGTTGGAAGAAATGGATTCTAAGGGCCAGATTTACAAGGCCCAAGTGCCACCTTCCGCCACATTAGTGTAATGTTTTGTTTTACGCTAATGTGGCTCAACAAGGCAAATTTCCGACGTGCCAGATTAACAAACTGGCGGAATGCATGCATGGCACCACTTTGCCCTCCCTGCCGCCACCTCAGGCCTGCATCAAGCATAATGTATGCAAGGAGGGCATTCCAGCGTTAGGAGGCCCGCAAAAATGGCAAAATGAAACCTACAAGATTTAAATGCACCATTTTTGGCGTCATTTTTAAATGCCTGCTCAGAGCAGCCGTTAAAAGGACGCACAAAAATCAATAGGCCTCCTTGCACTTTGCTGCACTAGCATCAAAATATTTGATACTAGTGCAACAAAGCTCCACAATAACATCAAAAATGTTGATGCTACTGGCTTAACGTGTGCCATGGTGCGCGGTATACTGAATACAGTGCACCCATGCTGTCATTAGATGGCGGTGGGGGAGGCGCAAGAAATCTGGCTCATCAGTACAAATTCTTGTAAATCCGGGCCTAAGATTGCAGATTCGGTGGTGGATTCTTTTGTGGCAAGTTTAGTTGGCAGAACATCCATGGCAGATGAAAATATTCTTAAGGACTCTACAAATAAGAAAAATGAATTCATCTTTCATAAAGGTCTGTTCTAGTGCTGATCTTGCTTATCCTCAGCCTTGAGAATGGGTATTTATGATACACATACGTCCCAGTCATGGATTTAAGATTTTAAGAAACTATTCAACACAATTAAGGAAGGAACTAAGGCCCTCATTTCAACCCTGGCAGTTCGTTATAAAGCGGCAGTAATACCGCCAACAAGCTGGCGGTAAAAAAATTAAGATCACAACCACTGCGGAAACCGTCAAAACATACAGCCACTTTAACACACCGACCGCAACGGTGGTAGCAACAAACACCGCAGCACTCATCGCCAACGGACAGGCGGATGACAATGTACCTCCCACCCTATTACAACCCGCCAATCCGCCAGCTTTTCCGGGGCAGTACCAATGACATCAAAAGAACGGCAGAAACAGTCTTTGGAAGGGAAACCACTCACCTCTTGACAAGCAACGAAGAACCAGGACGCCATGGAGCCCGAGCTGCGGGTCCTGCCGATGCTGGTCTACCTCCTCATACACAATGAATATCAAAGGCAGCGGCGATGACCACGGTGAGTACTGCACCTAGCACACACGGGAGGGGGGAGGAAAAAGAGAGCGACACACACACACGCAACACGTAACACCCCACCCCCACACTCACCCACAACACTATATACACAAACACATGCAGCAACAGTACATTTACATACCGTTACCCCCTGGAAGAACGCAAGGGCAAAAGGAATTGATTGAAATCAGTGATATTTTGAAATCTGCAGATATAATAAACGAATATAGAAAAACAGTATATACAAATATTCACACTATGTACAGAAGGCCGTACACTGTCTTTTGCAAATGTGCGTGGCCCACTGGGCCCAAAACCATGGGCCAAGCCCACACTTGACTCCTGCCTCAATACGGAGAGAACACTGCAGGGGCATCAGGTCGTAAGCACACAGGCACCTCAGGGGGACAGGGCAGGGGGGGCACCTCAGCCGGAAGATTGTACAACGCCAGTGCTCCTCGAGGGGGCTCCATGCCCACGGCTTGGTCCTGGGGTGTGCAAAGCCACAGTCTCTCAAGTGGGTGGTTTGCCAACTGCTTGGTCCTGGGGAGTGCAAAGCCACAGTCTCTCAAGTGGATGCCTTCTTCCACTGGGTCTGGAGGGGGCTTTGTGCCCAGTCTGCTTCATCCTGCCAAGGATTGGGTGAGTGGATGTATATTTCCACTGGTTCTGGAGTGGGCTTTGTGCCCAGTGTGGCAGTTCACATCCCACCACCTGGATGTCTGAGGCACGAGATTTTCAGGGAAAATGAAACTCCATGAAGGCAGAGCAAAACTCCATCCTGCGGCGACTAAGGTTGCAAATTGCTGGGAGTGCCTGTGCTGGTGGGGGTGCTTCCAGTGTTGGTGTGAGGCTCCTGTCTGTCTCCTGCAGCCTCGGACGGCTCCCCACTGGGGATGCTGCTGCTGACAGTTGTTGTGGCAGCGGCGGGGCAGGTGGCGGTGCTGGTGGCGGTGCTGGCGGCGGTGCCTGCAGCAGGGATACTGGCAGGGCTGGCCGTGTTGCAGGTGCTGGTAGTGGTGGAGGGAGGCACCAGGCCGTCTCCTGCTGTCTTGGACGGCTGCCCACTGGGGATGCTGCTGCTGACAGTTGTGACAGCGGCGGGGCAGGTGGCGGTGCAGGTGGCAGTGTTTGCGGCAGTTCTTGTGGCGGTGCTAGTGGCGGTGCTTGCCGCGGTACAGGTGGCGGGGCTGTCGGTTATGATGATGGGCACCAGGCCCTCACCTGGAGCCTCCGAGGCCTGAAGTGCCTTGCCTTGGCATTGCTGTCCCTTCCTCACCTTGGCAGATGTTGCTTGGTCCTTGGCACTGGCAGCTAGGGTTTTGGAGGAGGCCTTGCTGGGTGGGTCATGCTCCTTGGCCGTCCTGCATGCTGGCCCCTTCTTCACCTTGGCAGGTGGCGGAATGGGTTGGTCCTTTGCAGGGGTTGGTGGCACACTGGCTGCCCGAAAGGGGACCCCCTTTGAACTTCTGGGAGTTGCAGGTACCACAGCATCCACCTGGCTAAGATGCTGGCCTGGGATCTGGACACCCTTGCCCGAGGGGAAGGATGGGGGAGGTGAGGAGTCCGGAAGAGGTCAATGTTAGCCAGGAACAGTTTTTTAGACACACTGGGACGGGGAGATGGAGAAGGTTTGGCAGTGGAGGAAGAGGGAGTGGTTGTAGGAGCTGTCTGCTGAGTTTGGGTGAAGGTGCATTGGGTGGATGCTGTTGTGAGGTGGATGGCTGTTGGGTGAGTGGGTGTTTGCGTTTATGTACTTTGGGAGGAGGGGTCAGAGACACAGTGGGAGAGGACACAGGCGACAGTGCATACTTGTAGGGGTGGTGACTGCTCGTGAGGGGTGTGTTGTGATGGGTGTGCTGGTGATGGAGGTAGTGGATGAGGATGTAATGCATGGAAGTGTGAGTGGAGATGCAACTGGGAGGGAGGTGGAAGACAAGGAGGAGGGGGACACAATGGAGGCAGTGGATGTTGGTGTATTTTCATGGGCATGGTGCTTGTGTGAGTGCCTGTGAGGTGAAGTGTGGTGCTTATGTTTGCCTGAGACACTTTTGTGTGGTGATTTGGATGAATGCTGGTCTGAAGGTATGCTTGGGATAGGCTGAGGATGAGGGGTTTGGGTCTGGGTAGAGGAAGTTGGAGGGGGAGGCTAGACACAGGGACAAGAGCTACCATCAGTGCTGAGGCCAGAGCCTGAAATGCTCTCTGTTGGGCCGCCACGCCAGAGTGAATGCCCTCCAGGTATGCATTTGTTTATTGCAAATGCCTCTCGACACCCTGGATGGCATTCAGAACGGTTGACTGCCCAACAGTGAGGGATCTCAGGAGGTTAATAGCCTCCTTACTGAGGGTAGCACGGCTGACTGGGGCACGGCCTGAGGTGCCTGGGGCGAAGGAGATGCCCACCCTCCTGGGTGAGTGGGCATGGGAAACACGCTAAGGGGCTGCTGGGAGGGCGGTGCTGGTAGGGGGTTGGCGGCTGCACCTGTTGTTGGAGTGGGCACAGAGGTGTCCGCCACGCCAGGGAGCTTCCATCTGAGGAGGAGGGGCTGTCTGTGGTCTCCCCTCCTGTCCCCATCATGGTGCTCCCCACACCCTCCGTCCCACTGGTGCCTTCACCATCGGTGGATTCAGCCTCCATGCCCATGTGGGATGCAGCTCCCTCTGTCACCGGTGCCTCTGCTCCTCCGCCAGATGATGCTAATGCACACAAGGACAGGATGACAAAACAAAAAGGGGGGGAGAGACAGAGGATACACATGGTCAATGCCAGCAACAACACCACCGTTGGCCTACACTACACACAGGGATCAGCCCTATGCACTAGGCCATGCCCAACCATTTACTGAGACAGTCACCAGCCCATGGGGTACAATGCCTAACGCCAGCATCTGCACACCAGTAACCCACAGGACCCTGCCCAGTGGTAGATGGCCACTATCACCATTGGGGTAGGAGTGCTTGGGAGCCTGCCCAACAAGGGACCAACCCTGCCATGACTGCCCTGGCCTAGAGGCACCCACAGCCCACATCCCCCACCCACCTAACTCATAACGCTGGCAAAGTCAGCTTTCCAAATTTGTACTCACCCCCTTGTGGCTGCTGTTATGCCCTCAGGTGCCCATCCAACTCCAGATAGGCCACCAACAGGATGCAGAACATCGGGGGGTCATGGTGCGACAGGCACCCCTTCCACGTTGGGAGGCCAGCCCCAGCTGGGCCTCCGCTGTCTTCTTTGACCAGCGGTGAAGGTCCTCCCATCTCTTGTGGCAGTGGGTGCTCCGCCTGTGAAAGACCCCCAGGGTCCGCACCTCCTTGGTGATGGCACGCCAAATACCCTTCTTCTGGTGAGTGCTGACCTGGAGGGAAAAGACAGCAGAAAAGGATATTAATCACCTGTCCGGACCGTCAGAATCATTGGCCACCAGTTCCCACCCATGCCCTGATGCACATACACTGACTACCTTACATGCTGCACTCTAGCCAGGACGCCTCAGCACCCCCCAACATGTGGCTTACATCCACAACACTCCAAACATTCATGGCCCACGCATCATGCTCATAGTGTACTCACCTGTTTGTCTGGAGGACCGTAGAGTAACGCGTACTAGGGTAGGACCCCATCCACCAGTTTCTCCAACTCCTCCGCAGTGAAGTCAGGGGCCCTTTCCCCAGACACATGAGCCACAGTTGCTTCCAGACACAGGTCACAGCAGCACTTGCAGTGTAGGTCCTCTCCTGTTGAAGGTCAGGTGG
The DNA here is from genome assembly GCF_031143425.1 of Pleurodeles waltl. Classification (NCBI taxonomy): domain Eukaryota; kingdom Metazoa; phylum Chordata; class Amphibia; order Caudata; family Salamandridae; genus Pleurodeles; species Pleurodeles waltl. The sequence goes on from NC_090439.1 coordinate 228,799,041, forward strand.
CAAGTGAGTGAATAGTTAGAAAATGGCAGTGCCGTCCGTGGCGGTGCGTACCGTCACCGCCGGAGTACATCGCCATTGGCTCCTGGAACTCATAGGGCCCAATGTTAACCAATGTGAAGTTGCGCAGCGATTATCGACCGCCTACCGTGACGGCGCACAATGCCAGCGCAATTAACTCATTTCCACCTGTCCATCATCACAGGTCAGGAGGCCACCATTTCAGGGGGGCACAGGGCATAGCACCTAACTGCATTACATTAGACATTAGCACATCAACTGACTCTTGAGTTCACATACTGCTTCTGTAAAGTAAATAAATCAAATTTAGTGCAATAGATGTGGAAATATGACCCTCTGCTCACCGTTCTCTTCCACAGGCTTCAACCGCTGAGACAGCATATGAGATGGCAGCATCCTCCGGTGTACAGACCCCTGGTGGACCTTGCGACAATGGAGGACAGACACATGATCATCACATACAGACTTGATTGTGCCACAATCCAAGAACTGTCTGCCCAATTGGAGCCAGACCTGTTGCCAGCTATCCGCCAGCCCACAGGAATCCCCCCTCTAGTGCAGGTCCTGTCATTGCTCCATTTCCTGCCAAGTGGTTCCTTCCAAACAACAGTGGCCATGGCATCAGGGATGTCTCAGCCAATGTTCTCTAATGTGTTGACCAGAGTGTTGTCTGCCCTGCTGAAACACATGCACAGCTACATCGTGTTTCCCCAGGTCGAGGATTTGGCCACAGTCAAGGCTGACTTTCATGCCCTGAAACATAACCCCAACCTCATTGGTGCCATTGATGGTACACATGTAGCATTTATCCTCCCCCCGGAGAAATGAACAGGTTTACAGGAATAGAAAATGCTATCACTCAATGAATGTGCGGATGGTGTGTTTGGCGGGCCAGTACATCTCCCATGTGAATGCCAAATATCCTGGCTCTGTGCATGACACCTTTATATATAGGAATAGCAGCATCCCATATGTGATGGGCCAACTCCAGAGGCACCAGGTGTGGCTAATAGGTGAGCCCAAGGTCCCCACCCAGTATATGTTGGTAAATGGGTATGGGGTTGTCCCTAAGGGTTAGTGTGTGTCTAACAGGTATCCCTCGAATATTTGCAGGTGGCTCTGGTTACCCCAGCCTCTCATGGCTACTGACCCCAGTGAGGAATCCCAGGACAAGGGCAGAGGAACGTTACAATGAGGCACATGGGCGTACAAGGAGGATTATAGAAAGGAACTTCGGCCTCCTGAAGGCCAGGTTCCGGTGCCTCCATCTGACAGGTGGATCCCTGTACTACTCATCAAGAAAGTGTGCCAGATCATCGTGGCATGCTGTATGTTGCACAACCTGGCCTTGAGACGCCAGGTGCCTTTTCTGGTGGAGGATGTGCCTGGAGATGGTCTTGTGGCAGCGGTGGAGCCTGTGGACAGTGATGGAGAGGAGGCAGAGGAAGAAGATGTGGACAACAGAACAAACATAATGCAGCAGTATTTCCTGTGACACACAGGTAAGAGACTGTAACTCCACTTAACATTTCAGTAATCTGTTGGACATTGTACAAGGCAGCCTCTTACCCTATGTCTATGGCCACTGACCGTTCCCTTTGGATTCTATATTTTCAGATCACTGTGCCCCATTCTTGCTCCTGCTATATGTACTGCTGCCCACCAAAGGTCATCCTGTAGTATATTTCACTGTACATAAACGTTGCAGTGCTTTGATAATGTTATACTAATACATTTGTTAATCATTAGACTGACTCCATATTGTTATTTGCTTCAAGGGTGTTTATTTAGGTGCTAATAAGTATAGGGGTATGTGCAAGGGGCTGGGGTGATGGTGGAGGAAAGTCCATGGTAGAGTCCAGCCTCTTGGTATCACAGATGCATTGTCCACAGGGGCATAGGAAGGGGAGCAATGGCAGTTCAAGGTGGACAGGGTAACAGAGTGGGACAGAAGGGTGACTATCAGGAGAGTCCTATTTCCTGGTGGGGGTCTTGGCAATGTTCTCTGTCTTCTGCCTGGATCACAGGGACCGTTTGCGGGGTGGTTCTCCATCTGCAGGGGGTGGGGTGGCGGTGGCCTGTTGGTCCAGTGGCATGGGCCCGCTGGGTGGGTGCTGTGCTTGTGTTTCCTGAGGAGGGAGGCTCTGTGGTGGGTTGGGACAGAGCTGCTGTCGTCACTGTGGGCCTCTTTGGTGGGGACTGGATGTAGCTGGCACCTCCTCTCCGGTGACGTTGAGTAGGGGTCCTGTTGGGATGCAAATGCATTGTTAATGTATCCGCGTGGGCCATATTGTGAATGGGTGTGTTTCCATCTCTGATTGTGATTTCCCTGTCGGCTTGTCCTTGTGTGAGTGGTGTTTTTGTGGGCTGTGTGAGTCTCTCTACTGGGCATGCTGTGGTGATGTGTGTCCATGCAGGTCTGTGATGGGTGTCCATGCATTGGTGTTGCATGCAGGGCTTGGTATTGGGATGGGTGGTGTGTGATAGTGGGGTATATGTGAGTTGGGGGAGTGATTGGGATGAGGGTAGGAGTTTGTGATGGCATGCAGGTAGGGTGGGGGATATAATAGTAAAGATTTGCCTTACCAGAGTCCAGTCCTCCTGCTACTCCTGCCAGGCCCTCAGGATGCATGATCACCAAGACTTGTTCCTCCCATGTTGTTAGTTATGGGGGAGGAGTTGGGGGTCCACCGCCAGTCTTCTGTACAGCAATCTGGTGTCTTGATACCACAGAACGCACCTTCCCCCATAGATCACTCCACCTCTTCCTGATGTCATCCCTGGTTCTTGGGTGCTGTCCCACGGCGTTGACCCTGTCCACGATCCTTCACCATAGCTCCATCTTCCTTGCAATGGACGTCTGCTGCACCTGTGATCCGAATAACCGTGGCTCTGCCCGGATGATTTCCTCCACCATTACCCTTAGCTCCTCCTCAGAAAACCTGGGGTGTCTTTGGGGTGCCATGGATGTGGTGTGAGTGATATGTGTTAGGATGTGTGGGGTGATGTATGAGGTGATGTGTTGTGGTGTATGCTGTGATGTGCGTGAATGGTGTATGGGTGAAGGTGGTTTGTGGCTCTGATTGAACAGGTGCTCCTTGCGTGTCTCTCTGTACTTGGTCTCTTTTTTTTCACTGTAAGGGGTTGTGGGTATTGTGGGTGTGTGTTTTATAGTGTTGTGGGTGTGTTGTGTGTATGTGTGTCAGGTGTGTGTATTTGGATTGTCGAATGTGGTGTCGTTTTGTGAGTGTGTGTGTATTTTGAGCGCAGCAGTGTGTACCGCCAATGGTTTACCGTGGCTGAAAGACCGCTGCGTTGATCGCGGGTCGTGATACTGTGGGCGTATTCCTGTTGGTGTAACGGTGTGGGTTTTGCTATCGCCAGTTTATCACTGACAGGATAGTAACATGGATGCAGCTCAGACATCAGCTAAATTACACAGGCTATTCGAGGAAACGTCTTTTTGGTCAGGTTCTTAAGAAAAGATGCACTTGTAACATAAAGAAAAGAAATAGTCTTCCTCCATTAGGCATCATAACATCAAGTCTTCAGGCTTCTGGAAGAAACGTTCTTCATTTTGTCACCCTTCCAGAAAACAACAATTTTCTGATCAGTAGAAAAACACCAAAAGAATAATTTTCATGGCAAATATTCTCAGAATCAGAAATTCTCCAGGCTAAAATATGTGTTTTGACTATACTGATCTTCATGTCGAAGATGGTCCTGGTTGTCTGTTGGAGGACGGATTTAACACTTCCAACAGCTTACACAAAAATCTTCTTATGATGCCTGGGATCTGAAGATTTTTTGGACAGATTACAAATTCAATTCACAGCCCCTCCCCCGGATTCAGGGCTCATTCTTCGTGCTTGTATGTATGTATCTTTTATTTCAATAGCATGAACCTAGCCAAAGGCAACTGAGTGCTGTACAGGGTCAGAAAGATACTCTCAGGAGAGATGCAGTGTGAAAATTATTGCCTACTGTGGTGAAAAACAGCAGTGATTCCAGTTCTTCCTGTGTAAAAATGGAAGAGTGTATTCAATAATATTCATAGTTCCCAAGGAAGATTCATAATTGATAAAGGTGCCAATATGAATAATAAATGGGTCATAAAACTTTCCTTATAACTCATAAATGCATACTTTCATAAAACCCTTTACTCCTTTACATCAGAGATACCTCAGATTTTGAATTCATGACCAGCATTTTCAAATCAGATTCCTTCCCATTGGTCTTCGTTCAGCTCCAAGAGTTTTTACTTAGATGATTGCTCTAGCAATGACAGTTTTCAAAATCTTTCATTGTTTCTCTACCTAACGTGGACGACAGGCTGAATCATGCCTAGTCAGTTCCTGTGTCTCTACAAAGAACATAAATGGTAAATAACATTCTTTCTTGCCACAGATTTATCCTTAATCTCCCAAAATGGAAGCTATTGCCAACTCTAAATCTGATCTTTACATGCACAAGGTTCAGAATGGACATGGAAATGTTGTTCATCCACAGCAAGGAGCAGCACACCTACAAAACCTGGTACCCTCTCAATTAATACTCTCCAGGAGGCTTCAACAATAATGCTAGATGTTCAAGGGTTCATGGCTTCATGTGTCTTCACTATCCCATGGACGCATCCTCATTTGTGCTCTCTGCTGCCTTACCTTTGAACTGTTGGCCAGCCTTCCAACCATTAGAAGTTATGGTCACAATAACTCTGGAGATAAAATTAGTACGTCTGTGGTGGCTGAATACAATATGTCTTTCCAGGGCTTCTGATTTATCCAAGTGATCCACTGAGTTTGATGCTTTTCAAGCTAAATGGTCTCTTGTGGAAAATACCAGATCATCAAATTGTAGGGAACTGTCCGCAGTGTTACAGTTCCTTCACTATTTTTAAGTACTTGTTCAAGGTGACAATGTACTGTTCAAGAAAGACAATGCGGTGACAATGGCACACATAACTCGTCAAATTGCTACCCACTTTGGACCCTAAATCTAATCGCAGTACAGTTAGGAACCTGGCTGAGAGTCAACTATTGTCACTGTCAGCCTCTCACATAAAGAGTCAGAACAATTTCCAAGCAAATAGATTGAGAAGAATGTTTTCTTCTTCCAAAAGCCTAACTCTGTCTCCAAAGGATTTCCAGAAGGCATGCATAAAGTTGGACCTCCTTCTCTCTCAGATCAGTGGTCCACTTCTAATGTTTTCTTCTTGTAGCCCAGGAATGTAGTATGGGGGTTGACTATTCTGTATGCCTTCCCTCCTTTTTCCTGATTCTGAAAATTCTTTCCAAGGTTCACAGGGGGGAAGTACAGATGATTTTAGTCACTTCTTGTGGGCATTGAGAATGTGGATTTGTCTACTTAAATCAATAACAATTTGACCTCCACAAATTCTATTTCCCTTTCCTCTTCCCTCTCTGTCTCCCTTCCAAACTGGTGTGAAAATTGAAAGGAAATGTTTGCTGTTGAAGGCTCTTTTCCTCCATCTACGTGAAGGAACCCAGAATTTAAAAAGACCATCTACTTTAAAAACGTATCATAGATGTGAGCGCGTCTGACCTTATTTTGTTTCTTATCTTTAATTTATAAGGGGACGTGTTAGAGGTTCAATGGACCTTTTGACTGCGTTTAGGAAGTTCCCACCCTTAGTCCAATACATCATACTCCTCGTCAAACAAACAGTAGATTTCTTTTGGATCAGTAACTTATCACGCACCATGATCCATTTGGTCATGAATAACCACACCTTTAGTATAAGTTAAAAAATATATTTCCCTAGATTAACAACGCTATTATCACTTAAATTAGTCGCAAAACCATATGATATACATATAAAAACAACACTGATTTACTAAATATTCTAAATAATCTCAATTTAACTAAAGCATTAATAACTAACCCCTCTAATGCCACAGTACAAATCAACAGTAAAAGTAACTGTGCAATGGAAATAGCAGCATTTGATTCCAGCAACTTAGTAATATCAAAAGCAGTTTTCGTTTGATGGAGCAAACCTCACTAACCTCAGATTAGAATAGCATTTTGAACTTCATGCAAAACATTTTAGTCAACATAAATTTGGAAACTTCTAACTATGGTTCTGTCAAAAGCAACAGTTGGTACCTAGAGACAAAGACAAATATTGCAACATGAAAAATGTCAGAGCCAGGCTGGCGGTAAGGGGGTCAGAATCCCCATGGCAGCGGGAAACCGGCGGGACACCGCCGGTTTTTCGTTTCTGACTGCGGCGGTACCGCCGCGGTCAGAATGCCCATGGATGCACCGCCAGCCTGTTGGCGGTGCATCCGTGGTCGTTGGCCTGGCGGTAGCCTACCGCCAGGGTCAGAATGACCCCTAGAGGCCTTTGGTGATTGCTGCTGCCATTTCTGGGATGAAGAAATGATGTCTTAGAGTACTTTGTTTGCATCTTAATAAGGACACGTCGGGTTCACTGAATGGCCCTCAAAGGTTCTCAGAACATTGCTTGACTCTGGTGTCGCACAAGACACGAGCCTCCTGACAGTTCATCCTAATGTGCAAATATATAGTTGTACACTTTAAACCTATTTCGCACATTCATTCTGACCCACAGCAGTACACCACCAATATCATTATTAATAGTTAATTTTCTAAGCGCTTGACGATATGAACTCCAACGAAGAGAAGGGGTGCTTGAAAGCAGATACTCGATCCTGAAATATCAGTGTAAGGTGATTCACACAGCCACAACTAGTGACCTGGATTCTAGCAGAATGTGCTCAGAACAAAAGATCAAAAGAGAAACCTTGCAGCTGCTTCCTTAACCCAATGAGCTCAGAGCCCAGGGACTGACACTTGATACATTTATCCATGTCTTTCTCTTCTTTAGTGCACCTTATCGGCTACATAAAAGTATCCTGTTACCTACTTTGTAATTGTACCCTCCTTACTGACTCATGAAAAGCAAATTGTCTGCCCTCCAGTGTAAGTCTCAAAAAGATGTTTGTAACTATGTTAACAATAAATGGTTATTTGAGTTTTAATTACATTACATCAGTCTGTTGAGATACATAGCAGCAAGATTAAGGGCCTCATTATGAGTTTGGCGGTCAGACCGCCAGACTGCCACACTGGCGGCAACCAAAAGACTGCCATGTTGGTGGTCATACAAACTGCTGTATTACGAGTTACGCAGGCAGGACCGCCAAAAGTCAGACAAAAACGCAAGACTGCCAGTCCTGTGGAGGGCATGAAATAGGCATTCCGACCACGAGCACCTACAGCCCGTCGACCAACCACCGAACGTATTACAAGTCACCTGTTAATTTCAAACCTTTCCCTTAGCACCACCATGTCACCCCAGAAAAGTTCCTGTTTCTCTGACGATGAGTTAAGAGTCATGGTGGATGAAATCATAAGAGTATAGCCACATTTATTTGGAGCACTAGTCCAGCACGCTACTATCACCAGGGAAAAGGAAATGTGGCAAAGGATAGTCAACAGAGGGAATTCTTTGGGCCCCACCCCGCGAACAACGGACAGCATCAGGAAGAGGTGGAACAACCTCGGGGGGAAAGGTACTTTCCATGGCATCCTGGCACCAGCTGCATGTCCAGAAGACTGGCCGTGCCCCCCTCCTCCCTTACAAATCACATCCTGGTAGGAGAAGGTCTTGGCTATCCTGCATCCTGAGGGGAGGAGTGGAGTCAGGTAGGACACAACACTAATATATCACCAAAATGTGTTGTCAAGCCTGCTCACTGCTCACCGTTGACCACCTTCACTCTCACCCCATTCACCAGCCCAGTGTCCACCTGTCTATAGACCACTGTCTGGCATCTTACATGTGAACTAGAATAACCTGGGAGAAACAATAGCTGTGTGAATTGTGTGTAGTACAGGGATTGACAGCACTACAATTCCCAGTAGGCACTGTTCTACAATTCCAAAAACCAGAACAGTGTATCATTCTCAAATTTACCTTGTTTGGCAAATCCCTAGTAAAGTGCATCCACCTGAGAGGATGACATTTGTATAGTGTGTGGGAAGTACAAGCACTGACAGGACTGCTAAGGCCAGGAGGCACTGCTGCTGTCACTCCACCCAGCCAACACAGTGGCCTCTGATCCAGTGACCATTGTCCCGGAACTCACCATTGAAGGATATTCACCTGAAAGGTCTGTACAGTGTGTGGGTAGTACAAGCACTGACAGAACAAATAAGGTCATGAGGCACTGTCACTGTCATTACAAACACCATAACAGTGTTCCTTCCCTGAAGATAAAAGTATGTCAAAAGTCATGTTGTGTACTCACTGGGGTAGTTGGCAGCTGTCAGGTATTGTGAAGCAGTGAGAGTAACAGGACTGCAACTCACAGGGGGCAATGCTCTCCCAAATCAAGACACCATTACTGTGTCCTCCCCCAAAATACCCCTGTGTACAAAATCATCACTGAAGTGTACTCACATGGGAGGAAACCATCAGTATAGTTTGTGTAGTACAGGGAGTTACATGGCTGCAACTCACAGGAGGCTCCCTTACTGTCACTCCAAACACCAGTCCAGTGTACCTTTGCCAAAATACTCCTCTTTGTGAATTCACACATGAAGTGCACTCATTTGGGGCGATGGCATATAACAACTGCATGAAGTACAGGAAGGGACACTCACTAGCTGCTAAGGCCAGGAGACTCTGTCTCACATAATCCAAACACAAGCCCGGTGTGCATCTATCCCAATATCCTTGTTTGTGAACTCACAATGGAAGTGTACACAACTTGGAGGATAACTTATGTATACTGTGTAGTACTTGAAGTAACATTACTGTAAATTCCAGAAGGGCCGGTTCCTGTAGCTCTAATCACCAGGACATTGTACATACGTCACAATGCATCTGTCTGTGAACTCACAAATGAACTTTACTCACCTAGTAGGGACCAAGAGACAGATCATGGTACACTCTGTGATGTGGCTAAACTCTTAGATCCATCTTGAGCAGCTAAGCAAAGATGAAATTATTGTGGAAAGGAACAACAGTTCAACATGTGTGCACCTAAAAAACATGAACCAAAGGCCTCAAGATGCATCACCTGAATGGAATTGGCAGCAGACACCTTCACAATATACTGCCCACATGATGACTACATTCACGTGTACAACAATGTTCAGGGTCTGTTCAGGGTCTGCCTGCATAACAGTCAACTAGGACTTAAAAGGATCAAATCCACATCCTGCCTAGCCACTGTTTTGCCTACACTGCTGGCAACATGTAAGTTTATGACCATCCTCCCAAGTGCTAATGAACTCATGCATTCTGCAGCTGGTTGACTGAAATAGAGTTGCTGTATCTCAGAAATATCAGGCCTATACAATTGATCGCATGTGTACTAGTCCATAAGGAAAAGCTGTCAATCCAATGTGTACATGGCCTTGGCTAAACGTCACTAGGTCGAGCTGCCAGAGTGAACACCAAGATCACTGAAGAGACTGCCACTATCCCCATGGCTGAAGCTCTCAGTGACGACAACATTCCTGAATGTCTAGACGTTGAGAACGGTTCTGGTCCATCAGGGAAACCTGGTCAGATTACACCAGTGAGCCTCACCATGACCACATTGACTCCTCCCAGCCCGGTTGCATCTATATCTCAAGCAGCTATTTGCCCCCCAACCTGTGTCCCGAGTACAGTGACTATCATCTTGTGCCCCCCAGTCCAGGATCCTGAGTCACAGCAACACACCTCCGACAAATATGGTCCTGGAACCAGTGGTAGGGGTTAAACTGTGCCAAGAGTGCAGACACGTGGTGGTAGAGTGCATAGGAGGGATGTTGTGGGCCAGCGGCATGAGGCCACTGGGGATGGTCTTGGCGAGGACAACATTAGACAAGTCTTGGGAGCCTATCACTAATCCCAAGGCGTAATGGGCCAGGTACTTACCGAAATCAAGCAGCTGCAGAAAGAGTCATTGGAAAAGTGGGAGGCCACAAACACCATCCTGGCTTTCCTATCAGGGGTGTTCAGGGAGATTAGCAGTACCCTGATCAGTGACCGTGAGCAAGATCACAACCCATCCTTTGGTCCAACAACACCAGGCCCTTCTACATCGGTGGCAGCTACTGGAAAGGAGGCCTTGTCAGGGGAAGCACCCGTCTCAGACACCCCTGCCTCAATAACTGCAGAACCCCCACACAAATGGGGTTGTCCACCCAAGACTCCAGGAGGTGCTAATGGCAAGACACCAACCACTGCCAGCAAGTGACCTCTTCCTGATTTCACTCCTTTGTGTGCCAATTATTCACTCTGTTGACTGTTCTCCAACCATGTTCCATCTTCCATGGTAGTAGGACACTGGACTTGGGACTCCAAATGTTGTGGCATCTACTTATATGTTTACATCTACCATGATTAATCCCCTCACTTTCATCTTCTGTAGCATCAGTTTTTTATGTCCTTCACCTATGTAAATAGACTCACTAAACAGAAAAACATTGACTGCTTGCTTCTGTTACACATCTTGCAATATTGAGATGTAAGCCCTTGTGATGCACATGAGGAGGGCATACGATGGTACTGGAAAGAGGGATATGTCACAACTAGTGTCATGCTGAGGATTAATAGCAACACAATGATAGAAGTGTCTGGTCACACACAACATTTTATTGCACTGTACAGCACAGGCTGTCAAAATGTCTGGACTGTCATAGTCAAGAATGTCTGAACCATATTGAATCAGGCTAGGTTTGACAAATTACTGTCCCCCAGACCACAAAAGAAAGGGCTTTGTCAGATCTTATCCTGTAGAATAGGCTAACAGATTAGTGGATGTCGTCACCAGCTTGAGCCTTATCACATACCAAAACATGGTCTGCCAACATTGCATAAGCCATGGCACAGAGAGGGCAGTACAACAGTTCCTGATCATGGGTCCATCCCATTAAAATGACAAAGCATCTGTGGGTATGATACAACCTATTTGAGTGTTGTGGCACAGGCACACTGGCCTGCAATGAGGAAAGACATCTACAGCTACAAACAGGTTATAAAGGGTCAATGTCAACACACTGTGAAGGGAGAATGCATGGATTGCACTTGATTAGAACATATCTCAAGGCCATATGATTGCACACATATGAGAACTGGACCAACACACCACATCAAACCAATGTATCCTGCACTTCAGATTTCCATCTACACACTGTCCAAGCTGTGTTGGCACGGGACTCATACACCCTAAATCTGTGACCAACATTACCTCCATCAATCCATTTCCTCTTCCTATGTCAGAACAGAATCAGATACCAGCCAATGTCATGACTCTTGAATGCCCACATGAGGATGACATGGTGAATGTACCTGGATAATGAATAATACAAGGAGTTTAACTTGGGAATGCATACCTATGGCCATAAGCTTGCATCAAATTTCAGTGGATACACTTACATTGCAATGAGAATGACATACTAGATAATCAAGGTAGTGAAATATTCACGTTCGACTTAGCAAGCAAAGCTTGGATGTACATGGCAAAGCATTACATCCAAAATCTGTAGGAAAAACACCCTAGTCTACACATCCTGACAAAAAGAGTTCCTCAAACAGTTGCAGTGATAACATAACAGTACTTACTTACATTCAGGTAAAGTAGTGATTGATGAGGTCTGCCCACAAGTCTTCACCTCCTCCTTCAGGTTTCTCACCTGGTGGTACTGCTGGCTCTCCCTCATCTGGGATGTACGGGTTATTCCTCCACAGGGCAATGTTGTGGAGCATGCAGCATACCACAATGATCTTACACACTTTTTCAGGTGAGTAGAGGAGGGCTCCACCTGTCTTGTCCAGACACCTAAATCTGACCTTCAGGAGCCCAAAAGCCAGCTCTACAACACGCCATGTTCTTCCATCGACATCGCTGAAGTGGACTTCCCCTGGCATAGTTGGGTTCCTCACCGGCATCAACAACCATGGACGGTTTGGGTATGCAGACCCCCATGTTATGGAATGGAACATATGTGCAACTATGAGTCCCTCTCATTGATTTTTCTACAGCAGACATTGCACACACACAAACAGGACAAATTTGACTTACCAACCAGCCGGGCCCTCTCTGGGTACAGTTGTGACATCAGCTGGGGGATTGCACTGTTCCGCGCAATGAAGGCATCATGGACTGAACACTGAAAATGAGCACAGACTTGTGAAATGTAGAGATTCCCCAAACAAACCACTTGGATATTGATGGAATGGTAGCACTTTCTGCTGAGGTACACTTGTTCGTTTTGATACAGTGGAACCAAGGCAACATGTATACCATCAATGGCTCCCACCACATGTAGGATGTCTGCTAAATCACAGAAGTCAGCCTTCACATGGGTCAAATCCTCACATTGAGGAAAGCGGATACAACTGTCCAGGTGTTTCAACATTGCTGAGAGTACATCCTTCAAAACCAAGCTGATCATAGTCTGAGACATCCCAGAAGATAGGGTCACTGTATTTTGAAGGGCCCTGTGGCCAGGAAGTTCACAACTGCCAAAACCTGTCCAATGGGTGGTATGCTTTTTGGATGATGAATGGTAGGCATCAGATCTGGCTTCAACTTACGACATAGGCCCAAAATTGTTAGCCAATTCAGGCAGTAGTTCGGGATGATGTGGCGTTCTTCCATGTTCTGAAGGTCTGGCAGTGGACGATAGACAGTAGTTTGTATGATCCCTCCCCCTCTGGGTACCTCTGTATGAAAAGACATGAATATTGCTATTATTCATTGTGTCCCTTGCAACAGACAGGATGCATGTCAATGTTAAAATGTGACAAGGCATGTGTTGAGATTTGGACATGATACACATTACCCATCACAACTGATTATCACACAGCAGTCACATGTCACCCCCTTGCTTTGTCATGCATGTGTACACATCATGTGAATGGTCATCAACAATTGTGCAACAAAACATGCCACTAGGAGTATGAATTGATGTCTCAAGCATTAAAATGACCTTCGTCGGGGGTTGGGGTGTTGTACCTCAATGCAAATGGCTGTACATGCCGAGAAATGTATAATGGTGTCTGAGTTGTAGGAGTTACATGACAGGACAAGCCAAGCAGTTAATGATGCAAAACCCAACAATTTTGGTGCTGTGATGCATTTGTCAAACCCATATAACACATTTTAGGCCTCTAAATTTGTGGATGCCTGACCTACTCCACAAGACATTGGGAACCACATGCGACTGCCGGCGGAAGTCATCATGGCAGTAGGTTGTGGCAACCACGGCAGACAGAGCCAGAGGCTAACGTTGATGTCAGAGGTGGTCGCAGGCCAATGGCTGTGTCCGATGGCCATGACAGCTGCGTATGTGGCAGACGTGACCGCAGTGTTCTGCAAAATCCCTCACTTGACTCCTGATACTGCTGCCAGCAAGAGCTCCAATACCTGAACTGCTGGGTACCACATCTAGGAACAATCATGCCTCATCTAGCAGGTCATAGGGCCCCTGCCTTCTCACCAGAGGAGCTGGATAAGCGCGTGTCTGAGGTCCTACCCCTCTCATAGGACAGCTCTATGGTACACCAGAGGAAGAGGTAAGTGTCTCATGTGCACAGTTTTCTCTGTACCTCAACATATATTCCCTCCTCACAGGCTAGAGTGTGACCATGTGTGAAGGAATGTGAACTCTAAGCCCTGTAAGTGCAGTCAGTGTGCATCAATGGGGAAGCCAATGTGCATGTATTTGTGTTCAGTGCCAGGTGTTGAGTTCTGATATATTGTGGTGTGTGTGTATTGGGTGTACCCTGATCCACCTTGTGTTGGATGCACATAACTAGGTGAGGTAACATAACAGCCATCCCCAGATATCTCTTGCCTCATGGATGTTGTCTATGTGAATGACAAAATTAGCATTGTATGCATGTTGTATGTGTCAGTTGTGTGTAAGGTGAGCTATGTGTATGGTGCCACAGATATTTCAAACCACATCTGCCCTTACTAAACTGTGGTTTGGAAGGCATATCCTGATTTACTCTGCTCCTCAGGTTGGCATAAAAACACCAAATGGCAATTAGCTGTCGGCTACATGATGTACTGTCATGCATGGAAGTGTTGGGAATGGAGTTTCATGTAGGTCTGCCTGCTCAACCTGCAGAGACTGGAGCCAGTCAAATGTATCTCACTGTACTTGCCCAAATCTGGGCTGGTGTCAAATCACTTTTGCCATGCAACTGTGGCACTGTGCCCACTCCCTGTGTTCCAGCACAACATGTTATGAGGCCAAATCTTGCTTCACTGCTAATATGCAGCGTATTGAGTCTCTATCCTCTGATAAGAATGTACATGGTATTAGGGAAGAGCTGATGATCTGTGACTGATGTGCACTTGGTACCTCTGTGTGTTTCAGAGTCCTGACAGATCATTTGATCCCACAGCCCTGTTGCCACCTTCATACAGGTCACATGTGTCCTGTGCAGGTTCATTGCATTTGTGACATTGCATAAGTGCAAACTGTGTTGTTTACTGATAACCCATGATATGTGACTCAGTTGTCACACTGAAGAAAATGTACAGTGAATGCCTATGTTATTCTAAAGGTAATCTATGTATTATGGACACATAAGTCAAAAGGTGTGTTTTGTGTTGATGATGAGACACAGAGACCCCCATCCCCTGAAGTGGCATGAGTCTGCATCTGTATTTGCACATGTCCACACATTGACAGGGTAGAATCTTACTGTGCCCACCATGCCAATGCCTTTATTGTTACCTATGTGTGATGTTAGAGTTTGTACCCTGGCATTAGCCTGTAGGGACTATATGCAGAGGATCATTCTCACAGATTGTGAGTGTTTTGATGCATTCATGGCTGAGGAGTTTACTTTCCAGAAACCACATAGGTCTGATGTGTTTAATAGTGTTTCTGATCTCTGTCAGATTGCTAGATCATTCCCCACAAGAGGTCAGTTGACCTACCTAGTCAGTGATTGAACTGGGTGGTGGGTTGGGCTGCATATTGGGAAGTGTTTGTAGTAATCTCCCTGTATTCAATGACTGCTATGTGCCACACTTGGGCAGTATGGGCAAGACAGGATGTTCTCATCTTGGTATACTGACCTGTATGTGACTCAGACATTTTGGATGGGACTTGTTGACATAATTTATTGTCTTGTCTTTTGCATCCATGCAGGTCAACGCGCATCCGAATAAGGGTATTTAGAGAGCCATCGCTAAGAAGATGCGGACCCTTGGAGGTCCACAGCCGGTGGAGCAGCCGCTGTCGCTAGAGGTGGGAGGAACTGAGATGCTGGGCCCGGATGATCACGGAGACCCAGCAGGGGCTGTCCTCCCAATGTGGGCGGGGTGCCTGTTGGACCATGCCCCCCCACCCCCAATGGGCTGCATTCTGGCGGTGGACTACCTGGAGCTGGATGGGTGTTTGAGTACAGCACAGCAGCCAGAAGGGGATGAGTACACTACGAATTTGTGCCTGTTCCATTGCCAGGTGATTGAGTGAGGTACTGACTGTTCGCTCCCCCTGACAATGAGGGATGAGCCATGTGTCACATAATAGATGAGAGATTCTTTGTGTTGACATGTCATGTGTACCAAACTGGCGTGCCTTGCACTTTGGACCAGAAGCCTAGGACAAAACTGGGAGGAAATACTTAGACCATTTGCGCAGCAGGGACCACAAATGGCTGAGCACAGTGATCATTCCTTTACTGACTGGTGTTCTAGTGGTTCTAATTTCGATCCAACAGATGACTCTTCCTATATGTTACAGGCCAAAGGTAAGTAGGTTGTGGATTACAGTACTCTGCAATGTGTCTGGGTATATGTGTATGTAGACATCTGCCACCCAGGGGCTAGTTATCTTCTGTGTATGATGGGTGCTGGTACCTCACTACAGACTGTGATATGTAGGCATCCATCATACATATGACATGGCTTACATAGCTATATGTTTGCAGCTGTAGCAAACTACATTTCCTTGATAAGTGGAGAATGTCTATTGACATGAATGTGTCATTACTGTTGCCACCATTCCTTGTGCCTACATGTCAGCATATGTCCCTTTCTCTTTAGGAACCATTTCTATGCTGCAGTTCCATGCATGTTCTACCTATGTTGATGGGATGATGTCTGTATTCCGTCACATATATGTAGATGGGAAACTGTTAGTGGTATAGTAAATCTAAAATGGGCGTCCATTTCACGTGGTGCTTTTGACAGGAGTGTGTCACCACTGTTCATTGTCTGACATATACCTTCATGTGTCAATGAGGGAGATGACAGATGGGCCCAGAGTATTGGACCACTTTGTGTTTATCTATGCCCTTGATGTTGAATCATGTGGAAAAGTACACTGCTCATGTGTAATGATTGAGGATTGTGCCCTGACTGTTGGCATGCCTCATGGAGTGAGTTGCAGTGATGTTCATCGACAGACAGACATCAGGATTGGGATGTCCAAGATGTGGTTAGTGATGTTAGTGCTCATTGGGCAACAGGTTGAGGGCCTTCTAATATTCTTTTAAAGCTCTGAATCTCTCCAACATGCAAAGGACAGATGTCTCCTACATAAACCCTCAGAAGATGTCACTTTAATGGTTGTGACTATCCTGGGTTTTGCAAATTTGTTGTTTTGTTTGTTCTGGGGACATCTCTCCCTGACATATTGAACCTGATGTCAACAGGGTTCCTTTCAATGCCATCTGTAAGGCCTATCTGAGTTACATTGATACTACCTCTTTGAATCTATTGTGACGGAGGTCACTTGTTGAAGTGTACATTGTTGAAATGTTTTTTGTGTTACATAGTTATTTCTATGTCACAAACTCCAGGATATAGAACATTTGTAATCAACAGAGCGGGATTTCAGGGCCTCATTTCTAATTGTAGGTTCATTATGTTTCTGCCAAATCAATGTATGCGTGACCTTGTGTGGGATATGTGGGAATGGATAATGGGATACTGTTGTTTTCCATTAGTTGACTGAGGTCCGCTGCATGTGGGAGGATGAAGAAGACTCCTAGTTCTTGTATGGTTAGTGTGGCTCCAAGACTTCACATGCAATTGTAGTTGTCTGAGGTCCTGATTTTACTGTGGGCCACTTGTAAATCCAGATGGCGTGCATGCATATGTTGTGGCACATGTATACACCACTTAGATGAGCAGTTTTACTAGGGCCTGCTAGAAATGATGGTATTGCTAGTCAATCTGAGTTGTGGTTCAGGTGTTAAGGACATGTGATGACCATATCCCTCTTTGGCCTTGCAGCATCAGCACAGGCAAGATGAGGATACAGGGCAGAGTAAAGTAGGGACGCATTTAGCCATGGGACCTCGGGTCAACAGACAACTGACACAGAGGGACCCAGTGGCCAAGTGGGTGAGGGGACTGCCACGTGGGAAAACTGATCTGATTCATCATCATCCTCGGATTCCTCCTGCAGTGGCCACTCCCTAGTGGTGGCGGACCCATCGAGGCATCCCCCAGTACCATCTTTGTCTGCCTCCCCGTGTTCTATTACCGCCTTCCCTGTTGGTCCCCACCCAGTTGGCCGTGCCCCCTTACCCAAGAAGGTGGATGTCTCCTTGCCGCAAGCCCCTCTACCCCAGGCCCTGTTATCCCTGCTTCCCTCAGTGAGGAGGGTATTGACCTCCTGAGAAGTCAGCCATTGTGAATGCCATCCAGGGACTGGCAACCAAATTGCAACAAACCAACACATTCCTGGAAGGCATTCGTGGTGCAATGGGTGGCCTACAGAGATCTTTTCAGGCTCTGGCCTCCACACTGATGGCAGCCATTCACTCTCCCACCTTCCGTCCCCCCTTCACCTCCCTCCTCCCAGTCCAAATCCCCCCTTCCCCTATCTACCCAAAGCACACAAAAAGATCCGCAGACATCCACCTCAACAGACAGACGGAGCGCACACTAACACAAGCACCACAAGACATCCACATACAGGCAAGATAACAGTCACAACTTCTCCTGGTACCCCCGCCACTCCCAGCATCACACACAACATCAAGCATGCCTTCAGACAACACCATAACAGTCACTGACACAGCCACCACACCCACCCTACCTACAGACACCACCCCAGTAGACCCGCAGACATCCACCACAAGCACCACACACACAGACACCACAACTACAACTACAGACACACATACATCCACCACATCCACCATACCTGCAGTCACCACCCGAACAGACAACCACCATAGCATCACCTAGCACTTTCACCCCTCCTAAGCCCAAGACACATAAATACCCTCACTCACCCACCAAACAGACACCCACCACACACAAGCATACCTCCCATAAGCACACACCCACAGCATCCCCACCTCAACAGCCAGCCACTCCCACAACCTCCACATCCGACCCCACTTTGATGACTGTCCCTGTGTGTCCAAAACTGTTCCTCTGTGAGCTTGACCTTACCCCTGTTCTCTCCCCACCAAGAAGCCCACCCCTCCCAAGAAGAATCCCACCCCTCCCAACCAAAAAGACCACACCTCCAAAGCCCAAACCCCCTCCCAAATCTGCCCACCACCAGATAATCCCTGAGGTGCCTGCCTGTCCCCTTCATGCCCCTTCTTGTGGAGGTTCCCTGGCAGTTGGGAGTCAGGTTTATGCCCAACATTGCTATATTTGATTTTTTTGGGACTGGCTTTGAAGAACTTTATAAGTTAAAAAACCCAAACAGTTTGTTTTTACAGATAAACATTTGTCCTGCAATTCCTTTAACACGTTATGTTGTTCCTGAGGAATTTGGGTTGCTTGCCTGCAGTTGTGTGTGTTTGGGCTGCTTGCTGCTCCGTGTGCTGTTGATTGCAGAATGTGAGTTTGTGGGCAGTGCTGGTGTCCCCCGAGAGGACTGTATATGTTTTGTGAATATGTATATGTGTGTAAATGCAATGTTGGTATCATAGCATTGTGTAATATTTGGTAGGGCAAGTATTTTGTTTTGTGTTGTGCAATGTGGGCATGTATTGTGTTCAACTTGTCCCCCTGATTTGGCTTCTGTATGTATCTGATGTGTGTTGTCTTTAGTTTTGTTTGTGCAGACATGGAGTGTGTTCACTTGTGCTTGCTGTGTTTGAATTTGCCTGTGCATATGTCCATGTAGGTCTGTCTCTCTTGCAGCTAGTTTTTGGATGAGCAGGAGCAGTGGCATGACATTTGTGAATGGCTCCATAGTGCATCCGACGTGTAAGTCTGCCTATAGATGAGTTTCTCTCTTATACTGTCCGTTTCCGCCTTCTGATACATGGTGGTTGGACTGCTACGATCACAATGGTAGTGTGCAACCTCGTAATGAGTCCGGAGGCAACATAGGCTCCGCAGGCCTGTTTGTGCTTCCTCATGACCATGGCAGTCGGTCAAACCGCCAGATCGACGGTGGTCGGACTGCTGCTGGCACCATGGCAGTCTGCAGACCGCCAAACTCTGAGTCAGGTCCCAAGTGCTGTGCTTTGTATGTAGCACACACTGTGCACTGATTCACCTACATATGCCTGATAAATGCTAGCCTAAAACTACAGGCTCTGTTCACAAAAGTAAATTCACAGGTTTAGATTTTCTTCCATGTAAATATTGTGCTGCAGCTAGGTGTAAGTCTAAACTTTTTCTTGAATCTCTCCATTTCCAAAAGTAGCTTTACACTTAAATTCAGACTTTTAGGTGTCTACAACCTGCAATAAAGGTTGGCAATATCTAAGACAGAATTTGTGAATGTAAGGTTACTACTAGTAACTTTTCACATTGTAGGAGGCTGGCCTGGCTTATAGTGGGTACCTTATGGTACTTACACCTTGTGCCAGGTCCAGTTATCCCTTATTAGTAGATTAATAGTGTTCTAGCAGCTTAGGCTGATAGAGGTAGCTGTAGCAGAGCAGCTTAGGCTGAACTAGTAGACATGCAAAGCTCCTACTATACCACTTATATCATATAGCACTATATCACAAGAAACATAATACTCAGAGTTACTAAAAATAAATGTACTTTATTTTAGTGACAATATGCCAAAAGTATCTCAGAGGATATTCTCCCTTAGGAGGTAAGTAAAATACACAAAATATACACACAAACCAAAATCAGGTAAGTAAAACAATTAGAAAAGTAGTGCAAACACTGTGCAACACAATAGAATGCAATAGGAGACAATAGGCCTAGGGGCAACACAAACCATATACTCCAAAAGTGGAATGCGAACCACAAATGGACCCCAGGCCTAGTGTAGTGTGTAGAGGGTCGCTGGGAGTGTAAGAAAACACTAAGGGTGTCCAAATTACCCCACCCCAAGACCCTGAAAAGTAGGAGTAAAGTTACCCTGCTACCCCAAAAAAACAGTAAAGTCAAAATAGGGGATTCTGCAAAGACAACAACTGACTGCAAAGCACTGAAGATGGATTCCTGGACCTGAGGACCTGCAAAGGAAGGGGACCAAGTCCAAGAGTCACGCAAGTGTCTGGGGGGCAGGAGCCCACTAAACTCCAGATGAAGGTGCAAAAGGGCTGCCTCCGGGTGGAAGAAGCCAAAGATTCTGCAACAACAGAAGGTGCCAGGAACTTCTCCTTTGGTCAGAAGATGTCTCACGGCGTGCTGGAGGATGCATAGTTGTTTCCATGCAGAAAGAGAGCAAACAAGCCTTGCTAGCTGCAAGAGTCACGGTTGAAGATTATGGGTGCTGCCAGGGTGCAGGAAGGACCAGGAGGTCACCCCTTGGAGGAGGACACAGAGGGGGCGCTCAGCATCACAGAGAGCCCACGCAGAAGCAGGCAGCATCCACAGAAGCACTTGAACAGGCATTGAAGAAATCTAAGCACGGCAGTCGTCTCAACACAACAAAAGAGTGTCCCACAAAGCCGGAGGTCAACCCAGCAAGTTGGGCAATGCAGGACGGAGTGCTGGGGACCTGGGCGGTGCTGTGCACAAAGGAAGTCTTGCAAAGGTGCACAGAAGCCCTAGCAGCTGCAGATAACGCAGTACAAAGGATTACTGTCTGGTGTGGGGAGGCAAGGACTTACCTCCACCAAATTTGGACAGAAGGACCACTGGACTGTCGGGGTCACTTGGATCCAGCTCCTGTGTTCCAGGGACCACGCTCGTCAAGATGAGAGGGGACCCAGAGGACCTGTGATGCCAAAGTTTGGTGCCTGCGTTAGCAGGGGGAAGATTCAGCCGACCTACAGGAGATTTCTTCTTGGCTTCCAGTGCAGGGGGAAGGCAGACAGTCCTCAGAGCATGCACCACCAGGAAACAGTTGAGAAAGCTGGCAGGATTAGGTGCTACAATATGGCTGGTAGTCTTCTTGCTACTTTTTTGCGTTTTTGCAGGCGTCCTGGAGCAGTCAGCGGTCGATCCTTGGCAGAGGTCAAAGAGAGAAGTGCAGAGGAACTCTGGTGAGCTCTTGCATTCGTTATCTGAAGAGAAACCCACAGGAGAGACCCTAAATACCCCTCAGAGGAGGATTGGCTACCTAGCCAGGTAGGAGCATATCAGGAGGGATCTATGACGTCACCTGCTGGCACTGGCAACTCAGATGTCTCCATTGTGCCCTCGCACCTATGCATTCAAGATGGCAGAGGTCTGGGACACACTGGAGGAGCTCTGGGCACCACCTCTAGGGTGGTGATGGACAGGGGAGTGGTCACTCCCCTTTCCTTTGTCCAGTTTCGCACCAGAGCAGGGGCTGGGGGCTCCCTGAACTGGTGTAGACTGGCTTATGCAAGGAGGGCACCAATCCAACTTTTTAACACTAACACTAAAAACTATTATAGTGAAAATGTTGGAGCAATATGTCAGCTGGAGGATGTCAAAATGTTAGAAAACTCACTTTCTCTTAGAGGACAAACAGTTCTGTTTTAGACCAGGGCATGGCACTGAGTCAGCCCTACTGGTCGCTGTGGACGAGCAATGGATAACGATGGGGAGTGGTCAGTCGACAGTCTTGGTCATGATTGATTTGTTGGCTGCCTTTGACACGGTCAACGATAAAATCCTTCTGACTAGGCAAGCCTCAACTGGAGTGGGGGGTACAGTGCTGAAGTGGATGGAATCCTACCTGTCGGATCGATGTCGGGCTGTTGCCTTGCCCCCCTATCGATCCAAATTTAAAAGCCTGCATCAAGGAGTTTTATAGGGCTTGTAAATTATTCCAGTCTTGTTTAACATCTATAGGAGGCCATTGATCACTCTTATAAAGGTGCATGACATTATGCTGGGCAACTGTGCGGATGATAGACAGCTAATCCTATCCTTCAATAGGGGCCAGCAGAATGTAGTGGCAGCCTTTCAGAACTGCTTATCGGATATCGTTAATTGGATGAACTTAAATCCCTCAAGCTAATTGTGGATAAAGACAAATTCTTATAGTGTTCAGTAAGTAGAGTCCCCATGGAGCTTCCCACAAACTTCTGGTCCTTCCCAACAGAAGACGAGATCCGGCAATCGGGTGCAGTCTGTAATCATGGCGTCTTATTTGATGACAGGCTGTCTCTGGAGAGCCATGTCACTAAAGTCACAGGCAAGGGTTTCACACTCTTCCATGGCCTTAGGAAAGTGTTACCTCTACTACCCCCTTAAGCTAAATCTCTCATTGTGCGCAGTGGCATACTATGTAGGTTCGATTACTACAATGCCCTAATTCTTGGAGCTCCTGACTATTTGTTTAATAGACTTCATAGAGTCCAAGTGGCAGCAGTAAAACTTGCTTTAAACAGGTCCCATAGATATTCGGCATCCAATGCACTGAGGGATTTGCATTATCTTCCATTGAAGCAGAGGATCATCTTTAAAGTTATGTGCATTGTGTTTAAGACTTCACATGGCAAAGGCTCTGCGCTTCCACAACACAGATTGGAAGGATACACTCCTGGGAGGTATCTCTGCTTGGAGTTCTGCAAATCTTGTTTGCATCACTAAATTTCAGAAGAGAAGACAAGGTGATAGGGGCCTTTACAGTTAAGGTGGGTCATCTGTGGCACAAACTACAGCCCTCTTTTAGGTCCCCAACAGAATTGTTACAATTTAGGAAAGCTTTAAAGACCTGAGGCCAGATGTATCAAAGCTTTTTGCATTTGCAAACGGTGCGAATGCCCGTTTGCGAATGCAAAAAGCCCTTTCAGAATGTATCAAAGGCATTCTAAATGCAATTTTAAGGAATCGCTAAAACAGCGATTCCTTAAAATTGCGACCCTGTTTAGAGAGTCGCAAATTGCGACTCTCTAAATAAGAAACGGCAAATAAGGAATCCTTATTTGCGATTTCTAAAGCACATGTATGAAGCAATTTCTTTATGCGAATTGGGCATTAAGGAATCGCTACTACCACCAAGTTGAACTTGGTGGTAACCATGTGCAAATTGTAAAAATGCATTTAAAATGTATTTTTAAAATTTACATGTAAAGCACACATGCCCTTTTGGCATGTGTGCACCTTACATGTTGTTAAAAAATGTTTTGGGGTGCAGCAGAGGGGGCCTTAGGGCCCACCACCCTGGACTTTGCATTTCCCAAAATTGCGAATTCCAGTTAGGAATTCGCAATTTGGGACATGCAAAATATTCGCAAATATGGCCCGACGGGCCCATAGATGCGAATGGGGGCTGTATCGCAATTTGCGATTCGGTAATAGCATTTGCAATTTTTAAGAAATCGCTAATACCGAATCGCAAATGTGATACATTGCATTTTGCGACTCAGAAATAGTGATTTCTTAAAAATCGCTATTTCCAATTCGCAAAATACATTCTTGATATATCTGGCCCCTGGCTTTACCCTAACTAACTCTGCCCCTCGCTCATGTGCACTCTTTGTTTGTGTCAGCAGTGCTGTGCATATCTATAAGCTTTCAGCGCCAGGAAAGCAGTTTGGTGACAGTTTGCGCTTTATAAATGCAACAAATATATATATTCATTGAAAAAACACAAGGGTTACAGTTAGGAAATAGAATTTTAAAAAAACATACAAATTCACTTTAAAAAAACAAAGGTTACAGGGACGTTATATATAAATAACTTTATTTCGGCTATAAGCCATAAACGCAATGCAACAATAAATACATCTGTTCATAAAATTCAGGAAAGACATAAAACATGATTAAAATCGATCCAGGGTATCACATAATTAATTAACCTGTCACATACGGCTTGTGCTGGCAATCTCTCTAATAAGTCCATAACTGTTCTGTGGATCTTATGAATCACAGTTCAAACCAGGTGTCTTGGTGGAATTACAAAACAATCAAATGTGGACTCTCCCTAGATCTCACCACCCAGACACATTGAAGGTACCTTGTTACTGCAAACACAACCTTTCACTAGGGTCACTAGTCAATATGTGAAGTGATTCCCTATGATTTCTTACTCTTTCTTATAGTGGGTACCTTGTGGTACTTACACCTTGTGCCAGGTCCAGTTATCCCTCATTAGTAGATTAGAGGTGTTCTAGCAGTTTAGGCTGATAGAGATAGCTATAGCAGAGCAGCTTAAGCTGAACTAGGAGACATGCAATGCTCCTACTAAACCACGTATATCACTTAGTACTATATCACAAGAAAACACAATACTCAGAGTTACTAAAAATGAAGGTACTTTATTTTAGTGACAATGGCCCTCATTACAACATTGGCAGCAAAAGCCGCTTACCGCCGTGCAGAAGACCGCCAACACACCGCCGCGGCAGCCGAATTCTGCCACGGTCATTATGACCCACTGATCGTAATCCGCCAAAATTGAGACACCCACACAAGTCCGCCACACCAAAGGTCAGTGATAAACTGGCGAAAACAAAACCTCCACCGGCACGCCAACAGAAATACGCCCACACTATCACGACCCACGAATCCACGCGGCGGTCTTTCAACCGCAGTATTCCATTGGCGGTACACACCGCCGCGCTCAAAATACACACACTCTTACAAAACACAGCCAGATTGGACAAATCAAAATACACACACCTGATACACATACACACACCACTCCCACACACCCATTACAATATAAAACACACACCCACATCACCCACAAACCCCTACGACCAAAATACCGAAAGAAGGCCAGAGAGAGACACTACAAAGTACTACCAAGCATCCACAGGTACACAATACCATCACCCACATAACTTCCACGCACCTCACACAACACACCACTAAATATCATCCCACTTATCACTACACACACCACCCCACACATCACCCACACCACCCCATGGCACGGCAAAGACACCCCAGATTCTCTGAGGAGGAGCTCAGGGTCATGGTGGAGGAAATCGTCTGGGTAGAGCCACAGGTATTCGGATCGCAGGTGCAGCACACCTCCATAGCTAGGAAGATGGAGCTATGGCAAAGAATCGTGGACAGGGTCAACGCAGTGGGACAGCACCCAAGAAATAGGGATGACATCAGGAAGAGGTGGAACGATCTACGGGGGAAGGTGCGTTCCGTGGTCTCAAGACACCACCTTGAGGTTCAGCAGACTGGCGGCCTACCCCCACCTCCTTCCCCACAACTAACAACATGGGAGGAGCAAGTCTTGCTGATTTTGCATCCTGAGGGGCTTGCAGGAGTAGATGGAGGAATGGACTCTGGTAAGGCAATGCGTTACTACTATATCCCCCATCCTACCTGCATGCCATCACATGCCCTCACCCCCATCACCCCCACTCCTCAAAAATGTCCCAATATCACAAACCACACATCCCAACACCAAGCCCTGCATGCAACAACAAAGCATGGACACCCATCACCAAAGCATGGCCACTGCACATACACATACACCCCCCTAAACCACCATCACACAAGGTCCCACACAGGAATGCAGGCACTGGGGTACACTGTCACCCACCCATTGCACACCATGGCACACACAGATGCAATAAACATCCTTTTATACCCCTGCAGGACCCCTACCCAACGTCACCGGACAGGAGGGTTCACACATGTCCACACCACCAACAGAAGAGGCCCACAGTGATGACATCAGCTCTGTCTAACTGGATCTAGATGACCAGCCCGGCCCATCTGGGACCTCGGGACAGTCGGTTCCCCTGACACAGTCACAGGCCACCACAGAGCTTCCCCCCTCTGGAAACACCAGCACAGCACCCACCCAGGGGGCCCATACCTCTGTCCCCAGGACACGTCAATCAGCAGTGTGTCCACCACTACAGAGAACCCAGGCTAACCCACCACCCCAACAACAACAAAGACCTGGGGGCAGAGGGCACACGGTCCAGGGGACAGAGGCCCAGGAACACAGGGGAACTGGGAGGGCTGCTGTGCGACAGGGGGAGTACAGGCCAAGGGAACCCACTCTCCACGAGGCCCTCTCCAACATCATGGGAGCCTACCATCATTCCCAGGAGACGATGGCACCGGTCCTGGCCAAGTTTCAGGAGACCCAGCAGCTGCAGGAGGAACAGTACTTGGGCTTCAGGGAGGAACTCAGATCCATCAATTCCACCCTGGGCACCATCATAGGGGTGCTGAAGGAAGTCCTCAACACCAGGAGGGACACTGTGGCACTACAAGGGGCCCCTGACACTAGCCTGGATGATGAACTGCCCACCACCTCCGCAGGCGCTAGTGGACAGGAAGCACCGCCACAGGACCACCACACCAGCACCCCACCCTCTGCAGAGGGAGAACCACCCCGCAAACGGTCCCCGAGATCCAGGACAAAGACAGAGAACGATGCAAAGACCCCCGCCAAGAAATTAGACCACCCTGATTGTCATCCTTCTGTCCCACCTTGTCACCCTGTCCATCCTCAAACTGCCCCAGCTCCACTTCCTATGCCCATTTGGGCAATGCACCTGTGAGACTAATAGACTGGACTCTGGTATGGACATTCCTCCACCATCACCCCTCACCATTTTACAGCACCCTCCAATATTGAGCACTTAAATAAACACCCTTAAAGCACAAAACAATCTGGAGTCTGTCTGTAATTTCAAAATAGTGTATTAGCAATTAGTGTCAAAATGCTCTTTCAATTGTAATGTCAACATACCTATGCCACACAGCTCTAGTACATGAGGAAACAAAGCAGATGTCACACAGTGGGACCCACATCTGTGAAATCGTAAGGGAAAGTGACCATACACTGAGTGAAAATGACAGACAGTAGAGAGGTAGTAGTGTTAAAGTACATGTAGTAGGCAGGTTTGTATTCTTAACTGTGTCTCACTGGAAGTATTGCAGGATCACCGAGTTCCTGTTGTCGATGTCCTCTTCTTCTGCTTCCTCATCTTCACTGTCCACAGGCTCCACAGCTGCCACAACACCTCCATCTGAACCATCCTCCTGCAGAAAAGGCACCTGTCGTCGCAAAGCTAAGTGGTGAAGCATACAGCAGGCCACAATGATCTGGCACACCTTCTTTGGTGAGTAGAATAGGGATCCACCTGTCATATGGAGGTACCTGAACCTGGCCTTCAGGAGGCCGAAGGTCCGCTCTATAATCCTCCGAGTTCGCCCATGGGCCTCATTGTAGCGTTCCTCTGCCCTTGTCCTAGGATTCCTCACTGGGGTCAGTAGCTATGACAGGTTGGGGTAACCAGAGTCACCTGCAAATGGCGTGGGACAACTGTTAGACACACACTAACCTGTAGGGATATCTGCTGACCCAGACAACCATTCCCACTGACTTGCTTCCAAGTGCTCACCTAATAGCCACACACGGTGCCTCTGAAGTTGACCCATCACATAAGGGATGCTGCTATTCCGCAGGATGTAAGCGTCATGCACTGAGCCAGGGAACTTGGCATTCACATGGGAGATGTACTGGTCTGCCAAACACACCATCAGCACATTCATTGAATGATAAATCTTCTGGTTTCTGTACACCTGTTCACTCCTGCGGGGGGTACCAAAGCCACATGTGTCCCATCAATGGCACCTATGATGTTGGGGATATGTCCCAGGGCATAGAAATCACCTTTCACTGTAGGCAAATCCTCCACCTGAGGGAAAACGATGTAGCTCCGCATGTGTTTCAGCAGGGCAGACAACACTCTGGACAACACGTTGGAAAACATAGGCTGGGACAACACTGATGCTGTGGCCACTGTTGTTTGAAATGACCCACTTGCAAGGAAATGGAGTACTGAGAGCACCTGCACTAGAGGGGGGATTCCTGTGGGATGGCGGATAGCTGACATCAGGTCTGGCTCCAACTGGGCACACAGTTCCAGGATTGTGGCACGATGAAGCCTGTAGGTGATGATCGCATATCTTTCCTCCATTGTCGACAGGTCCACCAGCGGTCTGTACACTGGAGGATGCCGCTATCTCCTCACATGTCCCAGCGGACGGTGCCTATGAAGGACAACAGCGAGCACAGAGTCAACCAACTCAGAGGTACGCAACCACAGCTTACACAAAACACCATTCATAATCTGAAATTTGTATGTATGAGTGTTGAGGCAAGGCCTAGGTATGTGTGACGCAGTTAAAAATTAAGCCATGTGGGCCGCTGAAATGGTGGCTGCCTGACCTGTAAAGTGGGACAATGGGATGTGAGGTAACTGCGCTGGCGTTGTACACCGTCGCAGTAGGCGGTCGAAAACCGCTGCGCAATTCTGCATTGGTTAACATTAGACCCTATGGGTCCCAGGAGCCAATGACGATGTACGCCGGCGGTGACGGTACGCACCGCCGTGGACGTGACCCCCATTTTCTATTTGTTCAATCACTCGATACCTGATCTTCGACAGGAGAGGACCTACACTGCAAGTGCTGCTGGGACCTCAGTCTGGAAGAGACAATGGATTGTGCATCTGGGGAAAGGGCCCCTACCTTCACCACGGAGGAGTTGGAGAAACTCATGGATGGGGTCCTCGCCCAGTACACGCTGCTCTACGGTCCTCCAAACAGGTAAGTACACTGGGAGCATGCTGTATGGGCTATGCCTGTGTGCAAGCATCACACACATGCAGAGACACCAACATCCATTGCCTCCACTGTGTCCCCCTCCTTGTCTCCCTCCTCCCTCCCAGTCTCGTCTCCACTCACACCTGCATGCACTACATCTATAGCCACTACTTCCATCACCAGCACACACACCACCACACCCGCTCACGTGTAGTCACTGCCCCCACTACCATTCACACATCCCCTGTGTCCTTTCCCAGTGTGTCTGTGACGCCACCTCCCAACATACACAAACGCAGGCACACACCCACCCAACAGCCATTCACCTCACAACAGCCTCCAGCGCATGCACCTTCACCCAAAGTCACCAAACGTACACCTCCTACAACCACAACCTCTTCCTCCACTCCCAAACCCCCTCCAGCTACCCGTCCCAGTGGTCGCAAGAAACTTTTCCTGTCCACCCTTGACCTCTTTCCCTCACCTCCCCACCCCGTCAGTCTCCTAGGGCCCGACTCTCCAGGTCCCACCTCAGCCACAACATCTCCGGGACCTGTGGTGCCAGTAGTCACCGGATTCTGGAGTGCACCAGGCAGCAGGGCAGCCAGTGTGGCAAGGAGCCACAGCACGGACAGTCCCCCACCTGTCAAGCATCAAAACTTGGCCAGTGCCCGGCGGGAGAGGGAGAAGACTCGATCCACCAAAGCCGCACCCAGGGGTACAGGTGGGAGTGTGGAGTCAGCTGCGACACCTTCCAAGGTGGGGAAGGGGACCAAGAAATCCGGCAAGTCTGGCAAGAGCAGCATGGCGGAGAAGAGCACCATCATCCCCACTGCCCAGGAGGCGACCGCCATCATCCCCGCTGCCCAGAAGGCCACCGCCATCATCCCCGCTGGCCAGGAGGCCACCGCCATCAGCCCTGCTGGCCAGGAGGCCATCACCATCAGCCCCGCTGGGCCAGACAGAACCGCCAGCACCCACCCACTGTAGAGACTTGAGAGACTGTGGCTTTGCACTCCCCAGGATTGAACAGTGGGCAAACCACCCACTGTAGAGACTTGAGAGACTGTGGCTTTGCACTCCCCAGGATTGAACAGTGGGCATGTGGCCCCCTCGTGGATTTGGCTTCGTGCACTCAACCTGCTGAGGTGCCCCCCCCCTTTCCCTTCCCCCTGAGGTGCCTGTTTTATTGCTATCTGATGCCCCTGCAGTGTTCTCTCTGTGATGTTTGGGTATTGAGTGTGGGCCTCGCCCATGCAGTGTGGGCCCAGTGTTCCACGGACTTCAATGGAGCAATACCTGGACTACTATTCTTGGTGTATATATTTGTTAATAGTGTATATATATTTTAGCCTACTGGATTTTAACATATTACAATGGTTCCACTCATTTCCTTTTGTCTTTGCAATCTTCCGGGGGGTTTGGGGGCTGTAACTGTAATGTATCATACTGTATTAGTGTGTGTATTGTCGTGGGTGAGGGTGGGGGTGTTGCGTGTGTGTCCCCCTGGTTTTTCCCTCTCCCCTCCCCTGTGTCGTAGGTGCAGTACTCACCGTAGTCTTCGCCGCCGGCGTTCGTGCTCCTGGTAGAGGAGCAAGAAGATAAGGGCAGGGAAAATGTGAAGCTCTGGTTCCATGGCGTCCTAGTTCCCGTGGGGTATGTAGAGGTGAGAGTTTTCCCTTCGAAGTCCTGTTTCCGCCGTGTTTTTGTTCGCGGTGAATCCGAACCCCGGAAAAGGTGGCGGATTGGTAGGTTGTGATAGGGTGGGCGGTACATTGTCCCCCGCCTGTCTGTTGGCGGTGACCGCCGCGCTGTTTGTTTGTACCGCCTTGGCGATCTGAGTGTTAAAGTGGCTGTCTTTGTTGGCGGTTTCTGCCACGGTCGTGATTCCATTTTTTTCCGCCGGCCTAATGGCGGACTTACCACTGCTTTAACACCGACCGCCAGGGTTGTAATGACCACCAATATGCCAAAAGTATCTCAGAGGATATACTCCCTTAGGAGGTAAGTAATATACACAAAATATACACACACAAACCAAAATCAGGTAAGTAACAGTTAGAAAAGTAGTGCAAACAATGTAGAACACAATAGAATGCAATAGATATAAATAGGCCTAGGGGCAACACAAACCATATACTCCAAAAGTGGAATGCAAACCATGAATGGACCCCAGGCCTAGTGTAGTGTGTAGAGGGTCACTGGGAGTGTAAGAAAGCACCAA
Source organism: Pleurodeles waltl (assembly GCF_031143425.1). Taxonomy (NCBI): domain Eukaryota; kingdom Metazoa; phylum Chordata; class Amphibia; order Caudata; family Salamandridae; genus Pleurodeles; species Pleurodeles waltl. The sequence goes on from NC_090439.1 coordinate 228,830,142, forward strand.
GAGTGTCCAAGATACCCCAACCCAAGACCCTGAAAAGTAGGAGTAAAGTTACCCTACTACCCCAGAAAGACAGTAAAGTCGATATAGGGGATTCTGCAAGGACAACAACTGACTGCAAAACACTGAAGATGGATTTCTGGACCTGTAAAGGAAGGAGACCAAGTCCAAGAGTCACGCAAGTGTCCAGGGGGGCAGGAGCCCACTGAACCCCAGATGAACGTGCAAAAGGGCTGCCTCCTGGTGGAAGAAGCTGAAGATTCTGCAACAATGGAAGGTGCCAGGAACTTCTCCTTTGGTCAGAAGATGTCCCATGGCGTGCTGGAGGATGCAGAGTTGTTTCCACGCAGAAAGACTGCAAACAAGCCTTGCTAGCTGCAAGAGTTGCGGTTGAGGATTTTGGGTGCTGCCAGGGCCTAGGAAGGACCAGGAGGTCGCCCCTTGGAGGAGGAGACGGAGGGGGCACTCAGCAACATGGAGAGTCCACGCAGAAGCAGGCAGCACCCGCAGAAGCACCTGAACAGGCACTTAGAAGATCTGAGGACGGCGGCTGTCTCAGAACAACAAAAGAGGGTCCCACGATGTCATCGAGTTGGGCAATGCAGGACGGAGTGCTGGGGACCTGGGCTAGGCTGTGCACAAAGGAAGTCTTGCAAAAGTGCACAGAAGCCTTAGCAGCAGCAGTTCAAGCAGTACACAGGATTACAGTCTGGCGTGGGGAGGCCAGGACTTACCTCCACCAAATTTGGACGGAAGGGCCTCTGGACTGTCGAGGACACTTGGACCCAGCTCCTGTGTCCCAGGGACCACACTCGTCAGGATGAGAGGGGACCCAGAGGACCGGAGATGCTACAATGTTGCTGGTAGTCTTCTTGCTACTTTGTTGCAGTTTTGCAGGCGTACTGGAGTAGTCAGCGGTCGATCCTTGGCAGAAGTTGAAGAGGGAAGTGCAGAGGAACTCTGGTGAGCTCTTGCATTCGTTATCTGGTGAGATACCCACAGAAGAGACCCTAAATAGCCCTCAGAGGAGGATTGGCTTCGGAGGAAGGTAAGCACCTATCAGGAGGGGTCTTTGACGTCACCTGCTGGCACTGGCCACTCAGAGCTGTCCATTGTGCCTTCACACCTCTGCATTCAAGATGGCAGAGGTCTGGGACACACTGGAGGAGCTCTGGGCACCTCCCCTGGGAGGTGCTGATCAGGGGAGTGGTCACTCCCCTTTCCTTGGTCCAGTTTCGCGCCAGAGCAGGGCTGAGCAGATCCCTGAACTGGTTTAGACTTCCTTATGCAAGGAGGGCACCATCTGTGCCCTTCAAAGCATTTCCAGAGGCCAGGAGAGGCTACTCCTCCCAGGCCCTTCACACCTAATTCCAAAGGGAGAGGGTGTAACACCCTCTCTCAGAGGAAATCCTTTGTTCTGGCTTCCTGGGACTGGGCTGCCCAGGCTCCAGGGGGGCAGAAACTTGACTGAGGGGTTGGCAGCAGCGGTAGCTGCAGAGGAGACCCCGGAAAGTTAGTTTGGCAGTACCCGGGCTCTATGCTGAAGACCCGGGGATGCATGGAATTGTCCCCCCAATACCAGAATGGTATTGGGGTGACATTTCCATGATCCTAGACATGGTACATGGCCATGTTCGGAGTTACCATTGTGACGCTACATATAGGTATTGACCTATATGTAGTGCACGTGTGTAATGGTGTCTCTGCACTCACAAAGTCCGGGGAATTTGCCCTGAACAATGTAGGGGCACCTTGGCTAGTGCCAGGGTGCCCACACACTAAGTAACTTTGCACTTAACCTTCACTAAGTGAGGGTTAGACATATAGGTGACTTATAAGTTACTTAAGTGCAGTGTAAAATGGCTGTGAAATAACGTGGACGTTATTTCACTCAGGCTGCAGTGGCAGTCCTGTATAAGAATTGTCTGAGCTCCCTATGGGTGGCAGAAGAAATGCTGCAGCCCATAGGGATCTCCTGGAACCCCAATACCCTGGGTACCTAGGTACCATATACTAAGGAATTAGGAGAGTGTTCCAGTGTGCCAATCAGAATTGGTAAAATTAGTCACTAGCCTGCAGTGACAATTTTAAAAGTAGAGAGAGCATAAACACTGAAGTTCTGGTTAGCGGAGCCTCAGTGATACAGTTAGGCACCACACAGGGAACACATACAGGGCATACTTTATGAGCACTGGGGTCCTGGCTAGCAGGATCCCAGTGACACAGGAAAAAACAAACATACATACAGTAAAAATGGGGGTAACATGCCAGGCAAGATGGTACTTTCCTACACAACCCTCCCCCCACACAAACGAGGGACAATAAGGCTAACCTTGCCCAGATGAGTCTTCATTGTCTAAGTGGAAATATCTGGAGAGTCCATCTGCATTGGAGTGGGCACTCCCAGGTCTATGTTCCACTGTATAGACCATTCTCTGTAGGGAGATGGACCACCTCAACAATTTAGGTTTTTCACCTTTCATTTGTTTTAGCCAAAGTAGAGGTTTGTGGTCTGTCTGAACAATAAAGGGCCATATTTATACTTTTTGACGCACAACTGCGCCAACGCAGTTGTGCGTCAAAAAATTTAACGCCAGCTAATGCCATTCCAAAGCGCCATGCGGGCGCCTTATTTATGGAATGTGGACTGGTGTGCGTAAAAAAAAATGACCCACACCAGGCAGCGCCGGCGTAGGGGAAAATGGAGCTTGGGCGTCAAAAAATGGGGCAAGTCGGTCTGAGGCAAAAAATCTGCCTCAACCCGATTTGCGCCATTTATTTTGACTCCCACCCTCCATTGACATGACTCCTATCTTAGTAAAGACAGGAGTCATGCCCCCTTGCCCAATGGCCATGCCCAGAGGACTTATGTCCCCTGGGCATGGTCATTGGGCATAGTGGCATGTAGGGGGGCACAAATCTGGTCCCCCTATGCCAGAAAAAATAAAATAAAAAATACTTACCTCAACTTACCTCAACGTCCCTGGGATGGGTCCCTCCATCATTGGGTGTCTTCCTGGGGTGGGCAAGGGTGGCAGGGGGAGTTCCAGGGGGCATGGGAGGGCACCTCTGGGCTCCTTCTGAGCCCACAGTTCCCTTAACGCCTGCCCGACCCAGGCCTTAAAAAACGGCGCCCATCAGGCTGTGCGCCGTTTTTTAAGGCCGGCCCCCTCCTGTGCGTCAAAATGACGTCACAGTATAAATATGGGGCACAGGCCTTAAAGTCATTTTTTAGAAGGGAACGCCTACCTTGCATATAATTAACGCAAGGCTGGTTCACCCTTCTAAAAAATGGCGCACATGGTGGAACTTTGACGCCCGCTGCGTCGGACGTCAAAGTATAAATATGGGGCAGTGTTTGCGCCAAATGTGCGTCAAAATTTTTTACGCACATTCGCCGCAAACAGAGTATAAATATGCCCCAAAGTGAGTACCAAACAGGTATGGTCTCAACTTTTTCAGTGCCCAGACCACAGCAAAGGCCTCCCTCTCTATGGCAGACCAACACTTTTCACTAGGGGTCAACCTTCTGCTGATAAAAGCAGCAGGTTGATCCTGGTCCTCAGTATTAAGCTGTGATAGCACTGCCCCAACCCTCAATTCAAAGGCATCAGTATGGACTATGAACCTTTTGGAGTAGCAAGGGCTTTTTAGGACATGTGCAGAGCACATGGCCTGTTTGAGCTCATCAAAAGCTTTTTGACAGCTAGCTGTCCACAATACCTTTTTAGGCATCTTTTTACTAGTGAGGTCATTAAGAGGAGCTGCAATGCAGCCATAATTCTTAATAAACCTCCTATAGTACCCTGTGAGGCCTAAAAAGGCTCTCACCTGGGTTTGAGTTGTAGGCGGGGGCATTCCATAATGGTCTGGATCTTCCCCTGTAGTGGTGCAATCTGTTCCCCACCTACCAGGTGGCCCAGATAAACCACTTTCCCCTGCCCTTTCTGGCACTTTGAGGCCTTGATAGGGAGGTATGCCCTTTGCAGGGCCTCCAAAACTTTCCACAGGTGGACCAGGTGATCATCCCAGGTAGAGCTAAAGACAGCTATATCATCCAGATATGTTGCACTAAAAGCTTCCAACCCTTGCAGGACTGTGTTCACCAACCTTTCAAAAGTGGCAGGTGCATTCTTCAGACCAAAGGGCATCACTGTGAACTGATGGTGCCCTCCAATGGTTGAAAATGCAGTTTTAGGTTTTGCATCTTCTGACAATTTAATCTGCCAATACCCTACAGTTAAGTCAAAAGTGCTCAGATACTTGGCAGAAGCCAGTGTATCAATCAGCTCATCTGCCCTGGGTATAGGGTGAGCATCTGTCTTGGTTACTTGGTTGAGCCCTCTGTAGTCAACACAAAACCTCATCTCTCTTTTACCGTCCTTACTGTGAGGTTTAGGGACAAGCACCACTGAGCTAGCCCATGGGCTTTCTGAAGGTTCAACCACTCCTAAGTCTAATATTTTCTGAACCTCTTGTTTAATGCAGTCCCTGACATGGTCAGGCTGCCTATAAATCTTACTTCTGACAGGTAAACTGTCTCCAGTGTTGAGTGTATGCTCACACCAAGTAGTGGTACCTGGTATCAGTGAGAAGAGTTCTGAAAACTGACTTAAAAGATTTATACAGTTATCTTTCTGCTCAGAAGTAAGACAATCTGCAAGCACTACTCCCTCCACTAAGCCATCAGCTTCAGTGGTGTAGAAGAGATCAGGGAGAGGGTCACTCTCTTCTTCCTGTCCCTCATCAGTTACCATGATCAGGGTGAGAGCAGCCCTGTCATAGTAGGGTTTCAGGCGGTTGACATGGAGCACCCTAAGGGGACTCCTAGCAGTACCAAGGTCTACCAAGTAGGTAACTTCACCCTTTTTCTCAACAATGAGGTGGGGTCCACTCCATTTGTCCTGGAGTGCTCTTGGGGCCACAGGCTCCAATACCCACACCTTCTGTTCTAGGTGGTACTGTCAGGACAGCCTTCTGGTCATGCCATTGCTTTTGCAGCTCATGGCTGGCCTGAAGGTTTTTACTGGCCTTTTTCATGTACTCAGCCATTCGTGATCTTAGGCCAGGTACATAATCCACAATGTCCTGTTTAGGAGCTTTTAAAGGTTTTTAAAGGTTGTTCCCAACCCTCCTTAACAAGATCAAGGCGACCTCTTACAGGGTGCCCAAACAGGAGTTCAAAGGCCACTCCTTTCTGGGGTACCTTTCCTGTAAGCAAAAAGGAGACAAGGTAACAGGACATCCCATATCCATCTGAGTTTTTCAGAGAGTCCCATTATCATAACTTTGAGAGTTTTATTAAACCTCTCAACCAGACCATTTGTTTGTGGATGATAAGGAGTAGTGAACTTGTATGTTACACCACACTGTTTCCACATTGCTTTGAGGTATGCAGACATGAAGTAACTACCTCTGTCTGACACCACTTCCTTAGGGAAGCCCACTCTGGAAAATATTCCCAGGAGGGCCTTTGCCACTGCAGGAGCTGTAGTGGTCCTTAAGGGGATGGCTTCAGGGTACCTAGTGGCATGGTCCACTACCACAAGGATGAACCTATTGCCTGAAGCTGTTGGAGGGTCAAGGGGCCAACTATGTCAACCCCAACCCTTTCAAAGGGCACCCCAACTGCAGGAAGTGGAATTAAAGGGGCCTTTGGAGTGCCACTAGTCTTGCCACTGGCTTGGCAGGTCACACAAGAGCGACAAAACTCTTTAGTGTCCTCTGACATATCAGGCCAGTGAAACAGGGGAACAAGTCTGTCCCAAGTTTTACTTTGGCCCAAATGCCCGGCCAAGGGAATGTCAGGTGCCAAGGTAAGAAGAAATTTTCTGTATTGCAAGGGAATGGCCAATCTCCTGGCAGCTCCAGGTTTAGGGTCCCTTGACTCAGTATACAAGAGGTTGTCTTCCCAATACACCTTATGGCTATTACTGACATCCCCATTCTGCTTTTTGACAGCTTGCTGTCTCAAACCATCTAGTGTGGGACAGGTCTGCTGTGCTACACTCAGCTCTTCCCTAGCGGGCCCCCCCTGCACCCAAATGCTCAGCACTGTCTGCTGCCAGCTCATCTGGCGTAGGTTCTGCACAAGGAGAGGATTCCTCTTCCTCAAAAGGGGAATCTTCTGGAGAGGGAGGGATACGGGGCAAGGATTGACCCTTTCTACACCTAGCTTTTGGGAGCACTTGGTCCATTGTTCCAGGATCCAAGTTTCCCTGTCGTTTTTCCTTTTTGACCCTCCAAGGCCTCCAATGAACATTCTCCAAAGTCTGTCCAGTCTTGAGAGGACTCTTTTCTGGTGTCTCTGAACTTAATCCTGTATTGTTCAGTGGTTAAGCCAAATCCATCCAAGAGTGCATCCTTCAAAACTTTGTAGTTATTAGCATCACTTTCTCTGACAGTAACAAGCCTATCCCTACCCTTACAGGTGAAAGATAGCCACAAGATAGCAGCCCACTGCCTTTGAGGGACCAACTGTACCATACAGGCCCTCTCAAGTGCAGCAAACCACTTGTTGATGTCATCCCCCTCCTTGTAAGGGGGGACTATCTTATGCAGGTTTCTGAAATCTTGCTCTCTAACAGGATTGCTATCAAAAACACTGCTGTTGCCACCATGGGGAACTAATCCCAACCTCTGCCTTTCCCTTTCCGCATCCAGAGATTCCCTTTCTAAGGCCAGCTGCTGCTGTTTAAGCTTCAGCCTGGCCTCTTCCAACCTCAGCTTTCTGAGTTCCCTTTCCATTAAGTTATCCTCAGGGTGGGAGGCTTGGGAATTATGAGACACAGAAAAAATGTGGGAATTGGCAGAGTTGGACCTGTCCCTAACTGGCAGGACCCTAGTAACCTGGCCTTTAGGATTGAAAGGTGCCCTAATAATGTGTGACCCCCTCCCACTACCAGTGTTACTAGGTGGCCTGTTAGCTGGCAGATCCTTGGAAGAACCCTCCCCAGCATCCTCAGGGGACTCCTCTGAGTCTGGCTGGGTACCTCCCTCCTCTACCTCCTTATCCTGGGATGGGCCTGACTGGTTCTGGTCCCTTTCTAGGAGAAGGCTAAGGAGAAGATCTTTTGTAGGAATCTTGCAAATTGCTAAACCTCTTTCAATGCAGAGGCCCCTCAAACTTTTAAAGCTTAATTTCCCATATGTTGCCTGGACAACTGTGGGAGTAAGCTCTACTGCAGACATGACAGAAAAGGTTTAGGACAGAGAGAGAAAAAAAAGTGTTTAGAACTTTAAAAGGAACAGGGAAAAACTTTTGAAAACTTTTGAAAGATTTCAGAAACTTTTCGGAAACTTTTTAGAAAGTTTTAGAAAAGGAAAGTTAAAGTGTTTAGGTTACTGTGTATATTTTGAAATATTTGGTATATGTTTTTCTTATAAAAAACACCAATGACAAAGTGGTAAAGCAGTTACAACTACTTATCCCACCGCTGCCACCAATGTAGGAGGCTGGCCTGGCTTATAGTAGGCACCTTGTGGTACTTACATCTTGTGCCAGGTCCAGTTATCCCCTATTAGTAGATTAGAGGTGTTCTAGCAGCTTAGGCTGATAGAGGTAGCTATAGCAGAGCAGCTTAGGATGAACTAGGAGACATGCAAAGCTCCTACCATACAACTTATATCATATAGCACTATATCATAAGAAACACAATACTCTGAGTTACTAAAAATAAAGGTACTTTATTTTAGTGACAATGTGCCAAAAGTATCTCAGAGGATATACTCCCTTAGGAGGTAAGTAATATACACAAATTATACACACAAACCAAAATCAGGTAAGTAAAACAATTAGAAAAGTAGCGCAAACACTGTAGAACACAAAAGAATGCAATAGAAGACAATAGGCCTAGGGGCAACACAATCCATATACTCCAAAAGTGGAATGCGAACCACAAATGGACCCCAGGCCTAGTGTAGTGTGTAGAGGGTCGCTGGGAGTGTAAGAAAACACTAAGGGTGTCCAAGATACCCCACCCCAAGACCCTAAAAAGTAGGAGTAAAGTTACCCTACTACCCCAGAAAGACAGTAAAGTCAAGACAGGGGATTCTAAAAAAGGCAACAAGTGACTGCAAAGCACTGAAGACGGATTCCTGGACCTGAGGACCTGCAAAGGAAGGGGACCAAGTCCAAGAGTCATGCAAGTGTCCGGGGGGCAAGAGCCCACTAAACCCCGGATGATGGTGCAAAAGGGCTGCCTCCGGGTGGAAGAAGCCGAAGATTCTGCAACAGCTGAAGGTGCCAGGAACTTCTCCTTTGGTCAGAAGATGTCCTACGGAGTGCTGGAGAATGCAGAGTTGTTTCCATGTAGAAAGACCACAAACAAGCCTTGCTAGCTGCAATAGTTGCGGTTGAGGATTTTGGTTGCTGCCAGGGCCCAGGAAGGACCAGGAGGTTGCCCCTTGGAAGAGGAGACAGAGGGGTGCTCAGCAACAGCGAGAGCCCATGCAGAAGCAGGCAGCACCCGCAGAAGCACCTGAACAGGCATTCAGAATATATGAGCACATGGTCGTCTCAGCACAACAAAAGAGGGTCCCACGAAGTCGGAGGTCAACTCAGCGAGTTGGGCAATGCAGGACGGAGTGCTGGGGACATGGGCTGTGCTGTGCACAAAGGAAGTCTTGCAAAAGTGCACAGAAGCCCTAGTAGCTGCATTTCACTCAGCACACAGGATTACTATCTGGCGTGGGGAGACAAGGACTTACCTCCACCAAATTTGGACAGAAGGACCACTGGACTGTTGGGGTCATTTGGATCCAGCTCCTGTGTTTCAGGGACCACGCTCGTCAAGATGAGAGGGGACCCAGAGGACCGGCAATGCAGAAGTTTGGTGCCTGCGCTGGCAGGGAGAAGATTCCGTCGACCCACTGGAGATTTCTTCTTGGCTTCCAGTGCAGGGTGAAGGCAGACCACCCTTAGAACATGCACCACCAGGAAACAGTCATGAAAGCTGGCAGGATTGGGCGCTACAATGCTGCTGGTAGTCTTCTTGCTACTTTGTTGCGGTTTTGCAGGCATCCAGGAGCAGTCAGCGGTCGATCCTTGGCAGAAGAAAAAGAGCGAAGTGCAGAGGAACTCTGGTGAGCTTTTGCATTCGTTATCTAAAGAGAAACCCACAGGAGAGACCCTAAATAGCCCTCAGAGGAGGATTGGCTCTAACCAGGTAAGAGCCTATCAGGAGGGGTCTCTGACGTCACCTGCTAGCACTGGCCACTCAGAGGTCTCCATTGTGCCTTCACACCTCTACATTCAAGATGGCAGAGGTCTGGTACACACTGGAGGAGCTCTGGGCACCACCCCTGGGGTGGTGATGGACAGGGGAGTGGTCACTCCCCTTTCCCTTGTCCAGTTTTGTGCCACAGCAGGGGCTGGGTGATCCCTGAACCGGTGTAGACTGGTTTATGCAAGGATGGCACCATCTGTGCCCTTCAAAGCATTTCCAGAGGTCAGAAGAGGCTACTCCTCTCAGGCCCTTAACACCTATTTCCAAAGGGAGAGGATGTAACACCCTCTCTCAGAGGAAATCCTTTGTTCTACCTTCCTGGGACTGGGCTGCCCAGGCCCCAGGGGGGCTGAAACCTGTCTCAGGGTTGGCAGCAGTGGTAGCTGCAGAGAAAACCCCAGAGAGCTAGTTTGGCAGTACCCGGGATCCATGCCGGAGCCCCAGGGAAGCATGGGATTGTCCCCCCATACCGGAATGGTATGGGGGGACAATTCCAAGATCCTAGACATGTTACATGGCCATGTTCGGAGCTACCATTGTGAAGCTACACATAGGTATTGACCTATATGTAGTTCACGCGTGTAATGGTGTCCCCACACTCACAAAGTCCGGGGAAATAGCCATGAACAATGTGGGGGCACCTTGGCTAGTGCCAGGGTGCCCTCACACTTAGTAACTTTGCACCTTACCTTCACTAAGTGAGGGTTAGACATATAGATGACTTATAAGTTACTTAGGTGCAGTGTAAAATGGCTGTGAAATAACGTGGGTGTTATTTCACTAAAGGCTGCAGTGGCAGTCCTGTGTAAGAATTGTCCGAGCTCCCTATGGGTGGCAAAAGAAATGCTGCAGCCCATAGGGATCTCCTGGAACCCCCATAGCCCTGGGTACCTAGGTACCATATACTAGGGAATTATAAGGGTGTTCCAGTGTGCCAATCAGAATTGGTAAAATTAGTCACTAGCCTGCAGTGACAATTTTAAAAGCAGAGAGAGCATAAACACTGAGGTTCTGGTTAGCAGAGCCTCAGTGGTACAGTTAGGCACCACACAGGGAACACATATAGGCCACAAACATATGAGCACTGTGGTCCTGGTTAGCAGGATCCCAGTGACACATATCAAACACAATGACAACATAGGGTTTCCACTATGAGCACTGGGGCCCAGTGAGACAGGAAAAACACCCTGATATATGCTCACAAACAGGCCAAAAGTGGGGGTAACAAGGCTAGAAAGAGGCTACCTTCCTACTTTCCTGCCTTTGCCCGGGCAAATCTGATGCGCTAAGTAGCACTCTGGCGGCTGTAGTCCGGGCCCTCGCGCCGCCCCCTGTGTCCCTGGGGCAACGCAGTACGGCAGGCAACGTATCCCACATTACGGGAAGACTGGTGCGCTAAGTATCGCTCTGGCGGCTGTCGTACGGGTCCTGGCGCCAGCCCATGCATCCCTGTTTTGGCAGTGGATGTTGTTTGCTATGCCCCAGCAGACCAGGATATCAGTAGGGGGCCCCAGGACGGCACTGGAAACCACCCAAGAACGACAATGCAAACCAACCAAGAGCTTATAAGGATGAAAGGCTGCGTTGATTCTGCCGGGGTTCACATCTGTGATTTGGGCCACGCCACATCAGAGGCCTAAACCAAGCATGTAACTCATAGAACCATCTTGCGTTATAATTATGGTCACATTTTAAACGTAGAAACCATAGAAATGTATCTGTTATATTTAGAGTTGTTTGAAGTAACTATAACTTGTGCCTTATGGTAACTATAACTCTCACCCCCGCCATGCACAGTTATCTCATCAATAATATCACTGCACATGTTACAGTGACATTATCAGTTGTGTTATAAAAGACGTCATGAGTGCTTTAATATCTGGGGTAATTAGCAGTGCATGGCAAAGGTGTGAGTTATAGACATGGATGGATTTGCAGATCCTCTGCGTCCCTCGATATCTATATTTTATAACTTTTAATATCCCAGAAACTACTGAATGGATTTACACCAAATCACAAAAAGCACAATCTGTGCACCAAGATATAGCTTCCTGCACAATTTAAGTCGATTAAGCAGTTTGGACTGTAGGCGTGTCTAAAGACCCTACAGGAAAATAAATGGGGAAAAAGCGTTTTAGGCCCCCCTTTTGTCTCCGTCCCGGGTTGATGGATGACACTGAAACTTTAAAGAAAACAGCTAAACTGGCTGTCGTATTAGTTTTGAAAATGTTTTGAAGATTCATTGAGAAGTTATTCGCAAAAAAAATTATTTTTCCTATGGAAACTAGGTCCTAATATATATATATATATATATATATATATATATATATATATATATCTCAAAACAAGGCCCTTTCAGGGTTAGAGTGACGCATAAATTATGCATAAAACAAAGGAGAACTCTGGGAAGTTCCCAAATTTAGGTGGAGAGCAGCTCTAGTAAGGAGCACCCTGCAACACCAGCGACACTCTAGATTTGCTCACCTTGTTTTGACTTATACTGGGTGCTCCCTTGTGTCTGGACAAAGCTAAACCCCTCTGAAGAGCTCTAATGAGAGCGAAACATGTGTCAGGGGTTGCTTTACTCATTCCAGGTTGGCTTGGATGGTATTTGACCAGTCCAAAGCTGTAATACTGTGCCTGGAGTGGTAAATGACTTTTGTCATTTTACAGCTCGGCGAGGATGACACTGTGTCAATCATATGCTTAAAGATTTTGCTGTACAAATGGCAAAAGACGTTGTCATTATCTAGCTCGGCATGGATAGCACTGTGCTGATCCTATGCTTAAAAACTTTGCTAGATAAGCAGACATTTGAGGTGAGCAAATCTAGAGTGTCGCTGGTGTTACAGGGTGCTCCTTACTAGAGCTGCTCTCCACCTAAATTTGGGAGCTTCCCAGAGTTCTCCTTTGTTTTTTGCATATATATATATATATATATATTTTCACAGAAACAAACAGAAATTAAAGTGATGTTAGGTGAATTCCTCAATGACAACATTAATGTTTTGAACAAAAAAAGCACAGAAACTCAGCAGTTAGATTTAGTAGCACCTCCTATAAAATGCGCCCGCCATGCACTGCTTATGGCCTCACATATGACATCACTCATGACATGTTCTATGACATAATTTATGACATCACTGATGACATCTCAAATGACATCATTGATGACATCTCAAATGACATCATCCAGTCTTCGTTTCCCTGCATATTCCTGTATTCAGAACTCATCTACCCCTTTTTACCCCAGGTCTATGTTCCACTGTATAGACCATTCTCTGTAGGGAGATGGACCACCTCAACAATTTAGGGTTTTCACCTTTCATTTGTTTTAGCCAAAGTAGAGGTTTGTGGTCTGTCTGAACAATAAAGTGAATACCAAACAGGTATGGTCTCAACTTTTTCAGTGCCCAGACCACAGCAAAGGCCTCCCTCTCTATGGCAGACCAACACTTTTCACTAGGGGTCAACCTTCTGCTGATAAAAGCAACAGGTTGATCCTGGTCCTCAGTATTAAGCTGTGATAGCACTGCCCCAACCCTCAATTCAGAGGCATCAGTATGGACTATGAACCTTTTGGAGTAGCAAGGGCTTTTTAGGGCAGGTGCAGAGCACATGGCCTGTTTGAGCTCATCAAAAGCTTTTTGACAGCTAGCTGTCCACAATACCTTTTTAGGCATCTTTTTACTAGTGAGGTCGTTAAGAGGAGCTGCAATGGAGCCATAATTCTTAATAAACCTCCTATAGTACCCTGTGAGGCCTAAAAAGGCTCTCACCGGGTTTGAGTTGTAGGCGGGGGCATTCCATAATGGTCTGGATCTTCCCCTGTAGTGGTGCAATCTGTTCCCCACCTACCAGGTGGCCCAGATAAACCACTTTCCCCTGCCCTTTCTGGCACTTTGAGGCCTTGATAGTGAGGTCTGCCCTTTGCAGGGCCTCCAAAACTTTCCACAGGTGGACCAGGTGATCATCCCAGGTAGAGCTAAAGACAGCTATATCATCCAGATATGCTGCACTAAAAGCTTCCAACCCTTGCAGGACTGTGTTCACCAACCTTTCAAAAGTGGCAGGTGCATTCTTCAGACCAAAGGGCATCACTGTGAACTGATAGTGCCCTCCAATGGTTGAAAATGCAGTTTTAGGTTTTGCATCTTCTGACAATTTAATCTGCCAATACCCTACAGTTAAGTCAAAAGTGCGCAGATACTTGGCAGAAGCCAGTGTATCAATCAGCTCATCTGCCCTGGGTATAGGGTGAGCATCTGTCTTGGTTACTTGGTTGAGCCCTCTGTAGTCAACACAAAACCTCATCTCTCTTTTACCGTCCTTACTGTGAGGTTTAGGGACAAGCACCACTGAGCTAGCCCATGGGCTTTCTGAAGGTTCAACCACTCATAAGTCTAATATTTTCTGAACCTCTTGTTTAATGCAGTCCCTGACATGGTCAGGCTGCCTATAAATCTTACTTTTGACAGGTAAACTGTCTCCAGTGTTGATTGAATGCTCACGCCAAGTAGTGGTACCTGGTATCAGTGAGAAGAGTTCAGAAAACTGACTTAAAAGATTTATACAGTTATCTTTCTGCTCAGCAGTAAGACAATCTGCAAGCACTACTCCCTCCACTAAGCCATCAGCTTCAGTGGTGTAGAAGAGATCAGGGAGAGGGTCACTCTCTTCTTCCTGTCCCTCATCAGTTGCCATGATCAGGGTGAGAGCAGCCCTGTCATAGTAGGGTTTCAGGCGGTTGACCCTTCACCCTTTTTCTCAACAATGAGGTGGGGTCCACTCCATTTGTCCTGGAGTGCTCTTGGGGCCACAGGCTCCAATACCCACACCTTCTGTTCTAGGTGGTACTGTGTCAGGACAGCCTTCTGGTCATGCCATTGCTTTTGCAGCTCATGGCTGGCCTGAAGGTTTTTACTGGCCTTTTTCATGTACTCAGCCATTCGTGATCTTAGGCCAAGTACATAATCCACAATGTCCTGTTTAGGAGCTTTTAAAGGTTGTTCCCAACCCTCCTTAACAAGATCAAGGCGACCTCTTACAGGGTGCCCAAACAGGAGTTCAAAGGGGCTGAAGCCCACTCCTTTCTGGGGTACCTCCCTGTAAGCAAAAAGGAGACAAGGTAACAGGACATCCCATATCCATCTGAGTTTTTCAGAGAGTCCCATTATCATAACTTTGAGAGTTTTATTAAACCTCTCAACCAGACCATTTGTTTGTGGATGATAAGGAGTAGTGAACTTGTATGTTACACCACACTGTTTCCACATTGCTTTGAGGTATGCAGACATGAAGTAACTACCTCTGTCTGACACCACTTCCTTAGGGAAGCCCACTCTGGAAAATATTCCCAGGAGGGCCTTTGCCACTGCAGGAGCTGTAGTGGTCCTTAAGGGGATGGCTTCAGGGTACCTAGCGGCATGGTCCACTACCACAAGGATGAACCTATTGCCTGAAGCTGTTGGAGGGTCAAGGGGCCAACTATGTCAACCCCAACCCTTTCAAAGGGCACCCCAACTGCAGGAAGTGGAATTAAAGGGGCCTTTGGAGTGCCACTAGTCTTGCCACTGGCTTGGCAGGTCACACAAGAGCGACAAAACTCTTTAGTGTCCTCTGACATATCAGGCCAGTGAAACAGGGGAACAAGTCTGTCCCAAGTTTTACTTTGGCCCAAATGCCCAGCCAAGGGAATGTCATGTGCCAAGGTAAGAAGAAACTTTCTGTATTGCAAGGGAATGGCCAATCTCCTGGCAGCTCCAGGTTTAGGGTCCCTTGACTCAGTATACAAGAGGTTGTCTTCCCAATACACCTTATGGCTATTACTGACATCCCCATTCTGCTTTTTGACAGCTTGCTGTCTCAAACCCTCTAGTGTGGGACAGGTCTGTTGTGCTACACTCAGCTCTTCCCTAGCGGGCCCCCCCTCCACCCAAATGCTCAGCAGTGTCTGCTGCCAGCTCATCTGGCGTAGGTTCTGCACAAGGAGAGGATTCCTCTTCCTCAAAAGGGGAATCTTCTGGAGAGGGAGGGATACGGGGCAAGGATTGACCCTTTCTACCCCTAGCTTTTGGGAGCACTTGGTCCATTGTTCCAGGATCCAAGTTTCCCTGTCCTTTTTCCTTTTTGGCCTGAGCCCTTGTTAAAGCAAAACATGCCCAGGAATGCCCAGCATTGCTGCATGAGCCTCCAACTCCACTTCAGCCCAAGCTGATGTGTCCGAATCATTGCCTAGTAAGCAATCTACCGGTAATTCAGTGGCTACCACAAGTATCTTTGGACCAGTAACCCCCCCCCAGTTGAGATTCACAACAGCCATGGGGGGGTAAGTGTGTTATTGTGAGCATCAGTCACTTGGTACTGCTGACCAAGTAGGTATTGATCAGGGTGAACCAGTTTCTCTATAACCATAGTTACACTGGCTCCTGTGTCCCTGTAGGCCTCAACCCCAATACCGTTGATTAGGGGTAGTTGCTTTTACTTACCCATATTAAGGGGACAAGCAATCAAGGTGGCAAAATCAATGCCACCATCAGAGACTAAAACAGCCTCTGTGGTCTCCCTAACAAGACCAACCCCAACTACACTGGCAATAGTGAGCCCAGCTACACCCTTGGATTGGCTATTTGTAGTAGACTTCCCACCACCACTACTATTACTAGGGACACTACAAGTTGCAGTTGGGGTTGTGGTGGTGGGAGGTTTGGTGTTTTTCTTTGGACAAGTGGAATCACTTGCCCAATGGCCTTTTACTTTACATAAATAACACCAAGGCCTTTTCTGATTATTAGAAGAGGATTTGGACCCACCACCCCCAGAGGATTTTTGTGGGCCTGATGAAGACTCAGAATGATTTTTATCTTTGTCCCCACCCTTGTCAGAAGACTTACCATCCTTCTTCTTGCTATCCTTGCCACCTCCTGTATGAACTTTTCTGTTCACTTTTGTTCTGACCCATTTGTCTGCCTTCTTTCCCAATTCTTGGGGAGAGGTCAGATCTGAGTCTACCAAGTACTGGTGCAACAAGTCAGACACACAATTGTTCAAAATATGCTCTCTCAGGATTAGATTATACAGGCTTTCATAGTCAGTCACCTTACTGCCATGTAACCAACCCTCCAAGGCCTCCAATGAACAGTCTACAAAGTCTGTCGAGTCTTGAGAGGACTCTTTTCTGGTGTCTCTGAACTTAATCCTGTATTGTTCAGTGGTTAAGCCAAATCCATCCAAGAGTGCATCCTTCAAAACTTTGTAGTTATTAGCATCACTTTCTCTGACAGTAACAAGCCTATCCCTACCCTTACAGGTGAAAGATAGCCACAAGATAGCAGCCCACTGCCTTTGAGGGACCAACTGTACCATACAGGCCCTCTCAAGTGCAGCAAACCACTTGTTGATGTCATCCCCCTCCTTGTAAGGGGGGACTAACTTATGCAGGTTTCTGAAATCTTGCTCTCTAACAGGATTGCTATAAAAAACACTGCTGTTGCCACCATGGGGAACTAATCCCAACCTCTGCCTTTCCCTTTCCGCATCCAGAGATTCCCTTTCTAAGGCCAGCTGCTGCTGTTTAAGCTTCAGCCTGGCCTCTTCCAACCTCACCTTTCTGAGTTCCCTTTCCATTAAGTTATCCTCAGGGTGGGAGGCTTGGGAATTATGAGACACAGAAAAAATGTGGGAATTGGCAGAGTTGGACCTGTCCCTAACTGGCAGGACCCTAGTAACCTGGCCTTTAGGATTGAAAGGTGACCTAATAATGTGTGACCCCCTCCCACTACCAGTGTTACTAGGTGGCCTGTTAGCTGGCAGATCCTTGGAAGAACCCTCCCCAGCATCCTCAGGGGACTCCTCTGAGTCTGGCTGGGTACCTCCCTCCTCTACCTCCTTATCCTGGGATGGGCCAGACTGGTTCTGGTCACTTTCTAGGAGAAGGCTAAGGAGAAGATCTTTTGTAGGAATCTTACAAATTGCTAAACCTCTTTCAATGCAGAGGCCCCTCAAACTTTTAAAGTTTAATTTCCCATATGTTGCCTGGACAACTGTGGGAGTAAGCTCTACTGCAGACATGACAGAAAAGGTTTAGGACAGAGAGAGAAAAAAAAGCTTTTAGAACTTTTAAAAGAACAGGGAAAAACTTTTTCAAACTTTTTCAAACTTTTGAAAGTTTTCAGAAAGTTTTCAGAAACATTTTAGAACGTTATAGAAAAGGAAAGTTAAAGTGTTTAGGTTACTGTGTATATTCTGAAATATTTGGTATATGTTTTTCTTATAAAAAACACCAATGACAAAGTGGTAAAGCAGTTACAAGTACTTATCCCACCGCTGCCACCAATGTAGGAGGCTGGCCTGGCTTATAGAAGGTACCTTGTGGTACTTACACCTTGTGCCAGGTCCAGTTATCCCTTATTAGTAGATTAGAGGTGTTCTAGCAGATTAGGCTGATAGAGGTAGCTATAGCAGAGCAGCTTAGGCTGAACTAGGAGAAATGCAAAGCTCCTACCATACCACTTAAATCATATAGCACTATATCATAAGAAACACAATACTCTGAGTTACTAAAAATAAAGGTACTTTATTTTAGTGACAATGTGCCAAAAGTATCTCAGAGGATATACTCCCTTAGGAGGTAAGTAATATACACAAATTATACACACAAACCAAAATCAGGTAAGTAAAACAATTAGAAAAGTAGTGCAAACACTGTAGAACACAAAAGAATGCAATAGAAGACAATAGGCCTAGGGGCAACACAAACCATATACTCCAAAAGTGGAATGCGAACCACAAATAGACCCCAGGCCTAGTGTAGTGTGTAGAGGGTCGCTGGGAGTGTAAGAAAACACTAAGGGTGTCCAAGATACCCCACCCCAAAACCCTAAAAAGTAGGAGTAAAGTTACCCTACTACCCCAGAAAGACAGTAAAGTCAAGACGGGGGATTCTAAAAAAGGCAACAAGTGACTGCAAAGCACTGAAGACGGATTCCTGGACCTGAGGACCTGCAAAGGAAGGGGACCAAGTCCAAGAGTCATGCAAGTGTCCGGGGGGGGCAAGAGCCCACTAAACCCCGGATGGTGGTGCAAAAGGGCTGCCTCCGGGTGGAAGAAGCCGAAGATTCTGCAACAGCTGAAGGTGCCAGGAACTTCTCCTTTGGTCAGAAGATGTCCTACGGAGTGCTGGAGGATGCAGAGTTGTTTCCACGTAGAAAGACCACAAACAAGCCTTGCTAGCTGCAATAGTTTCAGTTGAGGATTTTGGTTGCTGCCAGGGCCCAGGAAGGACCAGGAGGTTGCCCCTTGGAGGAGGAGACAGAGGGGTGCTCAGCAACAGCGAGAGCCCATGCAGAAGCAGGCAGCACCCGCAGAAGCACCTGAACAGGCGTTCAGAATATCTGAGCACGTGGTCATCTCAGCACAACAAAAGAGGGTCCCACGAAGTCGGAGGTCAACTCAGCGAGTTTGGGCTATGCAGGACGGAGTGCTGGGGACCTGGGCTGTGCTGTGCACAAAGGAAGACTTGCAAAAGTGCACAGAAGCCCTAGTAGCTGCAGTTCACTCAGTACACAGGATTACTATCTGGCGTGGGGAGGCAAGGACTTACCTCCACCAAATTTAGACAGAAGGACCACTGGACTGTCGGGGTCATTTGGATCCAGCTCCTGTGTTTCAGGGACCACGCTCGTCAAGATGAGAGGGGACCCAGAGGACCGGCGATGCAGAAGTTTGGTGCCTGCGCTGGCAGGGAGAAGATTCCGTCGACTCACTAGAGATTTCTTCTTGGCTTCCAGTGCAGGGTGAAGGCAGACCACCCTTAGAGCATGCACCACCAGGAAACAGTCATGAAAGCTGGCAGGATTGGGCGCTACAATGCTGCTGGTAGTCTTCTTGCAGGCGTCCAGGAGCAGTCAAGCGGTCGATCCTTGGCAGAAGTCAAAGAGCGAAGTGCAGAGGAACTCTGGTGAGCTTTTGCATTCGTTATCTAAAGAGAAACCCACAGGAGAGACCCTAAATAGCCCTCAGAGGAGGATTGGCTCTAACCAGGTAAGAGCCTATCAGGAGGGGTCTCTGACGTCACCTGCTAGCACTGGCCACTCAGAGGTCTCCATTGTGCCTTCACACCTCTGCATTCAAGATGGCAGAGGTCTGGGACACACTGGAGGAGCTCTGGGCACCAGCCCTGGGGTGGTGATGGACAGGGGAGTGGTCACTCCCCTTTCCCTTGTCCAGTTTTGTGCCAGAGCAGGGGCTGGGGGATCCTTGAACCGGTGTAGACTGGTTTATGCAAGGAGGGCACCATCTGTGCAATTCAAAGCATTTCCAGAGGCCAGAAGAGGCTACTCCTCTCAGGCCCTTAACACCTATTTCCAAAGGGAGAGGATGTAACACCCTCTCTCAGAGGAAATCCTTTGTTCTACCTTCCTGGGACTGGGCTGCCCAGGCCCCAGGGGGGCTGAAACCTGTCTCAGGGTTGGCAGCAGTGGTAGCTGCAGAGAAAACCCCAGAGAGCTAGTTTGGCAGTACCCGGGATCCATGCCGGAGCCCCAGGGAAGCATGGGATTGTCCCCCCATACCGGAATGGTATGGGGGGACAATTCCAAGATCCTAGACATGTTACATGGCCATGTTCGGAGCTACCATTGTGAAGCTACACATAGGTATTGACCTATATGTAGTTCACGCGTGTAATGGTGTCCCCACACTCACAAAGTCCGGGGAAATAGCCATGAACAATGTGGGGGCACCTTGGCTAGTGCCAGGGTGCCCTCACACTTAGTAACTTTGCACCTTACCTTCACTAAGTGAGGGTTAGACATATAGATGACTTATAAGTTACTTAGGTGCAGTGTAAAATGGCTGTGAAATAACGTGGGTGTTATTTCACTAAAGGCTGCAGTGGCAGTCCTGTGTAAGAATTGTCCGAGCTCCCTATGGGTGGCAAAAGAAATGCTGCAGCCCATAGGGATCTCCTGGAACCCCCATAGCCCTGGGTACCTAGGTACCATATACTAGGGAATTATAAGGGTGTTCCAGTGTGCCAATCAGAATTGGTAAAATTAGTCACTAGCCTGCAGTGACAATTTTAAAAGCAGAGAGAGCATAAACACTGAGGTTCTGGTTAGCAGAGCCTCAGTGGTACAGTTAGGCACCACACAGGGAACACATATAGGCCACAAACATATGAGCACTGTGGTCCTGGTTAGCAGGATCCCAGTGACACATATCAAACACAATGACAACATAGGGTTTCCACTATGAGCACTGGGGCCCAGTGAGACAGGAAAAACACCCTGATATATGCTCACAAACAGGCCAAAAGTGGGGGTAACAAGGCTAGAAAGAGGCTACCTTCCTACTTTCCTGCCTTTGCCCGGGCAAATCTGATGCGCTAAGTAGCACTCTGGCGGCTGTAGTCCGGGCCCTCGCGCCGCCCCCTGTGTCCCTGGGGCAACGCAGTACGGCAGGCAACGTATCCCACGTTACGGGAAGACTGGTGCGCTAAGTATCGCTCTGGCGGCTGTCGTACGGGTCCTGGCGCCAGCCCATGCATCCCTGTTTTGGCAGTGGATGTTGTTTGCTATGCCCCAGCAGACCAGGATATCAGTAGGGGGCCCCAGGACGGCACTGCAAAGCACCCAAGAACGACAATGCAAACCAACCAAGAGCTTATAAGGATGAAAGGCTGCGTTGATTCTGCCGGGGTTCACATCTGTGATTTGGGCCACGCCACATCAGAGGCCTAAACCAAGCATGTAACTCATAGAACCATCTTGCGTTATAATTATGGTCACATTTTAAACGTAGAAACCATAGAAATGTATCTGTTATATTTAGAGTTGTTTGAAGTAACTATAACTTGTGCCTTATGGTAACTATAACTCTCACCCCCGCCATGCAGAGTTATCTCATCAATAATATCACTGCACATGTTACAGTGACATTATCAGTTGTGTTATAAAAGACGTCATGAGTGCTTTAATATCTGGGGTAATTAGCAGTGCATGGCAAAGGTGTGAGTTATAGACATGGATGGATTTGCAGATCCTCTGCGTCCCTCGATATCTATATTTTATAACTTTTAATATCCCAGAAACTACTGAATGGATTTACACCAAATCACAAAAAGCACAATCTGTGCACCAAGATATAGCTTCCTGCACAATTTAAGTCGATTAAGCAGTTTGGACTGTAGGCGTGTCTAAAGACCCTACAGGAAAATAAATGGGGAAAAAGCGTTTTAGGCCCCCCTTTTGTCTCCGTCCCGGGTTGATGGATGACACTGAAACTTTAAAGAAAACAGCTAAACTGGCTGTCGTATTAGTTTTGAAAATGTTTTGAAGATTCATTGAGAAGTTATTCGCGAAAAAATGTATTTTTCCTATGGAAACTAGGTCCTAATATATATATATATATATATATATATATATATATATATATATATATATATATATATATCTCAAAACAAGGCCCTTTCAGGGTTAGAGTGACGCATAAATTATGCAAAAAACAAAGGAGAACTCTGGGAAGTTCCCAAATTTAGGTGGAGAGCAGCTCTAGTAAGGAGCACCCTGCAACACCAGCGACACTCTAGATTTGCTCACCTTGTTTTGACTTATACTGGGTGCTCCCTTGTGTCTGGACAAAGCTAAACCCCTCTGAAGAGCTCTAATGAGAGCGAAACATGTGTCAGGGGTTGCTTTACTCATTCCAGGTTGGCTTGGATGGTATTTGACCAGTCCAAAGCTGTAATACTGTGCCTGGAGTGGTAAATGACTTTTGTCATTTTACAGCTCGGCGAGGATGACACTGTGTCAATCATATGCTTAAAGATTTTGCTGTACAAATGGCAAAAGACGTTGTCATTATCTAGCTCGGCATGGATAGCACTGTGCTGATCCTATGCTTAAAAACTTTGCTAGATAAGCAGACATTTGAGGTGAGCAAATCTAGAGTGTCGCTGGTGTTACAGGGTGCTCCTTACTAGAGCTGCTCTCCACCTAAATTTGGGAGCTTCCCAGAGTTCTCCTTTGTTTTTTGCATATATATATATATATATATATATATTTTCACAGAAACAAACAGAAATTAAAGTGATGTTAGGTGAATTCCTCAATGACAACATTAATGTTTTGAACAAAAAAAGCACAGAAACTCAGCAGTTAGATTTAGTAGCACCTCCTATAAAATGCGCCCGCCATGCACTGCTTATGGCCTCACATATGACATCACTCATGACATGTTCTATGACATAATTTATGACATCACTGATGACATCTCAAATGACATCATTGATGACATCTCAAATGACATCATCCAGTCTTCGTTTCCCTGCATATTCCTGTATTCAGAACTCATCTACCCCTTTTTACCCCAGGTCTATGTTCCACTGTATAGACCATTCTCTGTAGGGAGATGGACCACCTCAACAATTTAGGGTTTTCACCTTTCATTTGTTTTAGCCAAAATAGAGGTTTGTGGTCTGTCTGAACAATAAAGTGAATACCAAACAGGTATGGTCTCAACTTTTTCAGTGCCCAGACCACAGCAAAGGCCTCCCTCTCTATGGCAGACCAACACTTTTCACTAGGGGTCAACCTTCTGCTGATAAAAGCAACAGGTTGATCCTGGTCCTCAGTATTAAGCTGTGATAGCACTGCCCCAACCCTCAATTCAGAGGCATCAGTATGGACTATGAACCTTTTGGAGTAGCAAGGGCTTTTTAGGGCAGGTGCAGAGCACATGGCCTGTTTGAGCTCATCAAAAGCTTTTTGACAGCTAGCTGTCCACAATACCTTTTTAGGCATCTTTTTACTAGTGAGGTCGTTAAGAGGAGCTGCAATGGAGCCATAATTCTTAATAAACCTCCTATAGTACCCTGTGAGGCCTAAAAAGGCTCTCACCGGGTTTGAGTTGTAGGCGGGGGCATTCCATAATGGTCTGGATCTTCCCCTGTAGTGGTGCAATCTGTTCCCCACCTACCAGGTGGCCCAGATAAACCACTTTCCCCTGCCCTTTCTGGCACTTTGAGGCCTTGATAGTGAGGTCTGCCCTTTGCAGGGCCTCCAAAACTTTCCACAGGTGGACCAGGTGATCATCCCAGGTAGAGCTAAAGACAGCTATATCATCCAGATATGCTGCACTAAAAGCTTCCAACCCTTGCAGGACTGTGTTCACCAACCTTTCAAAAGTGGCAGGTGCATTCTTCAGACCAAAGGGCATCACTGTGAACTGATAGTGCCCTCCAATGGTTGAAAATGCAGTTTTAGGTTTTGCATCTTCTGACAATTTAATCTGCCAATACCCTACAGTTAAGTCAAAAGTGCGCAGATACTTGGCAGAAGCCAGTGTATCAATCAGCTCATCTGCCCTGGGTATAGGGTGAGCATCTGTCTTGGTTACTTGGTTGAGCCCTCTGTAGTCAACACAAAACCTCATCTCTCTTTTACCGTCCTTACTGTGAGGTTTAGGGACAAGCACCACTGAGCTAGCCCATGGGCTTTCTGAAGGTTCAACCACTCATAAGTCTAATATTTTCTGAACCTCTTGTTTAATGCAGTCCCTGACATGGTCAGGCTGCCTATAAATCTTACTTTTGACAGGTAAACTGTCTCCAGTGTTGATTGAATGCTCACGCCAAGTAGTGGTACCTGGTATCAGTGAGAAGAGTTCAGAAAACTGACTTAAAAGATTTATACAGTTATCTTTCTGCTCAGCAGTAAGACAATCTGCAAGCACTACTCCCTCCACTAAGCCATCAGCTTCAGTGGTGTAGAAGAGATCAGGGAGAGGGTCACTCTCTTCTTCCTGTCCCTCATCAGTTGCCATGATCAGGGTGAGAGCAGCCCTGTCATAGTAGGGTTTCAGGCGGTTGACATGGAGCACCCTAAGGGGACTCCTAGCAGTGCCAAGGTCTACCAAGTAGGTAACTTCACCCTTTTTCTCAACAATGAGGTGGGGTCCACTCCATTTGTCCTGGAGTGCTCTAGGGGCCACAGGCTCCAATAACCACACCTTCTGTTCTAGGTGGTACTGTGTCAGGACAGCCTTCTGGTCATGCCATTGCTTTTGCAGCTCATGGCTGGCCTGAAGGTTTTTACTGGCCTTTTTCATGTACTCAGCCATTCGTGATCTTAGGCCAAGTACATAATCCACAATGTCCTGTTTAGGAGCTTTTAAAGGTTGTTCCCAACCCTCCTTAACAAGATCAAGGCGACCTCTTACAGGGTGCCCAAACAGGAGTTCAAAGGGGCTGAAGCCCACTCCTTTCTGGGGTACCTCCCTGTAAGCAAAAAGGAGACAAGGTAACAGGACATCCCATATCCATCTGAGTTTTTCAGAGAGTCCCATTATCATAACTTTGAGAGTTTTATTAAACCTCTCAACCAGACCATTTGTTTGTGGATGATAAGGAGTAGTGAACTTGTATGTTACACCACACTGTTTCCACATTGCTTTGAGGTATGCAGACATGAAGTAACTACCTCTGTCTGACACCACTTCCTTAGGGAAGCCCACTCTGGAAAATATTCCCAGGAGGGCCTTTGCCACTGCAGGAGCTGTAGTGATCCTTAAGGGGATGGCTTCAGGGTACCTAGTGGCATGGTCCACTACCACAAGGATGAACCTATTGCCTGAAGCTGTTGGAGGGTCAAGGGGCCAACTATGTCAACCCCAACCCTTTCAAAGGGCACCCCAACTGCAGGAAGTGGAATTAAAGGGGCCTTTGGAGTGCCACTAGTCTTGCCACTGGCTTGGCAGGTCACACAAGAGCGACAAAACTCTTTAGTGTCCTCTGACATATCAGGCCAGTGAAACAGGGGAACAAGTCTGTCCCAAGTTTTACTTTGGCCCAAATGCCCAGCCAAGGGAATGTCATGTGCCAAGGTAAGAAGAAACTTTCTGTATTGCAAGGGAATGGCCAATCTCCTGGCAGCTCCAGGTTTAGGGTCCCTTGACTCAGTATACAAGAGGTTGTCTTCCCAATACACCTTATGGCTATTACTGACATCCCCATTCTGCTTTTTGACAGCTTGCTGTCTCAAACCCTCTAGTGTGGGACAGGTCTGCTGTGCTACACTCAGCTCTTCCCTAGCGGGCCCCCCCTCCACCCAAATGCTCAGCAGTGTCTGCTGCCAGCTCATCTGGCGTAGGTTCTGCACAAGGAGAGGATTCCTCTTCCTCAAAAGGGGAATCTTCTGGAGAGGGAGGGATACGGGGCAAGGATTGACCCTTTCTACCCCTAGCTTTTGGGAGCACTTGGTCCATTGTTCCAGGATCCAAGTTTCCCTGTCCTTTTTCCTTTTTGGCCTGAGCCCTTGTTAAAGCAAAACATGCCCAGGAATGCCCAGCATTGCTGCATGAGCCTCCAACTCCACTTCAGCCCAAGCTGATGTGTCCGAATCATTGCCTAGTAAGCAATCTACCGGTAATTCAGTGGCTACCACAAGTATCTTTGGACCAGTAACCCCCCCCCCAGTTGAGATTCACAACAGCCATGGGGGGGTAAGTGTGTTATTGTGAGCATCAGTCACTTGGTACTGCTGACCAAGTAGGTATTGATCAGGGTGAACCAGTTTCTCTATAACCATAGTTACACTGGCTCCTGTGTCCCTGTAGGCCTCAACCCCAATACCGTT
The DNA here is from genome assembly GCF_031143425.1 of Pleurodeles waltl. Classification (NCBI taxonomy): domain Eukaryota; kingdom Metazoa; phylum Chordata; class Amphibia; order Caudata; family Salamandridae; genus Pleurodeles; species Pleurodeles waltl. The sequence goes on from NC_090439.1 coordinate 228,856,000, forward strand.
GATTAGGGGTAGTTGCTTTTACTTACCCATATTAAGGGGACAAGCAATCAAGGTGGCAAAATCAATGCCACCATCAGAGACTAAAACAGCCTCTGTGGTCTCCCTAACAAGACCAACCCCAACTACACTGGCAATAGTGAGCCCAGCTACACCCTTGGATTGGCTATTTGTAGTAGACTTCCCACCACCACTACTATTACTAGGGACACTACAGGTTGCAGTTGGGGTTGTGGTGGTGGGAGGTTTGGTGTTTTTCTTTGGACAAGTGGAATCACTTGCCCAATGGCCTTTTACTTTACATAAATAACACCAAGGCCTTTTCTGATTATTAGAAGAGGATTTGGACCCACCACCCCCAGAGGATTTTTGCGGGCCTGATGAAGACTCAGAATGATTTTTATCTTTGTCCCCACCCTTGTCAGAAGACTTACCATCCTTCTTCTTGCTATCCTTGCCACCTCCTGTATGAACTTTTCTGTTCACTTTTGTTCTGACCCATTTGTCTGCCTTCTTTCCCAATTCTTGGGGAGAGGTCAGATCTGAGTCTACCAAGTACTGGTGCAACAAGTCAGACACACAATTGTTCAAAATATGCTCTCTCAGGATTAGATTATACAGGCTTTCATAGTCAGTCACCTTACTGCCATGTAACCAACCCTCCAAGGCCTCCAATGAACAGTCTACAAAGTCTGTCGAGTCTTGAGAGGACTCTTTTCTGGTGTCTCTGAACTTAATCCTGTATTGTTCAGTGGTTAAGCCAAATCCATCCAAGAGTGCATCCTTCAAAACTTTGTAGTTATTAGCATCACTTTCTCTGACAGTAACAAGCCTATCCCTACCCTTACAGGTGAAAGATAGCCACAAGATAGCAGCCCACTGCCTTTGAGGGACCAACTGTACCATACAGGCCCTCTCAAGTGCAGCAAACCACTTGTTGATGTCATCCCCCTCCTTGTAAGGGGGGACTAACTTATGCAGGTTTCTGAAATCTTGCTCTCTAACAGGATTGCTATAAAAAACACTGCTGTTGCCACCATGGGGAACTAATCCCAACCTCTGCCTTTCCCTTTCCGCATCCAGAGATTCCCTTTCTAAGGCCAGCTGCTGCTGTTTAAGCTTCAGCCTGGCCTCTTCCAACCTCACCTTTCTGAGTTCCCTTTCCATTAAGTTATCCTCAGGGTGGGAGGCTTGGGAATTATGAGACACAGAAAAAATGTGGGAATTGGCAGAGTTGGACCTGTCCCTAACTGGCAGGACCCTAGTAACCTGGCCTTTAGGATTGAAAGGTGACCTAATAATGTGTGACCCCCTCCCACTACCAGTGTTACTAGGTGGCCTGTTAGCTGGCAGATCCTTGGAAGAACCCTCCCCAGCATCCTCAGGGGACTCCTCTGAGTCTGGCTGGGTACCTCCCTCCTCTACCTCCTTATCCTGGGATGGGCCAGACTGGTTCTGGTCACTTTCTAGGAGAAGGCTAAGGAGAAGATCTTTTGTAGGAATCTTACAAATTGCTAAACCTCTTTCAATGCAGAGGCCCCTCAAACTTTTAAAGTTTAATTTCCCATATGTTGCCTGGACAACTGTGGGAGTAAGCTCTACTGCAGACATGACAGAAAAGGTTTAGGACAGAGAGAGAAAAAAAAGCTTTTAGAACTTTTAAAAGAACAGGGAAAAACTTTTTCAAACTTTTTCAAACTTTTGAAAGTTTTCAGAAAGTTTTCAGAAACTTTTTAGAACGTTATAGAAAAGGAAAGTTAAAGTGTTTAGGTTACTGTGTATATTCTGAAATATTTGGTATATGTTTTTCTTATAAAAAACACCAATGACAAAGTGGTAAAGCAGTTACAAGTACTTATCCCACCGCTGCCACCAATGTAGGAGGCTGGCCTGGCTTATAGAAGGTACCTTGTGGTACTTACACCTTGTGCCAGGTCCAGTTATCCCTTATTAGTAGATTAGAGGTGTTCTAGCAGATTAGGCTGATAGAGGTAGCTATAGCAGAGCAGTTTAGGCTGAACTAGGAGAAATGCAAAGCTCCTACCATACCACTTAAATCATATAGCACTATATCATAAGAAACACAATACTCTGAGTTACTAAAAATAAAGGTACTTTATTTTAGTGACAATGTGCCAAAAGTATCTCAGAGGATATACTCCCTTAGGAGGTAAGTAATATACACAAATTATACACACAAACCAAAATCAGGTAAGTAAAACAATTAGAAAAGTAGTGCAAACACTGTAGAACACAAAAGAATGCAATAGAAGACAATAGGCCTAGGGGCAACACAAACCATATACTCCAAAAGTGGAATGCGAACCACAAATAGACCCCAGGCCTAGTGTAGTGTGTAGAGGGTCGCTGGGAGTGTAAGAAAACACTAAGGGTGTCCAAGATACCCCACCCCAAAACCCTAAAAAGTAGGAGTAAAGTTACCCTACTACCCCAGAAAGACAGTAAAGTCAAGACGGGGGATTCTAAAAAAGGCAACAAGTGACTGCAAAGCACTGAAGACGGATTCCTGGACCTGAGGACCTGCAAAGGAAGGGGACCAAGTCCAAGAGTCATGCAAGTGTCCGGGGGGGGCAAGAGCCCACTAAACCCCGGATGGTGGTGCAAAAGGGCTGCCTCCGGGTGGAAGAAGCCGAAGATTCTGCAACAGCTGAAGTTGCCAGGAACTTCTCCTTTGGTCAGAAGATGTCCTACGGAGTGCTGGAGGATGCAGAGTTGTTTCCACGTAGAAAGACCACAAACAAGCCTTGCTAGCTGCAATAGTTTCAGTTGAGGATTTTGGTTGCTGCCAGGGCCCAGGAAGGACCAGGAGGTTGCCCCTTGGAGGAGGAGACAGAGGGGTGCTCAGCAACTGCGAGAGCCCATGCAGAAGCAGGCAGCACCCGCAGAAGCACCTGAACAGGCGTTCAGAATATCTGAGCACGTGGTCGTCTCAGCACAACAAAAGAGGGTCCCACGAAGTCGGAGGTCAACTCAGCGAGTTTGGGCTATGCAGGACGGAGTGCTGGGGACCTGGGCTGTGCTGTGCACAAAGGAAGACTTGCAAAAGTGCACAGAAGCCCTAGTAGGTGCAGTTCACTCAGTACACAGGATTACTATCTGGCGTGGGGAGGCAAGGACTTACCTCCACCAAATTTAGACAGAAGGACCACTGGACTGTCGGGGTCATTTGGATCCAGCTCCTGTGTTTCAGGGACCACGCTCGTCAAGATGAGAGGGGACCCAGAGGACCGGCGATGCAGAAGTTTGGTGCCTGCGCTGGCAGGGAGAAGATTCCGTCGACTCACTAGAGATTTCTTCTTGGCTTCCAGTGCAGGGTGAAGGCAGACCACCCTTAGAGCATGCACCACCAGGAAACAGTCATGAAAGCTGGCAGGATTGGGCGCTACAATGCTGCTGGTAGTCTTCTTGCAGGCGTCCAGGAGCAGTCAAGCGGTCGATCCTTGGCAGAAGTCAAAGAGCGAAGTGCAGAGGAACTCTGGTGAGCTTTTGCATTCGTTATCTAAAGAGAAACCCACAGGAGAGACCCTAAATAGCCCTCAGAGGAGGATTGGCTCTAACCAGGTAAGAGCCTATCAGGAGGGGTCTCTGACGTCACCTGCTAGCACTGGCCACTCAGAGGTCTCCATTGTGCCTTCACACCTCTGCATTCAAGATGGCAGAGGTCTGGGACACACTGGAGGAGCTCTGGGCACCAGCCCTGGGGTGGTGATGGACAGGGGAGTGGTCACTCCCCTTTCCCTTGTCCAGTTTTGTGCCAGAGCAGGGGCTGGGGGATCCTTGAACCGGTGTAGACTGGTTTATGCAAGGAGGGCACCATCTGTGCAATTCAAAGCATTTCCAGAGGCCAGAAGAGGCTACTCCTCTCAGGCCCTTAACACCTATTTCCAAAGGGAGAGGATGTAACACCCTCTCTCAGAGGAAATCCTTTGTTCTACCTTCCTGGGACTGGGCTGCCCAGGCCCCAGGGGGGCTGAAACCTGTCTCAGGGTTGGCAGCAGTGGTAGCTGCAGAGAAAACCCCAGAGAGCTAGTTTGGCAGTACCCGGGATCCATGCCGGAGCCCCAGGGAAGCATGGGATTGTCCCCCCATACCGGAATGGTATGGGGGGACAATTCCAAGATCCTAGACATGTTACATGGCCATGTTCGGAGCTACCATTGTGAAGCTACACATAGGTATTGACCTATATGTAGTTCACGCGTGTAATGGTGTCCCCACACTCACAAAGTCCGGGGAAATAGCCATGAACAATGTGGGGGCACCTTGGCTAGTGCCAGGGTGCCCTCACACTTAGTAACTTTGCACCTTACCTTCACTAAGTGAGGGTTAGACATATAGATGACTTATAAGTTACTTAGGTGCAGTGTAAAATGGCTGTGAAATAACGTGGGTGTTATTTCACTAAAGGCTGCAGTGGCAGTCCTGTGTAAGAATTGTCCGAGCTCCCTATGGGTGGCAAAAGAAATGCTGCAGCCCATAGGGATCTCCTGGAACCCCCATAGCCCTGGGTACCTAGGTACCATATACTAGGGAATTATAAGGGTGTTCCAGTGTGCCAATCAGAATTGGTAAAATTAGTCACTAGCCTGCAGTGACAATTTTAAAAGCAGAGAGAGCATAAACACTGAGGTTCTGGTTAGCAGAGCCTCAGTGGTACAGTTAGGCACCACACAGGGAACACATATAGGCCACAAACATATGAGCACTGTGGTCCTGGTTAGCAGGATCCCAGTGACACATATCAAACACAATGACAACATAGGGTTTCCACTATGAGCACTGGGGCCCAGTGAGACAGGAAAAACACCCTGATATATGCTCACAAACAGGCCAAAAGTGGGGGTAACAAGGCTAGAAAGAGGCTACCTTCCTACTTTCCTGCCTTTGCCCGGGCAAATCTGATGCGCTAAGTAGCACTCTGGCGGCTGTAGTCCGGGCCCTCGCGCCGCCCCCTGTGTCCCTGGGGCAACGCAGTACGGCAGGCAACGTATCCCACGTTACGGGAAGACTGGTGCGCTAAGTATCGCTCTGGCGGCTGTCGTACGGGTCCTGGCGCCAGCCCATGCATCCCTGTTTTGGCAGTGGATGTTGTTTGCTATGCCCCAGCAGACCAGGATATCAGTAGGGGGCCCCAGGACGGCACTGCAAAGCACCCAAGAACGACAATGCAAACCAACCAAGAGCTTATAAGGATGAAAGGCTGCGTTGATTCTGCCGGGGTTCACATCTGTGATTTGGGCCACGCCACATCAGAGGCCTAAACCAAGCATGTAACTCATAGAACCATCTTGCGTTATAATTATGGTCACATTTTAAACGTAGAAACCATAGAAATTCATCTGTTATATTTAGAGTTGTTTCAAGTAACTATAACTTGTGCCCTATGGTAACTATAACTCTCACCCCCGCCATGCACAGTTATCTCATCAATAATATCACTGCACATGTTACAGTGACATTATCAGTTGTGTTATAAAAGACGTCATGAGTGCTTTAATATCTGGGGTAATTAGCAGTGCATGGCAAAGGTGTGAGTTATAGACATGGATGGATTTGCAGATCCTCTGCGTCCCTCGATATCTATATTTTATAACTTTTAATATCCCAGAAACTACTGAATGGAGTTACACCAAATCACAAAAAGCACAATCTGTGCACCAAGATATAGCTTCCTGCACAATTTAAGTCGATTAAGCAGTTTGGACTGTAGGCGTGTCTAAAGACCCTACAGGAAAATAAATGGGGAAAAAGCGTTTTAGGCCCCCCTTTTTGCTCTGTCCCGGGTTAATGGATGACACTGAAACTTTAAAGAAAACAGCTAAACTGGCTGTCGTATTAGTTTTGAAAATGTTGTGAAGATTCATTGAGAAGTTATTCGCGAAAAAATATATTTTTCCTATGGAAACTAGGTCCTAATATATATATATATATATATATCAAAACAAGGCCCTTTCAGGGTTAGAGTGACGCATAAATTATGCAAAAAACAAAGGAGAACTCTGGGAAGTTCCCAAATTTAGGTGGAGAGCAGCTCTAGTGAGGAGTACCCTGCAGCACCAGCGACACTCTAGATTTGCTCACCTTGTTTTGACTTATACTGGGTGCTCTCTTGTGTCTGGACAAAGCTAAACCCCTCTGAAGCGCTCTAATGAGAGCGAAACACGTGTCAGGGGTTACTTTACTCATTCCAGGTTGGCTTGGATGGTATTTGACCAGTCCATAGCTGTAATACTGTGCCTGGAGTGGTAAATGACTTTTGTAATTTTACAGCTCGGCGAGGATGACAATGTGTCAATCATATGCTTAAAGATTTTGCTGTACAAATGGCAAAAGACGTTGTCATTATCTAGCTCGGCATGGATAGCACTGTGCTGATCCTATGCTTAAAAACTTTGCTAGATATGCAGACATTTGAGGTGAGCAAATCAGAGTGTCGCTGGTGTTACAGGGTGCTCCTTACTAGAGCTGCTCTCCACCTAAATTTGGGAGCTTCCCAGAGTTCTCCTTTGTTTTTTGCATATATATATATATATATATATATATTTATATATATATATATTCACTGAAACAAACAGAAATTAAAGTGATGTTAGGTGAATTCCTCAATGACAACATTAATGTTTTGAACAAAAAAAACACAGAAACTCAGCAGTTAGATTTAGTAGCACCTCCTATAACGTGCGCCCCGCCATGCACTGCTTATGGCCTCACATATGACATCACTCATGACATGTTCTATGACATAATTTATGACATCACTGATGACATCTCAAATGACATCATTGATGACATCTCAAATGACATCATCCAGTCTTCGTTTCCCTGCATATTCCTGTATTCAGAACTCATCTACCCCTTTTTACCATTCACTATTCCACCTTTTGGCTGTTTTGTTTCCGACCTGGAGACTGACCCTGTTACACGTATCAGTTCACTTCTGGCCATTTAGGTAGTTTTAGCTCACTGCTTTTTTCTTTTGACTCGGCTCACAGTGATATTCAGTTCATCTCCCTGTGTGGTGCTGTGCCTCTACCAGCCCGCCTGTCATTCTATTTGGTATTTATATCTTTGTGTGTAATTTACACATTTGGGCCCTCATTACAAGCCTGGCGGTTGGTGGCAAAGCGTCGGTAATATCGCCAACCGGCCGGCGGTAAGAAAAATGGAATCATGACCACGGCGGAAACTGCCAAAACAGACAGCCACTTTAACACTCCAACCACCACAGCGGTAGCAACAAACACCGTAGCGGGACCCGCCAACAGCCAGGCGGAAGATAATGTACCGCCCACTGTATTATGACAGGCCTATCCGTCACCTTTTCCGGGGCGGTACCAACGCCACCAAAAGCACGACGGAACAGTGTTCTGAAGGGAAACGACACACCTCTTGACACTCAAGGGAGAGCCAGGACTCCATGGAGCCTGAGCTGCATGTCCTTCCCATGCTGGTGTATCTGCTCATATACCAGGAGTACCAACGCTGTCAACGACGACCACGGTGAGTACTGCACCTAGTACACAGGGGAGGGTGGGAGGAAAAAGTGAGTGACACACACATACAACACAGAACACCCCCACACCCACCCTCACCCCCAACACCATACACGCAAACATTTGCAACAATATTACATATACACCCCGTAACCCTCTGGAATAACGCAAGGACAAAAGGAATGGAGTCAAATTAGTGTAATGTTAGAAATTTGGAGCAATACGTGCATAAATAAATAAACAGTATGTACAATATATACAATATATACAAAATGAGGGACAATGTCCACACAAAAATAGTCCGTGGCCCACTGGGCCATAATTCATAGGCCAAGCCTCAAAATGGAGAGAACACTGCAGGGGCATCAGGTTGAAAACACACAGGCACCTCAGGGGGACAGGGAAGGGGGGGCACCTCAGCCAGAAGATGGTACTATGCCACTACTCCTGGAGGGGGCTCCATGCCCATTGCTTGGTCCTGGGGAGTGCAAAGTCACAGTCTCTCAAGTAGGTGGTTTGCCCACTGCTTGGTCCTGGGGAGTGCAAGGCCACAGTCTCTCAAGTGGGTGGTTTGCCCACTGTTTGGACCTGGGTAGTGCAAAGCCACAGTCTCTCAAGTGGGTGACTTCTTCCACTGGTTCTAGAGGGGGCTCTGTGCCCAGTCTGCTTCACCCTGCCAAGGATAGGGTGAGTGGATGCCTTCTTCCATTGGAGGAGGCTTTGTGCCCAGTTTTCTTCATCCTGCCACGGATAGGGTGAGTGGATGCCTTCTTCCACTGGTTCTAGAGGGGGCTTTGTGCCCAGTGTGCTTCATCCTGCCAAGGATAGGGTGAGTGGATGCCTCAATCCACTGTTTCTGGAGGGGGCTTTGTGCCCAGTGTGCTTCATCCTGCCAAGGATAGGGTGAGTGGATGCCTTAATCCACTCGTTCTGGAGGGGGCTTTGTGCCCAGTGATGCAGCACTTGGGGGGGTGCCAGGTCACAGTCCCTCACCTGGGTGTCAGAGCTACGAGATTTGCAGTGGCCAGGATGCATGATAGTCCATGGAGGCAGGGCTACAGTCCATCCGCCGGCGGTTACGGCTGCACAGTAGTGGTAGTGCTGGTGGGGGTGCTGCCAGTGGTGGAGGGAGGCTCCAGCCCTACTCCTTCAGCCTCAGACGGCAACCCACTGGGGCTGCTGCTGGCAGTGGTACTACTGTCAGCGGTGCAGGTAGCGGTGCTTGCGGCGGTGCAGGTGGCAGTGCTGGCCGCGGTGCAGGTGCTGGTGCTGCCAGTGGTGGGGGGCGGCTCCAGCCCTTCTCCTGCAGCCTCGGACAGCTGCCCACTGGGGCTGCTGCTGCTAACAGTAGTGGTGCTTGCGGCAGTGCAGGTGACGGTGCTTGCAGGGGTGCAGGTGGCAGTGCAGGCCGTGGTGCAGGTGGCGGTGTTGGCGGTGGTGCTGGTAGCCACCAGGCCTTCACCTGCAGGCTCGGGCGGCTGAAGTACCTTGGCTGGTGTTTTGTGCCCCTTCCTGCCCTTGGCAGATGGTGGTGTCACCTTGGGTCTGGCAGCTGGAGTCTTTGACGTGGCCTTGCTGGGTGGTTGTGGCTCCTTCTCTTAGCTGGATGCTGTCCCCTTCTTGACCTTGCCAGGTGGCGGAATCTTCTTGGCCTTGGCAGGGGTTGGCGGCACACTGGCTAGGCTGACGGGTGTCCCCTTAGAGCCTCTGACAGCTGCAGAAACCACAGCGGACATGGACTTGGTTGCTGAGGTGCTGGGCTGGGTTCTGGCCACCCTGGCCCAAGGTGAAGGATGGGGGGGCTTTAGGGGGCAGGGCAGAGGTCAATGTTGGCTAGGAAAAGCTTCTTAGGGACACTGTGGGGGGAGGAGTGTGAATATTTGGGAGTGGAGGAAGAGGGAGTGGTTGTATGAGGTGTATTTCTGCTGTGTTTGGGTGCAGGTGCATGAGCTGGATGCTGTTGGGAGGTGGATAGCTGTTAAGTGGGTGTGTGCTTGCATTTGTGCACTTTGGGAGGAGGGGTCACAGACGCAGTGGGAGAGGACACAGGGGACGTGTGCATGGATGTGGGGGTAGTGACTGCCAGTGAGGGGTGTGTAGTGATTGGCGTGCTGGTGATGGAGGTAGTGGATGAGGATGTAGTGCATGCAGGTGTGAGTGGAGACGCTACTGGGAGGGAGGTGGATGAGGAGGAGGAGGGGGACACAGTGGAGGCAGTGGATGCTGTTGTGTCTGAATGGGAATTGTGCTTGTGTGAGTGCCTGTGAGATGAAGTGTGGTGCTTGTGTTTGCCTGAGCCACTTCTGTGTGTTGATTTGGGTGAATGCAGGTCTGAAGGTGTGTTTGGGATAGGCTGGGGTTGAGGGGATTGGGACTGGGTAGAGGAAGTTGGAGGGGGGAAGCTGGATACAGGGACAATGGCTGCCACCAGTGCGGAGGCCAGAGCCTGAAATGCTCTCTGTTGGGCCGCCACGCCAGAGTGAATGCCCTCCAGGTATGCATTTGTTTGTTGCAAATGCCTCTCGACACCCTGGATGGCATTCAGAATGGTTGACTGCTCAACAGTGAGTGATCTCAGGAGGTCAATAGCCTCCTCACTGAGGGCAGCAGGGCTGACAGGGGCAGGGCCTGAGGTGCTTGGGGCGAAGGAGATGCCCACCCTCCTGGATGAGCGGGCACAGGAAACACGCTGAAGGGCTGCTGGGAGGACGGTGCTGATAGGGGTGGTGGCATCTGTACCTGTTGTTGGGGTGGGCACAGAGGTGTCCGCCACTGCCAGGGAGCTTCCATCAGAGGAGGAGTCGCTGTCTGTTGTGTCAACTCCTGTCTCCATCGTGGTGCTCCCCTCGACCTCCGTCCCACTGGTGCCGTCACCGTCAGTGGATTCGGCCTCCAGGCCCATGTGGGATGCAGCTCCCTCCGTCGCCGGTAACTCTGCTCCTCCGCCAGACAATGATAATGCACACAAGGACAGGGTGACAAACCAAAAAGAGGGGGAGAGACAGAGGATACACTTGGTCAATTCCAGCAACAACACTACCGTTGGCGTACACAACACACAGGGAGCAGCCCTATGCACTAGGCCATGCACTACCAGCTACAAAGATAGTCATCAGCCCATGGGGTACATAGCATAATGCCATTAGCTGCACACCTGTAACAAACAGGGCCCTGACCAGTAGTAGATGCCCACTAACACCATTGGGGTTGGAGTGCTTCAGAGCCTGCCCAACAAGGGACCTACCCTGCCATGTTCGCCCTGGCCTAGGGGCACCCATAGTCCACATCCCCACCCTGGTAAAACTTTAATGCGTCATGATTCTGAATCCGTACTCACCTCCTTGTGGCTGCTGTGATGCCCTCAAGGGCCCATCCAACTCCAGATAGGCCACCGCCAGGATGCGGAACATCAGGGGGGTCAGGGTACGATGGGCACCCCTTCCTCGTTGGGAGGCCAGCCCCAGGTGGGTCTCTGCCGTCTTCCTTGCCCAGCGGCGCAGGTCCTCCCACCCTTTGCGGCAGTGGGTGCTCCGCCTGTGACTTACCAGAGTCCAGTCCTCCTTCTACTCCTGTGAGGGCCTCAGGATGCATTATTGCCAAGACTTGCTCCTCCTATGTTAGTTGTGGGGGATGAGGTGGGGGTCCTGGTGTCTTGCAGACACGGAACACACCTTCCCCCGTAGGTCGTTCCACCTCTTCCTGATGTCCTTCCTTGTTCTGTGGTGCTGTCCACCGGCGTTGACCCTGGCCACGACTCTCCGCCATAGCTCCATCTTCCTTGCAATGGACATCTGCTCCACCTGTGGTCTGAATAGCTGTGGCTCTATCCGGATGATTTCCTCCACCCTGACTCTTAGCTCCACCTCTGAAAACCTGAGGGGGCATATTTATACTCCGTTTGCGCCGAATTAGCGTCGTTTTTTTCGACGCAAATTCGGCGCAAAACTAACGCCATATTTATACTTTGGCGCTAGACGCGTCTAGCGCCAAAGTATGAGTAAAGAGCGTCATTTTTTAGCGTGAACGCCTTCCTTGCGTTAATGAGATGCAAGGTAGGCGTTCCCGTCCAAAAAAATGACTGCGACGCAAATGCGTCGTATTTATACTCCCGGGCAAAAATCACGCCCGGGAGTTGGCGGGGCAGAAAACCCCGCATTTGCGCCACTTTTTAACGCCTGGGTCAGGGCAGGCATTAAGGGACCTGTGGGCTCAAAATGAGCCCACAGCTGCCCTCCCATGCCCCCAGGGACCCCCCCCTGTCACCCTTGCCCACCCCAGGAGGACATCCAAGGATGGAGGGACCCACCCCAGGGACATTCAGGTAAGTTCAGGTAAGTATAATTTATTTTTTTTAATATATTTTTTTGTGGCATAGGGGGGCCTGATTTGTGCCCCCCTACATGCCTCAATGCCCAATGACCATGCCCAGGGGACATAAGTCCCCTGGGCATGGCCATTGGGCAAGGGGGCATGACTCCTGTCTTTACTAAGACAGGAGTCATGTAAATGGCGTCTGGGCGTCGTTAAAAATGGCGCAAATCGGGTGGAGGTGATTTTTTGCGTCAACCTGACTTGCACCATTTTTAAGACGCCCTAGCGCCATTTTTCCCTACGCCGGCGCTGCCTGGTGTACGTGGGTTTTTTCCACGCACACCAGGCAGCGCCGGTCTGCTTGCGCCGGCTAACGCCATTCAATAAATACGGCGCCCGCATGGTGCTTCAGAATGGCGTTAGCCGGCGCAAAATGTTTTGTCGCTAAACTGCGTTAGCGCAGTTTAGCGTCAAAAAGTATAAATACGGGCCGAGGTATCTTTGTGGTGCCATGGGTGTAGTGTGAGTGGTATGTGTGAGGGTGTGTGGGGTGATGTGTTGGGGAGTGTGCTGTGAGGTGCATGGATAGTATATGGGTGATGGTGTTCTGTGGCTCAGATTGAGTGGGTGCTCCTGGTTTGTCTCCCTCTCTCAGTTAGCAATCTCTTTTTCATTGAAAGAGTTGTGGGTAATGTCGGTGGGTGTTTTATATTGGATTGAGTGTGTGGTGTGTGTATGTGTGTCAGGTGTGTGTATTTTGAATTGTCCAATGTGGTGTAGTTTTGTTAGTGTGTGTGTAATTTGAGCGCAGCGGTGTGTACCGCCAATGGTTTACCGCTGTTGAGAGACCGCCGCAGTGATTCATGGGTTCTGATACTGTGGGCGTATTACTGTTGGCATAAAGGTGTGGGTTTTGGTACCGCCAGTTTATCACTGACCTTTGGGCTGGCGGACTAGTGTGGGTGTCGGTATAGTGGCGGATTTCTCTGTGTGGGTCATAATACCCGTAGGGGTCCAGGGACTGGATGTGGCACCTCTTGGAAAGTCAGGGGTCTCAGCAAAAGAGCCCAGGTGCTGGCAGATGAAATGTTTTGTCCCTGAGACTTCTTAACAGGAGGCAAGCTCAGTCTAAGCCCTTGGATAAACCCTTGGATAAACTTCACAAGCAGAATACACAACAAAGTCCAGTCTTTGTCCTCTTTAAGGCAGAAGCAGCAACTGCAGGCCAACTCAGTAAAGCACACACAGCAAAGGGGCAGTACTCCTCCTCCAGCTCTTCAGCTCTTCTCCTTGGCAGTGGTTCCTCTTCATCCAGAAGTGTTCTAAAAGTCTGGGGTTTTGGGTCCACTACCTATACTAATTTCTGCCTTTGAAGTAGGCAAACTTCAAAGGAAAGTCTCTGTTCTTCACAAGATCCTTCCTTGCCCAAGCCTGGCCCCAGGCACACACCAGAGGGTTGGAGACAGCATTGTGTGAGGACAGGCACAGCCCTTTCAGATGCAGATATCCGCTACTCCCTCCCCACTCTAGCCCAGGAGACTAATCAGGATATGCAGGACATACCTCAGCTCCCTCTGTGTCATTGTCTAGAGGGAAGTCACAAACAGCCCAACTGGCAGTCTGACCCAAACGTGGATTCCACAGGCAGGCAGATGCACCGTATGGTTAGGCAAGAAAATGCCCACTTTCTAAAAGTGGCATTTTCAAACAGACAATCTAAACACCAACTCTGGGGACTGGAGAAAGGGCCCCTGCCTTCACCTCACCCAGTTATCCCTTATTAGTAGAATGGAGGTGTTTCTAGCAGCTTAGGCTGATAGAAGGTAGCTATGGCAAAGCAGCTTAGGCTGAACTAGGAGACATGTAAAGCTCCTACTATACCACTTATGTCATATAGCATAATATCATAAGAAAACACAATACTCAGAGTAACTAAAAATAAAGGTACTTTATTTTAGTGACAATATGCCAAAAGTATCTCAGAGAATACCCTCACTTAGGAGGTAAGTAATATACACAAGTTATATGTACACAAACCCAAAACAGGTAAGTAACAGTAAGAAAAGTAGTGCAAACAATGTAGAATCACAATAGGATGCAATAGGTGAACATAGGTCTAGGGGCAACACAAACCATATACTCCAAGAGTGGAATGCGAATCACAAATGGACCCCAGACCTATGGGAGATAGTAGAGGGTCGCTGGGACTGTGAGAAAACAGTAAGGGTGTCTTAAATACCCCACCCCAAGACCCTAGAAAGTAGGAGTAAAGGTACCCTACTACCCCAGAAAGACACAATAGTCGTGATAGAGGGATTCTGCAAGAACCACAAGCACCAGCAAAACACTGAAGACGAATTCCTGGACCTGAGGACCTGAGAAGGAAGGGGATCAAGTCCAAGAGTTGCAATAGTGTCCAGGGGGGGCAGGAGCCCAGGAAACCCCGGATGAAGGTACAAAAGGGCTGTCTCCGGGTGGAAGAAGCCAAAGATTCTGCAACAATGGAAAGGGCTAGGAACTTCTCCTTTGGATGGACGATGTCCCATGGAGTGCTGGATGTTGCAGAAGGGTTTCCACGCAGAAATACCGCAAACAAGCCTTGCTAGCTGCAAGGGTCGCGGTAGAGTTTTGGGTGCTGCTGGGGACCAGGAAGGACCAGGATGTCGCCCCTTGGAGGAGGAGACAGAGGGGGCACTCAGCAACTCAGAGAGCCCCCGCAGAAGCAGGCAGCACCCGCAGAAGGACCGGAGCAGGCACTTGGAAGTTCTGTGAACTTAGAGTCACAAAAGGAGGGTCCCACGACGTCGGAGTCCAACTCAGCGGGTTGAGCACTGCAGGATGGAGTGCTGGGGACGCAGGCTAGGCTGTGCGCAAAGGAATCCTTGGAGAAGTTCACAGAAGCCGGAGCAGCTGCAAATCACGCAGTACACAGGTTTGCTGTCAGGCGTGGGGAGGCAATGACTTACCTCCACCAAATCTGGACAGAAAGGCCATTGGACTGTGGGAGACACTTGGACCCAGCTCCTGTGTTCCAGGGACCACGCTCATCAGGATGAGAGGGGACCCAGAGGACCAGTGATGCAGTCTTTTGGTGCCTGCGTTAGCAGGGGGAAGATGCCGTCGACCCACAGGAGATTTCTTCTTGGCTTTCAGTGCAGGGTGAAGGCATACAGCCCTCAGAGCATGCACCACCAGGAAACAGTTGAGAAAGCCGGCAGGATGAGGCGCTACAATGTTGCTGGTAGTCGTCTTGCTACTTTGTTGCGGTTTTGCAGTCGTCCTGGAGCAGTCAGCGGTCGATCCTTGGCAGAAGTCGAAGAGGGAAGTGCAGAGGAACTCTGGTGAGGTCTTGCATTCATTATCTGAGGAATAGCCCAGAGGAGAGACCCTAAATAGCCAGAAAAGGAGGTTTGGCAACCAAGAAAGGAGGTTTGGCTACCAAGAGAGGTAAGAACCTATCAGGAGAGGTCTCTGACGTCACCTGCTGGCCCTGGCCAATCAGAGCAGTCCAGTGTGCCCCCAACACCTCTGAATCCAAGATGGCAGAGGTCTGGGACACACTGGAGGAGCTCTGGGCACCTCCCCTGGGAGGTACTGGTCAGGGGAGTGTTCATTCCCCTTTCCTTTGTCCAGTTTCGCACCAGAGCAGGGCTGGGGGATCCCTGAACCGATGTAGACTGGCTTATGCAGAGATGGGCACCATCTGTGCCCATCAAAGCATTTCCAGAGGCTGGGGGAGGCTACTCCTCCCCATCCCTTCACACCTATTTCCAAAGGGAGAGGGTGTAACACCCTCTCTCAGAGGAAATCCTTTGTTCTGCCTTCCTGGGACTGGGCTGCCCAGACCCCAGGGGCGCAGAAACCTATCTGAGGGGTTGGCAGCAGCAGCTGCAGTGGAAACCCCGGAAAGGCAGTTTGGCAGTACCCGGGTTCTGTGCTAGAGACCCGGGGGATCATGGAATTGTCCTCCCAACACCAGAATGGTATTGGGGTGACAATGCCATGATCTTAGACATGTTACATGGCCATGTTCGGAGTTACCATTGTGACGCTACACATAGGTAGTGACCTATGTGTAGTGCACGCGTGTAATGGCGTCCCGCACTCACAAAGTTGGGTAATTTGCCCTGAACGTTGTGGGGGCACCTTGGCTAGTGCCAGGGTGCCTACACACTAAGGGCCTGATTACAACTTTGGAGGACGGTGTTAATCCGTCCCAAATGTGACGGATTTACCAACTACTGTATTACAAGTCCATTATATCCTATGGAACTTGTAATACGGTAGGTGGTATATCCGTCACATTTGGGACGGATTAACACCGTCCTCCAAAGTTGTAATCAGGCCCTAAGTAACTTGGCACCTAACCTTCACCAAGTGAGGGTTAGACATATAGGTGACTTATAAGTTACTTAGGTGCAGTGAAAATGGCTGTGAAACAACGTGGACGTTATTTCACTCAGGCTGCAGTGGCAGTCCTGTGTAAGAATTGTCTGAGCTCCCTCTGGGTGGCAGAAGAAATGCTGCAGACCATAGGGATCTCCTGTAACCCCAATACCCTGGGTATGTAGGTACCATATACAAGGGAATTATATGGGTGTTCCAGTGTGCCAATCAGAATTGGTAAAATCAGTCACTAGCCTGCAGTGAGAATTTTAGAAAGCAGAGAGAGCATAAACACTGAGGTTCTGGTTAGCAGAGCCTCAGTGATACAGTTAGGCACCACACAGGGAAACATATAGGCCACAAACTTATGAGCACTGGGGTCCTGACTAGCAGGATCCCAGTGACACATATCAAACACACTGACAACATAGGGTTTTTACTATGAGCACTGGTCCCTGGCTATCAGGATCCCAGTGAGACAGTAAAAACACCCTGACATATACTCACTAACATGCCAAAAGTGGGGGTAACAAGGCTCAAAAGAGGCTACCTTCCTACACTGACTGACAGATTGAACAATGTAGAAGGGTGCTTCAGGTGCGATAGCATTTGCATAGTGGACATACCAGGAAGAATGGAAGGCCCAATTGTGGAACTCTTTATGAAAGGTGACCCTCATAAACAGTCTTGAATGATAAAACCTCCAAAGTCTTCTCTACTGAACAAACCCAGAGATTTCAGAGCAGAGACCGTCAGATACCAGGATCCCAATTCTAGACCTAATGTGGCCAGATTGCTTGATTTTAGTGACAGAGACCATATTCTTCAGATATCTTGGGCACATGGTCCATGGAGCATAGAAGGAACCAAAGTGAATATTTTCACTGACTGCATAAATGCAGTAAAAAGGCAACATGGAGCCTTTGTAAATGTCAAGAAACCCTTGCACCAACTTTATTTTAAATATCTACTGTTATATCTGGCGAAACTACAAGAGATAGCGGGTAAAACCGCATGTTTTTTCCTCTTTGGACACAGAAGCATGGGATCGGTTGGAATCACAGGATCACCCCATACCAACAGATTTGCCAGATCAAGAGAAGGTGAGATGGGGGCGTGGCTATACTGGCGAACATGGTGGTCGATCTGTGAGACAGCTCCGCTTCCCAGCAGCTGATCTGCCTATGACTGCTGCTCTTGGGCCCATCTGACCCTAGTTAAGCCTGTTGGCGGTACCCATCCGCTGCTGTATCACCCTGTGGACAGTGTCTGCGGATGTCCTGAAGAATGGCAGGGTAAAAACCGGACCTTGGCGGCTGAGTTGGTGAGGGCCACAGTGTTGCTGCGTGCCTGCTCCAAGACGTGGGTCGCCCCCGCAGCGACCAAGCCGGGGGAGCGGGTAGAGTAATCCAGAGGTGATGGTCCACCTGCTCCAGGCCCCAGGCGGTCCTTGGCATAGACAAGGTAGGGTTTGGGAGCAGAAGCCACAGGGGAGGACAGGGCAGCTAGTCAGCGGCAGAGCAACCTGTAATCACTAGGCCTCGGCAGGAGGGAGCTGACGCGGGTCCGGCCGGCACCAGGAGCACAGATGGGCACGACAGTTAGAGGAGGAAGCCACCTGTACTACTGAAGGCCCCCCCTTTCTACTGCTACAGCTGCCCTCTGGTGAGTGTTAGCTGTGAAGGGTGCCAGGGGAACTGTTGGAGCACCCTACATACCACCACTATTGTTGTCCTTGCTGAGGGTTACTGGTCCCTCACACTTGAGAGACAATAGGAGGGCCACTGTTGTATGGGGTCGACTTATAAATCGTGAGGAGATGCCCTGAGTCACCCAGTAGGTTTGCCTGTGGCGCAACTTGGAGGCTCTCCTGTTGCCTAAGCCTAAAGGCATCTGGTCAGCGCTTTCCCAGAGCAGTGTTCTGTGCGGTACCCCCGTAGGATGCACTTGAACCTTGTGTGACGGACTGGCCCTTTGGATGCCCTGGCACTGTCCTGGGTGGTGGGGTTCTGTCAGCCTGGGTGGTGAGGGGCCCTGTATGCTGGATTGTCTGATCCTTTGTTTTACACCACTGCTCCATTAGGCCTCTATTGTCTGGTAGATGCCCGCCAGCGTGTGCAGACTGTCGGCTATGTGAGGCTGACGACACAACATTGGCCTTTGGTTGGGTCTCGGCAGCTGTGCCCATCTGTGGAGGGTTGTGTGATCCCCCACTACACTATACAACACTTTGTTGTCTGGCGTCCTCTCCCACTGTGATTTCATCATGGTCTGGAATAAACCTGCAACAGCAGCCTACCGGCGAAAGATTGATACATTTACTAAACATAAAGGGCCAACATGTGAGGCGGGTGCAACTGGAAGCGACCCCTCCGTCAGACCTCCAGGTCATTACGGAGGGCAAGATAGAGGAACTGAAGGTAGACCTCGCCTTGATTAGACAAGATCTCCGTAATGCTATGCACAGGGTTACTGAGGTCAAGAGTAGGTTGTCAACAATAGAAGAAACAGTCATATCACACGGACAGTGATTGAGAACCCTACAGTGCCTGGTAGGGCAATTAGAGGCCCATGCTGAAGATGCCAAAGGGAGGACGTAAAGGAAAAATATCCGAGTTGTGGGCATTCCTGAGGGGGCAGAAGGTCCCATGCCAACGAACTTCATGTGGGACAGGTTATCTAGGTGGGTACCCAAAGAAGACCTGTCGAACTGCTTCATAGTAGAACAAGCACACAGGGCATTAATGGCGAAATCTCTGTTGGTCCCCCTTTTCGACCATTCATACTACTCTTCCTCAACTATACCGACAGAGATGCTATCCTCTGGGCGGCATGTAGGCCAGGCCAACTGTTGTGCCACTCCTCCCCTGTGATAGTTTTTCCGGATTACACATTCAAGGTGCAACAACAACGCCTCTCTTTTTAAAAAGCCAATGCAAAAACTAAGACCTATGGAGATCACATACATGCTCCTCTTTCCCACTCACTTGAAATTTAGCTTCCAGGGAAAAACATTCCTCTTCAATTCTCCTGAGGCAGTATGGACCTGGATTGAGGAAAGTCTGCCACGGACCAGGACTGGCTGAGAGATGGAGAGGCCACATTGATGGGACAACACATTCAATATATTTTGGAGGCACACTGACATGGGACCCCAGAAGTACCATATGTCATAAGTCACAAGAAGGCGAACATCAAAGGCAGGCATGTGTTCCTTAAAGGAACTTTAGATGGGGAACAGTTAGCACTGACTTGTATATATGACCACAATTCTAACCATACACCAAATTTGCACACACAAAATCCGTGAGCCTAATTTAGGTCATGGCAGAGGAGAATACTCTGTCACAAATGTGACAGATATGCTGTCTGTGTATTATGATCTCATTATCTCCTTTGGGGATCATAAGACAGTGGATGGGATATCTGTCACATTTGTGATGGAGTATTGCCCTCCGCAGAGACCTAAATCAGGCCTTGAGCCTTTTTCACCCTCCCCACATGAATTGTCTCTGGGGTGGAAATTTCAACAGTTTTTGTGATTCAGACTTAGGGGGTCATTCTGACCCCCGCGGGCGGCGGAAGCCGCCCGCCTGGCGGGAACCGCCAGAAGACCGTACCGCGGTCAAAATACCGCGGCGTTCATTCTGACTTTCCCGCTGGGCTTGCGGGCGACCGCCAAAAGGCCGCCCGCCCGCCCAGCGGGAAAGCACCAGCAACGAGGAAGCCGGCTCCGAATGGAGCCGGCGGAGTTGCTGGTGTGCGACGGGTGCAGTTGCACCCGTTGCGATTTTCAGTTTCTGCCAAGCAGACACTGAAAATCTTAATGGGGCCCTGTTAGGGGGGCCCTGCAGTGACCATGCCAGTGGCATGGGCACTGCAGGGGCCCCCAGGGGCCCCACGACACCCGTTCCCGCCATCCTGTTTCTGGCGGTAAAAACCGCCAGAAACAGGATGGCGGGAAGGGGGTCGGAATTCCCATGGCGGCGCTGCTTGCAGCGCCGCCTTGGAGGATTCCCTGGGGCCGCGGGAAACTGGCGGGAAACCGCTGGTTTCCCTTTTCTGACCGCGGCTGTACCGCCGCGGTCAGAATGGCCCCAGAAGCACCGCCAGCCTGTTGGCGGTGCTTCCGCGGTCGTTGGCCCTGCCGGTCCATGACCGCCAGGGTCAGAATGACCCCCTTAGTGTCTGATTACAAATTTGACAGTCCATGCACTGCCATGGCAGCAGCGGCGGCCCGATCTCCATTGCCTTGGTGGTCGGACTACTGTATTATGATGTTGGTGGTCCCATAGAGCAAAGACCGCTACAGTCCCGTCAAACACCGCCAACTGACATGGTGACCATGGCAGTCCAAACATCACGTTACAGAGGTCGGAAACGGAGAATATAAAGGGAGCAACTCACCCGCAGGCAGCGTCATAAGTCCTGTGCTGCTTGGAGCCCACCACATACGTCCTGCTGCTGCTGTTATTGAAGGATCCTGAAATACACGCTGCTGTGCACGCACCCGACAGTAAGAACATACACCTACCTGTGTGATTAAGCTCAACCACAGATCGTCATGCCGTCACCCACATGATATGGGGTTCACGCTTTTGTATAGCCATTTGAGTTATAGCTCCATGCACGTTATTTTAGCACACTAGGCCTGCGGTTGTACACTTTAACCTAGATATAGCCACTTTTGCAGTCTTGTTTTATTTCTCTCTATCTAGCTGTTCTTGCTTAGGCCAGAAGTACATTCTCAAACAAGATATTCTTGTTCACTCTGTGCTTCTTTCAAGGCTACAGTAAGATAGGTTGCCGGTGAACGTGGTAAAAGCATTGTCTCTGGTATTCATAGAAAACACACGTCCTTACTTAGGGAGATTTTCTCACAACATCAGCTGTTTTATTATATAAACACTTCCCTGTCCCTTACACATTAGAGGGAGATTCCAGCCACAACGGTATGCCGATTGCTGAATCCTTTGCTACGGATGCTTATGCAGACTCCAGGCCTTTGCTCAGGTATGGGGATGTCTTCCCAGGGGAACCTGAAGGGCAGAACTAGAGCGTAACATTCTGTGCTCTATTATAGCCTAGGTAGGAATTAGTCTATTGACTCCAGTGACAATATGGTAGCGTTATTTCTATGCTTCACTCTCCTTGTCACAATTCTAACCTTGCCATGCTGTATGGTCCTGGTTATTGCAGTGCATGCTTTCTTATCTAAGACGCAGTCGCTTCATTAAAACCTTATTGAAACATATACTGCCTCCCTTTGTCATTGTGTGTGTGAGACTAATGTAACTGAGAGAAACGGATGAGACCTGAGTGACCACGATTTCCCTGAGAAATCAATTATGTCAAGTGCTCGGCTGCCCAATAATCCCTGCTCTCGAGTAGAGGTGAGGCACTGCTAGTTAGCTGGAGCAAAACCCAGATTAGGGAGACAGGTGTCACCTGTAGTGGGTCAGACTCAGTTTCCCACAGCGCAGGCAATTCTGCCGCTCAAATCCAGTAGTCTCATTAGAATAATGAGAGCCTATGTGACAATGCTATCGGCACAAAGTACACGTATCATTGTGTCCACAGTCGGAATCATTCACAAAGAAGTACACATTCACACCCATTAAATGCCCCCTTTGGGCAGGTCACTGACACTGCAATGCCACACTCCACAAAAACACACGTGTGCCCATCTCAAGCTTAGGACAGTGAAGTATACAAAACATTGTGTCACACAACAGCAATATCACACATAATTCAAATGACACCCATACATTGATCAAATGGCATGGATTGTCGTTAGATTGAAGACATACTTGTGGATGTGTCATTTAACACAAACACCCTGTAACAGGGTCATGGGAACCCTGGACGAGCCGACGAGACCAAGACCGACGACAGAGTACCCCAGGAGCACTTTGAAGTGTGTCACGTCATTACGCCCGAATGACGTGAAAACCCAGAAGAGGAGAGTGTGCGTCGATGAGAGCGCACCTACACAGGAGGAGGACGCGGACAGCCGTGTGGGAGGAGAACTTGACCGGAAAGGAGCACTGGAGGATGCAAAACGCGGAAACAGAGAAGAGACCTCGCCGGATCACCTGTGGGAGAGAGTGGGACTAGCAGACGGCAGCGGCAGGTGCCCTGCAGAAGACATGTTGACCTGCCACGTCCCTGGAGGGACATGGCTTAACCAGGTACGTGTCCGTATACGGACTACGGGTACCTTCTGGGGAGTAGTGAGAGGGACGAGGGAAGCGATAAAAGGGGACATGATGGCGATAAAGAAATATTCTATTAATATGAGCGAGGAGCAATGCAGAGAACTATGATACCTTGCTGGGGAAGAGAATGTGTGAATAGAAACACATTTTCATCTGCACTGTTTTCTTTTCCTTTATTTTTTTTGGTAACTTAAATATACATTTCTTCTTTTCCCCACCTCACGACCACTAAATCACATAGTGAAAAGAAGAATCTCACTGTAAGTGCACAACTGATTCACCACCTCTTCACCCCTTTCCTCTTTCATAAATGGTTAAACAAACCCCAGACTTACCTCCTGTTTTTTATCATGCTTTTTCCTCCTCATGCCTCTGAGTGGAATCGCAAGACAGGAACCGGTGAATTCCTAGAAGGACAAAAGAAAGACTGTTAAAACAAGTTGGCGGATAAAGAGAGAAAAACACACATAAAGGAAGAAGAAGAAAAGAAGGAAGAGATTGTAGAAGCAATAGTGAATCAAAAGGAAGAAGAAAGATAACTATAAATCATTTGGTTCAAACAATAGTGGTAATTCTCTAGGACATAGGACTGATAACTGAAAGTACCATATTGTAAGGAAATGCCTCCTTGGCATGGTTACCCCCTGACTTTTTGCCTTTGCTGATGCTATGTTTTGATTTGAAAGTGTGCTGAGGCCTGCTAACCAAGCCCCAGCACCAGTGTTCTTTCCCTAACCTGTACTTTTGTTTTCACAATTGTCACACCCTGGCATCCAGGTAAGTCCCTAGTAACTGGTACCCCTGGTACCAAGGGGCCTGATGCCAGGGAAGGTCTCTAAGGGCTGCAGCATATCTTATGCCACACTGGGGACCCCTCACTCAGCACAGACACACTGCTTGTCAGCTTGTGTGTGCTGGTGAGGACAAAATGAGTAAGTCGACATGGCACTCCCCTCAGGGTGCCATGCCAACCTCACACTGCCTATGCAGTATAGATAAGTCACCCCTCTAGCAGGCCTTACAGCCCTAAGGCAGGGTGCACTATACCATAGGTGAGGGCACCAGTGCATGAGCACTGGGCCCCTACAGTGTCTAAGCAAAACCTTAGACATTGTAAGTGCAGGGTAGCCATAAGAGTATATGGTCTGGGAGTCTGTCAAACACGAACTCCACAGCACCATAATAGCTACACTGAAAACTGGGAAGTTTGGTATCAAACTTCTCAGCACAATAAATGCACACTGATGCCAGTGTACATTTTAGTGTAACATACACCCCAGAGGGCACCTTAGAGATGCCCCCTGAAACCTTAACCAACTACCCGTGTAGGCTGACTGGTTTTAGCAGCCTGCCACACTCGAGACATGTTGCTGGCCACATGGGGAGAGTGCCTTTGTCACTCTGTGGCTAGTAACAAAGCCTGTACTGGGTGGAGATGCTTATCCCCACTCCCTTGAAGGACTGTAACACCTGGCGGTGAGCCTCAAAGGCTCACCCCCTTTGTTACAGCACCACAGGACATTCCAGCTAGTGGAGTTGCCCGCCCCCTCCGGCCACGGCCCCACTTTTGGCGGCAAGGCCGGAGGAGATAATGAGAAAAACAAGGAGGAGTCACTGGCCAGTCAGGACAGCCCCTAAGGCAACCTGAGCTGAAGTGACTCTGACTTTTAGGAATCCTCCATCTTGCAGATGGAGGATCCCCCCAATAGGGATAGGAATGTGACCCCCTTCCCTTGGGGGGAGGCACAAAGAGGGTGTAGCCACCCTCAGGGCTAGTAGCCATTGGCTACTGCCCTCCCTGACCTAAACACACCCCTTAATTCAGTATTTAGGGGCTCCCCAGAAGCTAGGAAACTAGATTCCTGCAACCTAAGAAGAAGAGGCCTGCTAAGCCGAAAAACCCTGCAGAGAAGACGGAGACACCAACTGCTTTGGCCCAGCTCTACCGGCCTGTCTCCCCACTTCGAAAAGACACTGCTCCAGCGACGCTTTCCCCAGGACCAGCGACCTCTGAATCCTCAGAGGACTGCCCTGCTCTAGAAGGACCAAGAAACTCCAGAGGACAGCGGCTCTGTTCACCCAAGACTGCAACTTTGTTTCCAAAGAAGCAACTTCAAGAAAACTGCGTTTCCCGCCGGAAGCGTGAGACTTGCTACTCTGCACCCGACGCCCCCGGCTCGACTTGTGGAGAAACAACACCTCAGGGAGGACTCCCCGGCGACTACGATACCGTGAGTAGCCAGAGTTGCCCCCCCTGAGCCCCCACAGCGACGCCTGCAGAGGGAATCCCGAGGCTCCCCCTGACCGCGACTGCCTGACTCCCAGATCCCGACGCCTGGAAAAGACTCTGCACCCGCAGCCCCCAGGACCTGAAGGATCGGAACTCCAGTGCAGGAGTGACCCCCACTAGGCCCTCTCCCTTGCCCAGGTGGTGGCTACCCCGAGGAGCCCCCCCTTGCCTGCCTGCATCGCTGAAGAGACCCCGTGGTCTCCCATTGATTTACATTGGAAACCCGACGTGTGTTTGCACACTGCACCCGGCCGCCCCCGTGCTGCTGAGGGTGTACTTTCTGTGCTAACTTGTGTCCCCCCTGGTGCCCTACAAAACTCCCCTGGTCTGCCCTCCGAAGACGCAGGTACTTACCTGCTGGCAGACTGGAACCGGGGCACCCCCTTCTCCATTGAAGCCTATGCGTTTTGGGCACCACTTTGAACCCTGCACCTGACCTGCCCTGAGCTGCTCGTGTGGTAACTTTGGGGTTGCTCTGAACCCCCAACGGTGGGCTACCTTGGACCCAAACTTGACCCCCGTAGGTGGTTTACTTACCTGCAAGAACTAACAAACTCTTACTCCCCCTAGGAACTGTGAAAATTGCACTGTCTAGTTTTAAAATAGTTATATGTGATTTATTTGAAAAGTATATATGCTATTGTGATTATTCAAAGTTCCTAAAGTACCTACCTACAATACCTTTCATTTGAAGTATTACATGTAAAATTTGGACCTGTGGTTCTTAAAATAAACTAAGAAAATATATTTTTCTATACAAAAACCTATTGGCCTGGAATTGTCTCTGAGTGTGTGTTCCTCATTTATTGCCTGTGTGTGTACAACAAATGCTTAACACTACTCCTTTGATAAGCCTACTGCTCGACCACACTACCACAAAATAGAGCATTAGTATTATCTCTTTTTGCCACTATCTTACCTCTAAGGGGAACCCTTGGACTCTGTGCATACTATTCCTTACTTTGAAATAGTGCATACAGAGCCAACTTCCTACACATATGCAATAGAATAAAGAATATTTTTTCCCTTCTTTAAATATTCTGTGAATTTATTTTTCTAGACGGAAAAATGGTCTTACCCCACCCACTACACCCCCCTCCCATGAAATAGCCCTTCAATGGACCAACACATCACCCACATTGCAAAACATTGGAAGCAGTGCTTAATTTGTAAATAAAAAGGTGCCGGTGCTCAAAGCCTTACTCTTAAACACGCGGCGGCTGCAATTAAATGTGCGAACAGGGAGTACTGAGGCAACGTAATCCTGAAGTCATCTCGGGCCTCTTCAATCCATTTAAAACCCCTCCCTGTCCCTTCAGCTCACGCTTGCAGCTTTCTGCTTTCTCCCATTGTGAAGCTTTTTCGTGTTTCTCTTCCTCCGTCTTTCCCAAATGTGTCTTTAGCTCGCTGTAAATGCTTGAGACAGAAGACTAAGCGCCGGCCCTCAAAAATAAGTGCTGGTGCTTAGCACCGGTTACAACAAGCACAAATTAAGCACTGATTGGAAGGTCAATGGGATGGACAATAGTTTGAGAGACAAATATCCAAAGCTCACAATGCAAACAATACCTGCACAATAGGGATGGGGGCATCAGGAGCACTTCTGCAAGAATGCTGTCCTAGGACACATTATACTTTGCACATGCCCCTAAAACAACATTTGCACAGGAATTGGCCCATTATATATCTCAGAGACAAACAACAGTAGGACCAAGTTACATGCCTAGCTGCATAATGTGTAAGTGCAGGTCAAGAAAGCACATATATCAGCAACAGCATGGACCATACATCTAGATGAAGTAGCTGCAAGGTACACACATCAAAATGGACACTAACTTAGTCAAATAGAAAACAAGCTCGCACAATTGAACACCCTCCATGTGTGGACAAACAAAATTTTAGCTTCTATTCATGATACAAATGTACAATCCATATCAGGGGTGCAAGTCTAGGGACACGTCTAACACCATACATGATGCCCTTAGACAACACAAGATGAAATAGTTACTATACCAAACATAACACAATGCAGTGACACCTCAATTGGATTACCACCCACATATCCATACAGTCAACATCTACCTTTTTCAGGGGTGACACCAGCACTGCCCACAAAGTTAGATATTGCAAACAACATCAAATAAATCAGCAATCAGGATGAAACACATGCAACTGTAGGCATACAACACAGGTTCCTCATGAACAACATAAAGGTAGAAAAGTAATTGCAGGACAAAGGTGTATCCAAAAAAACACAACAACTTTGCTTTATTCTATCCAAATGATTTAGAACAAAGGCCATTGACCAGTCCATATATGTCCATGCACATTACTGTGCCCACAATTGACTCAAATCACTGCCAGGGAACCTCCAAACGAAGGGGCATCAACTGGACAGGCAAGAACCTCAGGGATCATCCTTCGGTGGGGTGGGTTTGGATTTGGGAATGGGTGGATTTAGGGGGGTATCTTTTTCTTTGCGGGTGGGCTTCTTCTTTGGGGGTATAGGTGCTTGCAGGGGGGAAGGTGTGACGGGGAGGACTTTGATGTGAAAGGGATGGTTTGGGATGTGATTGGGGGCCTCTTGGGTTTGGGAGCGGTTTTTGAGGTATCAAGGGAATGGCCAAGCTCAAAAAGGAAACCCTCTTTGGAATACAGGTAGGGTCATCAGAAGGGGTTGGGGATTTGGAGGCTTTGGGAGTAGTTGTCTTGTGTGTGAGTATAGATGCCTTGGGTGTATGAGGTATGCTTCTGTTTGGGTGTGTCTGTTGTGTGTGTGAGTGTCAGCATTTGTGTGCTTTAGGGGGCTGGGAGGCAGAAGTGCAGATTGATGTGGTAGCGGTGGATGTGTGTATGTTGGGGTGGTATCTGTGGTAATACTGGATGTTGTGGATGTGTCTGTGTGCGTTGGGGTGGTGCCTGTGGTGGATGTGACTATGGCCCTCATTATGACTTTGGCGGTAAATCCCACTTACCGTGGTGGTGATGACCGCCAACATGCCTTTGCGGAGGCGAAAATCCATTCACCATATTACGGATTACAAACACACACTAAACTGACAGAATACTGCCACAAACACATATCCGCCAAACCAAAGGTTAGTGTTAAACTGTCGGTACAAACACGCATACCGTTACGTCAGCAAAACAACGCCCTCCACATTATGACCCACAAATCACCACAGCGGACAATCAACAGCGGTAAACCATTGGCGGTATACACCGACACGGTCAGAATGGCCATCCAACTATAAAACAACACAACATTGCCCGTACTAAAAACACACACCTGACACTGACACCCACCACACCCACCCACAGCACTATAAAACACACACACACATTACCCACAACCCTTTCCTAACAAGAAAAATAACCAAGAGATAGCCATGCACATCACAGACACAACTAGACACACACCACAAACACCCATTCATCCCTCACACACACCCCACCACATTACTCAACACCCACTGCACAACACAGACCACACAACACCCATGACCCCAGAAAGGCACCTCCGTTTCACTGATAAGGAGTTCCACCTCCTCCCCCACAGCTGACAGCATAGGAGGAGCAGGTTTTGGCAATATGCCATCCTGAGGGACTCACTGGCGTTACCAGAGGCCTGGTCACTGGTGAGTCAATATGTAGTACCTATCCCCCCCATACCTGCATGCCCCCACCACCCCTCTTCCTGCCACCCATCACTCCACTCCAACCCACACAGTGCCCCAACACAAACAACAATCCTAAATGCCAATCGCTGCATGCCATACCCACTGCATGCACATCCCTCCCAGCCCTACATGTACACCCACCACCAATGCATGCACAGGATGGAAAACTAACAATCCCACAATACATCACCATATACAAACAAAGGTGGCAGGGCAACAGCAACAATATTGGGGAAGCTAGGGATGTAGAATATGTCACAGACATGAAGCAGAATACACCATTCACATCCCCCCAGCCAATCCCAGCGGCAAGGAGGTGCCACGGCTACCCAGTCCCCCAACAGAAGATGCCCCCAGTGATGACAGCAACTCTAGACTATTGCATCTGGATGAACTCCCTGGCCCATCAGGGGCTACTGGTCATTCGGATACCCCAGCCCACACCCAGTCCACCACAGAGCCTTCCCATCAGAATCCAACACCACAGGAGCCACCCAACGTCCCCACACCTCTGTGCCCAGGACACGTCAATCAGCAGTCTGCCCACCTGTACAGGGACCCAAGTCCACACCTCACAGCCAAGATAATCAGGGTCCTGGGGTCAGTGGCAGTGGGCACACCGTTCAGGGGACACAGGCACAAGGGGACAGGGACACACTGAGGACAGCTGTGCGCCAGGGGGAGGACAGGCCAAGGGAACCACCTGCCCAGGAGGCACGCACCCATGTCCTGGGGGTGTACCAGCAATCCCAGGACAAGATGGGTCATGTGATAGACATCATGCAGGAGAACCAGACTCTGCAGGAGGAACCCCACCAGGAGATAAGGAGAGAACTGCAGGCCCTCAAGACCACCATGGTCTCCATAGCAGGGATGCTGGGTGATATGGCCAACATAATGAGGGACTACACAGCACACCAGCGGGCCCCTACCACTAGCCAGTCAACTGTACAGCCCTCCACATCTGCCGCAGCCAGTGGACAGGAGGCCCTGCCACAGGATCCACAGGCTACCAGCAACCCGACCCTGCAGAAGGTGAACCACCCCGCAAACGTTCCCTGCGACCCAGACAGACACCAGAGACACTTGCCAAGACCAAGACCAGCACCAGAAAATGAGACCCTCCTGAATGTCCCCCTTGTGTTCCACTTTGTCACCTTGTCCACTTTGAACTGCCATTGCTCCCCTTTCCTATTTCCCCTTGGACACTGGACCTGTGCTACAAACAGACTGGACCAATATCCTAGACTTACCTCTACCATCACCCTATTCCATTGCACTATTCCTTCATAATTGTTTACCTCAATAAACACCCTTGAACACAACTTGAGTGATAGTGCTTTATCTAACAAAAATGTGCAATGTTTTGAACTGTTTCATCGTGTGCAATTGTCCTGAACTTTGTGATTCGATGCAAAAAATGGCATGTAGCAGTTTGTAGTTATCACATCAGTACATAGTTGTAACCACACCAACATCTGCAAAATGGG
This sequence comes from Pleurodeles waltl, assembly GCF_031143425.1. Classification (NCBI taxonomy): domain Eukaryota; kingdom Metazoa; phylum Chordata; class Amphibia; order Caudata; family Salamandridae; genus Pleurodeles; species Pleurodeles waltl. Next base: position 228,885,886 of record NC_090439.1, read on the forward strand.
AAGGCATAGGTGACAGTCAGCTGGGATGCTAAGGAATTGACTGCCATCATGCTACAGGCACACAGAAAAATAATTAATCAGAAGAATGGTCAGTTCCACGGTCTTCCTGTGTGCCATTGGAAGTACTGCCTTATAACTGATGTCCTGTTGTCCACATCCTCATCCTCTGCCTTCTCATCTTCACTGTCCTCAGGGTCCACTGCTGCCACAGGAGCATGTTCACCCTCCTCCTCCTGCAGATAGGGCACATGTCGTCTGATGGCCAGGTTGTGCAACAAGCAGCATACAACAACTATCTGGCAGACCTTCTCAGGGGAGTAGCAGAGGGATCCACATTTCAGATGGAGGCATCTGAACCTGGCCTTCAGGAGACCGAAGGTCCTCTCTATTATTCTCCAGGTACACCCATGAGAATCATTATACATATTCTCAGGCTCTGTCCACGGATTCCTTATAGGGGTCAAGAGCCAGGACAGGTTTGGGTAGCCAGAGTCACCTGCAAGAAGTGAGGGACAAACATTAGCTTTGCAGAATGGCATGGGGGATGACTCCTGAAGCCATACAATGACATGCATTGGGTGGAGACTCAGGCTCACCTATAAGCCACACGCTGAGCCTCTGTAGTTGTGCCATCACATGTGGGATGCTATTAGTCCTCAAGACGAAGGCTTCATGCACTGACCCAGGATACTTGACAGTGACGTGGGAGATGTACTGGTCAGCCAGGCACGCCATTTGCACATTGACTGAGTGGAAACTCTTCCAAATCCTGAACTCCTGTTCATTGGCTCCCCTTGGACAAATGCTATATGTGTTCCATCAATGACCCCAATAACATTTGGAATATGTCCCATTGCATAGAAACGAGCCTTCACACTGGCCAAATCACCCACTTGGGGGAAATTGATGTAGCTGCACATGTGTTTGAGCAGGGCAGCCAAAAACTTTGCCAGCACTATTGAGAACACTGGCTGTGACATTCCTGCAGCCAAGCCCACTGTCACTTGGAAAGAGCCAGTTGCCAGGAAATGGAGCACTGATAGGACCTGCACAAGAGGGGGAAGCCCAGTAGGTTGACAGATATCAGATCAGGCCCCAACTGTGCACACAGCTCTGTGATTGTGGCCCTGTACAGTCTATAGGTGAGTATAATGTGCCAGTCCTCCAGTGTAGCCAAGTCCACAAGGGATCTGTACACGGGGCTTGCCTCCTCCTCCTCCTATTCCTCAACTGTGGTAGGTACCTAAGGGACACAAGAGTGAGAAGGGAGTGACAAAATGAGCAATGGAAGCACTACTTTAGTGTACATTGACCATGTATGTAACTGGACTATGGAAATAGCAATGTATGTACAATTGACAGCAATGATGCAGTTTTCAATCTAAGAATGCTGACCTGATCAATAAAATGGTGACCACCTGTCCTGTATGTAGGGACAGGTGGAAGTGATGTAACTCCGCCGGCGTTGGGCATCATGGCGGAAGGCGGTCTTGCACCGCCATGCTTTTCCTCTTTGGCTAACATGAGGCTCTACGGAGTACAGTGTCCAATGACGATCACCGGCGGCAGTGATGGTGTACACCACTGTGGACGTGACTGCCATTTTCTGACTATAACCTCACTTGATTCCTGACTTTCCATAGGACAACACCTCCACTGCGTGTACTGCTGAGACCTGTGTCTGGAACCTGCCATGGCCCGTGTGACAGGGGAAAAGGCCCATCCCTTCACTTCAGAGGAGTTGGAGCGCCTGGTGGATGGGGTCCTATCCCTGTATGGGCCTCCAGACCAACAGGTGAGTATACCATGGGGACGATACCTGCAACAAGGTTGCATTGAGATGTGTGTGTGCTGGCAGTGTGTCCTTTGGGTGGGGGGTATGGCTGGTGGTTTTATACATGCAGGGCTCCGGGTGATGTGTGTGTCTGATGAGGGGAAATGGTATTTGTGGGCCATATGTGTGACAGGATGGATTGTATGGGTAATGGTGTCCTCCTGTCTGTGTTTTTTCTCCAGATCAGTGGCTATCAGAAGAAGGGATTGTGGCATGCCATCACCAAAGACGTTTGGAACCTGGGGGTCTATAGCAGACGGAGAACCCACTGCAGGAAACGGTGGGAGGACCTGAGATGCTGGGCTTGGAAGACCGCGGAGGCCCAGCTGGGGATGGCCTCTCAACGAGGGAGGGGTGCCCCCCTGATGGCTCGCATACTGGCAGTGGCCTACCCAGAGCTGGATGGGTGCTTGAGGGCAGCACAACAGCCAGAAGGGGGTGAGTACAGTGTGTGTAACACCCATCCTTGTTGCCTCTCATAGGATGCTGGTGGTGGGTTTCAGTCAGTCCTTAATGCCAGCTCATACATTGCTCCGTGGTCCAGCTCAGGGTAAATGGGTGAATAGCAAAATCATGTTAGCTAGCTAGGTGGCATTCCATGTCAGACATGGCTTAGTAGGTCCCAAGAAAGGTGCGGATGGCTGTGGTTGGCTCTCATCTTGCAGTGGTACCTAGCCATTGGAATGCCAGTGCGGTACAGAGTGCTCAATCGTAGTCCCTGTGGGTGATGGTAATGTGAATGCCATCTGTGGTGTTGGTGCTGTAATTGACCCAGTGCTCCATCCCCCCACCCCTCCATTTTCTTCTGTCATCCTGTCCATGTGTGCATTAGCATCATCTGGCGGAGGAGCAGGGGCACCGGTGAGTGAGGGAGCCAGGAGGCAGAGTCCACCGACCCTGACGGGACCACTGGGACAGAGATCGAGGGGAGCACCACGGTGGAGACAAGAGGTGACAACACAAACTCTGAATCCTTCTCTGATGCGAGCATCCTGGTGGTGGCGGACATCTCCAGAACCACCCCAGCTCCAGATACAGTCACCACCCCCGGTACCGGCACCCCCCCCCCCCCAGCAGCCCCCTGCCAGGTTGCCTGTACCTGCTCACCCATGAGGGTGGGCATCTCCTTCGCCCCAGGCACTTCAGGCCCTGCCCCATTGAGCCCTGCTTCCTTAGTGAGGAGGCTATTAACCTCCTGAGATCCATCTCTGTGGGGCAGTCAACCACAGTGAATGCCATCCAGGGGCTGGCATCCCAAATGCAACTATGCAATGCCTACCGGGAGGGCATCCATGGTGGGTTGGCAGGCCTACCGAGATTGTTTCAGGCTCTGGCCTCCTCTCTGATGGCAGCCGGTGTCCCTGGTCCTACCGTCTCCCTTCCAACTGCCACTTCCCAGTCCCAGTCTCCTCAACCCCAACCCATCTCATGCACACATACAGACAAACGTGCACACAAAACATCATACAAGAGTGGCACAGACAAACACAGGCCGCAAACTTCAAGCCACAAGCACTCACACAAGCAACAGACAGTTGTGCACCCAACAACTGTAGGAGGCTAGCCTGGTTTGTAGTGGGTACCTTGGGTACTTACACCTTACACCAGGTCCAGTCATCCTTTATTAGTGAAATGTAGTAGTGTTCTAGCAGCTTAGGCTGATAGAGGTAGCTATAGCAGAGCAGCTTAGGCTGAACTAGGAGACATGCAAAACGCCTGCAATACCACTTATAGTTATACAGTACATATACACAAGTAAAGACCATACTCAGTGTTACCAAAAATAAAGGTATTTATTTGGGTGACACAGTACCAAAAATATCTTAGAGACAATACTCCTTCTGGAGGTAAGTATTATACACAATATATACACTACACACCAAAATTAGACAAGTAAATAGTCATAGAACAATGCAAACAATAGGAAATGCTATAGAATGAAATGGGAGAAAGTAGGTCTGGGGGCAACACAAACCATATACTAAGAAAGTGGAATGCGAATCACAAATTCCCCCCTAGACTAGTGTAGTGTGTGCAGAATCGCTGGGAGAGTAAGAATACAGTAAAGGTAAGTAAATTACCCCACCCCAGAGCCCAGAAAAGCAGGAGTAAAGTACTGCAAGTTTCCTTAGGACACACTACACCTCGTGATTGTGATTTTGCAGTAACCAACCAAGTCTGCAAATTACAACTGCTGGATTCCTGGACCTGAAGACCTGCAAAAGAAGGTGACCAAGTCCAGAAGTCGAAAGAAGTTCCAGGAAGGACAGGAGCCCCTGCCAACCCAGAAGAGGGTGCAAAAGAAGAATCCATGGTTAGTCGAAGACTGCAGAAATGCACCCTAGGAAGATGCTAGCGGGTTCCTGTGTGAAGCAAAGGATGTCCCACAACGTGACGATCATTGCAGAGGTGATTTCATGTTGGAAGTCACCAACAAGCCTTGGCTACGACAAAAGTACATTTTGCATCAAAATGGTGCTGGATGGACCCAGGAGGCACCTGGGGCCTCAACTCTGCATGAGGAGGAAGAGGGGGCACTCAGCACTTTAGAGAGCCCTCAGGATGCCACCCAGCACCCCATGAGTCCCAGGACATGGTGACAAAGGAGGTGCAAAACGCGGTTGATGCAGCACAACAAAGGAAGGTCCCACACCGCCGGGGAACAACTCAGCGAGTTGGGCGTCGCAGGATGGAGTGCTGGGGACCTGGGCCAGGCTGTGCACGAAGGAATTTTGAAAATAGTGCACAGAGGCCTCAGGATGTGAAGAAGATGCAGTTCTCAGGGCTACTGTCGCTCTCAGGGAAGGCAAGGTCTTACCTCCTCCAAATTGCGTCAGCAGGACCTCAGGACAGTCTATGTCGATTGGTTCCACCCTCTGTGTCCTTAGGAGCATGCTTGTTGCTGTGAGAGGAGTTCAAGGTCGTCGTCTTGGAAGGTGCCTGCTGGAGTAGGGGAGTGACTCCGTCACCCCACGGGAGATTTCTTCGGTCCTTCTGGTGCAGGATGAAGACAGGGAGTCCCCAGAGCGTGCACACCGTAGAAACTGTTGCAGTAGCAGACTTGGAGCTGAGGTTGTAAAATAAAAGTACCCCTTGTGAATACTTTGTTGCAGTTACAGCGGTTCCTGGAGCAGGCTGCGGTTAATCCGAGGTCAGAGGATGATGAAGTTGTTGCAGAGGATTCCTGAAGGAAACTTGCAAGCAGAATCTGAAGAGGACCCACAGGAGAGACCCTAAATAGCCCTGAGAGGGGGATTGGCTACCTTATCAGGTATCGACCAATCAGGAGGGGTCTCTGACGTCACCTGCTGGCACTGGCCACTCAGAGGCCTCCAGAGTAAAGCAAGATGGCTGAAGTCTGGGACACACTGGAGGAGCTCTGGTCACCACCCCTAGGGTGTTTATAGACAGGGGAGTGGTCACTCCCTTTCCTTTGTCCAGGTTCACGCCAGAGCAGGGGACAAGGGGTCCCTGAACCAGTGTAGATTAGCTTATGCAAGGAGGGCACCATCTGTGCCCTTCAAAGCATCTCAAGAGGCTGGGGGAGGCTACCCCTCCCCGGCCTGTAACACCTATTTACAAAGGGAGAGGGTGTAACACCCTGCTCCCAAAAGAAATGCATTGTTCTGCCTTCCTGGGAATGAGCTGCTCAGACCCCAGGAGGGCAGAACCCTGTCTGTGAGGTGGCGGCAGCTGTAGCTGCAGGGCAAGCCTCAGAGAGCTGGTTTGGCAGTACTGGGGGTCCATGGTGGAGCCCCCAGGATGCATGGAATTGGCTACCCAATGCCAGGTTTGTAATGGGGGACAATTCCATGATCTTAGACATGTTACATGGCCATATTCGGAGTTACTATTGTGAAGCTACATATAGGTATTGACCTATATGTAGTGCACACGTGTAATGGTGTCCCCGCACTCACAAAGTCCAGGGAAATGGCCCTGAACTATGTGGGGGCACCTTTGCTAGTGCAAGGGTGCCCTCACACTTAGTAACTTTACATCTAACCTCCAGCAAGTGAAGGTTAGACATACATGTGACTTCTAAGTTACTTAGGTGCAGTGAAAATGGCTGTGAAATAACGTGTGCGTTATTTCACACATGCTGCAATGGCAGTCCTGTGCAAGGGTTTGTCTGAGCTCCTTATGGGTGGCAAAAAAAATGTTGCAGCCCATTTTGATCTCCTGGAACCTCAATGCCCTGGGTGTCTAGGTACCATATACTACGGACTTATAAGGGGGGGGGTCCAATGTGCCAATTGAAATTAGCAAATTAAGTCACTAGCCCACAGTGACAAATTTAAAAGCAGAGAGAGCATAAGCACTGAGGTTCTGATTAGCAGAGCCTCAGTGACACAGTTAAGCTCTACACAGACACACACATTAGGCCATAAACTATGAGCACTGGGGTCCTGACCAGCAGGATCCCAGTGAGATAGGCAAAAACATACTGACATACAGGTAAAAATGGGGGTAACATGCCAAGGAAGATGGTACTTTCCTACAACAACATCCATTGGCTCCACTGTGTCCCCCTCCTCCTGCCTCACAGTCATGTCCGTACTCACACCTGCATGCACTGCATCAACAGCCACCACCATCACCACATCATGCAGCATACCCACCTCACTTGCAGACACCTCCACAACATCAAACCACACATCCTATTTGTCCCCACCTGCCCTATCTGCCCCCTCCTAAGAGACACAAACTCTCGCACTCAGACACCCAACAGCCATCCACCCCTCACACGCACACTGTCCATGCACCTGCACCCTAGTCCAAAAAACTTACACCCCCTACAATCACTACATCTACCTCCACTCCCATCCGTCCTCCCACATCCCACCCCAATGTCCATAAGATGCTTTTCCTTGCCCATCTTGACCTCTTCCCTCCCCCTCCTTTCCGGTCCTGCCTGTAAGTGCAGGGTCCCAACGACCCAGCCCAGCACCTCAGCAAAACAGTCTGCCACTGCTCCCACCAAGAAATCTGCTGCTGGCACTAAGGGGCCCCTGAGTGTGAGGGCAGCCACTCCCAGTAAGTTCACACCTCCACCTCAGAAACAGAGGACTAGGGTGGCAAAATCTAAGGGACAGAGGACATGGTCAGTGGAGGCACCTCCGAGACCTGGAGGCAAAAACACAAGTCACATGACAAAGGCCGATGGGGCCCGTCACAAGAGGGAACCCAAGGATCCCCCTCCACCAGCAAAGTAACCCAAGGATCCCCTTCTACCAGCAAAGGAACCCAAGGAGTCCCCTCCACTAGCTGAGGGCAAGGAGCCCCCTCCACCAACAAAAGAACCCAAGGAGCCCCCTCCACCATCTGAGGGCAAGGAGCCCCCTCCACCAGCTGAGGGCAAGGAGCCCCCTCCACCAGCTGAGGGCATGTAGCTCACACCCCAGAGACTGTGGCCTTTCCCTCCCCTCCAAAGACTGTGGCCTTTCACTCCCCTCCAGAGACTGTTGGGCAAGGGGCCCCCTCCAGAACCAGTGGGCATGATACCCACTCCAGAGTCTGTGGCCTTTCCCTCCCCACAGGGAATGTTGAGCATGGATCTCCCTCCAGAACCAGTGAGCATGATACCCACTTCAGTGACTGTGGCCTTTCCCTCCCCTCCAGGGACTGCTGGGCAAGGAGCCCCCTCCAGAACCAGTGGACATGACACCCACTCCAGAGACTGTGGCCTTTCACTCCCCTCCAGAGACTGTTGGGCAAGGAGCCCCCTCCAGAACCAGTGGGCATGAAACCAACTCTAGCTGAGGTGCCCCCCAAAACCTCCTTCCCCTTGAGGTGCCTTCCCATTTCCAACATGATGCCCCTAAACAGTGGAGTCCGGATGTTGTCAGGAGTCAAGTTAGGGCTTGGACTATGCCCCATGGCCATGTGGCCTTTGGTACTTTGGACTGGCCATTGGCCCAATCTGGATGTTGACGTCTGCATTTTGATTTCATTATTCATTATGGTGGCTGATGGCATCTAATTACAGTGTTCATACTTCAGATTTGTTGTCCTTGCATTATTTGCTCGTGAGTCCTGTGACAGTCATTTTACTTTGCAGCAGGTTCTTTGTATGTGGTGTGTGTATGGTGTGTGTGTTGTCCGTGTGTATGTGTCACTCTCCTTTTCCTCCCTACCTCCCTTGTGTGCTAGACGGCTGTACTCACTGTCGTCATCTTTATCGGCGTTGGTGCTCCAGGACGGCCATGGCATGGTAGCGCATTGGGAACACTTGGAGATCCGGTTCCATGGCGGCTGCAGAGTCCTCTGTGTCCCTGATGGTGAGTCTTTAGTTTTCTGTACTGTGTTTCCACCCAACTTTTGATGGCATTGGTACTGCCCCGGAAATCCTGGTGGTTTACTATGTCATAATATGGTGGGCTTTACCTTAACTTCCGTCTGGCTGTAGGTGGCTACCGCAGTAGTCAGTGGTGTGAACACCCTGGCGGTTTGTGTGGTATATTGGCTGTCTATAGGAGGTATTACTGCCATGGTCATAATTTGGCGGTAATTACCACCAGGCTGTTGGCGGTATTTCTGCCACTTTACCAGTGGAGGTCAGTACACTGCCAATAACATAATGACCACCTATGTTTGTTGGGGTGGTGTCTGCGGGTATGGCTGATGTGTCTGGGTGTGTTGGGGTGGTATCTGCGGGTATGGCTGATGTGGTGGATGCATCCGTAAGTATTGTGCTGGTGTCTGGGGGTATGGTGTCTAAGGTGTGCAGGTCTGTGGGTTGTGAGCTGCTGTCTGGGTGTACAGTGGGTGTGGTGGAAGTGTCACTGCTGTTGTGGTTGTGTCTGTGGGTATTCTGGATGTTGTGTGTGGGTCTGAAGGGGTGGTGTGGGTGTCTTTTTAAGTGGTGGCTGATGTGGTGTCTGTGGGTAAATGTTGACTGCCTGCATGTCGGTGTGTCTTGTGGTGTCTGTGTCGATGTGTGCTGCTTGTGTGTGTTGAGGTGGGTGCGTGTGGATGTGTCTGTGTACTTGGGACAAGTAGGTGAATAGGGGATATGGATTGGGAAGAGGAAGGTGGGAGAGATTGTGAGGGGTACCTAACTGCCGTCATTGAGGAGGCCAGAGCCTGAAAATATCTCTGTAGGCAAGACATGGCACTATGAATGCCTTCCAGGAAAGCACTGGACTAGTGAAGCTGGCTGGCTACCCCTGGATGGCACTTACAATTGTTGTCTGCCTCACAGAGATATTCCTTAGGAGGTCAATAGCCTCCTTACTCAGGGCAGCAAGGGTAACTGGGGCTGGGGATACGGTGCTCGCGGCAAAGGAGACACCCACCCTCTTGGTGAACGGGCACAGCCAACTGGGTGGGGACAAACAGGGAGGGTGGTGTTAGAACTGGGGGTGGTGGACAAACATGGTACAGGAGCAGGTCCTGATGGACCCACCACCACTAGGGACTGGCCACCGAAGGTAGAATCTGATGAAGATGACGTTGATCCTGTCTCCTCCGTGACTCTACCCTCACCCTCCGGTCCACTGGGTCCCTCCGTGTTGGTGGTGTCATAACTGGAAGTACAGTGGCGCATGATTCCCCACTTGGTTGTACCTGTCTCCAAAGTTTGCCTGGGATGATGCTGCAAACACAAAGAGGAAAAGGGTCACCACATGTTCCGGATCACAACTTGAACAACAGCTGTGATTAGCAAATATTACCATGATGTCAAGTAGGCCCTAGCAACAAACTACATCAAAGTGGCTCCTACATGTACCATACCATACGCAAGCATGTCGTCTGAACTGTCAACAGTTGCCCACAGGAAAATCAGGATCTCAGACAACTACAACTGCATGGCTGAAGTTGTGCAATCACAGTAACCGTTGAACAAGTAGGAGGCCACATCACCGTTAACGCTTTGCCTCATGGAGCATACCTCAGTTATCTGTTGTCATACAACAGTAGACCAATGCCAACTTCATTCCCACAGATCCCACACAAGGTCATGCAGTCATTTATCTGTCAGATACACAATAAGACAACAATAGGAAATGATGCTCCAAAAACCTGACATGTTACTTACAGCAGTACATTAGCCTGAAAAAGGTGACAAGGAGATACTCATTTCACATTGGAAACATATCAACAATGCACTCTTCACCATATATAATATGTCCTAATGGAGCCATAGATGTAGTACTAATGTTGCTCAGATATGCTACATATTTGTCTTGGAAATGAACACTGTAGGCAACATGTAGAAGTTGTCAGGGAGATAATTCTCTAAAATCCACAACACAATGAAATGGCAAGCCCCAAAGAAATCACCACTTATGTCTGGCACCCCTTACAATGACATACTCTGATTGCACCAGTAGAAGCCATTAGTCCTTTGTATGTTGGAGAGGCCCAGAGATGTACAAGTATTGTAGAAGGCCCTCAACATGTTGCCCAACGGAAAGCTATATCAATATCTCCATCTTTGTTCCGCAAACCCAGATGTCTGTGGATGAATGGTTGTACCCAACCACATGCGATTGCAACATAAGTGCAAGTCACTCCATGATGCATGCGAGCAGTCAGGTAATGAACTTTCCCACTACACATGTGCAGTGCACTTTTCCACATGACCCAACATCAATGGCAGGGAAATGCAAAGTGTGTGTGAAAATGCTAGTCCTACCCGGCATATGCCTCATTGTTACTGCAGTTGTACATGCCAAATCACATGCTATGATGGGTGAGGGTATGTGTGAGACAACAATCAAGGCTGACACACTCCTGTCTGTGGCACCACATGAAATGTAGCCCCATTGCAAATGTCCTATTCCAAACACAGGTTGGCATGCACATATATGTGAGGGAATAAAGAAATCATCCCATTAACACAGGTAGACGGGGGAGGAGCCAAGATGGCGACCGGGATGGACGGCTGGATGGACGGCTAGAGCGTGCTCTCCATCCCGGACTCACTGCAAACATCCTGTAGGGCGCCCCCAGAGCAAAGCCAGCGCACGGGGGCGCGGGAACGGCCTCCAGGACACCGGCGCGACTCGCTGGAGCCCAGCGCCATCGAGGAAGGAGCTACCGATCCGGAGATCGGGCGACGGCGCACGAGGCGTCGGCCATTACAGGGCCTGGGGTGACACGGAAGGTGGCGCGAGCGCTCGACCCACCCGGCGGGACCGGCGCTTCGGGGCTATCTGCGCTGGAACCACACCGGTGGGCACGACACATAAGGATCGGGCGGGGCAATCCGCCCGGAGCCCCGCCGCACTGAAATCGGCGAAAGAGCGGCTGACAACAGTGCAGGCGCGCCCCAGGCAGCGAATTCGTGGGGGAACCGGGACGCCTCTCGGCTCCCCTACAGACTGGATGGGACAGCGCTGGGACAGGAGGGATGGCCCTTCTTCAACGCCTTGCTTGAGTGCAGCGCAGGGACGGGCGCCCGAGGGCCCGCTCCCCCCACCGACTTCAGGATAATCCGGCACCGCAATACACGGCGGTAAGAGGGGGCACGGGATGTGCGCTGCGGCCTATGGCCCAGAAAGAAATAGCGAAGCCGGGCCTGTGTCCCCTCTTTTCCTCCCCCCCTTACCCCCTCCTCGCCTTCGTCCCCGCCCGAGCGGGATAATGCGGAGAATCTCCTCTAACACTGGCCTTTCCCTAGGCAGTATATGATCCGGGAGACCAAAGGGTGCGGAGGCGAATTTGGCTGGAACAAAGAGCAGCACAGGCCGTCCCTGGCCGTATCGGGCAGTCCGCCCCCTTTATTGCATCGGGGGCCCCCGGATCCCGGTCGAGTAGATGCCCCCCCTGAAGATGACTACTATCTGTACACTGGCCCCCAAGCACTTTCGCCCCCACTGGATACCTCACGCCTACTGAGGCCGCCGTCGCCACGATGTGTAGCAATAATACTGGGCAACAGCTAAATATGTAAAAAGTTGTGACACACGAGACAATCCTAAGAACAAAATAATTGGGGCCACCTGTCTGCTTTGTGGGCCCCCCACAATACCCCGCGTGCAGACTGGAGCAAGACTCAGGAAGCCAAGAACGCACACAAGGCCCAGCTAAAACCCATCCCCCCCTGCGCGGAACTTGGGAAAACAGGGGAACGCACATTGAATCAGTGCAAAGGGACTAAAGGGTGACCCGCTGCAAAACAACTCCCAGAAGAGCTTCGCCACATCCCACAAGGCCACCCTCGGACGTACACGATGGCGGGTAGACTTAAATCAGCTAAGAACCAAGACCGTGCCGCGCATGGCCCGGCGTCCACCGACCAACAGACAAACCCGACCCTACAAACACTGGAGAGCACACTAATGACACAATCCGCGCAACTGGAGAAGGTACTACAGGCGATTATGGACACTAAAACGTCCTTGGAAAATAGAATAGACGTGGTATCGCAAGACCTGAATCTACTCCGGGTAGATCACCGCAAGCTGTCAGAAAGAGTCAAAACGGCGGAAGAGGGGTTGGCCGAGCTGTCCCCCGCGGCTCAGGACAACCAGAAACAGATCCAACGCTTGGATGCGGAGCTGAAGGCGCTATGGAAACGGGCAGAGGAGGCTGAGAGCAGATTGCGCCAAAACAACATCCGATTTTTGGGGTTCCCCGAAAATATGCAGCAACAAAGCATGGAAATATCTTTAGAACAATGGCTAATCAAAGAGGTGCTAAGTGGGGCCCCATCTAAGTTCTTTACAGTGGAATGGGTGCACAGAACCCTGGGCAGGCCTCCGCTCCCTGGGCAACCTCCCAGACCATTGATTGCCAGGACCGAGATGCAATCCTACAACAGTTTCGCAACAAAGGCCCATTCAACTATGAGGAATCAGCTATCAACGCATACCCAGAATTCACTCAAGAGGTGCAAAGAAAACGTAACTCTTATGTAAGGGTCAAACAACGCCTTCGTGAACTCAGTATTAAATACGCTTTACTGTTCCCAGCCAAACTGAGAGTGATATCAGAGGATCGTACGCACATATTCACTTCTCCGGAAGACATCTGGACATGGTTACATGCTAAAGGACTTGCGCACATGTGCGACGACGAGGGAGGAGGAGAGGAGTGGTTGCCCTCGACGTCAAGGAAGTGCTCCAGGAGGCGCACTAAGGGTCAACCGTCTGCTCAACAAGTAGGAAAGAGCAAAAGTTCTGAAAGAAACCCCACTGCTGACACAAAATAACTTTGAGGTAATCAGGGAGGTCCCTGAGATCAGCATAGACTCGGACATGGCCAGCTCTGACTCTACTATAACGGGGGAACCGAAAGGTCCCAGGGTCACCCCCAGAACAGCGGATGATCTCTGACTACGGCTCACAGCATTAACTCCGCTTTAGTATCTGGAGGAGTCATGGCTGGTCGACACGGGGGGCCCCGGAACGACACGGGACCTCGAAGCAAGAACATTCTCCAAAACAAAGGGGGTCATTCTGACCTCGGCGGTCTTTTCAATAGACCGCCGAGGGACCGCCGTACGGAAGACCGCCAGTGCTGGCGGTCTTCCGCATGGGCCATTCTGACTGGTGGCAGCGCTCCGCCCGTTTCCGGACGAAGAGCCGCCAACAGCCATACTGGCGGCAGGCGGGGAAGTGGAGGTAGCTCCACCTCCACCGCCACACCAACAGAACACCGCCCAGCGAATCACGACCTGTGATTCGCTGTGGCGGTGTTCTGTTGGCGTTGCGGTGTCGGCGGAGCTGCCCGTTCCCTCCCGGAGGATCACCAGGAACAGGTAAGGTGATCGTCCGCTAGGGAAGGGGGGTGGGGGGGTGTTGTGAGTTGTGTGCGTGCATGGGGGTGTGCGTGTGTGTATATTGAGGGGGCGTGTGAATGCGTGCATGAATGCGGGGGGTGTGTGTATGTGCATGAATGCGTGCCTGTATGTGTGTATGTGTGTGTATATGGTGGGGATCGGGGTGGGGGACGGGGGTCCTGCAACCTTTTGGGGGTGGCAGGGGTGGTGGGGGGGGTAGGGGAGGGAGTCAGGGTGGGGGTTGGGGGGGGGAGACCCCTATCAGTGCCAGGGAAGGGATTCCCTGGCACTGATAGTGCTTACCGCCATGGATTGAATGGTGGTCCCCAACCGCATGAAATCCATGGCGGTAAGCCGGGGTCAGGCGGGTTGGAATACCGCCGGTGGTATGTGACGACCGCCGGGTCGGAACGGTGAAGCGGCGGCTGACCATGGCGGTAACCGCCATGGTCAGAATACATGAAAAAAGACCGCCACCCTGTTGGCGGTCTTACCGCCGCTTCACCGCCGACCGCCAGGGTCAGAATGACCCCCAAAGTGTATCTTTTGCATAAACCTATGGCTGTCCGGGGGGGCCATCATGGGGGGGGTGGGCTGGGGGGGAGAAACGGGGGGATCACACGCTCCAGGGGCGCACACAAACACTTGCAGACTTAGTCTGCGGTCTGATGTGAGCCCTACAAATGAGCCACATTAGACCGTCGTGATAATACCACCACGGATATCCAGATGGATACAGGTTTTTCTACATATTTACGAGTTAAGCAGTTCTACATTAGTTGTTAGGAGAATGGGGGAATTAGTTGGGGGGGAGGGTAGTAGTAAGTTAGCCAAAATGCACACTTTAGTTACATCACGAACAAGCGAAAACTACTGCGATAGGCAAATACGTCAGACTGCGCTATCAGAGGGGCAGCAAGCGGAAAGCTTGCAGAGCAAGGCAGAGGCACAAGGACAGGTTCACCCCATAATCCCTCATGGCACCACAAATTAAACGCAACAGTAACCAATATGACATAATGACATGGAACGTGAGGGGTATGGGCACACTGAGTAAAAGATCTCGAATTTATGCACGCCTTAAGCGACTGGGAATACACATTGCTATCCTCCAAGAGACACATTTAATGGAACCAGACCTGCGGGAGCTACGTGCAAAGTGGGGAGGACAATTGGTAGGCACAACATATTCACCATTCGCAAGGGGAGTATTGATATGGATCGCAGGAGGTGTCCCATTCCACCAAACAGCACATAGAATAGACTCAGGGGGCAGATTCGTGGTGGTGGAAGGCCAGCTAGATGGCAGACAACTCTCTGTAGTTGGCTTATACGCCCCAAACGGCGGCACAGCGAGATTTTTGGGCGCACTTACGCCGTCATTGTTAGCAAACCCATCAGCTCCGGCTGTCTGGGGTGGGGACTTTAATAGCATACCGGATCCCGCCTTGGATAGATCTAGCCTGCAAGGAAGCCCGAGGACAAAGAGGAGCAATACAAGCCCACTGCAACACTGGGCGGGCGACTTGAGACTTTACGATATATGGCGCATAAGACATCCCCACCAGAGGGAATACTCATTTTATTCACCCCGCACAAAACACATACCAGAATAGATATAATATGGGGCACGCAGGACATAGCTGATCTGGTAAATGGGACAGAATACCTAGCGAAGACACTGTCAGACCACTCACCGCTGAGAGCAACACTAGACTGGGGTAGGAGCCGACAGGGGATCTCCACCTGGCGCTTACAAGTAGAAGCGCTCCAGGACCCGGCATTCGCAGACACACTGAGCACCACACTACGCCAGTACTGGGAAACAAATGACCTTACTGCAAACTCACGGGCCGTGGAGTGGGACGCCCACAAAGCGGTGGTTAGAGGTCAGTGTCTCTTCACAGGCTGGGGAGTGAGGCGTACTCTGCGTGCCGAAATCGCTAAACTAGAAAAGGAACTAAGAATAGCAGAAATAGCAGTTGCACGGGGGGAAATCCCATACACAGTTCTAAAAGCAGCCCGCATAAAATACAACGAAGCAGACAGTAGACTTCGGTGCCACGATTACAATTATCACTTAACGCGTCTGCAATCGGAAGGTAACAGATCAGGGAAAATGGCCTGGCTACTGCGAGAAGACAACACTCCCCCATCGGAGCTATCAGGATCGACAATTGCACTACGCTCTCTACACAAGTAGAGATAAATGAAACGTTCAAAGAGTACTACGGGAATTTATATTCCAAACGCACCTCGTGCACGGCTACACAATTTGAGTCTTTCCTGGGAGGCTCCCTCCTACTGCAATTATCTCAAACAGACAGGGACACACTTGAAGCCCCTCTCACAATAGGGGAAATAGATTTCGCTTTAGCGCAGATGCCCAGGAATAAATCGCCGGGTATAGATGGCCTCCCAATAGAGTACTACTCCGCATACTCGTCCCGCCTGAAGCCCCAACTATTGAAGGTGTTCGAGGAGGCGTGGGCCACCGAACTGCTGCCCCCATCCCAGAGAGAGGCCATGATAGTGGTACTCCCCAAACCGGGGCGTCATCCCACAGATGTCAAATCTTATAGACCACTCTCGTTGTTAAATTTAGATTGTAAAATACTGGGTAAAATACTGGCCAACAGACTCGCTCCCATCATACACACCCTAATCCACGATGACCAAAACGGCTTCATCCCGAAGCGTAACACCTTTTTAAATATCCGTAGGCTCCTGAGCGTAATGGGAGACACTCCCCCTGATGCATATGACGAAATGGTGCTATCACTGGATATTGAGAAAGCGTTCGATACACTGGAATGGGGCTTCCTTTTGGCCACAATGCGACAGATGGGAATAGGCCCTAACTATGTGCGCTGGGTCCGCACACTATACTCAAATCCACGAGCCAGAGTGAAAACAGGGGGAGTGATCTCTGACAGCTTTCCAATCTCTAGGGGCACGAGACAGGGTTGCCCCCTATCCCCACTATTATTTGCTATAGCTATGGAGCCATTAGCATCTAAAGTACGATCCATGGCAAATGACTGGGTAATAAATAGGAACGGAACACACCACGTAATTTCGTTACATGCTGATGATGCTCTAATATATACCTGGAAAGGCACGGAGACATTACCCCCCATAATGACACTTCTAGCCGAGTTTGGATCGATATCTGGCCTAGCAGTAAATTGGGAAAAGTCGTGTGTGTTCCCATTAGTTAGGTGGCCACGAGGAAGACAGGAAGAGGCCCCTCGCGGATGCCTGAAATGGTGCTTCGAAACGTTTAAATACCTTGGGGTTCACATATATCACAGCGCAGAGGACCTTAGAGACAGCAATTTGGGGAGAGCATTAGCCTCCATGAAGGGTTCTCTACGCTTCTGGAACAAACTACCACTCTCTCCACCAGGCAGGGTGGCGGTCGCGAACATGCTGATTCTGCCCAGGTTGTTATATTATTTTGCGGCTCTGCCACTCATCCTTCCATGGAGCTTTTTCAGTAATCTGAATACAACGCTGCTACAGCTCATATGGGGGGGCGGGAGAGCGCGAGTGGCACTATTCACATTGCAGCGTCCGGTGGAATCAGGCGGAATGGGAGCCCCCAACTTTGAACTTTATTATGCAGCAGCACAGCTACAGTGGCTACAGCTCTGGATCCACAGACCAGCGTCAGCTGAATCTGTATGGCTGCAGACTCGGCTAAAAGGAACCCAACTGTTAACATGGCTGTCCAATAAGCATCCCAAAAGTGAATCTATCAACCCACTGCTAGCTGTGGCACATGCTTGCTGGGGGAAATATGTCCAGAAGGGACACGGAGCACTCCCATACACCCCGTTTGTCCCATTGGAATGTCTCCCGGGATGTCATATGACTGAGTCGCACTCATTTTCGGTATGGTCAGAGGTGGGGATACAGGTGGTGGGAGACTGTTTTGAGGACGGTAAACTAATGTCGTTTGAAGCCATCCAGGCCCTCACTACAGTGAACCCTGGTCAATTCTTCGCGTATCATGCAATATGCCACGCAATCAAAAAAATATGGGGAGCAGGTGCCCTAGAACCAGAGACTTCTCCCATAATACACCACATATTACAAGGCGACGCCCAAACTAAAGCAATCTCAAGCCTATACAAGACACTCAGTAAACTCTCAGAGCCCTATTTGGAGAGGGCCAGGGAGAGGTGGAACACTGTCCTCCCTGTTCCGATCCCTCAAGTAGACTGGCCTAAAGCTCTGTCTTACGCACAGGGTGTATCAAGGAACCCCAGATTCCGTTACACCCAGTTTAATTTTATACACTAAACGTACCTATCACCGGCCAGGATAAAGCGTATGTTTCCCGGTATGGCTCCGACATGCCCCAGATGCCTGGAGCCATAGGCTCACTTTTATCATATGGTCTGGGACTGTCACCAGGTGCAAACAGAATGGAAAAAGGTGGTGAAGGAGACCTCAGATTGGACGGGGCTTGTGTTGGCAGTGGACCCCAGATCTTGCTTACTGGGAGTGAGGATCAGAGCAAAAAAACATAGACACTTACACAAGTTTGTAGACTTGGCCTACGTGATGTATAAAAGATTGATAGCAATGCATTGGAAAGCGTCCAACGGCCTTGACCAGAAGTCCTGGCACACCTTTACACTCCGCTGGGCCCATACGGAGCATCAGGTGCTTAAAAAATTGGCACGGATGGCCAGCCACACACGGGGTGCGACATCTGGGAAACACTGGTAACCAAGCTTGAGACAAAAAATGATGATAAACCTCCATGAAGCTGTAGAACATACAAGCTGCACTCACCAGAACCCCAACTAGAAATAACACAACAGGAGGCCAACAGGACAAGTAAGTCGTCGATGGGTGCAATCCCCCACACCTCTCAATTCGGGGCTAACTTGATCGAGGACATTACCATAGGAGCATTAGGAAAGGCAATGGGCAAGAATAAGATATATCCTCCGCCTACCCAACCCGAACACACGTGAGAACGCACTCAGCCACCCCAGGGGTCCGGTTCAACAAAAACCAGAGTGCCATAGCAGCCGCATTTGGGGCCTCCCTGAGTTGCAACACAAGTATAATACTCTGAGCAAAGCAGCAGAAAATAATTACTGAATGTAATAAATGTTTCGATAAGTGTGTAATTGGGGGGGTTTGGCTGTTTCTAAGTAACATTAACCAGATAAATATGATCCTGCAACAGTTTTCAATAAACGTTTGTATTGCGTATCTGCTATATAAAATCAATAAAAGATATATATAAAAAAATAATAATAAAAAAACACAGGTAGACCATGCATGAAACAGCAGTGTACACACTTTGTCAAAAGAGAAAGGGACACATGCTAACATGCTAACATGTAAGTACAAGGAATGCTGGCAACAGTGATGGCACATAAATCATGTCAATGGATATTTCCCACTTACCAAGGGAAGGTTTTGATCTGTAGCTGCATCCAAAGAACAATGTGTGCTGTCAAATGTATGATGGCCACCTTCACATGACAGACATTAGTGAGGCACCGGCACTCATCACCCACTGAAGATAGGAGGCCTCTGGGCAGCAGATGGCAATTTACTCAACTGGCCATACACATGGCTGAAGACAGTGACTCATCACTTATTTTTCTTTAGTTGATTAAGCAATGTACACAACCAAGTGTTGTCCCTGGAGAACAAATTGTTTGTGGATTGTACCCAGCTGTGTCCTAGGTCCCTGGGCCAACAGGGAAAGCACATCAGTATGCCCCACATTACATATTGACCCAAACAGTTACCCATCTACTGTGTCATGTACGGCCCGTACCTAATCATCAGAGGGAGATGTCAGAATCTAACACATCAACTTGGCAATGTGACAGGCAAGAATATGCCTTGTACTACCCCCCTTTTGGGTGCTGTGCTCCCCTGAAACATTCATCAAGGTCCAGATATGCCACCGCCAGGATGTGAGACAATAGGGGAGACATAGTCCAACGTGCACCTGTCACAAGTTGGGAAGACAGCCCTAGCTGAACCTCCGCTATCTTCTGGGACCTGCATCTCAGGTCCTCTCACCTCTTGCGACAGTGGGCACCCCGCCAGCTATGGACTCTTAGGATCCACACCTTCCGGGTGATGGCACTCCAGATCTCTTTCTTCTGATGGATGGTTTACCTGTAGGGATGCAAGAGTTTTTGTCCGAATGGTTGTGTCAGAGACGTCAGAAACACCAAGCAAAAATTTGTCAACATACCGCAAGTGTAAAGCCCACATGCCAATACGTACAGGGACATGACCACACACATTTGTATACATCTGCAGACTAACCCACTACCCTGCTCATGCCTACAATGACTAAGCAAGCCTACTGACATCAGGTAGCCCATTCTCCAGCAATATGTACTGGGATGTGAGCCACAATGAAACACTACGCACCACTGTGGCATCTGAAGGGTAAACTCCTTAGTCCTGACTGAACCAACACATTTACACTCTGCAAGATTGACTCGCTGCATACAGTCCCTACAGGCAACTTCCATAATACAAACTTCACCCTTACACTGGGGAGAAGGTGTCTTCCCTGTGTATGTGTGGACATGTGGCCTACTAAATGCAGACTCATGCCACTTCAGGGTGGGTTTCTGTGATATGTACCTGTACCACAGAACACTTCTTTGGACATATGTGTCTAAACTACAGAAATGACATCCAACCTACAAAGGTATGTATTGTACTATTTCTGCCATGTAACCAAGCTACAAAGTCACGTGTCATGGCCTCCCAGGAATTTACACACTGTCTGCATTGTGGGTCTGTCATTTGTCAATAATCCTGTACAGGACAAATATGACTTCTGTGAAGATGAAAATAGAGCTGTGGGAGTAAGGGACCTGTCATGAGAGAAAGACAAACATTGGAAAATGATGCAAAATGCACATATGGATTAGTTCTGGGATTTACCTTTGTACCCACTCCTAATCTAGTCAAAGGACTGAGACATTCAGGGCAAGTGTTGCAGCTAGAGCCTCATATTGGCCACAAGCCTAGACCTGACTAGAAATGTCATTGAATGGCAATAAAGTCTCTTTGCCCAGTTATGTGCAGTTATGTGCATCCAACACAAGGAGGATCTAGGACCCTAAAAACAGAACAATGTG
Organism: Pleurodeles waltl; assembly: GCF_031143425.1. NCBI lineage: Eukaryota > Metazoa > Chordata > Amphibia > Caudata > Salamandridae > Pleurodeles > Pleurodeles waltl. The sequence goes on from NC_090439.1 coordinate 228,906,596, forward strand.
AATTAACACAACATATAGGGCCTCATTACAACCTTGGCAGGCAGCCACCGTTGTGAACACATGTGTTGACAACCATGGGGCTCACATTTGTCCCTTGTGTCGTTGCTAGCTGTGAAGTGTACTTGGTGTCATGTCTATCCAGTCAGAAATGCTTTGTCACCTGATGTTGTTGGCATGCATTATGTATATAGCCCCATACACTGGAATAATCACAATTTGATCAATTCTGTCTCCAGTTTGTATTACCAGATCGGTGTCCTTACTGTTCAACAGTATCACTTTGATCTGTCCTTGATAATCTGCATCCATCACTCCCCCCAAGACCTGAATATCCTTGAGTGCAATCTGATGTACTCTGGGGGAATCTGTATCCTGAACCCTGTATCAATGAGTACCATATCTCTTGGTTTCAGTCTGTACACATTCAAAGCATATAAATCATGACCTGCAGCCTATGGTGTTGCTCGGTACGGAGCTAAAGTTCCTGTCTTTGTCTCCCAGTACGTAATAATAGTGGTTGCCAAATGGGGTTGTACTTGCAAAGCTGGGGTTAACATTCACATCAAATAGGTCTCTACGTTTGTCAATGGTCTAATGTTCAGTATTTGTAAAGCTTCATTTAAGTGATCTCTCCAAATATTCAATGATCCATCTGACAATTTTCTCACCTGCGGCTTCAACAATCCATTCACTCTCTGAATCAATCCTGCATCTTGTGAGTAATATGGGACATGATAAATCCACTCCATATTGTGCTGCAAACAGTAGTCTTGTACCAACTCACTGTTAAAATGGGATCTGTTATCACTGTGGATTTGGAGTGGCCCTCCATAATACAACATCAACAAATCCAGGGGCATATTTAAGAGCCCCTAGCGCCTCCTTGCACCACATTAGCGTCATTTTGTGTAAGCTAATGTGGCCCAACGAGGCCAAAATTGCAGTGCCATATTTACAAAGTGGCGCAATGCATGCATTGTGCCTTTTTGTAACCCTTTGCACTACATTATGAGTGCACCAGGCATAATGTATGCAAAGGGGGCATTCCTCCGTCGGGGGGCTGAAAAAATGGTGCAAAGAAAGAAGATTTATTTGTGTCATTTTTTTCTGCACTTTTAACGCCTGCTCAGAGCAGGCATTAAAAGGAGGCACACCATTGTTTTCAATGGGCTTTGCAGGATTAGCGTCAACATTTTTGGCGCCAATCCTTCAAAGCTCCAGACTAGCATAAAAAATTCTGATGCTTGTCCCCTAACTACTACCATGCTGAGCTGTATTTTAAATACGGCGCACACATGTTGGCGATAGGGGCGCAAGAAAAGTGGATCTGCACTGTGTGCATGCCACTTTTCATAAATATGCCCCATAGTGTCTTAATGGTATTAGACTGCGTAGCAGGCTTGCATGGATCAGCTATTAAATAGCCAGAATAAGTATCAACCACTGTACATGCATATTGGCATCCTTGACAAATTGGCATTGGTATGATGTAACCAATCTGCCATGTTTGTCCTGGGAACTTTACTCTCAGCAGTTGTCCCCATCAGAGATCTCTAAATCTAGGGGAATGTGCATCCCTCTAATCTCTGTCCACTTGTTAGTGGCCTCCTCTCACATGTCCACATTTTTGGTGAGCCCATTTAGCCATCCCCACCAAGTCAGAATCCTGTGTTGACACTTCTGCTTTTCGAGATTTAGGCTTTTTCGTCTGTAAGGGAATTAAACCATTGTTCTAGTGAGTCTGTGGGACAGTGGGGGTCTACATGATATACAGTGACTGTACTTTGCTTTAATATTTTCCAGATTTTCTGCCACAGTTCTTTGCCCCACATCTCCTTAGAATGTGTTTGGCAGTTATGTGCATGCCACTTGGGGAGCCAGGTGGCTAACCCATTGGCGGTAGACCAAGAATCTGTATAAATGTGACATTTCCCAGGCAATTCTTGTTTTAAAGCTTGATACACAGCATACAGTTCTGCATATTGGCTGCTCTTTCCTTCTCCAGTAGTGGAAAGTAGCTTTTTGTTACTGGATTGTGTGACACTGCCTTCCAATATCTCTTGGCCCCCACATACTTTGGTGAACCATACATGCTTCCTGTCCTCAGGAGACAAGGACTTGAATGGCTCACCCCACTTCACTTGTGACTTTCTTACCTCTGGCTCCTCGTGCAACACCTCCTCATCTTCCACGGGGCCCCGTGCCACCTGTTAATGCAGGGCAGTGGTTTCCGCTGGTCCCATCCGGGCCCTGTCCTGTATGTACCATTTCCACCTAGTGACACTTGCTTCTTGTTCATGCCCTATTCGGTGAGTTCTGGGTGAACTCATCACCCACTGCATCATCAGGATCTCGGGCCTCAGAATCACATTGCACCTTACTGTCATATGTTCAATATCCCCTAGAGCCCAATAACACATCAGTAACTGTGTCTGGCAACATTTTGGCCCAAAACCCAGCTGCACCCTCTTCCTTCCCTGTTTTTGACACACACTCTAGTTTGCGTATTGCCCCTGAACTGTCAGGTGTAACTCAGTGTCTCCCTCTTGTACTGGTCACAAGTCTAAAGCACGTTGAATGGCATTCCTTTGCCAAGTCAAAAACACACTGCTGCTGCTCTCCCCCATTCAAACTTTTGTTTCTTCCAAGTCACTTTGTAAAAGGGGGTCAAAATCTGACTCAAGTGAGAGATATGCTGCTTCCAATAACCAAACAATCCAATGAACCACTGGGTTTCCTCCTGACTACAGGGTGTAGCAAATTCCAATATGTCTTGTCTTACTTGTGGCAACACCTACCTATTTCCCTGATTCCATTGAATTCCTAGGAGTGTCACACTGTGGGAGGATCCTTGTACCTTTTCAGGATTTATCTCCCACCCCTTGCTTTGCAAATATTCCACAATTCTTTTTAACTGAGTCTCCACCAGTTCTTGTGTTTCTCCCTGCACCATGGTACTTCATCCAGGTGTTCTGCCACCAGCTGGTGACAGATAGTGGGGCTATGTAAATAGCCCATAGGAAGTTAAAAAAAAATGTATTGTCTCCTGTTCCACGAAAAGGAGAATTGCTCTTGATTCTCAGGGGCCAACGGTGTAGTAAAGAAAGCATTGGCAATATCAATTGTTGCATACCAAGTCCCTTTATGCCTCTGTATTTTTTCAATCAAGGTGATAGTGTCTGGGATGGCGGCAGTTAAAAGGGGTGTATGTTTCTCAGAAATCAACTGTCATTCTCCAGCTACCATTCAGTTTGCGCACGGTTCGCACAGGATTATTCCACGCTGTGGTGACGGGGGCCACCACCTCGGCTTCTACCAAATTCTGTATGGTTTTACTGATCTCCTCCTATCCTCCCGGAATTTCGGACTGCTTTAAATGAACCACCTTGGTGGTTGGGGGAGCTTTTACCTGAGGTATGTTCAAATGATACATATAAAGTACACTGTTCCAATAAAGAGAAAGAAAAACTACAGTGAAGTGCTGTTTTTCAGAAGCAAATGCCCTCACACATCCAATATGATGTAAAACTTCATCATTGGGCCTGCTCCTCATCTGACTGGCGCTGCAATGTCTAACGGGCACCCCTGAAGGGGGGCTCTTAGCCGGAGATCTTATTTCCCAATGTGGCTGGGCCAATAGATAGAGTAGGAGAGCAAAAAAGATAGAATAAAATTGTCCCTAAACCAGGGAGTCAGCTTTAAATTAAATTATTCAGAAGAAGGCTTAGGCCAAGATTAAAAAGGTGTGGAGAGTGCTTAAAGAGGTGATGCTCATATGTGCTCTCAAATCAGGCGAAACAAAAAAGAAAAAGGCAGGGCACTCTCCTACCTCTTCTAGTGCTGGGTCGACATGTTTCGCGTCTCAAGGGTCCCCACGGATCCAATTGCCCTTCATCAGGGCCAAAAACGTCAACTTCTACTTAATACATAGATCTTAGTGTATGTAAAATTAAACAGTCTACTAAGCTTCGGTCACTTACTTCAACCAACTGCACGTCTGGCTCTCCTACTCCAGTACATTTTATGATGCAGTGCCCCACATTAGCCATAACCAATTTTTTTTCTCCAATTTGAAGACTTGTTCTATCATCAGATCCAGGGCGCTCCCATGGGGAGTACCTTTGCATCAAGTTTGGCCTGTCTCTACATGTATGAATTCGAGAAACGGTTCATACTGTCCACCACTAATGCCTTTCATGAAAAGATTAAATTATGACAAAGGTATATTGATGATATCTTGATTGTATGGCAAGGAGCAATTGGAGAGGTTAACCCCTTTATTGAATGGGTGAATACCCTCGATCTGTTCCTGCATTTTACGGCTCAAGTGTCTTCTACACATATTTTCTTCCTGGTCCTTTTGATTAAGATTGACAATGATAAATTGATGTCTTGCACATACCATAAGACTACGGACCGCAATAGTCTGTTACTATACGAGAGTCACCATCCCAAGTCTTTACGTGACAATTTACCCTTTGGTCAATTCTTACGATTACACCGTAATTGCAGTACGACACAGCTGTTTGAGACCTAAGCTAAGGACCTAAAGGTCAAATTGTATGAGAGACACTATCCTCCCCATGTTGTAAACACTGCCTACAAGAGGGCATGTAATAACCATGGAGATGCATTATTGATGCCTACCGTGAGGGAATCAGAACCACGTTTGACGTGTGTTTTCACTTACACTCCGCTGTCAAATACCGTCAAGAAATTGATTAACAGGAGATGGTCGATCTTAGCAAGTGGAGGTAAACGCATTCCTAAACCATTGTTTGCATTCAAAAGGACAGCAAACATCAAAGACATGGTGGTACACACACGTCCACGTAAAGATCGTGAGACCCCTAACCAAACTACTCTATGGAACCTTCCCCCTGTTTCAGGCCATTTTCCTTGCGGTATGTGCAACATTTGTCCTCTGACCAGACGGTTGGATAAACTTGACCTGAATCCGATAGGTGTATGGCACCTCAAAAAACACACCAATTGTAACACATGCAACTGCATATATATGATCACATGTCCATGCGGCTTACGTTACATTGGAATAACCTCCAGACCAGTTAAACATAGGCTTAACGAGCACCAAAGCAATATTAGGTGTGGTCGTACTACTACAAAACTGAGTGTACATTTTCTAGTACCTCAACACGGCCCAGATGACTTATGGTGGGTCATTCTGGAATCTCTGGGACTGACTGGGAGGGATGTTAGGTCCCTTTTTATGATTGAACAGCGCTGGGTGTTTAAATTAGAAACACATGTCTAAACGATGATATTCCATGGACCCAGTTAACACATTAATTTTCTCTCTGGTTATCTTAACAATATAATCACTAGTACCCTCCTGTCAGTAGTGATGTTGTTCCCATTTTTTACCAACTTTTTAAAATCCTTTTGATCTCCCTTGTTTATTGAGGATTCACTACTACTAATCTATCGACTATTCTCTGTTGGGACAAATGTTTTGGTACTTAAATATGAGTTATGACACTCCATATAGCCCAGACGATTGTAACTTGTTTATTTTGCAGATATCTTTACTTGAGGTTGTGGATATCAAATGAGTCCTTTTTTTGTTTTCAGTGTCTCTACCCACCAACGATTGGTCTCTCTTTTGTTTCTACAGAGCTCCTCCTTCACGTGACCAGGAGGAGCCAATCAGAGAGCGTCCTGATTCTGCTATCGGGAATGCAGACCCGGGGTTGGTCCTCGTATTTCCAACAGGCGACACACGAGTAAGTACTTCCTTGCGCTTAACGGGGGCTGTTCTTTTTAAATGCTTGATCGCCTGACTTAGGTGCTTCCTTCCAGCGTTCCTCGTTGTGGTCCCAAGTATGACTGCTCGATGAGCGACTGTTAAGTTATCTTGATTTCCTTGTCCTTTCGCTTTCCTCGTACTGCGGCATTGGTTCCCGCTATTTTTTATTAGTTCCATGAGATATAAAAACATTTTTTTCTCTTATTGGCAGTCAGATGCTTCTTGAAATCACGATGAGACTTATGTTTACATCTTTAACTGCCCCAGTGGTATATATAGAAGCAGACATGCTTGCAGAAAAGAATCATGATTCAGATTACTGGCAATAATTTTTTTACTATTTCTTCGACATATTTTGTCTAGAAATGAGCACTTGTTTGTGGGCTCGTGTTCTCCTAGGGAGCCGTTAACATAATTTGGGACGGTAAGGGTGTTAATTTTTCATTTTTCATTTTTCCTCGTCTCCACATTGTCTATGAGCACATTACCACAATTGTTTCATCCAATGCTACCGAACTCTTGCATGTGCATAGTATTCCATAGCATGTGTGTCACTGTGTTTTTTATCCTTCCTCCACAGGGTGACCTTTTGACTAGTCTAGCCAGACATGCAGTTGGTTGAAGTAAGTGACTGGAGCTTAGTAGACTGTTTAATTTTACATACACTAAGATCTATGTATTAAGGAGAAGTTGACGTTTTTGGTCCTGATGAAGCGTCATTGAATCCGTGGGGACCCTTGAGACGTGAAGCTTGTCGACCCAGCACTAGAAGAGGTAGGAGAGTGTCCTGCCTTTTTCTTTTTTGCTTTGCCTGGTTTGAGAGCGCATATGAGCATCTTCAGGGGTGCCCGTCAGACATTGCAGCGCCAGTCCTATGAGGAGCAGGCCCAATGATGAAGCTTGACATCATACTGGATGTGTGAGGGCTTTTGCTTCTGAAAAACAGCACTTCCCTGTGGTTTTTCTTTCTCTTTATTGGAACTGTGTACTTTATACTGTATGTATCACATCGGTTATAGTTGGGGAGGTTGTACACTCGACAATTAATCTCCCTGTCCCTCCTTTTGGATTTTATATGTTCAACTGACCCACTCTCACTGCTTTGGTTGAGATGTATCTCTTTGACCCAAATTGATAGCACCTATCTTCCAAATATAGAGTAATTCCCTTCAGAATACCAATCTCAAGGATATATTAAAAGAGGGGCACTTTCATGACAGTGTACTCCCTTTTTGGTGCTCTCCCTATTTTCATTTGGACATTGGTTGCACACCTAGCCATGTAATGGTGTAATGTTGTCCTTTGAACTTTTTCAGATTTCCATATATCAAAGAGGACTCCATTCCGGTATCTACCAGGGCCCAGAACATTTGGACATTCCTGTTTTTCCGATGAGCATGGTGTCTATTATCCTAACAAACCCATCCTTGCATTGGAACTTGCCGTACTTCCTAATCTGAATTCAACCTGTTGACTTTCACAAAAGTCAAATCCGGATACATGCTCTGATACCTATGGGGTAACTTCTCTTCCCCCCTGGTTTTCCTCAATTAACCAATGTTAGAAATGGGGTCTCTATTTGGCAGTCAGCTTGTACTCGGTCTAAGCAGGGACCCTCACTCTCGTCAGGGCGATGGAGATACACACTTAGATAACCCCTGATCACCCCCTCGGTAGCTTGTACAAGCAGTCAGGCTTATCCCAAAGGCAATGTGTAAAGTATTTGTTCCAACACACACAGTAATACAGTGAAAACACTACAAAACAGACACCACAGCAGTTTAGAAAAATAGGCAATATTTATCTAAATCAAACAAGACCAAAATGACAAGAATCTAACATACACAAGTCAATATATGAATTTTCAAAAGAATAAGTCTTACTCCATAGAAAACAATGGAAACATTGTTGTTACACAAAGCACCTGGTTTGCATCAAAAATAAAGCTTCATGGGCGAGTGTGCTTCGAAAAAGTTAGAGATGAGTCAATTCCTTACTCGCAAGTGAGGCTGTGCGTCGGTTCTTCTTCGGTCGGGTAGGCGATGCGTTGTTTTTCTCTCCCGCAGGAGAGCGATGTGTCAATTTCTGGACGGGGCACCTCGGATCCGCACAGGCTTGTGATGGTTTTTGACGCTCAGCGATGATGCATGAGAAATCCAGCCGCACGGTGTTGGAAAACTGCGCTGCTTGGGGTTTGACTCATTATCAGCAGCTGCAGGCGGGTGATACGTCGATTTCCCAGACGCGATGCAGGTGGTACGTTGATTTCCCAGCCACAACGCAGGTGGCGTGTCATTTTTAATCCGCGTTGCAGGTGGTGCATCAACATTTCCCCCACACAGTGTCCTGTGCATGGATTTCAGTCCTTGTTCTGCCAACTTCACCTTTCAAGGGCCCAGGGACTAGATGGGGCACCACCTGGCAGGGCAGGAGTTTCAGCAGAGAGTCCAGGTGCTGGCAGAGATAGTCTATGATGGCCCTGTGACTTCAAAACAGGAGGTAAGCTCAGTCCAATCCCTTGGAGATTCTTCACAAGCAGGAATATACCACAAAGTCCAGTCTTTGTCCACCTTCAGGCAGAAGCAGCAACTGAAGGCCAACCCAACAAAGCACACTCAAAGGCAAAGGGGAAGTACTCCTCCTCCAGCTCTTCAGCTCTTCTACTTGGCAGAGGTTTCCCTTGAATCCAGAAGTAATCTGAAAATATGGGCTTTTGGGTCCACTACTTATATCCCTTTCTGCCTTTGAAGTTGGCAAACTTCAAAGGAAAGTCTCTGTTGTTCACAAGATCCTGCCTTGCCCAGGCGTGGCTCCAGACTCACGCCAGGGGGTTGAAGACTTCATTGTATGAGGGGAGGCAGCGCCCATTCGGAGGTAAGTGACCACTCCTCTCTCCACTCTAGCCAAGATAGCTCATCAGGAAATGCAGGCTACACCCCAGCTCCCTTTGTGTCACTGTCTATAGGGGATTCACAAACAGCCCAACTGTCAGTCTGACCCAGACAGGGAATACACAATCAGGCTGAGTCACAGAATGGTTTAAGCAAGAAAATGCTCACAAGTGGCATTTTCAATCTGACAATTTAAAAACAACTTTACCAAAAGTTGTATTTTTAAATTGTAAGCTCAGAGACACCAAACTCCACATTTCTATCCACTCCCAAAGGTGAACTGCTTTAAAAGTTGTTTAAAGGCAGCCCCCATGCTAACTTATGAGAGAGACAGGCCTTACAACAGTGACAAACACATTTGGCAGTATTTCACTGTTAGGACATGTAAAACACATCAGTACATGTCCCACCTTTAACATACACTGCACCCTGCCTATGGGGGCTACCTAGGGCCTACCTTGAGGGTGCCTTACATGTATAAAAAGGGGCTATTTGGGCCTGGCAAGTGGTTACACTTGCAGGTCGAATTGGCAGGTTAGAACTGCACAGACAGACACTGCAGTGGCAGGTCCGAGCCATGTTTACAGGGATACTCATGTGGGTGGCACAACCAGTGATGCAGGCCCACCAGTAGCATTTGATTTACAGGCCCTGGGCACGTCTAGTGCACTTTACTACGGACGTACTAGTAAATCAAATATACCAATCATGAATAAACCAATTACACACACAATTTAGCACTGGTTAGCAGTGGTAAAGTGCCCAGAGTCCTAAAGCCACCAAAAACTGGTCAGAAATATTTAGAGGAAGGAGGCAAATGGTTTGAGTATGACCCTGCAAAAGGGATCAGGTCCAACAACCAATCTGTGTCCAACTCTTCCTCTTCCTTCACCTGTGGGGGGGGGCATTTCTCTCGCCCTCCTCTTCATCCTTTGTTTCCGACTTGCCCTGACTCATTCCCTTATTACCCTACTTGTTTACTTTACTGCTCTCCTCTTTCCTGTCCAGCCCTTGCTTCCGATACATCTCCCACAGACGTTTGGTATCTCTTCCATCTATCTGTTCTTTCTTCACACCATCTTTTAATAATGCCTCAAACATATATATCTTAGATAGCCTATTGTTGACTGTGTGGCCCGCAGACTGGGAAGCTCTTTCTGGTTTTATCCACTCTCCCAACTCACGAACTGCCTCAAGTACCTCTTTTATCCCATGTCCTGTCTGATTAATTAGCAGAGTCATTATCACCTGCTTGTTAGCTGGGGAGCCAAACAAATGATTTTGTTTCGCAAGGACACCATTCAGTGTTGCCTCCATCAAATTGTGAGCCTCATTCAGGAGAATGGTAATTTTCATACTTTCTTCCTTATTTCTTTGCGTGGCATCTCTTAATGTATACCAGGGTTTATTATTTGGTGGCCATTCAGACTCTGTAGGGTAATTTTGATTACACCCCACAACTGCTAATTTTAACAGGCTAATTTCATTGTCATCCTGATAACCCCTAAATTCTGCCTGTACGGTGGGATCAGTGCTAAGTGTGCAAAACTTTGGTGCAGCTCCTATATCTAACATCACTCCAGAGGCTCCTGTATCAAATAATCGCACCATCCATGTAAGCAATGTTTCCCAACGTCTCTCACAAAACCTGTCCATGATATGACTAATCTTTTGATAAAAATAATCTTCCAGAGAGTGCATTGTGACCCCTCCTTGTAATTTCCATCTGAATATGGGCTGTGCACTGATGACCTTTTGGTCCTCTGACTCACCCTGACCACTATATTGGCCACACTCTTCCTCACAATCAGAAAACTCTGAAGAATCCCAGATATTACCATCCCATTCCTCAGGATTTCAGTCTATCCCTGCCTTAGCAATAGCTAAATGAACCTTTGTTGTATTAACTCGTCCCAGTCTCTTCTTGTATTTGTACTGTGCCACACGCACTGCGGCTCTCTCAGCCACAGTCTGGTAAGTATCCAGCTTGTCTTGTAACAATTTATATTGACATGATAACATTTTAGAAGTATTCTTGGCTTCCACTAATTATTTTTCTATCTGCTCCGTTCCTGTTCTAACTGAGCATAGTTTTCATGCATTTTATGATAAGCACATAAGAGGATCCAGCCTCTTCGTCCTAACGTGGTAAGTTCTCTTCCTTTTTCAATTGACACTATCTGCAAACAAGCCAATACATTTGCTGGCTCTGCATCTGCCATACACGCATTATAGTTTTCACTCAAGCCAGCACAGTGAGACCACTCATGCGCAAGCATACCGTAAGGGGCTGTTTCCCACCCCGGTATTTCATTTGGTATCTGAGAAACTGCCTTTGCCTTTTTGCCAATAATTTTTCAGTTTAACCTTTTACTTTGAATCCTGCAACTGACACCAAAATGTATTGCTTCTCAGTTCAGATAAGAGGACATGATGCCAAAAGTATTCAGCACTCTTAGTCTGAAAAAATAATTTATTAAGGCACTTCCCACCTATCAAATAAAGACCATACAAATATATAGGAGAATAAGCATATAACTCTAGTGCAGCAGAACATGTGTATATACAAAGATAAATGCATATATCAAGTGGTCAAGACTTAGAAAGAAATGTGCACTGCATCAACAGAGCATGTATACATGAGCCAAATAATCAAGATTTAAAATTCTTCACCAATTGAGTTGAAGTCATCATCCTCAGCAGCGCGACGGAGGAAGCCCTCAGATCAGTCAGACAGGAGACCCAATCGGGATCACAATCAGATCCTGGGGAACGTGTCCGTTCCACAGGCAAGTTCCATTCTGAGCACCAAGTCTCCCCACCTTTTATAGCTTAAAGCACCTCAAGAAGAAGGTTCTAGAACTCCCTCCCCTCTGTTCTGAAACTAAATGCTGGCTGTACTTCATCTGCATCCAAAACACACATAGAAGCTGGCCAGTCTCCCATTGTTTGTTCTGAGACAGATTCGTACATTACTTTGATAAAAACAGTCTTAGACTTGTGAACTCTTATCCAGTCCGCATCCCACATAATATGTTCCAGCACTGTCTGACTTTGTGAGAAAAACAACTTCTGGAAGGAAAAACACCTGTGCTGCCCTGCAACTGCCGCATGACACAAAATAGAATTGCTTAAACAAAATGCAGTCGACAGTCAAATAATGGTCAAATCCAAGTAGCATCAAACATGTCCACACATTCACAGGTAAGACACTTTCCGTACCCACCATACCAGCCATTTCATTGTCACTCAAGTGTAACAGTGAAGTCTGTACTATGGTAGTTGCTTGTAGGTACTGTCTGAAATGAGTCAACCTGCCAAAGAGTAAGTGTTTTGTCCAGTCAGGCCCAAGTTTACCCATCTGGAGACACATTGGTATGTAGTTTTTCATTGTGGCTCACATCACAGTACATGTTGCTGGAGCATGAGCATTGGGTTAGTCTGCAGAAGAATCCAAAAGTGTGTATTAATGTCTTTGTACCCTTTGCAATGTGTGCTTTACACTTCTGGTATGTTGACAATCGCACCATTTTTTGCTTCATTTTTCTGACGTGTGTGACACACCATTCGTCCCAAAACTTGTGTTTGTAATCGCTTGTTTTGTCTCTTACATCCATACAGCTAAACACCTATCAGAAAAAGGAGATTTGGAGAGCCATCATCCGGAGTGTGCGGACCCTGGGGGTCCACAGCTGATGGAGTGTCCACTGTCACAAGAGGTAGGAGGACCTGAGATGTTGGATGAGGGAGGACCTGAGATTGTGGAAGTCCAGCTGGGACTGTCCTCCCAATCCACAAAACAACTGCTCCCCAGGGCCAACACATGACTGTGTACATTGCTCAATCAAGTAATGTTTGTTGTTGTAGTGGGTCTAAATTCTACCACTACTCCTCATTGTTACAGCCCAAAGAAAAGGAAGTGATGGTTCACTGTCCTCAACCGTGTGTCTGCTCAAGTGAGTAATTTGACATCTGTCCCCCCATAGAAAACTTGTCTTCAGTGTGTGATGAATGCTAGTGCTTCACTACTGTCTGTCATGTGAAGGTGGCCATCATACATGTGACAGAGCATACATTGTGTTTTGGGTGCTGCTACAAATCAAAACTTTCCCTTGTTAAGTGGCAAACGCCCATTGACATGATTTTTGTGCCATGACGGGTGCCAACATTCCTCATGCCTACATGTTAGCATGTGTCCCTATTCTTTTGACAAAATGTGTACACTGCTGTTTCATGCATGGTCTACCAGTGTTCATGGGATGATTTTTGTATTCCTTCATATCTATGTACATTCCAACCTGTGTTTGATATAAGACATATGCAATGAGGCTACATTTCATGTGGTTTCACAGACAGGAGTGTGCCACCATTGGTTGGTGGCTCACACATACACTCACCTGTCATTGCATGTCATTTAGCATGTACAACTGTGGTAGAAATGAGAGACATGACAGGCAGGACTTGAGTTTTTACACACAATTTGCATTTCCATGCCATTGATGTTGGATCATGTGGAAATGTGCACTTCGCATGTGTAATAGGGAAGCATCGTTACCTGACTGTTGGCATGCATCATGAAGTGATGAAGTTGTGTTTGAATCACATGTGTTTGGGTACAACCTTTCATCAAGTTACATCTGGGTTTGTAGGACCGAAATGGAGACAGTGATGTATCTGTCCATTGGGGAAAATGTTCAGGGCCTTCTACAAGTACTTGCAAATCTTTGGGCCTCCCCAACATACAAAGGACTGATTGCTTCAACTGATGCAATCAGAGTATGTCATTTTCATGGGGGCCTGACAGTAGTGGTGATTTCCCAGGGACTTGCATAATAATTTAGTTGTGTATTTTACAGACACATCTCATTGACAATTTGCATATTTCCATGCCAAATGTGCAGTATATCTGAGGAACATCAGTACTGCCTCCATGACTCCATTAGGACAAATTACACATGGTGAAGTGTGCATTGTTGATATGCTTCCAGTGTGACATGAGTATTTCCATGTCACCTTCTTCAGGCTACTGCACTTCAGTCACCAACATGCCAGGATTTTGGAGCATAATTTCTCATTGCTGTTTTATTGTGTATCTGACAAATAGATGGCTGCATGACCTTGTGTGGAATCTGTGGGAATAAACTGGGCATTGGTCTAAAATAGGATGACAACAGGTAACTGAGATATGTTCCATGAGGCAAAGTTATGAAGGTGTTGTGGTCTCCTACTTCTTCAGTGGTTACTGTGATTGCACAACTTCAGCAGCTGTAGTTGCCTGAGATTCTGATTTTCCTGTGGAGAACTGTTGACAGTTCAGCTAGCATGCATGCATATCGTATGGTACATGTAGGAGGCACTTTGATGTAGTTTGTTGCTGGGGCCTACTTGATGTCATGGTAATGTTTGCTAATCACAGCTGTTGTTCAAGTGTGATCAGGAACATGTGAAAACCCTTTTCCTCTTTGTCTTTGCAGCATCAGCAAAGGCAAGTAAGGGAGACAGGGTACAACCAAGTGGGGATGCATCTGGCCATGGTACCTCAAGTCATGACGCCACCGACACAGAGGGACCCAGAGGCCCAGAGGGTGAGGTGAGTGCGACAGAGGAGACAGGATCAACATTGTCATAATTGGATTCTACCTCCAGTGGCCACTCCCTAGTGATGTCGGACCCATCAGGACCTGCTTCTGTACCATCTTTGTTCGCCATCCCCAGTTCTATCCCCACCCTCCCTGTTTCTCCCCACCCATTTGGCCATGCCCATTAACTCAAGAGGGTGCGTCTCCTTTGCTGCAGGTACCTCAGCCCCAGTTAACTCTGCTGCCCTGAGTGGGGAGGCTATTGACCTCCTGAGGAGTATCTCTGTGGGACAGACTGCCATTGTGAATGCCGTTCAGGGGTTGGCCCGCCACCTTCGGCAAACCGATGCTTTCCTGAAAGGCATTCATAGTGCCATGTCTGGCCTGCAGAGATCTTTTCACACTCTGGCCTCCTCACGGACGGACGCCAGTCATCCCCACCATTACCACCCTTTCCAATCCAAGTCCCCTTTTTCCCTACCTTCTCAAGCACACAGATACATCCGCACGCACCCACCTCAACACACACACGCAGCACACATCGACACATCAGGCACTCAGCACTCAGCATTCACCCACCAAACACCACAGCAGACACCCCCACCGACCTATACACCACATCCATCATATCCACAGACACCACCACAACAGCCAGTGGCGCTTCCACCACACCCACCATACACCCAGACAACAGCTCACAACCCACGGATCCACACACTTCAGACACCAAATCCCCAGACACCAGCACAACACTCTCAGACACATCCACCACATCAGTCATACCTGCAGACACCAGCACAACACCCACAGACACATCCACCTCAGCCATACATGCAGATACCACTCCAACAGACACATCCACAACATCCAGCATACCCAGACACCACCCCAACAGCCACACACATCCACCACTCCCATATCAGCCAGCACCTCCTCCTCCCAGCCCCAGAACACATGCAAACACCCACACTCACACAAGCAACAGACACCACCCAAAATCAAGGGCCAGTTCCTGTGCAAATGTTGTTTAAGGGGCATGTGCAAAGTGTAATGTGTCCCAAGGCAGCATTCTTCCAGGAGTGCTCCTGATGACCCCATCCCTATTGTGCAGGTATTGATTGCAATGTGAGTTTTGGATATTTGTCTCCCAAACTACTGTGCATCCTAATGACCTTCCATTGTATTTTAATGTGGGTGATGTGTGGGTCCATTGCAGGGTTGTTTCATGGGAGAAGTGTTTGTGTTAAATGACACATCCATACACATGTGTCTTCAATCTGACAACAGTCCATGGCACGTGATCAATGTGTGGGTGTCATTTGAATTATATGTGATGTTGCTGTTGTATGACACAATGTTCTGTACACTTCACTGTTCCTGTGTCTATGATGAGCAGACGTGGTGTGCAGTGTCAGTGACCTCCCCAAAGGAGGCGTTTGATGGCTGTGAATGTGTCATTCTTTGTGGATGACTCCACCTGTGGATACAATACTTGGTGCCTGTAGCGTTCCCCCCATATCATGTGGATGACAGTGCGACGATCTGTTGTTGAGCTTCATGACTCAGATACGTGTGTGCTCTTACCATTGGTTGAAGCCAAGGAGGAGTGGATTTTGGGCACCTTTGATGAGCAGCGGCAAAACGTGTGTGATGGGCTCCATGTCGGCACAGGATGTGTAACACTGCATGGGGGTGAGTTGCTCCCTTTAACTTCTCCATTTCCACCTGCTGGAACTTGGTGGTTGAACCGCCATTGTCACATTGGCGGAAGGCACCATCATAATGTGTCTGGCGAAAACATTGGCTCCGTCGTCCTGTTTGTCCTGCCTCATCACCACAGCGGTCGACGCTGCCTGGTGGTGCCGGTGGGACCGCAGCAGTCTTTGCTCCATAGAACTGCCAACATCGTAATACATTGGTCCGTCCGCCAAGCCGATGCCGGTCGGACCGCTGTATCCACCATGGCAGTGCACGGGCAACCAAACTTGTAATCAGGCCCATAGTCTTTTTCCTAGTTTCAATTAGCAGTCTTTTGTCTTTTTTTTATTTTTTTTAGCTACCTTCTATTTTGTAACCTAATTGTTTAAGGATCTTTTAAGGGTTTGGAGGATGTGGGGATTTAAGAGAGGTCTACAAGTTAGTTATAGTGTTACAGTTTGTAGTTTTGGTCTTTCGTACACTATTTTAGTCATGTATGGCTATGTTATGCTAGGTTGTGTTATGTCAGTTATATTTTCATGAATAACTATTATGTATATGTATTTTTAGAAAAGTGATGTGATTTGTAGGTGAGTTTTTTAATTTACTTTATAGGTTTTTGTCTAGGAGCATGTCCTATGGGAAATGGGAAGTAACTTTTTTTTTTTTTTAAGGAAATCAATTTTTATTTATAATAAACCAATGCTTTTTGAAGACATCAAGATGGCGGTCGCACTCTCATAGTGCTCCAGACCCCTCCGTCATCCGCTTTAAGCTGCACGTCTAATCCGCCTTCATTTGCGGCAACTACTCACTCCGCTCCCCCTGGAGGAATCGGATGAGCCGTCTGACCATCCGGTATCATCGGTGTGGCCCTGAGCGCCTCGGGTAGTCCGTGCTCAAAATGGCAGATGGCAGGTGGTCGCAGCAGTGCTGGCGGCCTGGGCGGTGTGGTGTCAGGCTTGGTCAGAAGCCACCCGGGAACGGAGAGAGCGGGTGACCTCTGGAGTGGCGCAAACTGGAGGGACACTGCAAGTGAAGCCCTGGCCTGTGTGCTTGATGCGGGCGCCGGCGAAGAAGCAGACCTGGCCGCCCGGGCATCAGGACGTGGTGGGCTGAGGAACCGAGGCCTGGCAGCCAGATGAGCTGAGGGAGGTGGCACTGGGTGGTGGATTCGGGGGGGTGCCGATACAGCGAGGAAGAGGGCACGATCCCCCACCCCCTTGGCTGGAATGCCCAGACATTTTGGGACAATGAGGAGGGGGAGAACTGGTGGCGAATAGAGGCGGGCTGGTGGCAGATTCCCCCCCCCTTCAGGACAGGGGGACCCACTGAGAGGCAAAAGAAGAGGCGCGCTACCTGGGGCGTTGGAAGGAAGCCAGATGAAGAGGAGTGACCTGGGCAGCTTATAAGAAGAACAAACTGTCTTTGGTGCTTCAACACCGGGTCGCCGCAGGTGGCGCTGAGTGTGGTCCGCTGGCCAAGCATCGGCCTCAGGATCCTTGAGACAAACCTGCTGCCCTACGGTGTAACAGTGCGCATCAGACCTATGGCTGTGGAGGGTGGCTGTGATGGCCCTAGGGCCCCGTATGATGAGATAGCTAGACATCCCCTCTACATTTTGACCCGGGTGGCATAAACTATAGCAGAGCTTGGGGGTGGCAATGGGCAAGGACAAATCGACGCGCCCATCAACGGCACAGACACGCATAGACCAATTCACTACGGGCTCTGGTGGGACCCAAGCTGAGGATCACACTCTAAATGGTTGTGATGGTCTGCCGGCGGAGTTCAGCAACCTGGCAGCAGTTCTTCAGGCTATTCAGGCGTCCCAGACGGCTGTAGAGGCCAAGATCGGGGAAGTAAGAATGGATGTGGCCCTGGTCCATCAGGATCTTCCCAACACCACGGCCTGAATCACGGAAGCAGAATCAAGGATATCCACAGTGGAAATGACATGACTGCCCCAAAGATATAAGTATCCGCTTTATCAGTCTGCATGTCGGAGCTATACTGGAGAGCCGAAGACGCTGAGAATAGGTCCAGGTGCAACAATCTTCACATTGTAGGCCTTCCGGAGAACACAGCAACATCATCCTTGTTCTCTTTCTCAGAAGACTGGTTCCGCTCTTGGATGCTGGCGGACCACCTCACCCCATGGTTCGCGATTGAATAGGTCCACAGGGCTTTGCAGTCAAGGCCCCCACCAGGCTCCCATCCCAGGCGGGTGATTCTCTGTCTCTTCAATTTTAAAGATAGGGAGGCTGTGCTGCAGGAAGCGCACTCCAGGGGTGATCTCATCTGTAATGGGGTGACGGTCCTCCTCTTTCCCGACTATACCAGGGATGTACAACTGCAACGTCGCTTCTTTCTTGAAGTAAAGCAGAAACTGAGGGCGATGGCTATATCGTCCCGTCTTCTATTTCCAGCAAAACTCCGAGTGGTTCACAGAAATAAGACTCACTTCTTCGAGCAACCAGCCACGGCGTGGACTTGGCTGACGGAAGAAGTACCGCTTGGCCCACCCAGTGAGAGACAAGGGCTGACCCGGGACGGGGCACCACCGAACAGCCAGCAGAAGCAACCTTCTGGCCTTCGCCGTCAGATGCACTCGAAGAGGCACAAAGCACGCCGAGACTCCCGCTCGGGCTCCCCTTTGGAAACCCCATCCACGGACCTATTAAGGCAATGATTGCAAGCAGGTCAGGAGGGTGACAGGGGGAGCCCAGAACCACAGAGATTGGCGTAGGCCCACTTGGGGGCACTGGAGGACTCAGATCTGTCCCGCAGCCCGGCGCTTTGACTCTACATGCAGGGAGGAGATACTGGGGGGGGTGCTGCATGCCTTGATGAGAACACTGCTATAATGAGAATGTTTACCATCTAATGTGTTTCCTTTTTTTATCCGACACTGTGGAGGGGTCCACCACTGCTCAACCAATCCCTGTTTCCAACTCACTATGTTTGGTAGTGAGATGATATATAAGGGCGACAGAGGCTTTGGGGGGGAGAAGTATAGGGTGGGGAGGGAGTTGGTGGGTGTGGGAGTTTAGACCTTGTTTTAAGTTGTTTGTTCTTGTTCACTGACATGTTGGTACATGTGTTCTTACTTGCCGCTGCACAGAAGGTGGGGTCCAGAATGCTAATTGACAGAGTGCAAATGCCCATTAAGATGTGGACTGGGGCGAAGCAGAGGAGGAAGCCTGGGCCACAACACAGCAGAGCCCAGGAGCAACTCTGCGGTAACTAGAACTGACCACACCAATGGGCCCGACACAGGTTATCTCGTGGAACGTTAATGGTCTTTTAGACAAAATTAAGCGTACCACCGTGCTTACCTTTGCACACCGATGTCGACCTGATGTTCTCCTGTTGCAGGAGGCGCACCACCAAGGAGATCAATGTCCCTTTTTAGCCCGTAAGAGTTTTGACAGAGTGCATCATGCAGGGTTTGCGCGTGGATCACGGGGGTGGCGATACTGCTGCACCGTTCCTTTCCCATAACGATAGTCCAGGCATGGAGGGACCGGCAGGGACACTGTGTGGCCATTACTGGAAAGGTCAAGGGTATCACGATCAATGTGGTTAGTGTCTATGCCCTGTCGACAATGGTACATGGGACTATTAAGGATCTAATCAAATTGCTCCTGGACCTACCCCAGGGACTCACCATACTGGGGGGAGATTTTAACGCAGTCCCAGACCCTGACTCGGACGTGACTGGCCCGCCCTCAGCGTACAGACAGGCCATGGCAGTGGGGCTTACAGGGTAGTTATCTGCCGCGGGTCTCTGTGATGCGTAGCGAGTATGGCATTTGCGGTTTCAGCAATTTACACATACATCTGCGGCCCACAGCACACAATCCAGAATTGACCTGGTGCTTCTGCCGAGCACGGATTGCAGCTGCCTCACCCATATTGAAATCTTGGCACATGGAATTTCCGACTATGCGCCCCTGCAGGATGGGTCCTAAGTTAAGCAGCTGCAGCAGGCACTTTGTTAATACTTTGTTCTTAATGAAGGGTCTGTGACATCCCCTGGAATCCTGTGGGCTGCAAGCAAGGGGGTCCTACGGGGTACGGCTAGAGGCCTTGTATGAGCTCAGGAGCGCTCCCAGACATGCAATATTGAGCAGTTGGAGGCGCAGGCAGTGCGCTTAGAAGCTAAACAGGAGACGCGGCCCAGCAAAGGGATAGCTAGGCAACTCCTATTGATCAGTGAGGAAATCCGAGATCAATCTTTGGAAGCAGCAAAGTACCTTTGCCGGGCTACTACTGCTAGGGTTTATGGCTGGGGGGACAAAACTGGAAAGTTGTTATAGTGGCTAACGCCCCAAAAACTGGTCTCTATGATTATTCCCAAAATTTATAACGAACAGGGGGTCCACGTCTCAGGACGCCAAGACACAGCCAACGCTTTTGTCCGGTATTACCAGACGCTTTATCAAGCGTCGGCAGCAATCGTGCCAGACTGTGCCCGCTGACTTCTGGAAGATGTTCCTCTTCTAATGTTGCCCCTGACGGAGGTGCAGCACATGGATGAACCTCTTAGTGTGGAGGAAGTCGGAGCGGCTGTCTCTGTGCTGGGGACGGGTAAGATTCCGGGACCTGATGGTTTTCCCTCAGAATACTATAATGCGATACAGGAGGATCTAGTGCTGTGCCTTTCTGAGTTATTTACGGAGAGGGATCGCCAGGGTTCCTTCCCAGTGGGACTGGACGCCGCCACCATTGTGGTGCTTCCTAAAACCCAGCCTCCGTCTCTGCATTGTGCTGATTACAGGCCAATATCTCTGATTAACAGTGAGGTAAAAATCTACGCCACTGTCCTCGCCACCCGTCTCAGGAGGGTTCTACTGCAGCTGATTTATCCTGACCAATGCAGGTTTATGGCCACTCGCGGCACACAACACTGTATCCATTGATTGCACTTGGCCCTGGCCAAACGCCACCGGCTGCCCCAGGAGTTTGCTCTCCTATTTATTGATTTTGAAAAGGCCTTTGTCACAGTGGATTGGGTTTTTCTCTTTTTGGTGCTTTAGCGTGCAGGTTTTGAACCAAGGTTTTGCTGCCTGGTCTGGGCTCTATACACCAACCCCACGGCACACATGCAGGTTAATGGTGCCTTGTCTTCAGTCTTTGATGTCCGTCGGGGCATGCAACAGGGCTGCCCTTTGTCTCCCCTTCTATTTACTCTGGCTATTGAGCCGCTGGCACAGATGGTCAGGATAGACCCATTGTATCGTGGCTGCAGATGGGGGCATCCCAGTGAGGACGGGGTAGCCCTGTAGGCAGATGATGTCCAGTTGTACATGGTAGAACCCAGTATAGCGGGTCCACAAAGCCTCCACCTTCTACGATGTTATGAAGAAGCATCAGGGCTCAGAATGAACCCAGCTAAATCAGTGTTGGTGCCTCTGGCGAGTTCATGAGACTGCTTTGATTGGCAGGATGTGATACCCTTGCACAGACTTACTTTTAAATACCTCTGTGTCTGGGTGACCCTTCTTCCTGAGCTTGCGTGGGCCAGGAACCTGACCCCACTCTTGGCACGCACCAGGGCTGACCTGCAGAGATGGCATTCATTGCAGTTGAACGTGATGGGCCGTGTAACCCCGTACAAGATGACGGTCCCACCACGGCTTTTATATGCATTTCAGAAATTTCCACTCCCGATTCCCCTTTCAAGGTTCAGGGCTCTGGAGAACGCCACCACTTTATTCCTCTGGAGGGGGCGAGACATCGGGTGGCTGCATGGCATTACCTGAGAGGAGTATACGACGGGGGTTTAGGCGCGTCGGATCCCTATCAATTATACCTGGCATCCCAGCTCCTAGTGATTCATGACTGGTTTACTGGGGGTGGGCAGACCCGGCCTATCAGGTGGAACTGTAGATATTGGGTTTCCTTCGTAGCCTTGATCTGCTTTATGGCGCACCTCTCCCCTGAGATATGGAGTTGGTAACCAAAGTGGTCTTCCTGGCGTGGCGCACTGCGGCACACCCAATGGAATGCTATTATCACCCATAAGACCCCGCTGAGGCAGGGGAAGTGGCTGAGTGAAGTGGCGGCACTAGACGGGTTCGCTGAGTGGGATCTGCTGGGTATGTCACTAGTGGGAGATGTATGGAAAGGTGATGCAATGAAATCACTTCAGGAACTGCAGGCTGATTTTCAACTGTCCAGGACGCAGTTCTTTAAATACCTCCAGCTCTGGCATGCTCTGGGGGCTCACATGCCCACCGCAGGCCCTATGGCAGAATTCAGTCCACTTGAGGCCAAGTTGCTCATGGGCAATCTAGGAGGGAAGGGTGTTTCCCAGGTTTATAAAATGTTAGTTAACAATGCCCCAGGAGGTTTGGACTCGACCAGTAATAAGTGGGAGTCATGGGTGGGGGCGCTTGAGGAAACAGAATGGAGGGAGGCATTGATGGCACCTAGGATACTGGCGGTGTCGGCGAGGCTTCGCGTGGTGCAATTTTACTACTTACATAGGGCATAACTAACACCTGACAGGTTGCATCAGGCAGGGCTTCGCCCCACGGCTCAGTGTCCACGATGTGCAGGGGAGCCAGATGATTTTTTTCATTTGGTGTGATCCTGTCCTGTAATTGCAGATATATTGGGGTAAAGTAATACGCAAACTGAACACGGTGCTGGGGCAGGAGCAACTGATGTCCGCCAAGCTAGTATTATTGGGTGTGGTGGAGGAAATGGGGGACCCCCCCAAGCGAGCCGTGCCTTCATGAGTACAGCCCTACTGGTTGCAAAGAGAGACATTGCTGCCACATGGAACTCATCTACGGGCCCGTCCCTCAGAAAATGGAGACAGGTGTATGAATCTAGAGGTTGCCTCCGGAAACATGAGAAGGTATGGGGACAATGGCTAGGTCTGCTGCTGTAGGGGGGAATTTGGCTCGCGGCTCCCATTAGTTTGTTAAGAAATGGATTGAAGACTGTCACCAGGATTGGTTTAATGTCAATGTGATTTGGACTTGGACCTCTTCGTACTTACCTGTGCAAGCTGTTTTGAGCTTTCTTTTCCCACCTGTTTTCCCCTCCCTCTTTCCTTTTCAAAACAATAAAAATTTGTTTATAAAAATAAATAAATAAACCAATGCTTTTTAGTTTCATTTTCTTTTTTGAGTTTTCTGGGGCGTTTCTTTTTTTAAACCTTTTCCTGATTTTTGATGGTTCCTAGATACTTTGGATTGCTTTGAGACATTTCTATTGGATTTGTTTTATTTTTGCATTTCTTGAAGCTCCTTGGACAATATTTTTCCCATTTTTTTAGGTTTTCTGTTTTTTATTATGTGGATACTGAGCAAGATCTGACGCTAAAAAACAATAGGTTTTTATTTATTTATTTCCTGTTGGGGAAAATGTGATATATTGTTTGTGTAAACATTATGCAATTTGATGTGGAATTGCTTGGTATTTATGTTGGAATTATTTTATGTGATGGATTGAGTTTGTTTTTAACTTTCTTGCTGACTTTTTAAAATATTTTATATATAGTTTTCTTATATCAGTCATCATTAACTCAGAATTTTCATGACTTATTTGACTGACGTATTAATACAATATATTTTTATTTTAAATAAACCATGGAATGTTGGTTTGGAATTTGTCATCAGTTTTGAGGACTTTGGCAGGTTGTTATATTTTATAATATGCTGTTTATGATTTTTAAGTAATATACCCATTTGCTATTTATAAACAGTTTGATTTTAAATTGTAGCATCTCGTATATTGTTTTGGTTTGCTAACTTTAGGGTCAGTTTAAATAACAGACTGCTCCATTCGTAGTTCTTGGTAGCTCTGCTTTTTTGTAACACTTCTATTAATTTGTAGAGTGTAGGTTGGGTTTTGCCTCGTATGAATTGGAAGGCTTGCCATCTTCCACTGTGTTGTTTGTTTTAGGCTTCCTATGCCAAGATGCTGTCAGACATTCCATCTTGGTTTTGTAAATTGGGTTGGAGTCTGTGTCCAGAGCAATGCAGTCTGCCAACCCAAGTGTCTTTGAAATAGTCCATTAGGGGCCTACTTATGTCTTCATTCTGTTGGTAGTAAGGGGTTTCTATTAGGCAAATTGGCTGTTTGTGGAACATTCTATACTTAATGCAGATTTGTTGAGGTGTCTATATACACTTTGATTGAAATTATAGTAACAGACTTGTATGGCTGTGTGGGGATAAATCTTTAGGAGGGTTTGAATCATGGCTTCTTCAAAGGATGTGTTTCTCATTATTTAGGTTGTCATGTGAACAAAAGGTTCCTCATTATGTATACATTTTAAATGTTCAGACATGTGTATATCTTGGTATCTTCTAGATGTAGGTTGGGTATCTCTGGTGACTGTTTTAGTTTTTGCAATTAAATGATTTAAAGTGCTGTTAGGAGGTAGTTGCCATATTATGTGTTCAGAGTCCTTAGGTAGTATATTTAGGGATAGGAATTTTGTTTGTGGGTTTCTGAGAGATAATGCTTGCATCTTTTATATACTACAGTATCATCTTTGCTTCTATTTGTGTCACATTTGAGGGTAGTGGTGCTCTCTTATATGATTTACAACATCATTTTTTGTTGACTCTTTCCCATGGCATGCATTAAAATAATATTTAGTACATTTCCAGTTTATATTTTGTGATAATGCACTTACTTGGATGTAGGTGTAACCCATGTGATTTAGTAACTGCTTTCCTTTCTGTGAAGTGATATATTTTGAAGCTTCTGTCATTATATCTGAAAGTAGTGTAATAGTATAAATATATACATACTATTTTAAAGTTTATGTGTTTGTTATTTACATATAAACATATGCAACTGCTTCTATTTTGTATACTTACATGTGTGCTCAGTTTAGATGTTTCATATGGTTTTGAAGCTTTACCGTTGGGGGTGTTCTAATGTGGAGCGGTTGCTTTCTTCTCTGTTGGTTGAAGAAGTAAGTTTCATTTTAAATGTTAATTTATTAGTAGTTTCTAGAGTTTGAGGGTGATAAGTTTATTTTTGCTTGCTATTTGGGTGAGTTTATATTTTTTTATTAATATATGTATACTTCCTGTCCTATATCTTTTTGCTGGTTTGTGACAGTTGTTAGTTTATCAGTTGTTCACATTGTAGCTTTTTCTTTTAGGAAGTCTATGTAACGAGATAGAAGTTGGAGAGTGTTTTAATATTTATTTGCTGTTTTTTTGTTTTTATGTGTAATAACAATAACATAAGTTTTATGTACTTGGTTAAGTAGTTATTTAGACGTATATATTTTTTCTTCAATATACTGGTGAGAGAATCCAGCAGAGGTTCCTTGTCTTGCAGTGTTTGTTGTTTATGAAGTATTTAGTTGTTTAAATTTAGTGTGCCTTTTACATTGTTGATTTAACTGTGTTTGATTTTATTGGTTAAAGTTTTTTTTTTTTTAATCAGTTGAATCCTATGGTAAACGCTAATTAAGGTTTTATTTTAGCTGTATGCTATATAGTTTGATAGTTTTGAATATACATTTATTTATATATATTTGTTAATATTTAATGTTGTTTAAATGTTTCTATGTAATATCAATTCTTTTTTTGGAGTTGCATTGTTAATATTGTAGTTATAGAATTTATTGGGGTGTATGGTAAATATTTTGTGAATTTCATACATTTGTATTTCATTTAAACATGTGTATGAAATATTTGGGGTTTATTTGAAGTAATGGTAATATGTAAAAAGTGACAAAGAATTAATTTTATTGTGTGATTACTTAAAATCATTTCAAAATGTATAACATTCGAAGAGTATAATTGGTTAAAATCACTAATAAAATAAAAAAGAAAATAAATAAATATTTAAATGAACACATGTAATAGAGTGCTAGAAAATATTACAGTCAGTGAAACATACACTACCGAGTGTTAAAAAGCAAATTGTTAAGTAAAGCAGGGCTTATGGTGTCCAGATTGCGATAGACAGGGTTCAGGGTTTTGTTCCCAAACTTATGAAGATTTCAGTACAATGATTGTAGGATCATGATAGACACCTCTTCTAAAGTAGAGGCGTTAGTAGCAAACTTTAGTGCAAAGAAGCAGGAGTTAAAATTCAAAAGTTTGTTTAGAACTCATGATCAGTGCAAACTGTTAGACAAACTTTAGTGCAAAACCTCAGAAGTTAAAATACAATACTTTAAAAAAAAAAAAAATCATAATTAGTGCAAAAACAGGGGGCTGCAGAGACTGTTGGCCTTTTTCCCCCTCAACACAGATCGTGCACGAGATATACATCTTCCAAATTTGGCCATGTCTGCCACTGTCTCCAAAGTGTACAGGAGATGAATAGCTTCTTTGGCCGAGCATGTGCCCTGTTGTAAAAGAAATGGGCCTCAGTAGGGTTGTAGGGTTCAGCTGGCATGTAATATTGTAGGGCAGCAATGTTGTAAGTGTGCCAGTGATTCCCTTCTGTATTTACACAGTCTGCAGTGTGTGATGGTTTCCAGCGATTTCCAAGACGAGTTCAGTTCTCTGACCAGAAGTGATGCTAGCCTTGGTGATAAAATTTGGTGTAGAGCATGTTTTCCCCGTGCCTGATTGTAGGAGGCTGGACTGGCTTGTAGTGAGTACCAAGGGGTACTTACACCTTGCACCAGGCCCAGGTATCCCTTATTAGTGTAGAGGGGTGTCTAGCAGCTTAGGCTGATAGAAAAGGTAGCTTAGCAGAGCAGCTTAGGCTGAACTAGGAGACGAGTGAAGCTCCTACAGTACCACTGGTGTCATATGCACAATATCATAAGAAAACACAATACACAGATATACTAAAAATAAAGGTACTTTATTTTTATGACAATATGCCAAAAGTATCTCAGTGAGTACCCTCAGAATGAGGATAGCAAATATACACAAGATATATGTACACAATACCAAAATATGCAGTAATAGCAATAGAAAACAGTGCAAACAATGTATAGTCACAATAGAATGCAATGGGGGCACATAGGGATAGGGGCAACACAAACCATATACTCTAGAAGTGGAATGCGAACCACGAATGGACCCCAAACCTATGTGACCTTGTAGAGGGTCGCTGGGACTGTAAGAAAACAGTGAGGGTTAGAAAAATAGCCCACCCCAAGACCCTGAAAAGTGGGTGCAAAGTGCACCTAAGTTCCCCAAAGAGCACAGAAGTCGTGATATGGGAATTCTGCAAGGAAGACCAACACCAGCAATGCAACAACGATGGATTTCCTGACGAGAGTACCTGTGGAACAAGGGGACCAAGTCCAAAAGTCACGATCAAGTCGGGAGTGGGCAGATGCCTAGGAAATGCCAGCTGTGGGTGCAAAGAGGCTGCCACCGGATGGTAGAAGCTGTGGATTCTGCAAGAACGACAAGGGCTAGAAACTTCCCCTTTGGAGGATGGATGTCCCACGTCATGAAGAGTCGTGCAGAGGTGTTTCCGTGCAGCAAGACCACAAACAAGCCTTGCTAGCTGCAAGGGTCGTGGTTAGGGTTTTTGGATGCTGCTGTGGCCCAGGAGGGACCAGGATGTCACCAATTGTGTAAGGGGACAAAGGGAGCGTCCAGCAAGACAAGGAGCCCTCTCAGAAGCAAGCAGCACCTGCAGAAGTGCCGGAACAGGCACTACAAAGTGGAGTGAACTGGAGCTCACCCGAAGTCACAAAAGAGGGTCCCACGACGCCGGAGGACAACTCAGGAGGTCGTGCACTGCAGGTTAGAGTGCCGGGGACCCAGGCTTGGCTGTGCACAAAGGAAATACTGGAAGAGTGCACAGGAGCCGGAGTAGCTGCAAAACACGCGGTTCCCAGCAATGCAGTCTAGTGTGGGGAGGCAAGGACTTACCTCCACCAAACGTAGACTGAAGAGTCACTGGACCGTGGGAGTCACTTGGACAGAGTTGCTGAGTTCAAGGGACCTCGCTCGTCGTGCTGAGAGGAGACCCAGAGGACCGGTGATGCAGTTCTTTGCTGCCTGCGGTTGCAGGGGGAAGATTCCGTCGACCCAAGGGAGATTTCTTCTGAGCTTCTAGTGCGGAGAGGAGGCAGACTACCCCCACAGCATGCACCACCAGGAAAACAGTCGAGAAGGCGGCAGGATCAGCGTTACAAGGTCGCAGTAGTCGTCTTTGCTACTTTGTTGCAGTTTTGCAGGCTTCCAGCGCGGTCAGCAGTCGATTCCTTGGCAGAAGGTGAAGAGAGAGATGCAGAGGAACTCTGATGAGCTCTTGCATTCGTTATCTAAGGAATTCCCCAAAGCAGAGACCCTAAATAGCCAGAAAAGGAGGTTTGGCTACTTAGGAGAGAGGATAGGCTAGCAACACCTGAAGGAGCCTATCAGAAGAAGTCTCTGACGTCACCTGCTGGCACTGGCCACTCAGAGCAGTTCAGTGTGCCAGCAGCACCTCTGTTTCCAAGATGGCAGAGGTCTGGAGCACACTGGAGGAGCTCTGGGCTCCTCCCTGGGGAGGTGCAGGTCAGGGGAGTGGTCACTCCCCTTTCCTTTGTCCAGTTTCGCGCCAGAGCAGGGCTGAGGGATCCCTGAACCGGTGTAGACTGGCTTATGCAGAAATGGGCACCATCTGTGCCCATCAAAGCATTTCCAGAGGCTGGGGGAGGCTACTCCTCCCCAGCCCTGACATCTTTTTCCAAAGGTAGAGGGTGTAACACCCTCTCTGTGAGGAAGTCCTTTGTTCTGCCTTCCTGGGCCAAGCCTGGCTGGACCCCAGGAGGGCAGAAACCTGTCTGAGGGGTTGGCAGCAGCAGCAGCTGCAGTGAAACCCCGGGAAAGGTAGTTTGGCAGTACCCGGGTCTGAGCTAGAGACTCTGGGGATCATGGAATTATCTCCCCAATGCCAGAATGGCATTGGGGTGACAATTCCATGATCCCAGACATGCTACATGGCCATGTTCGGAGTTACCATTGTGACGCTATACATACGTCGTGACATATGTATAGTGCACGCGTGTAATGGTGTCCCCGCACTCACAAAGTCCGGGGAATTTGCCCTGAACAATGTGGGAGCACCTTGGCTAGTGCCAGGGTGCCCACACACTAAGTAACTTAGCACCCAACCTTTACCAGGTAAAGGTTAGACATATAGGTGACTTATAAGTTACTTAAGTGCAGTGGTAAATGGCTGTGAAATAACGTGGATGTTATTTCACTCAGGCTGCACTGGCAGGCCTGTGTAAGAATTGTCAGATCTCCCTATGGGTGGCACAAGAAATGCTGCAGCCCATAGGGATCTCCTGGAACCCCAATGCCCTGGGTACCTCAGTACCATATATTAGGGAATTATAAGGGTGTTCCAGTATGGGAATGTGAATCGGTGAAATTGGTCACTAGCCTGTTAGTGACAATTTGTACAGAGAGAGCATAACCACTGTGGTTCTGGTTAGCAGAGCCTCAGTGAGACAGTTAGGCATCACACAGGGAACACATACATATAGGCCACAAACTTATGAGCACTGGGGTCCTGGCTAGCAGGGTCCCAGTGACACATAACAAACATACTGAAAACATAGGGTTTTCACTATGAGCACTGGGCCCTGGCTGGCAGTATCCCAGTGAGACAGTGAAAACACCCTGACGTACACTCACAAACAGGCCAAAAGTGGGGGTAACAAGGCTAGAAAGAGGCTACTTTCTCACACAACCCCCCCCCAAACGAAGGACAATAAGGCTAACCTTGGCCAGTTGAGACTTTATTGTCTAAGTGGTGATAAGTAGAGAGTAGCTCTGCAATAGACTGGTTACTCCCTTTATCATCCACTATATGGTTACTTCCCTGTGGGGATGTAAACCACCCTGTTTGAAGTTTTTTAGCTAAGCAACAATGTGAAGATATATTTTCAGAGTTTCTATCAGTAAGTTTTAGTTTAGAGCAGTGGGACTTATCCACTGAACCTATTTCTAGTGATGAGAATGCCAGACAGGGATGCTGTCTCAGTAAAGCCATAGCTGGGCAAAAACTTTGTCCATATGGCTGGAAGAGAGAACAGGGATGCTGTTTCTCTTGAGTTGGAGCAGGGCAGGGATGCTGTCCTATGAGCTCCACACTAGGGCAGGGATGCTGTCCTACGTGTTGTGAGGCAGTGCAGGGTTTCTGCACTAAAGTTTCTCTGGGAGGGTTGGAGGGATGCTCCATGTTAACAAAAATGGTGCTCTTTTTCTCACCAATGTTAGTTATCCCCCAGAGAGGTACTTCCACCTCAGGGAGTACAGCTATGCCAGCTGATGATTCCCTTGGAACAGGTGCCACCCCAGGAGAGGTTTCTCCCACCACAGGAATGGTCTCCTGAATGGCAGGGTGGTTAGGGGATACAGTGATACCCTTTTTACCTGTTGTAGGAGAGGGATCCTGAGTTGTCAGGCCTTCTCTCCTTTGCTTTTTCATTTCAGTAGAAATGAGAGGGAACAATTCCTCAGGAATACCCAGCATGGCTGCATGAGTATAAAACTCTACATCAGCCCAACCTGAGGCCTCTAGGTCATTACCTAAGAGACAATCTACAGGTAAGCTAGGTGATACTACCACCTGCTTAGGGCCAGTAACTCCACCCCAACTGAGCTGAACTATAGCTAAGGGAAGAAACTTAGGGGGTTATTACAACTTTGGAGGAGGTGTTAATCCGTCCCAAAAGTGACGAATATACCACCAGCCGTATTACGAGTTCCATAGGATATAATGGACTCGTAATACGGCTGGTGGTATATCCGTCACTTTACCGTCACTTTTGGGACGGATTAACACCTCCTCCAAAGTTGTAATAACCCCCTTAGTGGAGTTATGGACATCAATAATCTTATACTGTTGTCCAATGATGTGTTGTTCAGGAGCCACAAGGTTTTCAGTCACCAAAGTGATACTGGCACCTGTGTCCCTGTAGGCCTGAGCCTCAACACCATTTATTGAAACTGTCTGCCTGTACTTATCTATTGTAAGGGGACAAGCAGCCAGTGTGGCAAGGCCAATGCCACTAGGTGTGACAGAAACTGTCTTGGGACTGACTACCCCAGTTTCTATGATGGACCCATAAGTGAACCCAACTACACCCTTAACTTGACTGTTGCCAGCAGTCCCACCACTAGTACCACTACTTCTAGGGGCACTAGAGCTTGATGTATTAGTGGTGGTAGGCTCAGGGGGTGTACCTGGACAGGACTGATCCCCTGGCCTATGGCCTCTGTTTTTACACACAAAGCACCAAGGCTTTTTAATGTGTGCAGGTTGTGAAGAAGAGGAAGAATTAGTTTTATCCCCACCCCCTGAAGAGAGTGTTTAAGATTTGAAGAAGGATCTTTGGTTTTACCCTTATCCCCATGCTTATCTTGAGATTTCTCACCATCTTTCTTCTTGCCATCCTTGTCACTACCTGTATGAACTTTTCTGTTCACTCTTGTTCTGACCCATTTGTCTGCCTTCTTTCCCAATTCTTGGGGAGAGGTCATATCTGAGTCCACTAGATACTGGTGCAACAAATCAGACACACAATTATTAAGAATATGCTCTCTCAGGATTAAGTTATACAGGCTTTCATAGTCAGACACTTTACTGCCATGTAATCACCCCTCCAAGGCCTTCACTGAATGGTCAACAAAGTCTACCCAGTCTTGTGAAGACTTCTTTTTGGTTTCTCTGAACTTCATCCTGTACTGTTCAGTGGTTAAGCCATAACCATCTAGGCGTGCATTCTTAAGAACTGCAAAATTATTGGCATCACTTTCCTTTACAGTAAGGAGCCTATCCCTACCCTTTCCACTGAAAGATAGCCATAGGATAGCAGCCCACTGCCTTTGAGGGACCTCCTGTACAACACAGGCCCTCTCAAGTGCAGCAAACCACTTGTTAATGTCATCCCCCTCCTTGTAAGGGGGAACTATCTTGTGCAGATTCCTAGAATCATGCTCTTTTGCAGGATGACTATTTGGAATACTCCTGTTGCCACCATGGGGTCCTAACCCCAACCTCTGTCTTTCTTTTTCTAAATCAAAGGCTTGCCTATCTAATTCCAGCTGTTGCTTCTTGAGCTTCAGCCTGGATTCTTCCACTCTCAATCTATTGAGCTCCCTTTCTAACACTCTGGGCCTCATTCCGATCCTGGCCGGCCTGGCGGTAGCCGCCGGCCTGGCGGGGCCCGCCAGAATACCGCTGTGCGGTCAAAAGACCGCCGCAGTTATTCTGGGTTTCCCGCTGGGCTGGCGGGCGACCGCCAGAAGGCCGCCCACCAGCCCAGCGGGAAACACCCTTCCATGAGGATGCCGGCTCCGAATGGAGCCGGCGGAGTGGAAGGGGTGCGACGGGTGCAGTTGCACCCGTCGCGATTTTCAGTGTCTGCATGGCAGACACTGAAAATCTTGGTGGGGCCCTGTTACGGGGGCCCCTGCAGTGCCCATGCCATTGGCATGGGCACTGCAGGGGCCCCCAGGGGCCCCACGACACCCCATACCGCCATTCTCTTCCTAGCGGCCAGAACCGCCAGGAACAGGATGGCGGTATGGGGCTCGGAATCCCCATGGCGGCGCAGCAAGCTGCGCCGCCATGGAGGATTCCCCAGGGCAGCGGGAAACCGGCGGTGCACCGCCGGTTTTCCGTTTCTGACCGCGGCTGTACCGCCGCGGTCAGAATGCCCATGGGAGCACCGCCAGCCTGTTGGCGGTGCTCCTGCGGTCGTCGGCCCAGGCGGTAAGAATGACCCCCTCTGTCATCAGGGTGGGTGGGTGGGGCATGCCTTGACACAGAAGTATGGTGAGAATGAAGAGAGGGAGACCTGTCCCTAACAGATGGCACTCTAACATTCTGGCCTACAGAAGTAACACTCCTACTATGATGAGAAGTAACACTCTTACTGTGATGTGAATTCACACCAGTACCAGCTATGCTAGGTGGCCTGCTAATGGGCAGGTTGGGAAGGTTCCCTTCTAAATCTTTTGCTAGGGGTGCCCCAGGGTCAGATTGGGAACCCTCAGCTAATTTCTCAACAGAAGTGCCAACTAAGGTCTTATCTTGTTCAATGAGCATATTAACCAATAGTTCTCTAGAGGGATACTTCCCTACCCCTAAACCTCTTTCAACGCAGAGAATCCTTGCTCCTTTCCAGCTAAGGTGATCATAAGCAAGTTTGGACAGATCAACAGTTTGGGCTGTGCCAGACATTATAGAAAGTGTTTAAGGGACAGAAAAAGTGAGAAAAAAGTTTTCAGAACTTTCTAAAGGACAGAAAAAAACCCTTTTAAACTTTTTAAGAACTTTTTGAAAGTTTTAGAGGTACTTTTCAGCACTTAGCAAAGAAGTGAGAGAAGAAAAGCAAAACTTTTTGCTTAGGTGTACATACACTGAACTTGTTTTGTATATTTTTCTCTTATGAAAAGTACAATATGACAAAGTGGTAAGTAGTTGCAAGTACTTATCCCACCGCTGCACAAACAATGTACGAGGCTGGACTGGCTTGTAGTGAGTACCAAGGGGTACTTACACCTTGCACCAGGCCCAGGTATCCCTTATTAGTATAGAGGGGTGTCTAGCAGCTTAGGCTGATAGAAAAGGTAGCATAGCAGAGCAGCTTAGGCTGAACTAGGAGACGAGTGAAGCTCCTACAGTACCACTAGTGTCATATGCACAATATCATAAGAAAACACAATACACAGTTATACTAAAAATAAAGGTACTTTATTTTTATGACAATATGCCAAAAGTATCTCAGTGAGTACCCTCAGAATGAGGATAGCAAATATACACAAGATATATGTACACAATACCAAAATATGCAGTAATAGCAATAGAAAACAGTGCAAACAATGTATAGTCACAATAGAATGCAATGGGGGCACATAGGGATAGGGGCAACACAAACCATATACTCTAGAAGTGGAATGCGAACCACGAATAGACCCCAAACCTATGTGTCCTTGTAGAGGGTCGCTGGGACTGTAAGAAAACAGTGAGGGTTAGAAAAATAGCCCACCCCAAGACCCTGAAAAGTGGGTGCAAAGTGCACCTAAGTTCCCCAAAGAGCACAGAAGTCGTGATAGGGGAATTCTGCAAGGAAGACCAACACCAGCAATGCAACAACGATGGATTTCCTGACGAGAGTACCTGTGGAACAAGGGGACCAAGTCCAAAAGTCACGATCAAGTCGGGAGTGGGCAGATGCCCAGGAAATGCCAGCTGTGGGTGCAAAGAAGCTGCCACCGGATGGTAGAAGCTGTGGATTCTGCAAGAACAACAAGGGCTAGAAACTTCCCCTTTGGAGGATGGATGTCCCACGTCGTGAAAAGTCGTGCAGAGGTGTTTCCGTGCAGAAAGACCGCAAACAAGCCTTGCTAGCTGCAAGGGTCGCGGTTAGGGTTTTTGGATGCTGCTGTGACCCAGGAGGGACCAGGATGTCGCCAATTGTGTGAGGGGACAGAGGGGGCATCCAGCAAGACAATGAGCCCTCTCAGAAGCAAGCAGCACCCGCAGAAGTGCTGGAACAGGCACTACGAAGTGGAGTGAACTGGAGCTCATCCGAAGTCACAAAAGAGGGTCCCATGACGCCGGAGGACAACTCAGGAGGTCGTGCACTGCAGGTTAGAGTGCCGGGACCCAGGCTTGGCTGTGCACAAAGGAAATACTGGAAGAGTGCACAGGAGCCGGAGTAGCTGCAAAACACGCGGTTCCCAGCAGTGCAGTCTAGCGTGGGGAGGCAAGGACTTACCTCCACCAAACTTGGACTGAAGAGTCACTGGACTGTGGGAGTAACTTGGACAGAGTTGCTGAGTTCAAGGGACCTCGCTCGTCGTGCTGAGAGGAGACCCAGAGGACCAGTGATGCAGTTCTTTGGTGCCTGCGGTTGCAGGGGGAAGATTCCGTCGACCCACAGGAGATTTATTCGGAGCTTCTAGTGCAGAGAGGAGGCAGACTACCCCCACAGCATGCACCACCAGGAAAACAGTCGAGAAGGCGGCAGGATCAGCGTTACAAGGTCGCAGTAGTCGTCTTTGCTACTTTGTTGCAGTTTTGCAGGCTTCCAGCGCGGTCAGCAGTCGATTCCTTGGCAGAAGGTGAAGAGAGAGATGCAGAGGAACTCTGATGAGCTCTTGCATTCGTTATCTAAGGAATTCCCCAAAGCAGAGACCCTAAATAGCCAGAAAAGGAGGTTTGGCTACTTAGGAGAGAGGATAGGCTAGCAACACCTGACGGAGCCTATCAGAAGGAGTCTCTGACGTCACCTGCTGGCACTGGCCACTCAGAGCAGTTCAGTGTGCTAGCAGCACCTCTGTTTCCAAGATGGCAGAGGTCTGGAGCACACTGGAGGAGCTCTGGGCACCTCCCAGGGGAGGTGCAGGTCAGGGGAGTGGTCACTCCTCTTTCCTTTGTCCAGTTTCACGCCAGAGCAAGGCTGAGGGATCCCTGAACCGGTGTAGACTGGCTTATGCAGAGATGGGCACCATCTGTGCCCATCAAAGCATTTCCGGAGGCTGGGGGAGGCTACTCCTCCCCAGCCCTGACACCTTTTTCCAAATGGAGAGGGTGTAACACCCTCTCTCTGAGGAAGTCCTTTGTTCTGCCTTCCTGGGCCAAGCCTGGCTGGACCCCAGGAGGGCAGAAACCTGTCTGAGGGGTTGGCAGCAGCAGCAGCTGCAGTGAAACCCCGGGAAAGGTAGTTTGGCAGTACCCGGGTCTAAGCTAGAGACTCAGGGGATCATGGAATTGTCTCCCCAATGCCAGAATGGCATTGGGGTGACAATTCCATGATCCTAGACATGTTACATGGCCATGTTTGGAGTTACCATTGTGACGCTATACATATGTCGTGACATGTGTATAGTGCACGTGTGTAATGGTGTCCCCGCACTCACAAAGTCCGGGGAATTTGCCCTGAACAATGTGGGAGCACCTTGGCTAGTGCCAGGGTGCCCACACACTAAGTAACTTAGCACCCAACCTTTACCAGGTAAAGGTTAGACATATAGGTGACTTATAAGTTACTTAAGTGCAGTGGTAAATGGCTGTGAATTAACGTGGACGTTATTTCACTCAGGCTGCACTGGCAGGCCTGTGTAACAATTGTCAGATCTCCCTATGGGTGGCACAAGAAATGTTGCAGCCCATAGGGATCTCCTGGAACCCCAATACCCTGGGTACCTCAGTACCATATATTAGGGAATTATAAGGGTGTTCCAGTATGCCAATGTGAATCGGTGAAATTGGTCACTAGCCTGTTAGTGACAATTTGTACAGAGAGAGCATAACCACTGAGGTTCTGGTTAGCAGAGCCTCAGTGAGACAGTTAGGCATCACACAGGGAACACATACATGTAGGTCACAAACTTATGAGCAATGGGGTCCTGGCTAGCAGGGTCCCAGTGACACATAACAAACATACTGAAAACATAGGGTTTTCACTATGAGCACTGCGCCCTGGCTGGCAGGATCCCAGTGAGACAGTGAAAACACCCTGACATACACTCACAAACGGGCCAAAAGTGGGGGTAACAAGGCTAGAAAGAGGCTACTTTCTCACACTTATGAAGATGAGGTTTAGCTGTATGGGTGACTTGCTCCATCATTAGGGAGCCATGCAGGGCCTTGGCCAGAACGACTTACATGTCCAGTTCATGTGAACAAAGATGTAATAGCTTTTTTATTCAGTTTTGATACTTTTATAATTGATACGATTTGAGTCTGAGTTCTCCACAGCAAGTTGCAGGCTTTCCTTTGCAGCTGTGAAATTTTTGGACCAGGGGTTATTGGCCTTTGTGAAAATTGTTTTTATGAGTGCCTTCATGGTGTTAGCAGGATCGACTGTTGTCTGGATGTAATATTTTGCCAGCATGGCCATGTTTTTGAGCTTTTGATACACGAGGCCAATTTCCAGACTGATTAGTGTGTTCCTTGTATCGGAGGGAAGGCAAAACATTTACTATGGGCTGTGCATTAAATCTTTTGTAGTTCAGTCGTCCGCATTTTGGGAAATGCCTGCTGTGCATAATTTACTGATGATAGCACTTTTGCCTGCGTCACCCTCCGTAAGGCCGTGGTCATTAGACTATCGAGAATAGTATATAACTTGCAGTGCTACTTTACCATCTTCCCTTTGCTCTTCATGTTCTAAAGTAGTTGTAGTTTTTTTTTTCTACACATTCCAGCTTCTATGACCCGAACCACCAGCTTGAACACTTTTTGGGTATCGACGGAAGATCACTATTTTTGTTTTGCTTGAAGTTGACTACAAGCTCATTCTTTAGGTTGTACATGTTCAGGGTGCTGAGGACTTTTTGTAGGCCAGTTTTTGTGTGATCCAAGAGTACCAAGTTATCAGTGTATTGCATGAATTTGATTTTCCTGTCTCCAATTCTTGGGATGAGTAAACTCGTGCGGGATAGAGCTGGGCCCAGGTCACCTGTATCTAGAATAATTTAGAGCAGAGGCCCCCCCCCCCCCGTTTTGGCCCTCAGTCTAAGGCAATTTTTAAAGAGGCTGTCTCCCCGGTGAGTTTAGCCCTTACCCAGGCGCAAGTGTAAAGGGACATGACGAGCAATAGTTTAGGGCAGATATTCCACCTCTCTAGTTTCTGATAGAGGATGTTCCGGACGACTTTGTTGAAAGCTGCACAGTAGTCAATGAAACTGGTGAAGATGGGGCAGATGCATGGGTTACTACTTGATGGGCTAAATACGAGAGGGCAACAATTTTATCCACAGCTAATCATCCCACTCAAAACCCTGTTTGGTAAAAGGGTCGTAGGCCCTCAGCAGTGGCCCAATTTGCTAACTCCTGCAGTAGTGTGTTGGGGTATACTTTGCTCAGTAAATCCAATAATTCTATTAAACAATAGTTTACTGGGTCAGTATTGTAGCCTTTCTTGAAGATCCTTTTCAGGATGCTGTGGACCGCAAGTTTGCTGGTGCAAGCCCTGCCAGTGGTAGCGGGTTCTTCTCTACACCAGTTTCTTCTACAACCCTTCTGGGTTGTGGGCTGTTTGAGCTGGTATTTATAAGGCACCTTATAAAGGAAATTGTTATGTGCGATCCAATCACCTGCTTGGACAGCATTCCTCTATTGCAGCCCCCCTGCAATAGGGTTTAAAGGTATTGCCGAAACTGTTGTTTGTTAGCGGCTATCAGATCAAAGATTTTGATCCACTTGCCCTCCTGTGCTTTCCTCTTATAATTCCATACCAGACGTTTACGATTCTTGGCTACTATCCTTAGTTGCTCCTTTGAATAGATAGTTTATTTTCCTATGCACCCTTTGCATTGCCCTTAAGCACTATGTGCTTTTTTAATCTGAGGGGCTGGGCCTGGCATGTACGTCCGTTTTTCTTTTTTTTAACTGCGATTGAGGATTTTTCCTTGAAGGTGTGCAGGGAGATCTGATGACCGCCCAAACCAGCCCTTAATGATGGCTGCTTTTTGGTGCGTTTGGGACTACCTTCCCAACTAGCTTTTCAACTTTTGAACTTCCCTATGGACATTGTTGAAATTTTGATCCTCCGGGGTTGCGAGTGGTAGCTGATACGTCCAGTCCGACCAGTAGATCACTCATTTCTTCGGATCACCTCATAGCTAGTGCTGCACTAGCTTAGTCCCTGACTTAGGAAGACATAGTCAATAGTAGTTTGGTTATTAAGAGGGTGGATATGAAATACAGGGACTATTCTTTTAAACTATGGAGTGTGCTGACTAAAGAATGTATGTCTGCAAGAAAGTTTTAAATCTCACTAATTCACCGGGCACCCTAAGGCTTGCATCGTCTTCAACTAAATGATGCATGTTGAAATCACCCACTAAGGCGATTTCTGCTTCTGGGTGCTGTGTTGATAATTTTTCCAGGTGGTAGGTCAGCAGGTCCAATTCTTATAGGATGCCTATTCCATTAGCATTGAAGTCAACATTAATTATTAGTGTGGAAGGATGGCCAACAAGGACTATGAGTTCTCTTAAGATGCCTATTTGTAGCACTCCCAAGGTGCTGTTTAGTTCCAAGAAAGTCACATTTCTTGAGTGTTTGAGGTAGGTGGAGATCCCTCCCAAGGGCCTCCCGAACATTTTTTGGCTGGCTAATGAAATACAGCATAGTCGGGTATTAGTATTGAGGTTAATGTTCAAGTATCCTTAAGTAGACTATGGGCCTCATTACGAGTTTAGTGGTCGTACCGCCAATAGGATGGCGGAGAAGACCACCAAATTGTGGCCACAGCAGTATTCCCAACACAATACCTCCGGCACTGCCACTGCGTTCAAACTGCAACGGACTGAAGGCACCTGCAGGCTGGCAGAGACCATGTTTCCGAAGGACAGATTATGAGACAGCACATCGCCAAGGTTTCCGCTGCAGTTGCACCACCATGAAAACCCAGGCGGAAACGACCTGCATAAAAGGAGATGCTCACTTTCAGGAAGTCATACTCGTCTGGAGATGCCATGGAACCAGAACTACACATCATTCCGCTGCTTCTGCTCACACAGAGACTTCGGGAATCTTTGCCGCCAAAAGCAACCGTAAGTACATACACTTACCTGTTACTGTTGTATATTGTCAGTGTATGTATACACACACACACACACAATATACATTTGGGAAGGAAGTGTGAGGGCGACAACCACACGCTACTACACACGGACACGCACTTTCTCAGAGTCACATACACAGTACACATACTACAGCCAACACACACGTAAAAAAAACTACACACACGGAAATACAGTATAGGCCCAGTCACACACAACACATTACAACAACACCACAACCACACCATCGTCAAAACATTGGCAAGCATTCACAATAGGCTTAGGTTTGGGGGGCGGGCCTTTGGGATGTGGCTTGGGGGGTTAGGCTTGGCTTTTTTTTGAGAGGGGTAGACTTCTTGGACGGGGGAGGAGCATGGGTACTTGCAGGGGGGTAGGGACGGCCTTCGAAGTGGAAGGGACAGATGTGGGAGGGAAACAGAATATTTAGGGGTCTCACAGGGGAAGAGGAGTAGGTAAAAGGGCAAACAGAGGAAAGCTTTTTTGCACACAGGGATGGTCAGAGCAAAAGGGTTTGGGTGTGGAGGGAGAAGGAGTGGTTGTCTGAGGTGATGGTGTGGATGTCTTGGGTGCATGTTTGTGGGAGGTATGCTTGTGGGTGCTGGGTGTCTGTTGGGTGGGTGAGTGAGGGTGTTTATGTGTCTTGGAATGAGGGAGGTGGAGGTGCTGGGGGATACCGTGGTGTGAGTGTGTGGCTGTCTGTTGGGGTGGTGACTCCAGGTATGGTGGATGATCTGCATGTAGAAGCGGCAGAGGTTGTGATGTCTGTGGGTGGGGTGACTGGAGTGGATGTCTGAGAGTCTGCTGTGGTGCTGTCTGTGGGTAGGATGGGTGTGGCGGCTGGATCTCTGAATGTTGGTGTGGTGTCTGCAGGTGTGCTGTCTGTGTTGCTGGGGGTGGTGGGGGTGTCAGGGCAGGTTGTGACTGTTGCTGTGTGTGCATCCAAATGTTATTTGTGTGCATGGTGGTGGTGTGTCTTGTGGTGCTTATGTCTGTCTGAGCCACCCTTGGATGTTGTAGTGGATGTATGTATGTATGTGTGCTTTGGCTGGGTCTGGGAAGAGGGGTTTGGGATTGGAAATGGGAAAGTGGAGGGGGGACGCTAGACAAAGGTTGACTGGCTGCCATGAGAGTGGAGGCCAGAGCCTGAAAGGATCTCTGTAGGCCAGCCAGTGCACCGTGAATGCCCTCCAGGAACGCATTACTCTGTTGTAGATGAGTTGCCAGTCCCCGGATGGCATTCACAATGGTCGACTAACCCACAGAGATGGACCTCAGGAGGTCAATAGACTCCTCACTGAAGGCAGCAGGGCTAACAGGGGCTTCGACAGAGGTGCCCGTGGCAAAGGAGACACCCACCCTCTTGGGTGAATGGGCACGGCCAACCGGGTGGGGAGCTACAGGGAGGGTGTAGGAAGGTAGCCTCTTTCTAGCCTTGTTACCCCCACTTTTGGCCTGTTTGTGAGTATATGTCAGGGTGTTTTTACTGTCTCACTGGGATCCTGCTAGCCAGGGCCCCAGTGCTCATAGTGGAAACCCTATTTTGTCAGTGTGTTTGATATGAGTCACTGGGATCCTGCTAGCCAGGACCCCAGTGCTCATAAGTTGGTGGCCTATATGTGTTCCCTGTGTGATGCCTAACTGTATCACTGAGGCTCTGCTAACCAGAACCTCAGTGTTTATGCTCTCTCTGCTTTTAAAATTGTCACTGCAGGCTAGTGACTATTTTCACCAATTCTGATTGGCACACTGGAACACCCTTATAATTCCCTAGTATATGGTACCTAGGTACCCAGGGTATTGGGGTTCCAAAAGATCTCTATGGGCTGCAGCATTTCTTTTGCCACCCATAGGGAGCTCAGACAATTCTTGCACAGGACTGCCACTGCACTCTGAGTGAAATAACATCACGTTATTTCACAGCCATTTTACACTGCACTTAAGTAACTTATAAGTCACCTATATGTCTAACCCTCACTTAGTGAAGGTTAGGTGCAAAGTTACTAAGTGTGAGGGCACCCTGGCACTAGCCAAGGTGCCCCCACATTGTTCAGGGCAATTTCCCCAGACGATGTGAGTGCGAAGACACCATTACACGCGTGAACTACATATAGGTCAATACCTATGTGTAGCTTCACAATGGTAACTCCGAACATGGCTATGTAACATGTCTAAGGTCATGGAATTGTTCCCCCAAGCCAAATCTGGTATTGGGGTGCCAATCCCATGCTTCCCCGGGGCTCCAGCATGGACCCCGGGTACTGCCAAACTAGCTCTCTGGGGTTTTCTCTGCAGCCACCGCTGCTGCCAACCCTCAGACAGGTTCCTGCCCCCTGGGGTCTGGGCAGCCCAGTCCCAGGAAGGTAGAACAAAGGATTTCCTCTGAGAGAGGGTGTTACACCCTTTCCCTTTGAAAATAGGTGTTAAGGGTTGGGGAGGAGTAGCCTCCCCCAGCCTCTGGAAATGCTTTGAAGGGCACAGATGGTGCCCTCCTTGCATAAGCCAGTCTACACCAGTTCAGGGATCCCCCAGCCCCTGCCCTGGCGCGAAACTGGACAAAGGAAAGGGGAGTGACCACTCCACTGTCCATCACCACCCCAGGGGTGGTGCCCAGAGCTCCTCCAGTGTGTCCCAGACCTCTGCCATCTTGAATGCAGAGGTGTGAGGGTACAATGGAGACATCTGAGTGGCCAGTGCCAGCAGATGACGTCAGAGACCCCTCCTGATAGGCTCTTACCTGGTTAGGTAGCCAATCCTCCTCTGAGGGCTATTTAGGGTCTCTACTGTGGGTTTCTCTTCAGATAACGAATGCAAGAGCTCACCAGAGTTCCTCTTCAACTTCTGCCAAGGATCGTTCGCTGACTGCTCCAGGACGCCTTCAAAACCGCAACAAAGTAGCAAGAAGACTACCAGCAACATTGTAGCACCTAATCCTGCCCGCTTTCTCGACTGTTTCCTGGTGGTGCATGCTCTGAGGGCTGTCTGCTCTCACCCTGCACTAGAAGCCAAGAAGAAATCTCCTGTGGGTCCACGGAATCTTCCCCCTGCTAACGGAGGCACCAAACTTCTGCATCACCGGTCCTCTGGGTCCCTTCTCATCTTGAAGAGTGTGGTCCCTGGAACACAGGAACTGGATCCAAGTGATCCTGACAGTCCAGTGGTCCTTCTGTCACAATTTGGTGGAGGTAAGTCCTTGCCTCCCCATGCCAGACACTAATCCTGTGTACTGCGTGATCTGCAGCTGCTAGGGCTTCTGTGTACTTTTGCAAGACTTTCTTCATGCACAGCACAGCCCAGGTCCCCAGCAGTCCCTCCTTCATTGACCAACTCGCTGAGTT
Organism: Pleurodeles waltl; assembly: GCF_031143425.1. Taxonomy (NCBI): domain Eukaryota; kingdom Metazoa; phylum Chordata; class Amphibia; order Caudata; family Salamandridae; genus Pleurodeles; species Pleurodeles waltl. Next base: position 228,949,376 of record NC_090439.1, read on the forward strand.
GACCTCCGGCTTCGTGGGACCCTCTTTTGTTGTGTTGAGACGACTGCCGTGCTCAGATTTCTTGAATGCCTGTTCAAGTGCTTCTGCGGGTGCTGCCTGCTTCTGCATGGGCTCTCTGTGTTGCTCAGTGCCCCCTCTGTCTCCTCCTTCAAGGGGCAACCTCCTGGTCCTTCCTGGGCCCTGACAGCCCCCATAACCTTCTACTGCGACTCTTGCAGCTAGCAAGGCTTGTTCGCGGTCTTTCTGCGTGGAAACAACACTGCATCCTCCAGCACGCCATAGGACATCTTCTGACCAAAGGAGAAGTTCCTGGCACCTTCCGTTGTTGCAGAATCTTCGGCTCCTCCACCCAGAGGCAGCCCTTTTGCACCTTCATCCGGGGTTTAGTGGGCTCCTGCCCCCCCCAGACACTTGCGTGACTCTTGGACTTGGTCCCCTTCCATTGCAGGTCCTCAGGTCCAGGAATCCATCTTCAGTGCTTTGCAGTCAGTTGTTGTCATTGCAGAATCCCGACTTTACTGTCTTTCTGGGGTAGTAGGGTAACTTTACTCCTACTTTTCAGGGTCTTGGGGTGGGGTATCTTGGACACCTTTAGTGTTTTCTTACACTCCGAGCGACCCTCTACACACTACACTAGGCCTGGGGTCCATTCGTGGTTTGCATTCCACTTTTGGAGTGATGGTTTGTGTTGCCCCTAGGCATATTGTCTCCTATTGCATTCTATTGTGTTCTACAGTGTTTGGACTACTTTTCTAAGTGTTTTACTTACCTGATTTTGGTTTGTGTGTATATTTTGTGTATTTTACTTACCTCCTAAGTGAGGGTATCTTCTGAGATACTTTTGGCATATTGTCACTAAAATAAAGTACCTTTATTTTTAGTAACTCTGAGTATTGTGTTTCTTGTGATATAGTACTATATGAAATAAGAGGTATAGTAGGAGCTTTGCATGTCTCCTAGTTCAGCCTAAGCTGCTCTGCTTTAGCTACCTTTATCAGCCTAAGCTGCTAGAACACTACTAATAAGGGATAACTGGACCTGGCACAAGATGTAAGTACCACAAGGTACCCACTATAAGCCAGGCCAGCCTCCTACAGAGGGCAGTGGTAGTTAGGGGGGTGGCAGACAGAGATGGTGCTGGGGTGGTACCTGATGAGTCCGACACTGCCAGGGGGTTTCCACTGGAGGAGGATTCCAAAGATAAAGACATGGATACTGTCTCCCCCGTGACACTCCCCTCACCCTCACGGCCACTGGGCCCCTCGGTGTCAGTGGAATCATGACTTGAGGTCCTGTGGCCAGCAGCTTCCACGCTCGGCTGTGCCCCGTCTCCTTCGCATGCCGATGCTAAAAAACAGAAAGAAAGGTACGGTCATCATAATCTTTTCAAACACTAACATCACACTGTACACATCAATTACATTACAACTACTTGTACTACACCCCCTGGTAGAACCAGGTTAGTGCCAACATCATGTCACAACTAGATACCATCTACACCCCTACATTACAACAATGTTTCACACCAGCTAAGCCACCTCTCGCACACCTACTATACTATATCAGTAGAGTTATTACAATAACTGTTACATGACAACCTGACTTGCCAACATAAATTTGAGTCCCTATCCACAGCAACATAGTCAACCAACAACCAGGCAATGGAAAATTGTGTTAACATTCATTTCAAAATATCACTTACACAAAATCCACACATACCTACATTTCTGGCTGATATAATGTACCAGATACGGGACCTCATGATATGCCAAACACAAGACAGCATGTTGCATACAACTCAAAAACATTTAATGTCAGAGTCCAAAACCTTCACAATTGACATTTGCAAACATGCAACAACTATATTTGCCTTTCCACAAATTGGAATATGATAGAGTATAAACACGTCATCACCACACGTCCCAATAGTCATGTAGGAAATGATGAGACATACTTTGTTGAGCTACTCATCTCAGTCTTTCTTCACCTGTAAACAAAGTCATGTACACTTAACGGTGCAACTTAGCCCACAGGATTTACCCACAGACAGCACCAAGTACCATCCCAACACCTTAAATACACACCTGTCATGTGCATTAAGGCCCCATACAGTACAACTCATCATGATGAATAACAACAACAATAGCCCATCATACAAGTGGCAACATCACCATCCACACTTCAGACAAGGACAATCTTAAATCTGTATATGAACATCACAATGGCACAACGCACTTCTGAGCTTACCGTGACAGTGGTATACACCTTGAAGCAAGTCAAATGACTGCCTACACATACCATTCCAACAACATATGAATGTTAACTAACAAACTTGCAACACAAATAAGTCAGTTCAAACAATACGATCCCATACCAAATGCCTGAAAAACATCCACAATAGCAAAAGTAGGTTTGTTTAAGTTGCATCACAATGTAGATTTATGGCGGAACTTAACAAATACACATGATGTTCGCAAATACCAGTGTAGATTGTACCTATTGCTAAGATATATTGGTCAATTTAGCGTGCCCACAACACATTGGAACAGGAAACTGATGCATAGCCACTTACCATACAGGGAACAAGTACATAGTACTATTATTCTGAGCTCTCACATCAATGATATGGGTTGCACTGGGAGTCTAGTTATACTACCATGGTTTAGTACATGCAGGATGTTAATTCTAAAGAAACAACACAGGTGCCAATGTTTAGTCCTCACTTACCAATGGGGACACCTAACAGGTCTGAGTAAGTGCAGCAAGTGTGGCATGTGAAATGTCAGATTGAGAACACAGCCTCACAATAACTTCACAGTCATTGGAAACCTCTGCATTAATAGGCATGTCCTCAACTTGTCAGACTCTATGTTGCACATAGGGATGCATCAAGGGGCATTTGAATGGACAGAGGGCAAATACCAGGACAACTTTCCATCAGGATATTGGGAGTACGATCCGTAGATGGCAAGGAATACCCAGTAGGGTATTAAGAGCAGTATAGTGGTACACATGTGACACAGTCATATGTGCATCATCATATGCTACTATACAGAAGGGATAACATAGGTGAGTAATATGTCCCTATACACACTACAATGTGCACATCTATGTACCAATGTTGAGCACTCTACATCTACGTGTCCTAGGAGACATTTTACCTTTTGCACTTACCACTTTGTCACAGCTTAGTCTTTTACATTATACACTGACCTTGCAGAGGAATGTAAATGAGTGTAGTCCATACTCACCCCCTTGTGGCTGCTGTGCTGGTCTCAAATGCCCATCCAACTCAGGGTAGGCCACTGCCAATATGCGGGCCATTAGGGTGGAGGGTCAAGGTCCAATTGGCACCCCTTCCTCCTTGGGAAGACATCCCCAGCTGGGCCTCAGCGGTCTTACAGGCCCAGTGTCTCAGGTCCTCCCTCTGCTTTCTACAGTGGGTGCTCCTTCGGCTGTGGACCGCCAGGGTCCACACTTTCTTGGCAATGGCACACCAGATCCCCTTTTTCTGATGGGCGTCGACCTTCATGGATTACACAAACAAGAGGATAAAGTCATGTCCACATGCTCCATCCCAAAACAAGTATGGTGCACAACCTAGTTAGTGCAAGTAGCCAAACATACCCTTCCTCACACTTCAAACTCTTATTCAAGTCACACTCTGCAGTCTGGCCACGTGTGAAGTGGAGGCAGGCATACAACATGCACACCCAGTACCAAGTTTTGGTTAGAAACATATCACCAGATCACAAGTATGTCCTTAAAATGGTTTATCTCTACAACTAATTGTCACACAAACATAAATGTTAATGCTGTAATTTACATATGTGGATCAGGGTACATACATCACACACTACCTACTACGCATTAGGGGTGACAGTCTTTCAATGCACATGTGCACATAACCATCTACCCACACATGATGGCTCAATCCTTCATGCCTGCACATTTCATTTACATCATCACACACTCTACCTGTCACCCATCAGAATTGCTTTGGACTCAACTGCTCCTAAGGTGCACCATAGAGCTGTCCATGCAGGGGTAGGACCTCCTCCACAAGCTTGTCCAGCTCTTCTGGGGTGAAGGCAAGGGCCCTATCACCTACAGGATGTGGCATGATTGCTCCCAGAGGCAGTACACTGCAGCTCAGGTTTTGAAGGTCTTTCTGGCAGCAGTGTCAGGAGTCAGGTGAGGGATTGTGCAGAATATGGCAGTCACGTCCGTCACATACAGGACCGTCACCACCGGCTGACATCGTCACTGGCCCAAGTCTGCCAAAGGCAGCAATGTGTTCCAATGGCAATGTAACCACATACCGCCATGACGACATACACTGGCGGAGTCAGGTCACTTCCTGCTGTCCTGTACAGTAGCAAAAACAGATGATGGACGGAATGCAGAACAAATCAAACATTCACCCCCAGTCACAGATCTGGGTTTAATCCATAAGTTTTTTTGCTTGCCATGCCATTCCAATTTGGACCCAGCCATATGCAAATCAGTCTTCACCCTGTTCCCCATGGGAACAGTCCAGCCTGAACTGCCAGGCCAGGTCCCCCTGGACCAGAAACAAGCATCCTGGGACCGGTTTCAGGATATCACACCTCATCAGCCAGGCTAGCTTGTTGGTGTGGTCCTATGTTAAAGTTTAGGATCTGCAGCCCTGATTTAATCAGATTAAATGCTCTAATTTTAGGAAGAAAGTAAACAAAATATAATGAGGTCAGATAAATGAGTCTCTGCCAGCTAACAATTGCAGCAGCCCTATTGAATGGATCTACTTACTTAGCTGGCAGTTCAGCAGCACGGTGAATCCATTAGAGCCTGCTGTCTACCTCGTTCTATTTATAGATGAGGACGCCAGCCTTACGTAACGTGCACGAGGTTAGGATCTGCTACCATCTAGTGGCCAAAAAAGTAGATTGTTCCTCTATTATATAAGGAAAGTCTAGTGTTATAATGGCTATTCTTTTGCTAGTCTACGAAAAACAAAATAAGAATTCTATTACTTGGGCCAAAAAGACAGTGACCACAAAACTAAAATTACATAGTGATAGAACATAACCCAGGATATGATTCTATATTGAACCATTTTCATTTATGCATCTTAAGGTTCTGTCTGTATTAATTACTGACTGTGATTTCATCCAAGCTGTGGAGGTTCTTAATAATATGTTTGTGTTAGCTAACAGTTAACCTAAGGCCAGGTTAATTGTTAAATATATTTTTGGCTTGAAAACTCTTATGAAAAGTCCCATCATGTAGTAAATGTGGACATTTCCTTAGTTCATAGTGTATGTGGGTATTTGCTATCAAATAATGCTAAATAAACAGCCTTTGAATTGGCAATGCGTGTGAGAAGCTGGCCTGGTTTGTAGTGAGTACCAGAGGTACTTACACCTTATACCAGGTCCAGAGATCCACCTTAGTGAAATATAGGCAGTGTTCTAGCAGCTTAGGCTGTCTAGTAGTAGCTGTAGCAGAGCTGCTTAGGCTGAACTAGGAGATATGCAAAGCTCCTGGAATACCACTATAGTTACATAGTACTTATGCACAAGTAAAAACAATACTCAATGTTACCTAAAATAAAGGTACTTTATTTTAGTGACACAAGGCCAAAAGATTCTTAGAGGCAGTGCCGGAGGTAAGTTTTATACACAATATATACACTAGTAACCAAAATCAGGTACGTAAACAGTCACAGAATAGTGCAAACAGTAGAAAATACAATGGATTGCAATGGGCCTATGGGCAACACAAACCATATACTAAAATAGTGGAATGAGAATTTCAAATTCCCCCCTAGGCAAGTATAGTGTGTAGATAGGCACTGGGAGTGTAGGAAAACACCAAAGGTAAGTAAAGTACCCACCCCAGAGCGCAGGAAGCAGGAGTAAATTACAGCAAGTTTCCCAGAACACACTACAAGTCGTGATGAAGGATTTTGCAAGAACCAAGCAAGACTGCAAGCAACAAACAATGGATTCCTGGACCTAAAGACCTGTGGAGAGAGAGGAGACCTAGTCTAGAAGTCGAAGAAGAGACCAGGAAGAACAGGTGCCCCTGACAGCCTAGAAGAAGGTGCAAAAGTGGATTCTTCTGTCAGAAGAAAAGTACAGAAAAGCACCAAAGAAGATGGCTGCGGGTTCCTGCTTGGTGCAGGAGATATCCCACGCCGAGTAGTTGGATGCAGGCTGGTTGCGTCGCTGGATTCCGCCAATAAGCCTTTGTTCAAGCAAATACACGGTTTGCATCGAAAAGGAGCTGCCTGGACACAGGAAGGACCTGGGGGGCTCAACTCAGGCTGAGGGTCTCTCAACACTTCAGAGAGCCCTCAGAAGAAACCAGGCAGCACCCATGGGAGTCCCAGAACACAGGGACAAAGAAGATGCAAAGTGCGATTGTCGCAGCACTACACAGGAGGGTCCTGTGCCGCCAGAGAACAACTCAGCAAGATAGAGTGCTGGGGACCTGGGCTATGCTGTGCACGAAGGATTCTTGGAAGAAGAGCAGAGGGATACTGTCACAACACGGGGAGGCAAGCTCTTACATAGACCAAATTTAGATAGCTGGACCTTTGGACAGTCTGGGTCTCTTCGGTCCACCACTTGTGTACCACGGAGCACACTCGCCATCAGGTGAGGAGTACCAGAGTACAGGTCATCGTCGCTAAGGGTGCCTGCTGAAGCAGGGAAATTACTCCATCACTCCACTGGAGATTCCTTCAGTTTTTCTGGTGCAAGGTAAAAACTGGCAGTCCTCAGAGTGTGGAAACCTTGGAAATTCTTGCAAAAGCTGGCTGGAGCTGAAATTGCAGGTCACAGCAGTTGTCCTCAATACTTTGTTTCAGTTACAGCGGTTCCTGGAGCAGTCTGCGGTTGATCCGACAGTCAGAAGCTGAAGCAGAGGAGTCCTGGAAGAATCTTGCAAACCAAATCTGAGGAAACACCCAGAGGAGAGACCCAAAATAGCCCTGAGTGGGGGGATTGGCTAGTGCAAGGGTGCCCTCACACACAGTAACTTTGCACCTAGCCTTCTGTAAATAAAGGTTAGACATATAGGTGGCTTAAAAGTGCAGTGTAAAATAGCTGTGAAATAGTGTGTGCACTATTTCACTCAGGCTGCAGTGGCAGTCCTGATGAAAGATTTGTATGGGCTCCTTATGGGTGGCAAAAGAAATGCTGCAGACCATAAAGATCTCCTGGAACCCCAATGCCCTGGGTACCTAGGTACATATACTAGGGACTTATAAGGAGGTCCAGTGTGCCAATCAGGATAGGAATATGGAATCACTACACTGTAGTGTCTGATTTGGTAAGTAGAGAGAGCATAAGCATTGGAGTTCTGGTTAGCAGAAATTCAGTGACACAGTCAAGCATACTGGCAACACATCTAGGCCACAAACAATGAGCACTGGGGTCACGACTAGCAAGATCTCAGTGAGACAGTAAAAACACACTGACAAATAGGTCTCAAACTATGAGCACTGGGGTTCTGGCTAGCAAGATTCCAATGAGACAGTACAAACACACTGACAAACAGGCCAAAAGTGGGGGTAACCATGCTAGAAAGAGGCTACTTTCTCACAATGTGGTGCTGATTGAAATATTGTATTCCTAGTTCTTATAACAGAACCCTCTAAAAGAGGCTTATATATGCCATACAATATGTTGTACTGTTGAAATCATAGATGCTGACCAGATAGAGGGCAAAGTACTGATACATGCTTTCGGTATTGTATTCTAGGTGCTTCCTCTTTTAATATCCTGTCCTGATGATGACCTGCCTGAACTAATTTCTTTGATTGGGGGTCGAAACATCAACATTGTATTAGAAATTGTGGATGGACCTTTGAAAAATTCAGCAGGCTCACAGTACCTATGGTTATAGATGCTTATTTGAGACCTCATGCTTTTAACCACAGTTTGGTTTTAGTTTTCATGTAAATAGCACTGCAACACTTATACTCACACAATTCACTCACACTGTGCCATTATACAGGAGCACCTCGATAACTTTACTTTAAATTGTTGAATTTAAGTTTCTAATAAATGTGATATATTACTCACAAACCTTATCTGTATAGAAAGTTCTTTATGGTACAACCACTGTCGTGAAGGTTCATTCATATCCTTCCCCCAGAGGGACCAAAACATTTTTCTATTACATTATTCACTTACCCAGGTCCCAGGGTACTAGGTTTCCCCATTTTTCAATTTTCTTTGTGGGCCAGGCTCACGACAACTCAACTCCAATAGTCAGAGTCCGGTGTATGAAGGTCCGCAGTGGTCTGATTGGTGGTTACTTGCTGAACCCTACCCTGTCTGTCTAGCCAGTACTGGATGTTAGGTTCTCAAAACCACGAGGGGTCTTGACCCTCTTTCTCTCTTTTAAAATACCCTTCTTGGGACTGTTAGGCTGCACCAGTAAAATAAGCAGATCATTTTCTTTGTCTGCCAACTGCACTTGTATTCCCCACTCTTTGAATTGCCCCTATTCATTGAGCACCTTTGTGGATGTATTGCTATCGCACCATGTTACAATGGTCGACTCTCTGCCTGTTTACGGAGTGACACTAAACTAAACACACACAAAAGGAACTCCCAGAATTCATGAGGGCCCTGGGGAAGGGAACAGTGCTCTCAAAGAAAAAAATACCCATCCAGCCTCCCAATTCTCTATGGATTTAATCCCACAATTCCACATGGAACCAAGAGGGTTTCAGTGGTTTACAAAAATTGTCCACATATCTTTTTGTTATTCATAATCGAATTGCCCACAATCTTTTTTCCAATTTGCAAAGATCTTAATTTATTTAAAATATATATTTTCAGTTCATCCCCCAAAACACTACCATATCACACCATACATTCCTTTCTGTGAATCACAAACTCATTAACACCAATCAGTCACTTACCCTCATTAATTCACAATATTCATGCAATATTTATACAATATTTATAATCCATTATAACCACAAAAACACTAAATTTCCTTATCATAGTTATTCATGATGTGATACACAGCCACGTTATCCAAAGGCCATTAACACTACTCAACATTCTGTTCATATCCCATTGTTCTTTAAATCCTCCTCAGTACTTCAAAGTCCAGTTTGGCTTTCATGAAACGATGCGACTTAATCCCAGTGTACGTCTTCTGTTCTTGTCTTTGAAACCCATTCAAAATATCCACTGGTTTGCTACTTATCCTTCATCATATTCGATACAGTCCTCCAGTATTTGTTCTTAACTTAATATGGCTCATTAAATATATATCTACAAGTCTTTCGGTCAATCACCTTCTCCAGGATTGCCACATACTACATGCTTCTAAATCAAGTCAGGGCCTGAAAGAATAACATAAAATCATTAACTGAGCCACTCATTTTATACTCAAACATATACTAATGTTATATATCACTTTACAGGTGTGATTAAATCCAACTCCTTACATTCATGTGCAACTCGCACACAAATTTGAAGTAAAAAATAAATGCACCACTGTAGGAAAGTACCCTCTCTCTTGGCATGGTTACCAACTTTTTCTGCCTGATGTCAGTGTGCTTAACTGTGTTCACTGGGATCCTGCTAACCAGGACCCCAGTGATTATGCATTCTCCCCCAAAACTCTGTATTTCACCCACAATTGGCACACTGGTACCCCCTTTCAAGACCCTAGTATATGGTACCTAGGTACCCAGGGCATTGGGGTCCCAGGGGAACCCTATGGGTTGCAGCATATATTTTGCCACCCATAGGGAGATCATGCAAAGGCTTCTGCAGGACTGCAATTGCAGCCTGCGTGGAAAGGTACAAGCACCCTTTTAGTGCCATTTTCACTACACCAGGTCACTTATAAGTCACCCCTATGGCAGGCCTTCAAGCCCAGGAGAAAGGGTGCAAAAAGTACCTGTGTGTGAGGGCACCCCTGCACAAACAGAGGTGCCCCCATGAACTCCAGGCCCATTTTCCTGAACTTCATGAGTGCGGGGACGCCATTTTAAGCGTGTACTGGACATAGGTCACTACCTATGTCCAGCTACATAATGGTAACTCTGAACAAAGGCATGTTTGGTATCAAACATGTTGGAATCATACCCCAAGGCTTTTGCAAGCTTTGGATGTATGATTCCTTGCACTTTGGGGGGGCCCTAGAGGTCCCCAAGTGTTGCCATTACAGCCTTCTGAGGGTTTCCAGTCAGCCCAAGCGGCTGCCACCTCCCAGACAGGTTTCTGCCCTCCCGTTGCTTGAAAAACTCAGTATAAGGAAGGCAGAACAAAGGATTTCCTTTAGAAAAGGGGTGTTACACCCTCTACCTTTGGAAATAGGTACTACAGGCTTGGGAGGAGTAGCCTCCCCGCCTTGCATAAACCAGTTGACACCGGTTCAGAGACCCCCAGTCCCTGCTCTGGTGCGAAATTGGACAAAAGAAAGGGGAGTGACCACTCCCCTGTCTTAGAGCTCCTCCAGAGGGTCCCTGGGTTTTGCCATCTTGGATTCAAGGTTGGCAGGGAACTCTGGGAGCATCTGAGTGGCCAGTGCCAGCAGGTGACATTAGAGCCCCCTCCTGATAGGTGGTCACCCAGCTAGGTGACCAATCCCCCTTTCAGGGCTATTTAGGGTCTCTCCTTTGGGTGGCTCCTCAGATTCAAATTGCATGACTCCAGCAGGAATCCTCTGCACCTTCCACTTTGACTTCTGACCGAAGAAACTGCATCTGGACTCTTCAGGACCCTACAAGCTGCAACAAAGAAGTGAGGCGCCTTCTGCAACATTGTATCTCCATCTCCTTCCAGTAACTGCAACATTTCCCTGGTTGTGCATCCTCAGAGGACAGCCAGTCTTCAGCCTGCATCAGAAGAAAGAAGGAATATCCCTTGGAGTGAAGGAGTCACTCCAAGGCTTCTGCAGACACTAACTGCGATGACGACTGGCTGCGTGGATCCCCTCTCCTACTGAGAGGAGATCCTGCATCACGTGTGGTGGGCTGAAGTGGTCCCGACGGTCCTCTCTTCCAACTTTCCAACTTGGCTGAAGTTAAGCCCTCGCCTGCCCAAGCAGGACAGTACCTCAGTGCACAGCGTCATTTGCAGCTGCCAAGGCTTAGTGGCATCCTTCCTCCAAGATCTCCTTGCATCTTGAAGCTCTTGCCCCCAGCACTCCTTCCTGTAACGCACAGCTCCATGAGTGATTCCCCAGCGGCATGGAAGCCTTTTTCGTAGTGCTGGGTGGGCCTCTTCTGTGGCTTTCCTGTCCCTGTCCTGTGGGATTCCCATAAGCACTGCCTGGTCTTCTATGGGCTCTGTGTTGCTGAGGGCTCCCTCAGACTACCCCTTCTGGGTAGAGTGCACCTGGTCCCCGGCAGTGCCATTTTCCGCTAACCGCAAGCTTTACTTGTTTCAAGACTTTTGCCAGACTCAAACGATGCAAACCAGACTGTAATCCTTCATCCAGCATGGGACATCACCTGCACCCTCCAGGAACCAGACTTCGTCTTCCTGGGTGCAGTGCTGACTCTACTTCACCGGTGGTTCACCTTTTGCACCTTCATCCAGGTTGGTAGGGGCTCCTTCCCTTCCTGGGCTCTTATGTACTTCTTGGACTTAGTCCCCTTTTTTCACATTGATAGTGTCTTGGAGTCTCTTCTGGGTTTTGCAATATTCTTCTTTACTTCTCTGTGTGTGTTCTGGGAAAATTACTGTGATTTCCTTCTGTTTTCCTGGTCACTGGGGTGGGTTGTGATACTTAACTTTGGGCTTTCCTAACACTCCAGCCCCCTCTACACACTACACCTGCCTAGTTGGGGGATTGACTTTCACATTCCACTTTAATATATTGGTTGTGCTGCCCCTAGGCCCATTTCTAACTATTGCAATTGTCACTATTTGTACTGTTTTATGTCTATTTTTGCATACTTGTGTATATAATTTGTGTATTACTTACCTCCTAAGGGAGAACAATCTCTATGGTATTTTTGGTACTTGTGTCATAAAAATAAAGTAACTTTATTTTTGTAATACTGAGTGTTTTATTTCATGTGTGTAAGTACTAAGTGTAACTACAGTGGTACTGCATGAGCTTTGCTTGTCTCCTAGATAAGCCTTGGCTGCTCATCCACAGCTACCTTTAGAGAGTGTGGCTTCTAGACACTGACTACACTACACTAATAATGGATAACTCCACCTGGTATAAGGTCTAAGTACCATAGGTACCCACCACACACCAGGCCAGCATCCTACATTGGTGGTGCAGCGCTGGGATAAGTACTTGCAATTGCTTTATCACTCTGTGACCTGGCGATTTCCACAGGAAAGACCACTCTATACCTAGAGACATACATAGTACCTAGTGCAGGAATCTAATCTCTAAAGTGTAGGCAAGCTAAGGTATAGGCATAGCCCTAGCTCTAAAAAAAATTCTGAGAGACTAGGGGGTACGTAGGTGAGGTACAGCCTACACTATCCTAACAAACACCATGGCCCTCATTACAACACTGGCGGTCGGTGATAAAGCGGCGGTAATACCGCCAACAGGCTGGCGGTAAACACCGCCAAATTATGACCATGGCGGAAACAGCTCAGACAGACAGCCACTTTACCACACCTACCGCCAGGGCGGAATCAACAGGCACCACGGCAGTAGCCACCAACAGCCAGGCGGAAGCCAAAGTTCTGCCCACTGTATTAAGACACACCAATCTGGCACCTGAAGCCTGGCAGAAACAGACCTCAGAAGTGAAACGACTCACCTGTGGAGACTCAGGGAAGAACCATGCCGCCACGGAGCCCAAACTGCATATATTTCCAATGCTGTTCTACGTCCTGCTTCACCACGAACACCAACGACAGCGAAGACGACCACGGTGAGTACAGCCGCCTAGCACACAGGGGAGGGAGGGAGAGAGGAAAAAGAGTGACACACACACGCAACACGCAACACCCCCACCACTATACACACAAGCAGATGCATTAACATATTTACCCCGTACCCCTCAGAAATAATGCAAGGACAACACTAATAGATTAAAGTGAGTGTAATAAGATAAATAAAGTAGTAATACGTGCATCCAATATAAAAGTATATATATATTTACAAATCAAGGGACACTGCCCAGTCCTCACTGTTCGTGGGCCACAGGGCCACATTACAAAGTCCAAGACCCCACTTGACTCTCGCAACAACACGTAGAGAACACTGCAGGGGCATCAGTTTGAAAATAGGCAGGCACCTCATGGGGACGGGGAACGGGGGGCTCCTCAGTCGGCACATGAAACACCTCCACTGGTCCTGGAGGGGGCAACATTTCCTGTGCTTGGTCCTGGGGAGTGCAAGGCCACAGTCTCTTGAGTGGGTGACTTGCCCACATGCTCTGGAGGGGGCAACATGCCCTGTGCTTGGTCCTGGGAAGTGCAAGGCCACAGTCTCTCAAGTGGGTGACTTGCCCACATGCTCTGGAGGGAGCAACATGCCCTGTGCTTGGTCCTGGGGAATGCAAGGCCACAGTCTCTCAGGTGGGTGTCTTCCCAACTGGTTCTGGAGGGGGCATTGTGCCCTGTGACCTTCATCCTGAAGAGGATTGGGTGAGTGGATGGCTTCTCCACTGGTTCTGGAGGGGGCATTGTGCCCTGTGATTGTCATCCTGGGGAGGATGGGGTGAGTGGATGACTTCTCCACTGGTTCTGGAGGGGGCATCGTGCCCTGTGATGCAGGTCTTGGGGAGTGCAAGGTCACAGTCTCTCACCGGGTGTCATACCCACAGGATTTGCAGGGCCAGGCCACACAATAGCACATGGATGCAGGACTACACACTGTACGCCGGCGGTGACGGCTGCTCAGTGGTGGTGATGCTGATGTTGCTGCTGGTGGTGGGGGAAGGCTCCTGCCTATCCCCGCAGCCTCGGATGGCTGCCCACTGGTGCTGATGCTGCTGGTGGTGCTGTTGCTGGTGGGGGTAAACTCCTGCTCATCCCCTGCAGCCTCAGACGGCTGCCCACTGGTGCTGCTGCTGCAGGTGGTGGAGGTGGTGGTGGAGCTGGCGGTGCTGCTGTTGGTGGTGGGGAGAAGCTCCTGCTCATCCCCTGCAGCCTCGGGGTGTGGGCTCTGACTGAGTCCCAGCACCAGGCCCCTTGTCTGTTCTGCCTGCTGGTGCAGGCCCCTTGCCCTTCCTGGCAGCAGCTGGTGATGGCTTCTTGGTCCTCTTGGCAGCAGCTGGGGGTGGCACCTTGACCTTCCTGGCAGCACTTGGGGTAGGCATCCTTTCAGTATGGCTGCCTGGAATCCTTTCCCACCAGGAGTTGCTGTGGACACTACTGGGCCCGCGGACTGGGTGGCTGAGGTGCTTGCCTGGGTTTTAGTCACTCTGGCCAGACGTGAAGGACGGGGGAAGGGGTAGGGAAGAGGTCAATGGTGGAGAGGAAAAGCTTCTTAGAGACATTGGGGAGGGAAGAGGGAGAAGGTTTGGGAGTGGAGGAAAAGGGAATGGTTGTAGGAGGTGTCTGTCTGCTGTGTTTGGGTGCAGGTGCGTGGGCTGAATGCTGTTGTGAGGTGGATGGCTGTTGGGTGTGGGACAGGACACAGGAGACGTGTGTATGGCTGTAGGGGTGGTGCCAGTTTGATTTGTATTCTGATAGGTGTGCTGGTGATGGAGGTAGTGGATGAGGATGTAGTGCATGCAGGTGTGAGTGTAGACGCAACTGGGAGGGAGGTGGAGGACGAGGAGGAGGGGAACACAGTGGAGGCAGTGGATGTTGGTATGTCTGCATCTGAATGGTGTTTGTGTGAGTGCCTGTGGAAGATGTGTGGTTCATGTATTTGCCTGTGCCACTCTTGTGTGTTGTCCTGTGTGCATGCTCGTCTGCCTGTGTGCTTGGGATAGGTTGGGGTTGAGAGGAATAGGATTGGGAAGAGGAAGTTGGGGGGGGAGGGTTGAAACAGGAACAATGGCTCCCATCAGAGAGGAGGCGAGAGCCTGGATTTATCTTGGTTGGGCCACCAAGCCAGTGTGAATGCCCTCCAGAAATGCATTGGACTGTTGCATTTGGGCTGCCAGCCCCTGGATGGCATTCACAATGGTTGATTGCCCAACAGAGATGGATCGCAGGAGTTTAATAGCCTCCTCACTCAGGGCAGCAGGGCTAACTGTGGCAGGGCCTGAGGTGCCTGGGGCGAAGGAGATGCCCACCCCCCTGGGTGAGCGGGCAGGGGCAACTCGCTGAGGGGCTGCTGGGAGGGCGGTGCTGGTACGGTGGTGGCGGCTGTAACTGTAGCTGGGGTGGGCACAGAGGTGTTCGCTACCACCAGGGAGCTTCCATCGGAGGAGGTATCTGTGTCAGAACTGTCCCCTCCAGTCTCTGCCGTGGTGCTCCCCTCGCCCTCCGTCCCACTGGTGCCCTCACCGTCGATGGACCCTGCCTCCTGGTTCCTGTGGGATGCAGCTCCCGCTGTCGCCGGTGCCTCTGCTCCTCCGCCAGACCAGATGATGCTAATGCACATATCGGACAGGGTAACAAAACAAAAAAAGTGGGGGGAGTCAATTGCTGCACAAACACCACTGTTGGCGTACACAACACACACATACAGGAACAGTCCTACGCACTAGGCAATGCACTGCCAACAACAATACTAGTCACCAGGGCATGGGGAGGGATACATACCGCCAACTGCAGCATACCTGGGACCCCCCCCTGCCCAGTAGTGGATGCCTAGTAGCTAGGTTTAGAAATTTCACATCAGAACCCTGGCCAACATGGGACTTCCTCTGCAATGTCAGGACTGGCCTAGGGCCACCCACTGACATACATCCCTCACCCAGATACCACCCCCACCAGGTATAAGTAGTAATGATGGGCACTGTACTCACCCCCTTGTTGCGGCTGCGATGTCCCCAAGTGCCCATCCAGCTAAGTATAGGCCACCGCCAGTATGCAGGCCATCAGCGCGGTCAGGGTTCGATGGGCACCCCTTCCTCGTCAGGAGGCCATCCCCAGCTGGGCCTCCACCATCTTCCATGCCCAGCGTCTCAGGTCCTCCCAACGTTTCCAACAGTGGGTGCTCCACCTGTCATAGATCCCCAGGGTCCACACGTCCTTGGCGATGGCACACCTAATACCCTTCTTTTGATGGGCGCTGACCTGCAGAAGAAATATACACAGGGAAAGGTATTAGTTAGACCGTCCTGCCTGTTACACTCATGGCCCACCATAGTCCTTCCCATCCCCTTATGCACAGACATGGCCCAGCATACGTACTGAACCCTGCCCAGGGCCCATCCACCAACCCCCCCACACGAGGACTTCACACACAGCACTCCATGCATTCATGCCCCATGCATCGTTCTCACAGTGTACTCACCTGTTGGTCTGGAGGCCCATATAGCAGTCCGTACTGGGGTAGGACCCCATCCACCAGTCTCTCCAACTCCACCGAGGTGAAAGCAGGGGCCCTTTCCCCAGTCACACAGGCCATGGTAGTTTCCAGACACAGGTCACAGCAGCACATGAAGTGTAGGTCCTCTCCTGTTTAAGATCAGGTAGTAAGTGAGTGAACAGATAGAAAATGGCGGTGACGTCCGTGGCGGTGCATACCGTCACCCCTGACGTACATCACCATTGGCCACTGTACCCCATAGGGTCCAATGATAACCAAGGAGGAGTTGCACAGCGGTTCCTGACCGCCTCCCGCAACAGCGCACAACGTCAGCGGAATTACCGCACTTCCACCTATTCCTCCATACAGGACAGGCAGACACCATTTTGGGGGGGGTGTAGGCCATGGATCCTAACTACCTGACAGTTCACAATTGTACATTCAGGACATATGCCACTAATAAATTAAAAAAAGAAAAAACAACATCATGCATTGAACTGTAGTGGTTACAATGTACAGATCACGACCGGCTCCTCATTCTTTTGCCCCATAGATTGCAACCGCTGGGGATGAATAGGAGATGGAGACATCCCTCATGTACAGACCCCTGGTGGACTTGGCAACAATGGAGGACAGGCACATCATCTTCACCTACAGACTTGACAGGGCCACAATAACTGCGCTGTGTGCCCAATTGGAGCCTGACCTGATATCTGGTATCCGTCATCCCACTGGGATCCCCCGTCTTGTGCAAGTGCTATCTGTGCTCTATTTCCTGGCAGCTGGTTCTTTCCAAGTGACATTGGGCTTGGCAACAGGAATGTCACAGCCAATGTTCTCAATAGTGCTGAACAGTGTTGTCTGCCCTGATAAAATACATGTGCAGCTACATCGTTTTCCCCCAGGTGAAGGATTTGGCCACACTGAAGGCTGAATTCTATGCAATGGGACATATCCCCAACATTATTGGGGCGACTGATGGAACACATATTGGATTTGTCCTCACCCCGACAAAATGAACAGGTCTTCAGAAATCAAAAATGGTTTCACTCGATGAATCTGCACATGGTGTATTTGGCGGACCAGTACATCTCCCATGTCAATGCTAAGTATCCAGGCTCGGTGCATGATGCTTTTATCCTGAGGAATAGCAGCATCCCAAATGTGATGGCCCAATTACAGCGGCACTGGGTGTGGCTAATAGGTGAGCCTTGGTTCCCACACAGTGGATGTTTGTGTGTGGGTATGGTGTGGGCCATCGGGGTTAGAGTGTGGCTAACAGTTGTCCCTCAATATTTGCAGGGGACTCTGGTTACCCCAACCTATCATGGCTACTGACCCCTCTGAGGAATCACAGGACAAGGGCTGAGGAACGTTACAATGAGGCACATGGGCGAACAAAAAGGATAATTGAACATACATTTGGCTTACTGAAGGCCAGGTTTCGGTGCCTCCATCTAACAGGTGGATCCCTGTGCTACTCACCCAAAAAGGTCTGCCAGATCATCGGGCATGCTGTATGCTGCACAACCTTGCCTTAAGACGCCATGTGCCTTTTCTGCAGGAGAGGGAGGCTGGAGATGGCCGTGTGGCAGCAGTGGACCCTGTGGATAGTGAAGATGAGGAGGCAGAGGATGAGGACAACAGAACTGTGGTGATTAGGCAATACTTCCAATGACAAACAGGTAAGACAGTGTTACTTCACATTTCATTGACAGTTTTATGTTTGACATTGTCACTGGCAGGCTGTGAATTCCCACTGATATGCCCACTCATTGTACCCTTTGGAAACTCTTATTGCAGATGTTGGTGCCCCACTATCGCTCCTGGTGTGTTCACTGCAGCCAACTACAGGTCTTTCCTATGTAAACATTACTGTACAGTTGAATTACAATGTCTCAGCCTTATTACACAAATACATACTTAAATCATTTGACATACTCCATACTTCAAAGTGTGTTCAATGCAGTGCTCTGACGAAAATGGGGAAGTGCAATGGGCTGGGGTGATGATGGAGGAATGCCCAGGTTAGAGTCCAGTCTATTGATAGTACAGGTGCATTGTCCAAGGGGGCATAGGAAGGGGAGCAATGGCAGTTCAAGGTGGACAGGGTGACCGAGGGGACACAAGGGTGACAATCAGGAGAGTCAAATTTCCTGGCAGGGGTCTTGGCAATAGTCTCTGGCTTCTGCCTGGATCGCAGGGAACGTTTGCGGGTAGTTCTCCTTCAGCAGGGGGGAAGGGTGCTGGTGGCCTTTTGGTCCTGTGGCAGGGCCTCCTGTCCACTAGTGGCAGCGGAGGTGGAGGGCTGTTTAATAGTCTGGCTAGTGGCCTGCTGGTCTGACACTGCCTCCCTCATGATGTTGGCCATGTCTGCCAGCACCCCTGCAATGGAGACCAGGGTGTTGTTACTGAACTTCAAGTCCTCCCTGATCCCCAGGTAGTGTCCCTCCTGCATCCACATGTTCTCCTGCAACTTGTCCAGGATCTGGCCCAGCGTATCCTAGGAATGTTGGTATGCTCCCAGGATCACGGTGCGTGCCTCCTGGAGAGTCGGTTACCTGGGCCTGTCCTCCCCCTGGCACACAGCAGTCCTCCCAGCTTCCCTGTTGTCCTGTGCCTTTGTCCCCTGAACTGTGTGCCCACTGCCACTGACCCGAGGTCCCTGATTGTCTTGGGTTTGTAGGGTGGACTGGAGTCCTTGTAGTGGTGGACACACTGCTGATTGACGTGACCTGGGGACAGAGGTATGGGCCCACTGTGTAGGTGCCGTGGTGGTGTTTCCTGATGGGGGAGGCTCTGTGGCAGTATGCGACTGTGGCTGGGTAACCAACTGTCCAGAGATCCCTGATGGACCAGGTTGGACATCCAGATCCAGGCGAGCAGAGTCGCTGTCATCACTGTGGGCCTCTTCTGTGGGGGACTGGATGTTGGTGGCACCTCTTCTCCGGTGACATTGGCTGGGATACCTGTGGGGATGTAAAGGCAGTGTTATTATTTCTTTGTGTGACATATTGTGCATGGGTGGGCTTCCCTCTATGGTTATTGCCCTGGCAGCTTTGCCTTGTGTGAGTTGTTAATTTGGTGGGCTAGCTGATTGTCTCTAGTGTGCATGCTTTAGTGATGGGTGTCCATGCAGGTCTGTGAGTGGTGTCCATGCGTTGGTGGTACATGCAGGGCTTGGCATTGGGATGAGTGGGTTGTGAAGGTGGGGTGTGTGGGAGGTGGTGGAGTGATGGGAGTGTGGGTGGGGTGGGGCTATGTGATGGCATGCAGATAGGGGGGTGATAGTAGTAAAGAGTTGACCTACCAGAGTCCAGTCCTCCTCCTACTCTGGCCATGCCCTCAGGATGCATGATAGCCAAGACTTGCTCCTCCCATGTTGTTAGTTGTGGGAGAGGAGGTGGGGGTCCACCGCCAGTCCTCTGTACAGCGAGTTGGTGTCTTGCTGCAATGAAACGTACCTTCCCCCGTAGGTCGTTACACCTCTTCCTGATGTCATCCCTTGTTCTGGGGTGTTGTCCCACTGCATTGACCCTGTCCACAATCCTTCGCTATAGCTCCATCTTCCTAGCAATGGATATCTGCTGCACCTGTGATCCAGATAGCTGTGGCTCTACCCGGATGATTTCCTCCACCATGACCCTTAGCTCCTCCTCTGAGAATCTGGGGTGTTGTGGTGCCATGGGTGTAGTGTGAGTGGTGTGGCTGAGGGTGTGTAGGGTGATGTGTTGGGGTGTGTGATGTAAGGTGTGTGGGCGGTGTATAGGTGATGGTGGTATGTGGCTCTGGTTGTGTGAGTGCTCTTGCTGTCTCTGTTGGCAATTGTTTTGTAGTCGTAAAGGGTTGTGGGTAGTGTGGGGGGGTGTTTTATGGTGGTGTGGGTGTGGTGTGTGTATGGGTGTCAGGTGTTTGTTATTTAAATTGACCAATGTAATGTTGTTTTATGTGTGTGTGTGTATTTTGAGTGCAGCGGTATGTACCGCCAATGGTTTACTGCCATTGAATGTCCGCCGTGGTGATTCGTGGGTCATAATGTTGTGGGCGTATTTCTGTTGGCATAATTTCTGTGTGGGTTTTGATACTGCCAGTTTATCACTGACCTTTGGGCTGGCGGACTTGTGTCTGTGGCTGAATGGAGATGGATTGGTGTGTGTGTGTGTGTGTCATAATATGGTGAACGGATATCCACCGCAGCGGTTGTATGTTGGCATCAGTCAGCATGGTGGTAAGTGGGATTTACAGCCAATGTCATAATGAGGGCCTATCTCTGCATCTGGACATAGCTCTGAGGTCATAGTTTCTCCCTGTGTGAACCTGACCTTCAAGGAATTGAAGGGGCTGTATGCAGAGAGGAATTGGACATGGGGAGGAATCCTAATAACAATCTGCTCTTGGGCTTCCTCCTTCAGGATGACCAAGATCATGCTGGTGGGAAGGAGGAGGAAGAAGAAGAAGTAGATTCTAATCCCACAGAGGTAGAGAATGACATTTTAGGCCCGTGGGAGGGTTCCTCAAATGATCTTGCAGTCCCTAGCACACCAACTAGTGTAGCTAGTAGTGAGAGGGGAAGTTACACAGGTAGGCCACCCTTTGCACCCAGAGGACAGGTAGAAAGGGTCACTAAGACTAGGTAAAGATCCATCTCTGCCCACTCTCGTGTCACTTCAGTGTCTGAGGGGTCACACTGCACTACTCTAGGGGATGACTCTATCTAAAGAGCTTAGGAAAGAGAGACTGGAGGAGGTCAGGCTGAGGCTGCAGCAGCAACAGCTAGCCCTAGACTGGGATGCCTTGGCAGTGGAGAGGGAGAAGAAGGGGTTGGGGTTAGCACCCCATGGTGGCAGCAACAACAGCTCAAGTTTCAAGGATTACAGGGTTAGGGGGGACTCCTTGGATTCCAGAAACGTGCACAAAGTGGTTTCCTCATACAAGGTGGGGGATGACATTTACAAGTGGTTTCCTGTACTTGCCAGGGCCTGTAAAGTTCAGAGGGTCCCTCAAAGGCAGTGGGCTGCTATTCTCTGATTGTTCTTCTGACAAGGGGAGAGATAGACTTCTCACTGTTAGAGAGGAAGATGCAGACAACTACAACATACTCAGAACAGCACTCTGAGATGGTGTTGATCTCACAACTGAGCAATATAGAATTAAGTTCAAAGAGACCAGAAAAGAGGCCTCACAGGATTGGGTTGACTTTGTGGACTGTTCTGTTAAAGCTTTAAAAGGCTGGTTACATGGCAGCAAAGTGTTTGACTATGAGGGCTTGTACAATCCATTACTGAGAGAGCATATTTTGAATAGTTGTGTGTCTGACTTGTTGCACCAGTACTTGGTAGACTTAGATCTGACCTCTCCCTAAGAATTGGGAAAGAAGGCAGACAAATGGGTCAGAACAAGTGTGAGCAGAAACGCTCATACAGGGGGTGACAAGGACAAGAAGAAGGATGGTAAGTCTGATGACAAAGGTGGGGATAAATATAAGAGTCTTCATCAGGCCCACAAAACTATTCTGGGGGTATGTCTAAATCCTCTTCATATCACAATCAGAACAAAAATCCTTGGTGCTATATTTGTAGGATCAAAGGCCATAGGGCAGGAGACAGCTCTTGCCCTAAGAAAATCACCAAACCTCCCACCACCACTAACCCCACTGCTACAACTAGTGCCCCTAGCAATAGCAGTGGTGGTGGGAAGACCGATACTAGCAATAATTAATCCAAAGGGATAGCAGGGCTAACTCTGGGAAAAGTAGTGAGGGCTGGTTCAGTTAGGGAAACCACGGAGGCTGTTTTAATCTCTGATGGTAGCATTGACCTTGCTACCCTTGTTGCGTGTCCCCTTAATATGGATACGTATAAGCAACAACCCCTAATAAAAGGTGTTCAGGTTGAGGCCTACAGGGACACAGGTGCCAGTGTCACCATGGTGACTGGAAAACTGGTGTCCCCTGAGCAACACCTACGTGGTCACCAGTACCAAATGACTGACACCCACAATAATACTGTGAGCCACCCCATGGCAATTGTTGATCTCCACTGGGGGGTGGTGGGGAGGGAGGGAAGAAGGTTACTGGTCCTAAAAAAGTTGTAGTGTCCTCATACCTACCTGTAGAGTGTCTAGTAGGGAACGACTTGGAGACTTAAGCTTGGGCTGAAGTACCATGCAGCAATGCTGGACATTTTTGGGCATGTCTTTGCTTTAACAAGGGCCCAGGCCAAAAAGAGAACAGGGAAACTTGGATCCTGAAAATATGGACCAAGACATTCCCAAAAGCATGGCTAGGAAAGGTAAGAAATTATCCCCTATCCCTCCCTCCACTGATGATTCCCCCTTTGAAGAGGAGGAATCAACTCCTCGACAGAACTTACACCGGAAGAACTTCAAGCTGATACAGCTGAACTCTTAGGTGCAGAGGGGGCCTGCTAGGGAGAAGTTAAGTGTGGCTCAGCATACATGCCCCACACTTGAGAGTTTAAGACAGCAATCTGTCAAATAAGAAGCAGAGGATGCCAGTGGCACCCACAGGGTGTACTGGGAGAACAACCTCCTGTATTCAGAACAAAAGGAACCAAGCCTGATACTACCAGAAGACTGGTCATCCCTCTGCAATACAGAAAGTATTTGTTGACCTTAGCCCATGACATTCCCCTTGCTGGTCACCTGGGGCAAAGTAAAACTTGGGGCAGACTGGCCCCTCACTTTCACTGGCACCACATGTCAGAAGACACAAAGGAGATTTGTCGCTCCTGTGTTACCTGTCGAGCCAGTGGCAAGGCAGGTGGCACCCCAAACCCAAAGGCCCCCTTAATCCCACTGCCAGAGGTTGGAGTATCCTTTGAAAAGGTAGGAGTTGACATTGGTGCCCCCTAGACCCTTCCACAGCTTCTGGAAACAGATGTATACTGGTGGACCATGCCACCGGGTACTGAGAGAAAGTAGCCTCTTTCTAGTATGGTAATCCCCACCTTTGGCCTGTTTGTGAGTGTGTGTCAGTGTGTTTTTACTGTGTCACTGGGATCCTGTTAGCCAGGACCCCAGCGCTCATAGTTTGTGGCCTAATGCGCATGCCTGTGTAGTGCCTAACTGTGTCACTGAGGATCTGCTAATCAGAACCTCTGTGCTCCTGCTCTCTCTGCTTTTAAATTCATTTACCAATTTCAATTGGCACACTGGACCCCCCTTATAAGTCCTTAGTATATGGTACCTAGGTACCCAGGGCATTGGGGTTCCAGGAGATCCATATGGGCTGCAGCATTTCTTTCTCCACCCATAAGGAGCTCAGACAAACCCTTACACAGGAATGCCATTGCAGCCTGAGTGAAATAGTGCACACACTATTTCACAGCCATTTACACTGCACTTAAGTAACTTATAAGTCAACTATATGTCTAACTTTCACTTGCTGATGGTTAGGTGCAAAGTTACTAAGTATGAGGGCACCCTTGCACTAGCAAAGGTGCCCCCACATAGTTCAGGGCCATTTCCCGGGACTTTGTGAGTGCGGGGACACCATTACACGCATGCACTACATATAGGTCAATACCTATATGTAGCTTCACAATGGTAACTCTGAAAATGGCCATGTAATATGTCTAAGATCATGGAATTGTCCCCCATTCCAAATCTGGTATTAGAGAGCCAATTCCATGCATCCTGGGGGCTCCACCATGGACCCCCCCCATACTACCAAACCAGCACTGAGGCTTGCACTGCAGATACAGCTGCTGCCACCTCATATACAGGGCTCTGCCCTCCTGGGGTCTGGGCAGCCCAGTCCCATGAAGGCAGAACAAAGCATTTCCTCTGAGAGCAGGGTGTTACACCCTCTCCCCTTGGAAATAGATGTTACAGGCTGGGGAGGGGTAGCCTCCCCAGCCTCTGGAAATGCTTTGAAGGGCACAGATGGTGCCCTCCTTGCATAAGCCAGTCTACATCGTTCCAGGGACCCCTTGTTCCCTGCTCTGGTGCGAAACTGGACAAAGGAAAGGGGAGTGACCACTCCCCTGTCCATCACCACCCTAGGGGTGGTGCTTAGAGCTCCTCCAGTGTGTCCCAGACTTCAGCCGTCTTGCTTTGCAAGGTGTAGGGCATTCTGGAGGGCTCTGAGTGGCCAATGCCAGCAAGTGACGTCAGAGACATCTCCTGATAGATCCATACCTGGTTAGGTAGCCAATCCCCCTCTCAGGGCTATTGAGGGTCTCTCCTGTGGGTTCTCTGCAGATTCTGCTTGCAAGTTTCCTTCAGGAATCCTCTGCCACAACTTCAGCATCCTCTGACCTCAGATCAACTGCAGTCTGCTCCAAAAAATGCTGTAACTGCAACAAAGTGTATACAAGAAACACTTTTCTTCACCAACCTCCGCTCCAAGTCAGCAACTGCAACAGTTTCCACGGTGTGCATGCTCTGGGGACTCCCTGTCTTCATCCTGCACCAGAAGGACCGAAGAAATCTCCAGTGGAGTGACGGAGTCACTCCCCTGCTCCAAGCAGGCACCTTCCAAGGTGACGACCGGTACCCTGGGGCTCCTCTCATGGCAACGAGCGTGCTCCTAAGGACACAGAGGGTGGATTTCATCAACAGACTGTCCTGAGGTCCTGCTGACGCAATTTGAAGGAGGTAAGACCTTGCCTTCCCCGAGAACGACAGTACCCCTGTGTTTTGTGTCTTTGCGTCCTGAGGCCTCTGTGCACTCTTTGCAAAATTCCTTTGTGCACAGCCTGGCCCAGGTCCCCAGCACTCCACCCTGCGACGCTCAACCTGCTGAGTTGTTCTCCGGAGGCTTGGGACCTTTTTTGTTGTGCTGCATCAACTGCATTTAGCGCCTCCTTTGCACCCAGATCCTGCAGCTTTTGGGGGTGCTGGCTGGCATCCTGAGGGCTCTCTAAAGTGCAGAGAGCCCCCTCTTCCTCCTCACAGAGGAGTCCCTCCTGGGTCCATCCAGCGCCATTTTGATGAAAAACTCACTTTTGCCATAGCTAAGTCTTGTTGGCGCCTTCCATAACAAAATTTTATCTGCAACGACCTTTACGCCGTGGGACATCTTTTGCATCATGCAGGAACCCGCTGGCATCTTCCTAGGGTGCATTTCTGCAGTCTTTAACTAACTGGGGACTCTTCTTTTGCACCCTCTTCTGGGTTGGCAGGGGCTCCTGTCCTTCCAGGAACTTCTTTCGACTTCTAGACATGGTCCCCTTCCTTTGCAGGTCTTCAGGTCCAATAATCCAGCAGTTGTTCTTTGCAGACTTGGCGGCTGCTGCAAAATCCCAAAAACGTAGTGTAGTGTGTAGTGTGTCCTAAGTAAACTTGCAGTACTTTACTTCTGCTTTTTTGGGCTCCCAGTGATTTTGAACACACTACACTTGTCTAGGGGGGAATTTGTGATTCAAATTCCACTTTTTTTGTATATGGTTTGTGTTGCCCCTAGACCCATTTTCTCCCATTGCATTGTATAGGATTTCCTACTGTTTGCATTGTTCTATGACTATTTACTTGTCTAATTTTGGTGTCTAGTGTATATATTATGTATAATACTTACCTCCAGAAGCCAGAAGGAGCATTGCCTCTAAGATATTTTTGGTACTGTGTCGCCCAAATAAATACCTTTATTTTTGGTAACACTGAGTATTGTCTTTACTTGTGTATAAGTACTGTGTAATTATAAGTGGTATTGCATGAGCTTTGCATGTCTCCTAGTGCATTCTAAGCTGCTTTGCTATGCTACCTCTATCACGCTAAGCTGCTAGAACACTACTACATTCACTAACAAGGGATAACTGGACCTGGCGTAAGGTGTAAGTACACAAGATCCCCACTACAAACCAGGCCAGCCTCCTACAGGTATCCAGAAGCCATACCTCTTAGGACCACTACAGCTCCTGCAGTGGCCGAAGCCCTCCTGGGAATTTTTTCTAGGATGGGTTTCCCAAAAGAGGTTGTATCAGACAGAGGTAGCAACTTCATGTCTGCATACTTGAAAGCAATGTGGAAAGAGTATTGCGTAACCTACAAGTTCACTACACCTTACCATCCCCAAACAAATGGATTGGTTGGGCGTTTTAATAAAACACTCAAAGGCATTATAATGGGTCTCTCTGAAAAACTCAGGAGGAGATGGATGTCCTGTTACCATGCCTCCTCTTTGCCTAAAGGGAGGTAGTCCAAAAAGGAGTGGGCTACAGCCCCTTTGAACTCCTTTGGTCACTGTGTTAGGGGTCCACTTGCACTGGTGAAGGAGGGTTGGGAAAACCCCTGAAGCCCCCTAAACCTGATATAGTGGATTATGTACTTGGCCTCAGATCAAGAATGGTTGAGTACATGAAGAAGGCCAGTAAGAACCTTTAGGCAAGCCAAGATTGAAAAAGCAATGGCATGACCAGAAGGCTGTCCTGACTGTGTACCAACCATGGCAGAAGGTGTGGGTCCTGGAACCTGTGGCACCAAGAGCACTCCAAGACAAACAGAGTGGACCACATATCATAGTGGAAATGAAGGGTGAGGTCTCTTATTTAGTAGACCTTGGCACTCCAAGAAGTCCTCTCAGAGTACTTCATGTGAACCCCCTAAAGCCCTACTATGACACGGCTAACTTAACCCTGCTCATGGCCACTGACGAGGGACTGGAAGAAGAGCGCGACCCTCTCCCCGACCTCTTCAAATTTGGCAGCTGATGGTTCAGTTGAGGGGGTAATCTTAGCAGATTGCCTTTCTCAGTCTCAAAAGGAAGACTGAAGATATCTCCTGGGACAGTTCTCAGAACTGTTTTCCCTTACACCTGGTCAAACCACATGGTGTGAACACACCATTGATACAGGGGACGGCCTGCCTGTCAAGAGTAAAATCTACAGGCAACCTGATCATGTAAGGGACTGCATCAAAGCAGAAGAGCAAAAGAGCAAAAGAGGCTTGACATGGGAGTGATTGAGCACTGGTACTAGTCCCAAAGCCACATTCAAAATGGGAAAAGAGATGAGGTTTTGTGTTGACTGTAGAGGGCTCAATACAGTAACCAAAACAGATGTTCAGCCTATCCCTAGGGCAGATGAGCTCATTGACACACATGCATCTGCCAAGTATCTTAGCACTTTCGACCTTACTGCTGGTTATTGGCAGATTAAGGCCCTCATTATGAACATGGCGGGCCGTTCCGCACCGCCGTCGGTGGCGGTAGAAACCGCCAACAGAGGAGCGGTCCGGACCTCCAAATAACGAACCAAACGAAACTCATGCATCCCGCGCACCACCCACCGCCAAGAAAGGAGTCCCGCTGACGACGGCAGAGACCGCCCACAGGCCGTCAGAAAGGCCCAAACCGTCCATCAAATTAAGAACCACCATTCCGCTGCCAGTTCCAGGGCGCACAAAGCCAGGTGGAAATGAAACAGTTGAGGGGGTAATCTTAGCAGATTGCCTTTCTCAGTCTCAAAAGGAAGACTGAAGATATCTCCTGGGACAGTTCTCAGAACTGTTTTCCCTTACACCTGGTCAAACCACATGGTGTGAACACACCATTGATACAGGGGAAGGCCTGCCTGTCAAGAGTAAAATCTACAGGCAACCTGATCATGTAAGGGACTGCATCAAAGCAGAAGAGCAAAAGAGGCTTGACATGGGAGTGATTGAGCACTGGTACTAGTCCCAAAGCCACATTCAAAATGGGAAAAGAGATGAGGTTTTGTGTTGACTGTAGAGGGCTCAATACAGTAACCAAAACAGATGTTCAGCCTATCCCTAGGGCAGATGAGCTCATTGACACACATGCATCTGCCAAGTATTTTAGTACTTTCGACCTTACTGCTGGTTATTGGCAGATTAAGGCCCTCATTATGAACATGGCGGTCCGTTCCGCACCACCGTCGGTGTCGGTAGAAACCGCCAACAGAGGAGCGGTCTGGACCTCCAAATAATGAACCAAATGAAACTCATGCATCCCGCGCACCACCCACCGCCAAGAAAGGAGTCCCGCTGACGACGGCAGAGACCGCCCACAGGCTGTCAGAAAGGACCAAACCGCCCATCAAATTAAGTACCACCATTTCGCTGCCAGTTCCAGGGCGCACAAAGCCAGGCGGAAATGAAACAAAGAGAAGGAAACACTTACTGTAGGTCAACAAAATGTGCAGCGGCAGCCATGGACAGAGAGCTGCAGATCATGCCAGCCTTGCTCCTTGCCATATATCTACGCGACCGAGACCGCCGACAAAGACGATGACTGTAAGTACCGCAACCTACTAAACAAGGGAGGAAAGGGCAAAGTTACATACACACCCACTCCACCCACCCCGCAAAGCCCCCTCAACCCTTCCCAGCAGCAATAGTCAGACACCTCACACCAAGAGGGACCTAACCGACCGAAGGCCACTGCAACTTGGCCATAGGACATACAATAGCACCACAACCATGAATTATTTAAACAAACACGAGGGTGGAACTGCTTGCAGCCCAAGCACAGGCCACACAGAAACTTTATTCAGTAGCTCAGTGAGCTAAATGATGCTAACAGGGTCAATGGCCAGTCCATAAACAGTCAATTGTCCTTGGCCACACCTGACTCCCACAAGTGTTGGGTACTCCACTCAACAGAGCACCATAGGGGGATCCAGGCACCTCACGGAATGGGGTTGAGGGGGTTTGGGGTGGGGATTTACGACGGGGGTGGGACTTAGACTTGCGTGAGGAGGTTGGAGGGGGGTAGGCTTCTCCTTTGAAGGGGGTCGGGGCTGTTTGGCTCGGGGGGAGCAGGATGCCTTAGGCTCTGAGCGGGCCTTCTTCTTAACTGGAGAAGGGGCACAGGAATGGGAAGGCTGGACCGGGGTGGGCTGCGATGTGGAAGGAGCGGAAAGGACAAGGAGGTGGGCACGTTTCGGGGCAAGACGGGACGGGGCAGTGTGTTCAAATAGGTCAACACGGGAGAGGAAACGTTTTTTGGGAGCAATTGGGGTGGGCGTGGATGAGGGAATGGGAGTGGAGGCAGAGGGATTTGATGTATGGGGTGTAGGCGTGCGTGTAGTGGGTGCCGGTGACTGCTCAGTATGCTGTGGTGTGGTGGATGTCTGATGGTTGGGTGTCTTGGTGCGTTTGAGTGTTTTGGGAGGTGGGGGGCACAGTGGGAGAAGACAGACAGCTAGTGTGGATGTATGTTGGGTTGGTGTCTGCAATTCGGGTGAGTGTGCGGCATGTGTCAACTACAGTGGAGGTGGTGAGTGCAGGTGTGGTGTATGGGGTGCATGTATGGCTGTCTGCTATTACGGTGAGTGCAGGAAGAGGGGCAGTGACAGTGAGTGAAGGTGCAGTGCATGAGGGTGTGCATCTAGGGGGGACAGACAGGGTGGCGGAAGAGGCGGGCAAACTGGGGCAGGTGGACTTTGTTGTGTGTGCAGGTGTCTGTTGGCTGTGTGAATGCTTGTGGTGGGAGGTGTGGTGCTTGTGTTTGGAAGTGTGTTTCTTGTGTGTTGATGTGCTCGACTGCGTGTCTGAATGTGTGCCTTGAACGGGTGAAGGGAATGGGGTACTGGAAGTGGTAGAGGAGGTTGGAGGAGGTTGGAGGGGGGACGGAATGGCCAGGTAAACTGGCTGCCGTCCAAGAGGAGGCCAGAGTCTGAAAAGATCTTTGTAGGGCAGACACAGCACTGTGAATGCCATCCAGATAGGCATTAGTCTGCTGCACCTGGATGGCATTGACGATGGTTTTCTGCCCTACAGAGATGGTTCTCAGGAGGTCAATAGCCTCCTCTGTGAGGGCAGCAGGGCTCACTGGGGCAGGGGAGGAGGTGCCTGGGGCGAAGGAGATGCCCACCTTTTTGAGTGAGCGGGCACGGGCAACTCGGTGGGGAGCAGAAGGGAGGGCGCTGATGGTATGGGTGGTGGCGGAAGATCTCACGGTCATGATTTGTGTACTAGTGTCTGCCACCGCCAAAGGACCCCCATCGGAGGAGGTTTCAGAGTCACTACCCCCTGTGGTAGTATTCTGCCCCGTGGAAGTCCCCTCGCCCTCCCACCCACTGGTCCCCTGGGCATCCGTTGTCTCTGCCTCGGAGGATCCGTGGGCCGCTGTCTCCCCACTAGCCGGTGCCTCAGCTTCCTCGCCAGATGTTGATGCTGTACCAGACACACAAAAGAGAACAGGCATGGGGAGACAAAACATGAGAGACACTTGTAAGTAGCTCAATACTGACACACAATGGCCAGACATACACCTACCCAGCAGACACACCCAACAGGCAGCACCGTGCACTAGGCCCATGACCATGGCCCTGACTACTGAGCAGTATACTGACCTACACCCATATCCTGTCATTGCATTGAAGCTGAGGTAGGTGAAACCTGACAGGGACACCCCTACACCCTTTGGGGAACAGACAGTAGTTGGACAACAGTCAAAACCCCTGCTCTAAGCACATCAGCCCTATCGCACACACACTCATCCTTCCAGGCTGAAGTATGGGCTGTGAGTACTCACCCCCTTGTGCCTGCTGTGCAGCCTTCAAGCGCCCATCCAGGTCTGGGTACGCCACCGCCAGGATCCTTTGCATGAGGGGGTTCAGTGCCCAATGGGCACCCCTACCACGTTGGGAGGACTTCCCCTGCTGGGCCCCACTGATCTTCTGCGCCCAGTGCCGCAGGTCCTCCCACCTCTTACGACAGTGGTTGCTCCGCCGGTTGTAGACCCTCAGGGTCCGTACCTCCTTGGCGATAGCATGCCAATGTGCCCTCTTCTGGTGGGCGCTGACCTAGTAGGGAGACACAGAGAAGAAACAAAGAAGGGTCAGGCACCTGCACAATGGCAATAGCTGGCTGACTGTTAGATATAGGACAGACAGTACTCCCAGACATGCAGGACAGTGGCACGCAGCATTCAATGCACCAAGACCCATCCTGGCTCACAGGAGTGCACATCTGAGCAATCCACTCCATCCATTACACACAAAGTGCCCCCCAAACCCGGACTCACCTGTACCTCTGGCCGGCCATGGAATTTGCTGTACAGGGGCAGGACCCCTTCCACCAGTTTCTCCAGTTCTTCCTGGGTGAAGGCCGGGGCCCTTTCCCCTGCACCACGTGGAACATCCATAGCCAGAGGCAGGCTACAGCAGCACACATAGTGGAGTACTGGTCTACACAGAATCAGGGAGTCAAGTCATCA
The DNA here is from genome assembly GCF_031143425.1 of Pleurodeles waltl. Lineage (NCBI taxonomy): Eukaryota > Metazoa > Chordata > Amphibia > Caudata > Salamandridae > Pleurodeles > Pleurodeles waltl. The sequence continues at coordinate 228,980,892 of NC_090439.1, forward strand.
CACAATGACGAACACGCTTACGTTCTGCGACGGAATGCACCGTCACCGCCGGTGGCAATCATGATACGCCAGGATTCTCAATTGGCATCCATGTTAGCCAATGAGGGTGCGGACAGCGGTCAACACCGCCGTACGCTGTGACGTCAACCGCTAGCGGTCTTAGGTCACTTCCACAACGAATGGGCAGTACTACATTGGGCAGACATTTTGCCATCACCTACGCATCTTGAAATTCAAATTACTCACAATGCTGGGCCTACTAGCCATATGAAGCACCTATGTCTCTATCCATAGAGTATATAATCACACATGATTTACTCCGTTCCCTCTTAGTGATGTAAATGTACATCTGTCAGGTAGCAGTTATTGTACAGACACTACTATGAAGAATGCAGTGAATGTTAATAGCAAATATGCCAGTGTATATGTGCACATGACTCCTTGTTCTTACCCCTCGTAGGCACCGACCCTTGTGGTGAGGAAGAACACCATCAGTGTACAGACCACTTGTGGATATGGGGACCATGGTGGAGCGTCAGATCATTAGCACTTACAGACTCACACGTGCAGCTATTCAGGACCTATGTGCATTACTGGATCCTGCACTGACTCCCAGAAATCGTAATCAGCATGCCATTCCAACTGAGGCGTAGGTGCTCTCCGCACTACATTTCCTGGCCACAGGCTCTTTTCAAGTGACAGTGGGCATGGGTGCTGGTTTCTCACAGCCAATGTTCAGCCAGGTACTGACAAGATTTCTGAATGCATTTGTACAACATCTGCAATCCTGTGTACGATTCCCCCAAAGTGCTGAGCTCCCTGCCATCAAGTCAGACTTCTATGCCTTTGTAAACATTCAGCATGTTATTGGTGCCATTGATGGAACCCACATACCCATCATCCCCCCAAGAGTGAATGAACAGGTGTACAGAAACAGGAAGAACTTTCACTCCATGAACATCCCATTGGTATGTACTGCAGACCAGTACATATCACATGTGAATGCCATGTTTCCGGGTTCAGTCCATGATTCATTCGTTTTGAGGAACAGTAGTGTGCCACAAAAGATGGAACAACTCCAAGAGGACAGAGGGTGGATTATAGGTAAGTGTGCCTGTCACTAACTGACACACTGCAGAAAAACAGCCTGTCAGACTAAGGACATTCCAATGACAACTCTTTATTGACCATTTCTCTAGGTGATTCTGGCTATCCAAACTTGTGCTAGCTCCTGACACCAGTGAGGAATCCCAGGACGGATGCAGAGAGGAAATACAATGAGGCCCATGGACGTACTAGGAGGGTGATAGAGCGTACTAGCGGTCTCCTGAAGGCTAGATTCCGGTGCCTACATATCTCTGGGGGTTCCCTGGCCTATGGGCCTGATAAGGTGTGTGAGATAATCGTGGAGTGCTGCATGCTGCGCAACGTGGCAGTGAGACATTCTATCCCCCTTTTGGAGGTGGAGGGTGCTAAAGGTCCTGATCTGTTACCTCAGAGAGGTGAGGAGAGTGATGGTGAGGATGAGGAAGGGGAAGATATCAATTCCAGAAACCAACTGATACAACTCTACTTCCAATAACTGTCTGGGACTTGAGCCTGTATATGTGGTTAGTGACTGATACTGTAAGTGTGCCACGTCAACTAGGGGGAATTGGTCATGATATGCGAGTCACTGACCTCTTCAGCATGGTACAGACAGACAATATATGCATTTCCTTCTTGACTTTTTTGAAACACATTGTACCACCAACATGCACAATCTTCAAATAAAGTTTACCCCTGCCTGTTGCATCATTACTCCACTTTGTTCAACATTGAAGACAGGAGACAGTGTTACAGGTGAGATATGTTGTTTATTGGTGGAATACAGTAAAATGTGCTATGTACAGTGATGGAAGTCGTAATGGTTGGGTGTCCTCAAAACCGACTTGGTGGCAGGCCTGTTTGATATCATAAGTTGGTCCAATTTGTAGTTTAGTACTTTATTTAGCCCTCAGCTAAGTGCAGTTGGTGAATGGGTGGGATGGTTGCTTGGCAGTAGTAGCAGTGTCAATTGTTGGAAGGGGGCTTGTTCTTAGCTGGGTTTCCAGTGCCATATCTTGGCCTGAGACTACGTTTGGGCGCCTGCTGTGGAGCTACCTGGGGTGACATGGTTGGCCCTTGTGATTCCTGGGAGGGTATTTCCTGAGCTGTTTCAGCTGCTTGGGATAACTGTTGCTGGTTTTCCAGGGCTGTTGTGCGGGCCTCTTGTCCGGTGTGGGTGTCTGAGGGTTTGTTGACCAACTGCAGCAGTGCCCCAGCAATGGTGGCCATTGTGCCATTGTGTTCTTTCCACTGCTCCATGGCCTGTTGGTGGTGTTCCAGCTGCATCCTCTGACTTTGCTCCAGGGTGGTTACAATCTGTGCCAACCTGTCCTGGGTATGTTGGTATGCCCCCAATACCTCTGCAATGACGTCCTGGGCTGCTGCATCTATCTGCTGCCCTACCCCCTGCCCCACTGGGGCACTTGAGCTTGCCCTGGCCCTCTGTGCCTGTATCCCCTGCACAGGTCTTGACGTGCCACTAGTACTGGGGCCCTCATCTTCCTGCCTGTTGGGGGTGGGAGACTGTGGCCTCTGTTGCTGTGTTCCACCTGTTTGTGCCCTGGGTCCACTCGTGTGGGCACGCCTCCCCTGGCCTGCTGGTCTTGACTGGGTGTTAGGGGTGACACTGTTTTCCTGGGTGGGGCTGCTGCATGGTGAGCATCCAGGGCTGTGTGAGGGGCCTGCCTGCTAATCAGTGTCCAGGGATCCTTCACCAGTGTCCTGTGATGTGCCTCTGTCTCCCTGGAATGCTGTGGCACTCCTTGTCCCCTCCATTAGGGTTGCATGGGTAGTGGTGCCTGTTGGGGGACATAGAAATGTTTGTTACATATGCATGAGGGTTTGAGGTGGACTGTACTGTGCAATTTAGTGCTGGTGTGCCTTTCAGTGGCCTTCAGGGGTGCCTTTGTGAGGTGGACATTGCATTTAGTGTCAGTAGTGGGGTTACATTGTGGTGGGGGTTATTATTCCATTGTGGGTACGTGCAGGGGTGGGTGGCTGTGCACAGTGGGAGTGATGTGGGCCTGGTAGTGAGTTGTGGGTGATGCAGGGTGGTGGATGTGGTGGGTAATGGCTGGGAGGGGCGTGGGTCTAGGTGGGTGTGGGTGGGGTGGGGTGGTGCATGTATTACAGGTATGGTGTATATGGGGTAAATGTAGACTACTTACCTGAGTCCATTCCTCCAGTGAGTCCCTCTGGGTGCAGGATGGCAAGTACCTTCTCCTCCCAGTCGGTGTAGCTAGGTGGTGTGGGTGGCGGTCCTCCCCCAGTCTTCTGCACTGCGATGTGCTGCCTGGATGCCATGGCCCGGACCTTCCCCCGCAGGTTGTTCCATCTCTGGCAGCTGTCGTCCCTGATGCGTGGATGGTGTCCCACTGCATTCACCCTGTTGACAATGGTCTGCCACAGCTCCATTTTCCGTGCGATGGGTGTGTGCTGCACCTCGGAACCGAATATTTGTGGCTCCACTTTTAGGATCTCGTCCACCATGGTCCTTCGCTCCCTTTCGGTGAAGCGTGGATTTTTTGGGGGGACATGGTGAGGGTGGTGCATGGCGTCGGGACTGGAGACGGTGTTTGGGTGCTCCTGTGTGGGTCGCTATGCGTGTCCTGTCTGCTGGCGTTTTCTGTCTAGCTCTGGTGCTCTCCGTCTTCTGGTCCTGGTTTCCTTGCAAGGGATTGTGGGGTGTGTCTGGGGGTGTTTTATGGTGTTCTGGATGTGTGTCAGTTGTGTGGGAGCTAAGCATAGCCAATGTGTGCATTGGTTGCTGTTGGGCCCACTTGCCACAGGTGGCGGTCGCAGCCGCCAATGGTCGTCCGGCCTCCACTGTCCGCTGAGGTGATTAGTGCATCATTATTTGGAGGGCGGGATGTGGGGGTGCTTGGCGGTGGCGGGGTGGGGTGGGCCGGGATTCCCGCCGACAGGGTTCTGGCGGGGAGTGGTGGTGTGGGAATATTTGGAGGGGTTCAGTTTTTTGTTCCTTATATGGCGGGTTTCCATTCGCCGCCGCTGACGGGATTCTGTTCACCGCCGCCAAGGCGGTCAGCGGTTTTTCCCGCCATGTTCATAATGACCGCCTAAGTTGTAAGAAGAGGCTAAACCCAAGACAGCATTTTCAACCATTCAAGGGCACTACCAATTCACAGTATTGCCCTTGGTCTGAAGAATGCACCTGACGCTTTTCAGAGGTTGGTGAACACAGTCCTCCAAGGTCTGGAAGCCTTCAGTACAACACATCTAGATGATATAGCTGTCTTTAACTCCACCTGGGATGATCACCTGGTCAACCTATGGAAAGTTTTGGGACTCTACAGAAAGCAGGCCTTACTATCAAGGCTTCAAAGTGCCAGAAAGGGCAGGGGGAGGTGGATTATCTGGGACACCCAGTATGTGGGGAACAGATTCAGCCACTACGGGGAAGATCAAAACCATTTTGGATTGGACCCCCCCACCACACAAACCCAGGTCTGAGCCTTCTTAGGTCTCACTGGGAATTACAGGAGGTTCATTAAGAACTATGGCTCCATTGTTGCCCCTCTAAATGACCTCACCTCCAAGACAATGCCTAAAAAGGTATCATGGACAACCAGCTGTCAAAAAGCTTTTGAGGAACTAAAACCGGCCATGTGCTCTGCACCTGTTCTAAAGAGCCTGAACTACTTCAAGAAGTTCATAGTTCAGACTGATGCTTCAGAGGTAGGGGTTGGGGCAGTTCTCTCACAACTTAATGCAGAGGGCAGGATCAACCAGGATCTGTTATCAGCAGAAGGTTGACCTCCAGAGAAAAGTGTTGGTCAACCATAGAGAGGGAGGCGTTTGCTGTGGTGTGGGACTTGAAGTTGAGACCATACCTCTTTGGTACTCACTTCATTGTTCAGACAGATCACAAACCTCTCTTACGGCTCAAGCAAATGAAAGGAGAAAACCCCAAATTTTGGAGGTGGTCCATTTCCCTACAGGGTATGGACTTTACAGTGGAACATAGACCTGGGAGTAACCACTCCAATGGACACTGGTGCCCCTTATAAGTCTCTAGTATATGGTACCTAGGTACCCAAGGCATTAGGGTTCCAGGGGATCCCTATGGGCTGCAGCATATATTTTGCCACCCACAGGGAGGCCAGGCTTCTGCAGGACTGCCACTGCAGCCTGCGAGAAAAGGTGCAAGCACCATTTCACTGCCATTTTTCACTACACCAGGTCACTTATAAGTCACGTCTATGGCAGGCCTTCTAACCCAGAGGGCAAGGTGCAAAGTACCCATGTGTGAGGGCACCCCTGCACTAGCAGAGGTGCCCCCATGAGCTCCAGGCCCATATTCCTGGACTTGGTGAGTGTGGGGATGCCATTTTACGGCTGTACTGGACATAGGTGACTACTTATGCCAAGCTACAGAATAGTATCTCTGAACATACACATGTTTGGAATCAAACATGTTGGAATCATACCCCAAGGCTTTTGCAAGAATTGGTTTTATGATTCCATGCACTCTGGGGGCTCATTAGATGACCGCCAGTGTTGCCATTACAGCCTTTTGAGGGTTTCCAGCCAGCCCAAGCTGCTGCCACCTCCCAGACAGGTTTCTGCCCTCCTGTTGCTTGAAAAGCTCAAGCCCAGGAAGGCAGAACAAATGATTTCCTTTAGGAGAGGGGTATTACACCCTCTCCCAGAAGAAATAGGTGTTACAGGCTTGGGGGGGGGGTACCCTCCCCAAGCCACTGGAAGTGCTTTGAAGGGCACATTTGCTAGCATGCTTGCATGAACCAGTCTACACTGGTTCAGGGACCCAGAGTCGCTGCTCTGGCGCATAACTGGACAAAGGAAAGGGGACTGACTACTCCGGTTTCCATCGCCACCCCAGGGGTGGTGCTCAGAGCTCCTCCAAAGGGTCCCTGGGTTTTGCCATCTTGGATTCAAGGTTGGCAGGGAACTCTGGGAGCATCTGAGTGACCAGTGCCAGTAGGTGACGTTAGAGCCCCCTCCTGATAGGTGGTCACCCAGCTAGGTGACCAATCCCCTTTTTCAGGGATATGTAGGGCCTCTCCTTTGGGTGGTTCCTCAGATTCGGATTGCAAGACTCCAGCAGGAATCCTCTGCACCCTTTGACTTCTGACCACAGAAACTGTATCTGGGCTCTTCAGAACCCTACAAGCTGCAACAAAGAAGCAAGACACCATCTGCAACATTGTATCTCCGGCTCCTTCCAGCAAATGCAACATTTTCCCGGTCGTGCATCCTCTGAGGACAACCGTCTTCAGCCTGCATCAGAAGAAAGAAGGAATCTCCCTTGAGGTGAAGGAGTCAGGCACCAACTGCGACAACGACCGGCTCTGGGGATTCCCTCTCCTGCTGAGCTGCATGGATCCTGCATCACGGGTAGTGGACTGAAGTGGTCCCGAAGGGCCTCTCTTCCAACTGTCCAACTTGGATGAAGGTAAGCCCTTGCCTGCCCATGCAGGATAGTACCACCGTGCACCACGTTATTTACAGCTGCCAAAGCTTGTTGGCATCCTTCCTTCAAGATCTTTGTGCATCTTGAAGCACCAGCCCACAGCACTCCTTCCTGAGACGCACAGCTCCCTGAGTGGTTCTCTGGTGCGGTGGGAGCCTTTCTTGTAGTGCCTCTTCTGAGACTTTCCTGTCCCCGTCCTGTGGGACACCTTTGGGCACTGCCTAGTCTTCTGTGGGCTCCCTGTGTTGCTGAGGGCCCCTTCTGACTACCCCTCCTGGGTAGAGTGCACCTGGTCCTTCCTGGTCCCCGACAGCACCATTTTCTGCTAACTGCAAGCTTGCATGTGCAAAGGCTTGTTGGCGGACTCCGACGATGCAAACCCAATGTAATCCTCCATCCGGCGTGGGCCATCACCTGCATCCCTCAGGAACCTGACTACGTCTTCCCGGGCACAGTGCTGACTCTCCTTCACCTGTGGTTACCCTTTTGCACCTTCATCCAGGTTGGTAGGGGCTCATACTCTTCCTGAACTCTTCTGTGCTTCTTGGACTTGGTCCCCTTTTCCCACAGTTCTTCTTGTCCAGGAATCCACTGTTGGTGTCTTGCAGACTCTTCTGGATTTTGCAATATTCTTCTTTACTTCTCTGTGTATGCTCTGGGAAACGTACTGTGGTTTACTCCTGTTTTCCTGGTCGCTGGGATGGGTTGTGGTAGTTACCTTTGGGCTTTCGTAGTACTCCCAGATTCCCTCTCCCCACTACACTTGAGTAGGTGGAGGACCGACTTTAACATTCCACTTTCTTAGTATATGGTTTGTGCTCCCCCTAAGCCCATTTCTAACCAAAGTGATTTTCACTATTTGCAATTTTGTCGGTTTTTATGCCTATTTCTCCATACTAGTGTATATAATTTGTGTATTACTTACCTCCTAAGACGGTACAGTCTATGGTAAGTTTGGTATTTGTGTCACCAAAATAAAGTGCTTTTATTTGTGTAACACTGACTGTATTCTTACATGTGTGTAAGTACTAAGGGTGACTACAATGGTATTGCATGAGCTTTGCATGTCTCCTAGATAAGTCTTGACTGCTCATCCACAGCTACCTGTAGAGAGCATGCCTTCTAGACACTGACTACAATACACTAATAAGGGATACCTGGACCTGGTATAAGGTGTAAGTCTCAGAGGTACCCACCGCACACCAGGCCAGCCTCCTACATTCATTCAAAATTCTATGCGATGCACAGACGGTGTTTGCCAAGGCATTTCTTACCTACTCTATGAGTCTAATATAATGCACTTGAGAAAGAACCCCACCAATCCTAAATCTCTCATATCTTTCTCTGCATACAACATTCCATACTTCACAACATGTAATGAAGGGTCCAAAAGCCTCCTCCTACCTGATGATACAATCCTTCTAACCTCTGAGGTCACCCCTCTTGGCACCTAGTTTACGCACAAAATAAAATTAAATGCCCCAGGAAGACTTCAAAGGCACATATATTTTCTCGCTTCGTCTGCCAAAGAACAAATAAAGAACACAGATATAATACAATAAAACACATCAATTATGTACTGCAGTTCCACAGTCAAATATTCATGAAATGTACACGGGCTCAATGCGTATCACGTATTCCATTGCAAGTTTAAAGATCCTTACCAGATGAATATATAACCTGGCACCATCAACATGAAGATAAACTAAAAATGGGAGGAAAAAGGAAAGGAAAAGGATCTTTAAACCCACCAAATGTGTGTTCTTAATACATTCCCTTCCCACTTCAGACATTATTTCTACATTGACATCCATTATTTCCTCACCTTGTCGTCCATACCGCCAAACATTTTTATACCCTCGGCAAAGTTACCACACATTCATTAAAAGAAAGACTCCTTTTGAGTAAAGCTTTAAATACGCTGCGGCTCATAATGATGACATCCTTGCGTAACGCCATTTGATACCATACAACACTAAGCCAGCGGCCATCTTAACAAGGAGTATGGTGTGATATGGTAGAGCGTTTGGGTAGGGGGTGGGGGGGCGGTGAGGTAAAAATATATTTTTCAGTTAAGATCTTTGCAGATTGGTATGTAGATTGTAGGAAATGCGATAATGAACAACAAAATTTATAAAAAAGGTATGTGAACAATTTTTGTAAACAGCTGAGCCCCGCTTGGATCTATGTGAAATTGTAGGATTAAATTCTCAGTGAATTAGGAGGCTGTTTCTGGAGTGATGATATCAAACTGCACCTTGGTTATATCTTTGCTGGTGATATGTGACAATGCTGGTATGTGCTGCAGAAGTCTTAGAATAGTAGGTCTATGCTGCCTCTAAAAGTGTATTGCGTGATGAATATTGTTTTTTCGTCTAATCTCTTCTACCACGTTATGAGTGGGCGTTGGATGTTCTTCACGACGAGTAATTGGGATAGAAGTGTGCTTAAAGGGTCCTCGATGTGGCTTCTCAGGTAGAATGATGTTTGAGCGCATGGGAAGACTCCCTGGTGTTCTCCCAGGTCAAACAGGATTACTTTAGAAGCCATTCCAGAGTCATTGGATGATCATCCAACTACTATAGAAGTAATTTACACATCATCAGACATCATCAAGCTCTTGAAGTCATCAGCAGAGTTTAGAAACAGGAGCCTGATGATTTGTGGATGACTTGAAAATTAGTATCTGATGACTTCACAAAGTGTGAATTTGCTTGATGACTTCAGGATGATTTAAGAATGAGTATCTGATGACTCCACTAGATGTGATTTTTCCTGATGATCAGAGGATGAGCACTTGATTACTTCTCAAGATGAGTTGTTTCTGATGATTTGAGGATGATTTAAAGATGGCTGTCTGATTACTTCATAGGCACCAACATGATTAAACTCGCCCTGGGGATTTGAGGAGGACTTACTCATTACTTCAAGAGACTTTCTTTGTTTTGGTTTTATTTTTGTTAGAAACATTAAGCTTTATTCTTAATTTCACAACTATTTGTTGATTAGTGAACAATGAACGCCATTTAGCAATTTCATGAATTTCCTTTTACATGCAAATAAACATACAATGTTCTTGGAGAACTTTAGAAAGGTCAGTCACAAGTTAACATTTTTGTTGACTTCATTTTTACTTTTAAATTGATTTTAGAATGGATAAAAGCAAGCACTCTGTGTTAAATTAGCAAGATGTATTATCAATAAAGATGTACATTGAGCATTATATGCAGGGTCATTAGATTTAGGTGGCATGTGGCATGAGAAGGCATATAATGCGTTTTGTTCTGTGCTATGTAGAAACCTTCACCTATTAACTGTCAACTTCACTTCTTATTTTAAAGTTTAAAACGGGTAAATTCAATGTCCCTTTGAAGAATCAAAAAAATATATTTCTACTATGAGCTTCACTGGTGAACTGATGTCACCTGCCAGCTGCCCCCAGTTAGTGAGCCTACCACTGGCATGTCCTCTTATCAGAGCCTGACCCATTTACCCTTTTTCCCTCCAGAAAAGCCACTATAGCTAAGCCCACCCACCTTCCCCAAAGTTAAAATCACATACTCCAGGTCCTGCAACAGCCACATCTCCGCACACCTGAGACACCTGCATTGGCTCCCAGTCAGCAAAAGGATCACCTTTCGACTTCTCACCCACGCACACAAAGCCCTCCACAACAAGGGACCGGAATACCTCAACCGACGCCTCAGCTTCTACGTCCCCACCCGCCTCCTCCGTTCCTCTGGTCTCGCGCTCGCTGCCGTGCCTCGCATCCGCCGCTCCACGGCGGGTGGGAGGTCTTTCTCCTTCCTGGCAGCCAAGACCTGGAACTCCCTCCCCACCAGCCTCAGGACCACCCAGGACCACTCCGCATTCCGGAGACTCCTAAAAACCTGGCTTTTCGAGCAGCAGTAACCCCTCCCCTTTCCCCTAGCGCCTTGAGACCCGCACGGGTGAGTAGCGCGCTTTATAAATGTTAATGATTTGATTTGATTTGATCTGCATTAACACCATCCCTGTCCAGTCGTATACATCAAAATGTCACATAGTGGGATAACCTGCAGCTGGAAAACAGTCTAGTATTCAATATGCACGAGATTTAAACTTTGTCTATGTGAACTCAGGAATAGTTGGGAATCTTTGCCTTCCTTCACAGAAGGTAAAGGTTCTCCATTTTGGTGCACAGAGCTATGAATACAATGTCCTTTTGAGGAATCAAAAAAAAAATTATACTATGAGCTTCACTGGTAAACTGATGTCACTTGCCAGCTGCCCCCCGTTAGTGAGCCTACCATTGGCATGTCCTCTTATCAGAGCCTGACCCACCTAGCCTCTTTTTCCCTCAGCAAAGACACTATTAGTAAACCCATGCACCTTTCCACAAAGCTAAAATCACATAGTCCAGGTCTTGCATTAACACCATCTTTGCCCAGTCGTCTACCTAAAAATGAAACATAGAGGGATAACCTGCAGCTGGAAAACAGTCTAGTGTTCACGATGCAAGTGATTTAAACTTTGTCTCTGTGAACTCAGGCATAGTTGAGAATCTTTGCCCTCCTTCACAGAAGGTAAAGTTTCTCTATTTTGGTGCACAGAGCTATGAATATAAAATATATGCCGAAACTATGCACATTCAACAGATGGGCGTTTCAGTTAGGTTGCTTTTCATTAACCCAATTTTGAAACATGATATTTATAATCTTCTATTCTACTTTCAAAAGAGTTTCAGAACGTTCGAAATACTATTGAAAATGGAAGCTTTCCAGATGAACCCTTTACTGCTGGTGACAATATTAGGTCATGCGAATGGTGCCCCTAAAAGCGTTAACAGGTTTATGGCTAATGCTGCCTCCTGGCTAAAAGGAAGGTAGCCACTTGATGGGGCAGGGATCCTGTGCCTGCCATGAAGGAATAGCTGCAAGGTCTCCAAGTCTATGTGTTGTGCTAATTGAATCTAGGCTTTCTTTTAATTCTGGGACATGTAGTCCCATTTTAAAATGGAATAAACAGGACTACAACTAAAAGAGTTCAAAGAAAAAACCTGTACTGAAACAGCACATCACACATACCTGGGAAACTTGGCTACATCTACTGTAATAACTTGGTCCAGGTCTACTCCTTTGTTTTGACTTACAATTCTCGATCCAGAGATATTTGGGCACACCAAACAGGATATATATTAGAAATGTCCGATACTGGTAAGGACACTATAGAGCATAGTAGATTGGGATAACAGAATCTGCAGTGTGGGGAGGGCCGTTATGGATTCCCTTATGACAGTAAGGAATAGACAAGGTCAATATGACTACCTATGCTGGCTGAGCCTGGTTATAGAAGTACTTTATAAATGACAGCAGGCTATAGGCGTGTTGCATTTGAAAAAAGTAAATGATTGTGCTTAAATTCACCTGTCTCTGTTAGGGAGTTTGATAATTCCTTTATTGCCATTTTGAGTTTTTAGTACTCATTTATTAAACAAAGTAGAAAGAAAAAAAACGAAAGAGACACCTACCTAGTGGCTGAATGTAAAAGTTTGAAACTTAAAATTCTGGGAACAATCCTAGCTTTCCTTAACGTCCAAACTGTGTGATCCTAGGCAAATTCTTTATATCTGAGAAGCTCAGTTTGTTCAGTACTGCATACTTTCCAAAATGTGAGTTCCTTATGTGTGCTGTAGAAAGACATATCATGTTTCATTTAATAGCCTATAATGTTACCCCAGCTATTATAAGAATCGAGCCACATAGGACACATGAACTTTGACATGCCTCTTAGTTTAGAGAAAGAAATACCATCAGAGCCGGCAGGAATGTTTCTCAGTTCATGCTTTAAAATGTGCGCTTTTAATAGATAGCAAGTTCTCTGTTTTACTAAGGTGAGACTCTTCAGCATGTTAAAAAATATATTGTCTTGCATTTTGAAGACACCTTATTTTATTCTAACATGATCTTTGTTACATGTTCATACATGCCGATATTTTAGAAGTGGAAATGGGAGATTTTTGAAAAATAAAAAGCGGGCGAATATATTTCCCCCCATTTAACTTCTATTTAGGGAAAGGCAATTTCTGGGCGTGACAGCCCAAATAAAGGCATTTTTAGCTTCAAAATTCAGAAGGCTCCCATCTGAATCGGGTGTATTGGCACGTGAAGCGTGATTTGAACAGCGGAGCGACCAGAGAGGGCGCGGGGCCTGAGATCCCTTTAAAGAACTTCACGCCCTCCCGCTCGCGGGAAGCGCGAATTGGACAGCGGAGGCACCGGAGAGGGGCGGGGCTTGAGAGCCCTTCATAGAACTTCACGCGCTCCCGCTCGTGGGACGCGCGCGGGCGGCGCCCAGGCCAAGGGCATGCCCGTCTGCGCCTGTCAGAGGCCGTCTGAGGCTGGGCTGGGCCCCCCCTCTGGGCCCTAAGGTACATTACTGGGCCCTTCTGCCTTGTGTTGTTAGAAGTGTTATTTGAATGCTGGCTGTTTTATGTAACATAATTAAGCCGTTTGGGGCGGTGTTAGGCTTCCTTTAAGCGTCAGAGGCTCGACAAACTTTATTACTCCTTTTATACAAGAATAAGTGTATCGGCAATCTTTATTTTTTCTGGATTTGTGACTTGCATATTGTTATTGGCATGTATGCATGCTGACATGCCAAATATTAAAGACTCTGATCATGAACGGGACCTTAGAGCCTGAGCCAACACTTAATTCAGCTCTCTGTGTTAACTTGTTGGATGGCCCACCTTTACATTCCATGGGGTAAAAGGACACTGTTTGCAATTGCCAATGCTTGATGGCCGCCAAGTTACACCGTATGTGTTTGCAGTCTGTTTTCTATTTCTCACATTCCTAATTATCATCTCGGAACGGAAGCGGAAGCCAAGTGGTAACAAGCAGGGCTTGAAGCAATGTGACGGAGGAGTGAAGAGAAGTTCTGCTGCACGGATACTGTGCAGATTCAGGCTGAGTTCACTAGGGAGGGAGAGAAGAAACCATTGCTCTGTTCTGTTGGTATTTTTGGATGGGGGGGACGGGTGAAGAGGCGCAAAGGGAAGAGGGTGTGATTTTTGCTGCCTCCTTACACTTTGAAATCGCGTAAACGCCACACTTTGTTTCAAAGGCGGGAGCCCGTCATTCTTTGTATGTGCGGCGCCAAAATGTGCTATATGTGAGAAAGGTGAACACCAGATACCATCTCTCCTCTGTGAGATTTAAAAATTGTGGCTTTCTTTCTAGAAGAATGGAAATAACCTGTGAATTAGAGTACAGAAAGGTGGGCCTTTCTTCAGAACACGGCTAAATTTGCCCCCTTTGCAACGCCAACAGTAAAATATCGGTTGTTTCTTCTTCTTATAACAGTCTGCAAAGACCCAGACGTGATTCTACATAGGACTTTAAAAAAATCGTGCATTGTAAATTGTAACCGGTCTGTTCTCCTTTACTACTTTAATTATTAGTCAAGGATCTTTAGCTCAGTGTTATAACCTCTTTTAAAGTGCTTTCTAATTATATTTGTTGTTAAAGTTTGTAAAGGTAAAGGCTAAAAATACCGACTTTAGATAATCCTCCTTATCTTTGTACCGATCAGGACATTGAAATACTGGTGGTGCCAGTAGAAAACCTCTCACGTGGAAACCCTAGACAGTGCTGCGAATGTGGAAATTCCTTAAGGAGTGTATTAGAGTATGTGTTACATGTCAGCAGTATTTTGTGCTTTATTAATTCAAGAGTGCATGTGGAAACCTGTCTGAATGGGATTGACTGATTTTATTTTGAAAGAGGTGGTAGCTTTTCTTCCTCCCCTTCTCACCTCACTCCTTCCCTTCTCTCCATTCTCTCTTCACTCTGCCCTATTTCTGTGTTTCCTCTTTGTCTCAGTTTCAGCATACTATCCCCTTATAATTTTTAGGGTCGAGCCTGCGAAAGCATGCGCTAGCACATGCGTCTCGCTTGCAAGACTCTGTTGTATACAGTAAAGTGCTTGAAGCCTGCCTTTCGCTTACCATTTGTTGGCTTGCGTGGCACTCTTCTTTACAGCCTTGTAATTTGTTCACTTCAGGCCTAGCATAATTTCCATTCCTCTTTGTGGCACAGGGACCAAGCACTGATTGATTCAACTTAATCAGTGCCCGTCTGCTGCTCCCAACCTGATCGAGGTACTGTTTTGTTCTTTTTAACTTCTAGTGCCTTGCAAACAGAAGACTTGGGCTCCAGTTCAATTCACCCCACTCCAGTCTATCCCACCCTGACTCACCCTACTCCAATCCAAAAAACCCATTCCAATCAAGTCCACTGCCACCCAATTCCCCTCACTCATATCAAATCCACCCACAGTCCATCCCAGTCCAATACTATCCACTTCAATCCACCACACTCTCGTCCAATCCACCCCAACACAATATACCCCACCCCAATCCAGCACACTGCAGCCCACCATGCCCCAATCCAACCTACCTCCACATTCCAATCTACCCCACTCACTCCAATCTACTCCAATCCACTCGCTCTATCCCAATCCATTCCATCCCACTCCAATCCATCCAACCTGCCCCACTCCAAACCATGCACCCCACCCCAATCCACTCAGACCAGTCCACCCCAGTCCATCCAACCCACTCCAGTCCTATCCACCTCACCTCACTCCAGTCCTATTCACCTCACCTCACTCCAGTCCTATTCACCTCACCTCACTCCAGGCCAATCCTTCCCAATCCAATCTAATTTGCTCCAGTCCAACTTAATCCATCCCACCCGAGCCCTATCACTCAATTCTAAACCACCCACCCTAATATAATCCACCCTACTCAATTCCACTCCAATCCTATCCACCTCACCCCACTTCAGTCCACCCACTATACTCCAATCTACCCCACTACCTTAATCCACTCCATGACACTCTGCCACTGAACTCTACTCCCCTCTGCGCCACTCTATTCCTTCTACTCCACTTTATGACATTCCAACAAATATACTCTTTGACACTCTACTCCCCAACTCCACTCTGACACTCCACGCCCCTAACGTTTAGCCATGCTGAACAGCAACCACACTAGTGTACAACATGGCAAAACACATTGCCAAAGCCAATAGCCTTTGTATGGGCGAAACCTATTGGCTTTGCCAATGCTTGTTCACCTTTCAGTGTTTCCCTTCCTCTCTACTTTCACATGCTCCTCTCTGTCTGCTCTTCTTCCCTTGCCTTTCTCCTCTTTCCTCTTTTCATTCTTATATTCCTCTCCAATCTGCATTCCCAATCTCTGCTTTCCCCACTTCTCGTCGCATTCTTTGTTTGCCATATCTACCTTTGCCTTCAGACCTCTCCTCCTTTATCACTCTTCCTTTTATGTTTTTTTGTACTTGCATATAACTTTCATGGTTTCCACCTGTCTGCTTCCTTCCTTCATCACCACTCTTTTTCCCTACTCTTTCACCTTTATAAAGTGTGTGTAGATTGGAATCCAGGCCAAGTAGATAAACACACAATTTTGTGCAGTACTGCTTTCACCAGAACTGTTTGTTCGTGACTCTCCTGCAAAATAAAGCAATGGCAAGGCCAAAAGGTCTTGCGATAATCACCAGCATTTTGGGTTTGTCACTGTATTTGTTTTATCATGTTTTTTTTTGCCACACATGGTTAGGCAACTTAACAGGCCCATATGAATATAAAACAATTTTCTAAAAGCAAAAATATTTTTCTTCTCCAAAAGCACACAATGCCATATTAGATCATGGCTCTGAAGGAAAATCACTTTGTGTGCACACACCACTAGATCAACATTTGTTCACTCATGACACTGTTCACTCACCATTTAATTGGTAATACCACCTACATTGACTTACAACCTACTAATTACAACTCCCACACCATTTACTATTCAACACCCAGTACAGTTCAGAACCCAATTGCCACAACGTCTGTTTGTGCATAGACCACGGTTCCCCTACATGCGGCACTAGGTAGCATCTTTTATCCTCCCACTCACATGCATTCCTTGCAAAGCTACTTTCTTACATAATTCACTTAACATCAGTCTTCTACAACACACTTTCATTATAACTTATTCACACAACCACTTGTTCAAGGCATTTACCCCACAAATTTCACACTTAGCCTTCTGCAACAAGGCCCATCTGTCCAGTCTAGCACCACCTTCCACTCACTTTTAACACCACTCATATGTGTATCACAACAATATTTGCTCATCTCACTCATTCACCATAGCGCCCTCACAAAGCACCACTCAGCCACTTGCTGCGCTACACAGCAAAAACTGATAACCCACTCACAGAACTATTTACACCATTGACTCACATCATTGCACCAATTGAGACATTAAACACACAAGATGCAGTGCCACTTGCCTCCATTACCCAGTCACTGACACCTCACAACACACATTAATCCACATGCAATACCAGTCATCCCTTTAGAACACACTTGCAGCAGCACACACTGCACCGGTCATGGATTTGCCTTCAGGCAGTTGCAACAGTACTTATTTTCGGCACCAACCACTCTCAATCTCACTATCACACAAACACATGATAGTTTGTCCACTCAGTTACCTCTATTCTCAAACAGTGACTTCACCACTCACAACCTTACTCGGGCATCTGTGCTCCTTGACCATTCACAAACCCTCTTTCACTACATGCATGTCCAGTAGCCATTCACATCTGCTGTTTTACTACTAAGTCATTACACCTATCCTCTCGCTTAACACCTTTTAGTTGAACTGCTCTCCAGCTATATGAATCCTTCATTCTCAGCTATTAACAGCACCAATCATCCACACCACTCTTCAGCAACTATAGCCACAATCATATCCTTTTTACTCACACCAGCAATGAGCAGCAGCCTCTCACTGTCCAACACAATCTAAACGTCACTCACCCATGCAATCAGTTACTAACTGCTTTTCACTTTTCAATCTTTCCCTTCCACTCTTTCTGTCCCCATTAATTCTCTCCTTTATAGTTCCCCTTTTCTTTCTTTTCCTTACCCCCTTTCCTTTCCCCTCTGTCCACTTTTCATTCTCATCATGTTCCTTTCTTCCACTCCAGTCTCTGCTTTCCCCAGTTTGCTTTTCTCTTCTCATTTTCTCTCTTTTGGCTCGCCCTCCAATCTCTTCTCCTTCCTCACTCTCCCTTTTTACCTGTATTCCTTCTCACCTATACTTGATGGTTTCCATCTCTTTCTGTTTTCTTCCTTTCTTATCCACAGTTCTTCCATACTCCTTTACCTGAGAACGTGGTTGCACATTGTAATCCAGGCCTGATCTGTGAGTGCAATGATCAAAAGATAAAGCTACTGCTTTGCAATGGTCACAACTGGGCTATGCAGTGACCGGTCAGGCAGGATCTCATGTGGTCTTACCCTGTCCTGAAATTTACAAAAATCCTGTTTCATGTAGCACAACTAGGCAAGATTGTGTTCCCACACTACCGTCAGCACCCACCTCTTGCAAAATTAGTTTCTTACAAAATTGATTTATCAGTCTTTTACAACAACCCTCCATTATAACTGTACATGCAACCACCTGTTCAAAGCATTCATCCCTAATGTAATTTGGCTGTGTGCAGCAAAGTTGTCACCCACATGCTAACAGCACATTCCACTAACTTATAACACTACTCATATAACTGTCTCACAACACTAATCACTTATCTCACCATAACATCCTCACAAAGCACCATTTAATCATTTTGAATACTATACATCAACATCAGCAAAACGGATAACCCACTCATAGCACTGCTTTACACCATTGACTCCCCATCATCTAACTACACAAGTTTGAGACACTAAACACATACAAGATGCAAACGAACCATCCTCCATCATCCTTTCACTGACCCCTTATAACGCACATTATGTTGCATCTAACACCATTTATCCTTTCATAACACCACTATGACACATGCTTCCAGCACCACTTCCTACACCAGTCACTCACTCCATTCACTGCACTTTATTCAGTTGCAACAGCACTTTCTTTTAGCACCAATCAGTTAGACTATCACACAAACACACAGTAACGACCCCAACAACTATCCCATCTCAGCCACTAACTTTAACTACTCACCACACTGATGTTTGTATCCCTTGGCAAAATCACTTTCACTACATACTTCTCCAGTAGCCACTCACTTCTGTCACATTCCTGCTCTGTTGCTACCACCTCATCAGAAGAACCACTTGCCTTCAGCTACATGCATCATTCACTCTCGGCTAGTCAGAAACACCAGTCATTCACACTACCAATTTTCTGTGGTAAGCTGAATTGAATTCCAAGCGAAGTTGCCTTTTCCTGTTTCTTCTTCTGTTTTCTGTGCACACATAACTTATTGAACAGCTAAAAATATCCCATGGTGATCCATTTAATGCTGAGGGTATACCTGCCCATTCCGCCAATCACAACCTGTAACTGGTGAGCAAGCCCAGTGCTAGGGTAAATGTCTTCATAAAGTCAATCAGAAGAGACTAACCACATCCATTTCTTACATTAATTCGGAATTTCTGCTTTCAGGCAATCCAAATACTTCTCTCGGGTTAGACCCCTTCGATTGGATGCTAGGTACCCATTTAGAGTTACAATGGGTAGAGCATGCCTCCACTAAGGAGTTTCTGTGGTTTTCTCCCGTTCAGACTGTGAATCCACTCCTTTTTTTTATCTGGGGACAGCCCATGAAGCAGTTACTTGTATTTTTTGTAGCCATTAACCGCTCTGCAGACAAAATAAAATAAATAAATGGAATTCTTAAGTTCCACAATATGTCAGACAAGGTTTACCCATTTATATTCAAGATCATCTTAGAGTAGTGGTTCTTAACCTATGGTCTGGGGGGGCTCTTATTCAGGGGGTCTACGACTACTTTAAAAAAATTAAATAATATTAACAGATTAATAAAATGTATTTAAATAAAGAGGCAAAATATACAACTGTAAATCCTCTGATTTATTTGTGGGAGCATTGCAAGTGCATCAAATAGAATACAGTATAGTATGGTATGGTCGATGAGTGACCTAAATTGATTTGGAGAAGTACTAGCATTCCTATTAAAATGTTGATTTTGTTTATTTGTGAATGAAATAAAACGTTTCATCATTTGTGTGTTTGTTTAATAAATGTCCGTTTCTGTTTTTGCTGTGTATTGTTTGTGGTTTAAATCAGAAATGCTTAGCTGGGGACCCTAGTTTCCAGTGATGACTCATTGGAGGGAGGATGGGGGGGCAGATTCCAGCAATAATGCAGTTGGTTCCCCAAGTTCCAGTAGTGGGGGTTTCCACAGAAGTCAAAAGGTTGAGAACCACTGTGGTAAATTAATACATCCCCATCTTGAAATCATCATGGATTAATGCAGCCAGATGCTATCTTGGGGGTAATGCATCTCAATGATTAAGTCATCATATGGCCTCATTTTAAAGTTATCCTGGTGCCACCCTTGAGTAATGCAGCCTCATTTTAATGTCCTCACAACATCATTCTGTAATAATACAGCCCCATCCTGGAATACTCCTAGGATGATCCTAGACTAATCCAGCCTAATCCTGAAATCATCCTAAATTAATAAATAATCATCACATGTTTTCCACTGAAGTAATCAGGAACCCATCCTTGAGTAATCCAGCCTAATCCAGAAATCATCCTGGGGTCATCCTGCAGCAGTAAATGATCATCACATGTTTTTCACTGACGATATCAGGAATCCATCCTGAAGTAGTTTCCGTGATGACTCTAGAGTCATCTCATTTAAACATTTCGCCCTATAGGCATACTTCAGGATGGCTTAGGATGACTTCCCCAGATAATTACAGAAATAGCCCAGGTGAAGTCATCAGATGACTTCAGAATGACTCCAGGATGATCTTCCTTTTTGATTACAAGAACAATGAAAATGAGCTACAACCAATATTCAGCACTATCAAAATAATATACAAAGCAAAACCAATGAAATAGATTCAAACATGATATTTATTAAATGTGTATGTACATAAGAGCAAGCCAAAACATCATAACTTTATAAATATACAAATACTGCGCAGGAAAGTTAACACATATAAACCTGAATCATACATAAATATTAAAAAACAATTCAATACAAATGATACAAATAATAGACAAATACATAAACACACGACAACAATTACTCACAAAGACAGTGCCACACAAGACATGACAATGAGATTGTGATACCAAAACAATTGACATACATAAAACTTTTGACCTTACAAATACATTTAAGTACAATTCAACATAAACATTCCTTCTTTCGGCTACAGCCATAACGCAACTCAATATGATGTAATCCTATTATGTCAATAGCAATTATCATTCAATCTTGTCTTGTAATGACCTTGAAAAATAATTCTGACAAAATAAAGCCATAGGTCCTCAACACAAACAATGGTAGGAACCAAGCCTACGCGCGTTTCGGCGGTAATCCTCTAAATTAGGAGGACGTCTTCATCAGGGCAGTTCCATTAATAATTAACAATACAAAATATTGCAGGTTTCATCAGTTATGTTAACCTTCCAAATGGTGGATAACCTGATAAAAAAAATACAACAAGAAATACAAAAAATAAATATAAACTCTTGAGATACGCTGAACAACCAGTGCCTACACCTGTGTCACCACCGTCACCAGGCACTAATGTGAAAAGTAAAATAATAAAAAATAAGAATGTGTACTCAAAACAACAATACAGACAAAAACCAAGTGAACAGAGAATCCCAACACTCACTTCACAAAGGATAAATACCTGCAGCCAAGGCAAAGATGTAACTTAATTCCCAAAAAGAAATGGGAAAAGTCAACTTTCTAATTCCAATGCTGATTCACGGATACTCCTTGTACAGAGGAATAAAGCCAAATGCCTAAAATAACCGATCCAAATTTCTAAAAAGAAAAAGTTAAAAACTAAATAATCACAATCAAACCATCACCGCATTATAAAAAGAAAATATATAATGCACACTCATACCAATATAAGCAATGACTTTCTATTTCACCAACAATGGTAGATTTTACGATGAGAGATATACCAGGGCGTCCTTCCCATGACTCCTATTAATCATAACACTTCCATCTATAAGAAAGAAAGAAAGACACCACAAGAGAACTCAATCCAAAGGTTACTTTACAACGCTCACATTCCCACAAAATGTCTACATGACAGCCTTATCCCCAATAAATTGGTTTCAACAAATTGCCCAAACAAGGCACCCCAATGTCATAAATATCCTATCGAACAAAACTGGAGTAATTAACTACAATGCCAAAAATTAGACAACTTAATAAGAGAAGAACAATCACAAACTCCCAGCAAGGTAAAACCAATGCAAAAATCACTGACTCAAATTGCAGCAGTATTAAAGTTTCATAGTACAACATCACGAGGGCAAGTTCAATCTGTTGGCTACTGCACACTTAAAAATACAACCCTTGCTACGAATACGAACCGCCTTCTGCCTTGATAAACCTCGACCGTCAACCCTACATTCTCAATTCGCCTAATATAAATCTGTCCGGAACAAAAATAATCTTCCAGACATAACGTAGCGACCCTTCACTATTTTAAGAAGCACTTTACCTTCTGATTAACATAGGTCCTCGGTTCATAGGTAGCGGCAGCAACACCAAAGATTGTTTCATGAACGCCCCTCCATTTTAAGGGAAGGCATCTCGCTCTGATTCCAAGCAGAATGACATGAGGTATCGCCTGTTATCGCGAGATCTCGCTACATAGAGGAAAGAACCAACTGTTGGCCATATTGAAATGGTTAAATTTTCACAACATAAGCCTAAAGAGAAAGCAATACAGTCCACTTATAACTAACATTTTGATAGTGCTAAATATTGGTTGTAGCTCATTTTCATTGTTCTTGCACTCAAGTATATTTCCCTGGATGGGCTACTGCTCATACCAGGGACCCTAGATAGTTCATTTCCTTCTGATCTTCCTTTTTGACCTGGGCTACTGGCCTTCCCGGGTTATCCTCTTTATAGGGCTTTGTCATGATGGTTTCTATATATTCTGAGTTTTGGGTGGAATTAGCTGTGTGAAGTCTGGTCGAATTAATCCCTGATAAACCAGCTGACTGGCTGTTTGTTGTTGGCCCACTACTGTTGCCCCTGTATGTAGTATTGCTTGATAGAGGGCATTGCTGCCTAGGCTGCCTGCCTATGTGCTACATGAGGTGTGGCCTACGTGAGGCTAATGGATCCCCAGGCGATCCTCGATCGAGGTGGCTGCTGATGTAGCCCTTCACAGCCTGTGAGTAGTTCAGCTGATTTGATGACTTGAGAGCTGAAGTAGCTTCCTTTGGCACTGGGACAGAGTGGCCGACGGTCTAACCTTGGGTGGCCTGGGAGTAGGTTGGCTAGTTTGTTGATATAAGAGACACTTCTTTTGGTGGGGCCGGGTATTGTGGCCCACTTACAATGTTGGATACAGTGGTACAACAGATTCGGACATTGTTGAAGTGTGAGTTTCCTTCACTGTTGTTTCACTGCGGGCTTTATCCCAGGTTTTCAGTACAGCCACTCTCATAGAATGTTTTTTTCCTTGCTTCTGATGTTTTCTTAGATGTTTCTTCGCTCTTTGGGTGAGAGGTGTTGTTATGGAGGGTAAGACACCACCTCTTTGCTGGCCCGCACTACATTATCTACGATGGCATCTTGTCAGTGTCTCATGCTACAGGATCTATGGGGGGCACTGCACTAAGATTGTTGCTGGGGCGCTGCGTGGCAAATTGTGCTGTTCATGTGGTTGTTTTAGATTTTGAGTGGGCTACCATTAGAATGGGCCCTGTATCCACTTTGTGTGCGGCGTCCATGATTGCCCCTAAGTTGTGTGGGCCAAATCACGTGTTATTTATGGCTTTCAGTTCTGCATCCAATATGGCAGGTACAGATGGGAGCGCGGCCAGTTTGTCCACAACACTGGGGCATAGACAGCCTTGTGTAGGTTTTGATCTTTTGTTGGCTTCCTTGATTTTGTCAATCTTTGTGGCAATGTCCGCCATGGTGAGACCCGTTACTTGTAGCATATCCATCTGTTTTGTGAGCCTTTCTGATTGCCACGTTAGAGCATTTGTAGCCTCCATTAAGGAGGGATTGATGGATCTTAGCAGGCTTTCCTGCGTATAGGAAAGTTTGTATGACGGGAAAGCTGGAGATCTTTGTAGGGAGTCGGTTGGCTCCGACTGACCTGAAGCTGCTGGGTCAGTTTCATTGCCGATGGAAGGGTGAGCCATTGTTTGAGAGCCCTCATCACGCGTCAGGGTCTTCAAGATCTTCTAGTGGTACTTTGTCCCCAGGTGAATTTCCTTCCTTTATGTTGTTCTTGACTTCTTGCCTCTGAAACTCATGACGGGCATGAGCGTTAATTCCCTTCAGTAAACTGGGATAAGGCAAAGTAGGGGGATCACTGACTGGTCCAGCAATGCATTGCTTGCATCCTTCCTCATCTGAGCTATAGCTGAGAGATCTAGTGAAGTTGAGGAATGCTCGATGATTGAGATTGTTTTGTTAAGGTCTCCTAATTTTGGGCAATAACGTGTCCTTTTCCTTCCCCAGGGATGGTTGGCACCACTGGCATGCCTGTGTGTGCTGTAAGTGAGGTGCCTTAGGCCCCAACGGTCCAAGGCCCCCAGCAAGGTTTTTGCTCTTGTCCATTTTTTTTCAAATAGGGCTTAATCTCCACTTCTTGTTTTTTGTCATTGTTCACACTGCTCTTCTTCCAGAGCTCAACCCGGGTGGACCTTTTGGCTCCCCTGGCCTGGCCCATTCTATCCTCTGCTGTGGTTTGGGCGAAGGGGCTTCTTCCAGCTCTTTTCTGTGTTGTTACCTTTCTCTTTATTACTGCTTTCTGCGACCTCTTTCTTGGCATTATGACAAGGCCCTTGTATATGAAGATCCTGTGTGATAGTTTCCATGGGCCAGGGTGAGATGCCCTCATGTTTTCTGTGGGGGCTTTCGGACAGGACCCCAGGATCCTTGAGGGGTATCTCACGGCCCGTGCCATGGCGCTGTGTATTTTTTTTGTATGCCGTTCGGCTAGCTTTTCTCTCCTTGCCCCTCTGCCTGCTCTCTCATCTGGATGGTCCTGCAAATTTTGGCAGTGGACTGTTTGGCTGTGGTTTCCTTATTGGCGCCTTATTGGCCCAGCACTTGCAGATGCATTAAGTTAGTAGTAGTAAGTAAGAGGATCCACAATAATGGTATCCCCCTTTAACAGGAATCTTCTTGCCAGAGGCTTGATGCGACGAAGTTAGGCACCGCCTCACCTCCCCTCTCGTGTGTTGTAGTGCCAGTGACGAAGGGGGAGGGGCACCAGCACACCTTGTTTGCTTGGGGTACAAAGATTTGTCAGGCCTTTGGCTCTGGAATCCTCTCCTCAGTGCCTTGGTTACAATCGGTAAGGTTCCACCTCACCTCCCATCATGCATGTGTTTCTGACAGTGGAGCAGTGGGAGGGGCACAAGCATGCCTTGTTTGAGCAGGGTGCGAAGGTTTGTTGATTGGGGAGTTGATCCAGGAATTTGTCGTGTGATCAGGTATTGGCTGAGTAGTCCAGCAAATGCAAAGTCTTGTACCCCACCGCTGATCCACCAATGTAGGAAGTTGGCTCTGTATGCACTATTTCAAAGTAAGGAATAGTATGCACAGAGTCCAAGGGTTCCCCTTAGAGGTAAGATAGTGGCAAAAAGAGATAATACTAATGCTCTATTTTGTGGTAGTGTGGTCGAGCAGTAGTCTTATCAAAGGAGTAGTGTTAAGCATTTGTTGTACATACACACAGGCAATAAATGAGGAACACACACGCAGACAAATCCAGCCAATAGGTTTTGTTATAGAAAAATATATTTTCTTAGTTTATTTTAAGAACCACAGGTTCAAATTCTACATGTAATATCTCATTTGAAAGGTATTGCATGTAAGTACTTTAGGAACTTTGAATCATTACATTAGCATGTATACTTTTTACATAAAACACAATAAGCTGTTTTAAAAGTGGACACTGCTATTTTCACAGTTCCTGGGGGAGGTAAGTTTTTGTTAGTTTTGTCAGGTAAGTAAATCACTTACAAGTCTCAGGTTTGGGTCCAAGGTAGCCCACCGTTGGGGGTTCAGAGCAACCCCAAAGTTACCACACCAGCAGCTCAGGGCCGGTCAGGTGCAGAGGTCAAAGAGGTGCCTAAAACACATAGGCTTCAATGGAGAGAAGGGGGTGCCCCGGTTCCGGTCTGCCAGCAGGTAAGTACCCGCGTCTTCGGAGGGCAGACCAGGGGGGTTTTGTAGGGCACCGGGGGGGACACAAGTCAGCACAAAAAGTACACCCTCAGCAGCGCGGGGGCGGCCGGGTGCAGTGTGCAAACACGTCGGGTTTTCAATGGTTTTCAATGAGAGATCAAGGGATCTCTTCAGCGTCGCAGGCAGGCAAGGGGGGGGCTCCTCGGGGTAGCCACCACCTAGGCAAGGGAGAGGGCCTCCTGGGGGTCACTCCTGCACAGGAGTTCCGTTCCTTTAGGTGATGGGGGCTGCGGGTGCAGGGTCTTTTCCAGCCGTCGGGAAATGGAGTTCAGGCAGTCGCGGTCAGGGGGAGCCTCGGGATTCCCTCTGCAGGCGTCGCTGTGGGGGCTCAGGGGGGACAACTTTGGTTACTCACGGTCTTGGAGTCGCCGGAGGGTCCTCCCTGAGGTGTTGGTTCTCCACCAGTCGAGTCGGGGTCGCCGGGTGCAGTGTTGCAAGTCTCACGCTTCTTGCGGGGAGTTGCAGGGGTCTTTAAATCTGCTCCTTTGAAACAAAGTTGCAGTCTTTTGGAGCAGGGCCGCTGTCCTCGGGAGTTCCTTGTTTTTCTTGAAGCAGGGCAGTCCTCTGAGGATTCAGAGGTCGCTGGTCCTTTGGGAAGCGTCGCTGGAGCAGGTTTCTTTGGAAGGCAGGAGACAGGCCGGTAGGTCTGGGGCCAAAGCAGTTGGTGTCTTCTTTTCTTCCCCTGCAGGGGTCTTTCAGCTCAGCAGTCCTCTTCTTCTTGTAAGTTGCAGGAATCTAAATTCTTAGGTTCAGGGAAGCCCTTAAATACTAAATTTAAGGGCGTGTTTAGGTCTGGGGGGTTAGTAGCCAATGGCTACTAGCCCTGAGGGTGGGTACACCCTCTTTGTGCCTCCTCCCAAGGGGAGGGGGTCACATCCCTAATCCTATTGGGGAATCCTCCATCTGCAAGATGGAGGATTTCTAAAAGTTAGAGTCACCTCAGCTCAGGACACCTTAGGGGCTGTCCTGACTGGCCAGTGACTCCTCCTTGTTATTCTCATTATTTCCTCCGGCCTTGCCGCCAAAAGTGGGGGCCGTGGCCGGAGGGGGCGGACAACTCCACTAGCTGGAGTGTCCTGCGGTGCTGGCACAAAGGGGTGAGCCTTTGAGGCTCACCGCCAGGTGTGACAGCTCCTGCCTGGGGGAGGTGTTAGCATCTCCACCCAGTGCAGGCTTTGTTACTGGCCTCAGAGTGACAAAGGCACTCTCCCCATGGGGCCAGCAACATGTCTCGGTTGTGGCAGGCTGCTGGAACTAGTCAGCCTACACAGATAGTCGGTTAAGGTTTCAGGGGACACCTCTAAGGTGCCCTCTGGGGTGTATTTCACAATAAAATGTACACTGGCATCAGTGTGCATTTATTGTGCTGAGGAGTTTGATACCAAACTTCCCAGTTTTCAGTGTAGCCATTATGGTGCTGTGGAGTCCGTGTTTGACAGACTCCCAGACCATATACTCTTATGGCTACCCTGCACTTACAATGTCTAAGGTTTGGCTTAGACACTGTAGGGGCACAGTACTCATGTACTGGTGCCCTCACCTATGGTAGAGTGCACCCTGCCTTAGGGCTGTAAGGCCTACTAGAGGGGTGACTTATCTATACTGCATAGGCAGTGTGAGGTTGGCATGGCACCCTGAGGGGAGTGCCATGTCGACTTACTCGTTTTGTTCTCACCAGCACACACAAGCTGGTAAGCAGTGTGTCTGTGCTGAGTGAGGGGTCCCCAGGGTGGCATAAGATATGCTGCAGCCCTTAGAGACCTTCCCTGGCATCAGGGCCCTTGGTACCAGGGGTACCAGTTACAAGGGACTTACCTGGATGCCAGGGTGTGCCAATTGTGGAATCAAAAGTACAGGTTAGGGAAAGAACACTGGTGCTGGGGCCTGGTTAGCAGGCCTCAGCACACTTTCAATTCAAAACATAGCATCAGCAAAGGCAAAAAGTCAGGGGGTAACCATGCCAAGGAGGCATTTCCTTACACAACCCCCCCCCCCAAACGAAAGAGGATGAGACTAACCTTTCCCAAGAGAGTCTTCATTTTCTAAGTGGAAGAACCTGGAAAGGCCATCTGCATTGGCATGGGCAGTCCCAGGTCTGTGTTCCACTATAAAGTCCATTCCCTGTAGGGAGATGGACCACCTCAACAGTTTTGAATTTTCACCTTTCATTTGCATCAGCCATCTGATCTGAGAGGTCTGTGGTCAGTCTGAACTAGGAAGTGAGTACCAAAGAGGTATGGTCTCAGCTTCTTCAGGGACCAAACCACAGCAAAGGCCTCCCTCTCAATGGCCCTCCAACGCTGCTCCCTGGGGAGTAACCTCCTGCTAATGAAAGCAACAGGCTGGTCAAGGCCATCATCATTTGTTTGGGACAACACTGCCCCTATCCCATGTTCAGAGGCATCTGTCTGCACAATGAACTGCTTGGAGTAATCTGGAGCTTTTAGAACTGGTGCTGTGCACATTGCTTGTTTCAGGGTGTCAAAGGCCTGTTGGCATTCTACAGTCCAGTTTACTTTCTTGGGCATTTTCTTGGAGGTGAGTTCTGTGAGGGCTGTCACAACAGATCCATATCCCTTCACAAACCTCCTATAGTACCCAGTCAAGCCAAGGAATGCCCTGACTTGAGTCTGGGTTTTTGGAGCTGCCCAGTCCAGAATAGTCTGGATCTTAGGCTGGAGTGGCTGAACTTGGCCTCCACCTACAAGGTGTCCCAAGTAAACCACAGTTCCCTGCCCTATCTGGCATTTGGATGCCTTGATAGAGAGGCCTGCAGATTGCAGAGCCTTCACAACCTTCTTCAGGTGGACCAGGTGATCCTGCCAGTTGGAGCTAAAGACAGCAATATCATCAAGATAAGCTGCACTAAAGGACTCCAACCCAGCAAGGACTTGATTCACCAACCTTTGGAAGGTGGCAGGGGCATTCTTTAAACCAAAGGGCATAACAGTAAACTGATAATGCCCATCAGTTGTGGAGAATGCTGTTTTCTCTTTTGCTCCAGGTGCCATTTTGATTTGCCAGTACCCTGCTGTTAAGTCAAAGGTACTTAAGAATTTGGCAGCACCTAATTTGTCAATCAGCTCGTCAGCTCTAGGAATGGGATGGGCATCTGTCTTGGTGACAGAATTAAGGCCTCTGTAGTCCACACAAAACCTCATCTCTCTCTTTCCTTCTTTGGTGTGAGGTTTGGGGACTAAGACCACTGGGCTAGCCCAGGGGCTGTCAGAGTACTCAATTACTCCCAATTCCAGCATCTTGTGGACTTCCACCTTGATGCTTTCCTTAACTTGATCAGACTGTCTGAAGATTTTGTTTTTGACAGGCATGCTGTCTCCTGTGTCCACATCATGGGTACACAGGTGTGTCTGACCAGGGGTTAGGGAAAAGAGCTCAGCAAACTGTTGTAGGACCTTCCTACAGTCAGCTTGCTGTTGCCCGGAGAGGGTGTCTGAATAGATCACTCCATCCACTGAGCCATCTTTAGGGTCTGATGACAGAAGATCAGGGAGAGGCTCACTCTCAGCTTCCTGATCCTCATCTGTTACCATTAACAGATTCACATCAGCCCTGTCATGGAAGAGCTTAAGGCGGTTCATATGGATCACCCTCTTGGGGCTCCTGCTGGTGCCCAGGTCTACCAGATAGGTGACCTGACTCTTCCCCTCTAGCACTGGGTAAGGGCCACTCCATTTGTCCTGAAGTGCCCTGGGAGCCACAGGCTCCAAAACCCAGACTTTCTGCCCTGGTTGAAATTCAACCAGTGCAGCCTTTTGGTCATACCAACACTTCTGGAGCTGTTGGCTGGCCTCAAGGTTTTTGCTTGCCTTTTCCATGTACTCTGCCATCCTTGAGCGAAGGCCAAGTACATAGTCCACTATGTCTTGTTTAGGCTCATGAAGAGGTCTCTCCCAGCCTTCTTTCACAAGAGCTAGTGGTCCCCTTACAGGGTGGCCAAACAGAAGTTCAAAGGGTGAGAACCATACTCCCTTCTGAGGCATCTCTCTGTAAGCGAAAAGCAGACATGGCAAGAGGACATCCCATCTCCTTTTGAGTTTTTCTGGGAGCCCCATGATCATGCCCTTTAATGTCTTGTTGAATCTCTCAACAAGGCCATTAGTTTGTGGATGATATGGTGTAGTGAACTTATAAGTCACTCCACACTTATTCCACATGTGTTTCAGGTATGCTGACATGAAGTTGGTACCTCTGTCAGACACCACCTCCTTAGGGAAGCCCGCTCTGGTAAAGATACAAATGAGTGCCTTGGCTACTGCAGGGGCAGTAGTCGACCTAAGGGGAATAGCTTCAGGATACCTAGTAGCATGATCCACTACTACTAGGATGTACATATTTCCTGAGGCTGTGGGAGGTTTCAGTGGACCCACTATGTCCACACCCACTCTTTCAAAGGGGACCCCCACCACTGGAAGTGGAATGGGGGGGGCCTTTGGATGTCCACCTGTCTTACCACTGGCTTGACAGGTGGGACAGGAGGTGCAAAACTCCTTAACCTTCTGGGACATGTTGGGCCAGTAGAAGTGGTTGACTAACCTCTCCCACATCTTGGTTTGTCCCAAATGCCCAGCAAGGGGAATATCATGGGCTAAGGTCAGAATAAACTCTCTGAACCCCTGAGGCACTACCACTCTCCTAGTGGCACCAGGTTTGGGATCTCTTGCCTCAGTGTACAGGAGTCCATCTTCCCAATAGACCCTATGTGTTCCATTTTTCTTGCCTTTGGACTCTTCAGCAGCTTGCTGCCTAAGGCCTTCAAGAGAGGGACAGGTTTCTTGTCCCTTACACAACTCTTCCCTTGAGGGTCCCCCTGGGCCCAAGAGCTCAACCTGATAAGGTATTGGCCAGGGGAAACCCGTTTCTCTGTCACCATAGTGACACTGGCACCTGTATCCCTCAGGCCCTCTACACTTGTCCCATTAATTAAGAGCTGCTGCCTGTATTTTTGCATGTTAGGGGGCCAGGCAGCCAGTGTGGCTAAATCCACCCCACCCTCAGAGACTAATGTAGCTTCAGTGTGACACCTGATTTGCTCTGGGCACACTGTTGATCCCACTTGGAGACTGGCCATTCCAGTTTTAGCTGGAGTGGAGTTAGAAGTGGTATCTTTCTTGGGACAGGCCTTGTCTCCAGTTTGGTGTCCAGACTGACTACAGCTACGACACCAGGCCTTTTTGGGATCAAAGTTTTTACCCTTGTACCCAGAATTGTTTTGTGAAGAGGCTCTGGGCCCACCCTCCTGTGAAGGTTTTTGGGGGCCTGTAGAAGACTCTTTACTATTTTTGTTTTTGGCTGTCTCACCACCTTTCCCCTGGGGAGGTTTTGTGACCCCTTTCTTTTGGTCACCCCCTGTGGAAGTTTTGGACACCCTAGTCTTGACCCAATGGTCCGCCTTCTTTCCCAATTCTTGGGGAGAAATTGGTCCTAGGTCTACCAGATGCTGATGCAGTTTATCATTGAAACAATTACTTAATAGGTGTTCTTTCACAAATAAATTATACAGCCCATCATAATTACTTACACCACTGCCTTGAATCCAACCATCTAGTGTTTTTACTGAGTAGTCTACAAAGTCAACCCAGGTCTGGCTCGAGGATTTTTGAGCCCCCCTGAATCTAATTCTATACTCCTCAGTGGAGAATCCAAAGCCCTCAATCAGGGCATCTTTTCCAGAGAGTGTGAGGAGTCTATCCCTACACTTTCCTGTGAACATTTCCCAAAGGAGAGCACCCCAGTGAGATTTGTTCACCTTTCTGGTTACACAAGCCCTCTCAAAAGCTGTGAACCATTTGGTGATGTCATCACCATCTTCATATTTAGTTACAATCCCTTTAGGGATTTTCAACATGTCAGGAGAATCTCTGACCCTATTTATGTTGCTGCCACCATTGATGGGTCCTAGGCCCATCTCTTGTCTTTCCCTTTCTATGGCTAGGATCTGTCTTTCCAAAGCCAATCTTTTGGCCATCCTGGCTAACTGGATGTCCTCTTCACTGGAGTTATCCTCAGTGATTTCAGAGAGGTTGGTCCCTCCTGTGAGGGAACCAGCATCTCTGACTATGATTTGTGGAGTCAGGGCTTGAGAGGCCCTGTCTTCCCTAGATAGGACTGGTAGGGGGGAATCACCCTCCAAGTCACTATCATCATCCTCTGTGTTGCCATCCTCAGAGGGGTTGGCTCTTTCAAACTCTGCCAAAAGCTCCCGGAGCTGTAGTTTGGAAGTTCTGGGGCCCATTACTATTTTCTTTAGTGTACAGAGTGACCTTAGCTCCCTCATCTTAAGATGGAGGTAAGGTGTGGTGTCGAGTTCCACCACATTCATCTCTGCACTAGACATTATGCTTCTAAAAGTTGGAATACTTTTTAAGAATCTAAAACTAGTTCTAGGTTCTAATTCAAACTTTTACCAAACTTTTAAACTCTAAAAGGAAATGCTAACAGGGACTAACACAAGGCCCTAGCAGGACTTTTAAGAATTTAGAAAAATTTCAAATTGCAAAAAATCAAGTTCTAATGACAATTTTTGGAATTTGTCGTGTGATCAGGTATTGGCTGAGTAGTCCAGCAAATGCAAAGTCTTGTACCCCACCGCTGATCCACCAATGTAGGAAGTTGGCTCTGTATGCACTATTTCAAAGTAAGGAATAGTATGCACAGAGTCCAAGGGTTCCCCTTAGAGGTAAGATAGTGGCAAAAAGAGATAATACTAATGCTCTATTTTGTGGTAGTGTGGTCGAGCAGTAGGCTTATCAAAGGAGTAGTGTTAAGCATTTGTTGTACATACACACAGGCAATAAATGAGGAACACACACTCAGAGACAAATCCAGCCAATAGGTTTTGTTATAGAAAAATATATTTTCTTAGTTTATTTTAAGAACCACAGGTTCAAATTCTACATGTAATATCTCATTTGAAAGGTATTGCAGGTAAGTACTTTAGGAACTTTGAATCATTACATTAGCATGTATACTTTTTACATAAAACACAATAAGCTGTTTTAAAAGTGGACACTGCAATTTTCACAGTTCCTGGGGGAGGTAAGTTTTTGTTAGTTTTGTCAGGTAAGTAAATCACTTACAAGTCTCAGGTTTGGGTCCAAGGTAGCCCACCGTTGGGGGTTCAGAGCAACCCCAAAGTTACCACACCAGCAGCTCAGGGCCGGCCAGGTGCAGAGGTCAAAGAGGTGCCCAAAACACATAGGCTTCAATGGAGAGAAGGGGGTGCCCCGGTTCCGGTCTGCCAGCAGGTAAGTACCCTCGTCTTCGGAGGGCAGACCAGGGGGGTTTTGTAGGGCACCGGGGGGGACACAAGTCAGCACAAAAAGTACACCCTCAGCAGCGCGGGGGCAGCCGGGTGCAGTGTGCAAACACACGTCGGGTTTTCAATGGTTTTCAATGAGAGATCAAGGGATCTCTTCAGCGTCGCAGGCAGGCAAGGGGGGGGCTCCTCGGGGTAGCCACCACCTAGGCAAGGGAGAGGGCCTCCTGGGGGTCACTCCTGCACAGGAGTTCCGTTCCTTTAGGTGCTGGGGGCTGCGGGTGCAGGGTCTTTTCCAGCCGTCGGGAAATGGAGTTCAGGCAGTCGCGGTCAGGGGGAGCCTCGGGATTCCCTCTGCAGGCGTCGCTGTGGGGGCTCAGGGGGGACAACTTTGGTTACTCACGGTCTTGGAGTCGCCGGAGGGTCCACCCTGAGGTGTTGGTTCTCCACCAGTCGAGTCGGGGTCGCCGGGTGCAGTGTTGCAAGTCTCACGCTTCTTGCGGGGAGTTGCAGGGGTCTATAAATCTGCTCCTTTGAAACAAAGTTGCAGTCTTTTGGAGCAGGGCCGCTGTCCTCGGGAGTTCCTTGTTTTTCTCGAAGCAGGGCAGTCCTCTGAGGATTCAGAGGTCACTGGTCCTTTGGAAAGCGTCGCTTGAGCAGGTTTCTTTGGAAGGCAGGAGACAGGCCGGTAGGTCTGGGGCCAAAGCAGTTGGTGTCTTCTTTTCTTCCTCTGCAGGGGTCTTTCAGCTCAGCAGTCCTCTTCTTCTTGTAAGTTGCAGGAATCTAAATTCTTAGGTTCAGGGAAGCCCTTAAATACTAAATTTAAGGGCGTGTTTAGGTCTGGGGGTTAGTAGCCAATGGCTACTAGCCCTGAGGGTGGGTACACCCTCTTTGTGCCTCCTCCCAAGGGGAGGGGGTCACATCCCTAATCCTATTGGGAATCCTCCATCTGCAAGATGGAGGATTTCTAAAAGTTAGAGTCACCTCAGCTCAGGACACCTTAGGGGCTGTCCTGACTGGCCAGTGACTCCTCCTTGTTATTCTCATTATTTCCTCCGGCCTTGCCGCCAAAAGTGGGGGCCGTGGCCGGAGGGGGCGGGCAACTCCACTAGCTGGAGTGTCCTGCGGTGCTGGCACAAAGGGGTGAGCTTTGAGGCTCACCGCCAGGTGTGACAGCTCCTGCCTGGGGGAGGTGTTAGCATCTCCACCCAGTGCAGGCTTTGTTACTGGCCTCAGAGTGACAAAGGCACTCTCCCCATGGGGCCAGCAACATGTCTCGGTTGTGGCAGGCTGCTGGAACTAGTCAGCCTACACAGATAGTCGGTTAAGGTTTCAGGGGACACCTCTAAGGTGCCCTCTGGGGTGTATTTCACAATAAAATGTACACTGGCATCAGTGTGCATTTATTGTGCTGAGGAGTTTGATACCAAACTTCCCAGTTTTCAGTGTAGCCATTATGGTGCTGTGGAGTCCGTGTTTGACAGACTCCCAGACCATATACTCTTATGGCTACCCTGCACTTACAATGTCTAAGGTTTGGCTTAGACACTGTAGGGGCACAGTACTCATGTACTGGTGCCCTCACCTATGGTATAGTGCACCCTACCTTAGGGCTGTAAGGCCTACTAGAGGGGTGACTTATCTATACTGCATAGGCAGTGTGAGGTTGGCATGGCACCCTGAGGGGAGTGCCATGTCGACTTACTCGTTTTGTTCTCACCAGCACACACAAGCTGGTAAGCAGTGTGTCTGTGCTGAGTGAGGGGTCCCCAGGGTGGCATAAGATATGCTGCAGCCCTTAGAGACCTTCCCTGGCATCAGGGCCCTTGGTACCAGGGGTACCAGTTACAAGGGACTTACCTGGATGCCAGGGTGTGCCAATTGTGGAATCAAAAGTACAGCTTAGGGGAAAGAACACTGGTGCTGGGGCCTGGTTAGCAGGCCTCAGCACAGTTTCAATTCAAAACATAGCATCAGCAAAGGCAAAAAGTCAGGGGGTAACCATGCCAAGGAGGCATTTCCTTACACACCCATGCAGTCAATATAGAGAGAGCAGGGGGAGCACACCCGGGCTGCAAGACGCACCCGCGCCTAGGCCGGCGACTTCTGCAGGCCACGGTGCTCAACCTAGGCAATGGAAGCTACCCCACAGCACTGTCCTAATTATGCACTGTTTAAGACCATATAGCGTTGTTTGACTGCATGTGTTTAGCACCAAGCTCGTCTTTTTGTATCCTTTATCTCGTTTATATCCTTTAATCTCCTGGTTCTCCTTGTCTCCTATTTCTCGTTTTATCTCCTTTGTTTTTTAATTGATTTATTTTAATTTCCTTTGTGGGGGAGTCCTACCATACAGTCGCTTTGCCTGGGCCTTCTCTAAGAGGCCTAGGGCCATGTCTCATCCCCCTGAATCCGGGGCATGAGGAGACGAGGATACCAGGGAGGCCGAGGAGGCTGACTGCAGGCAGCTAGTCACTGGGAGCTGGAAGCAGGGGGAGTGAGCGGCACTTACACCTTCGGCCGGGCTAATCAAGCCCCAGGCCATGCTACTCACTGCTACTATGTGCCAGTGACTGGTTCTCTCTCCCCAGAGTGCTGGAGCCTGCCTCCTGTTGGAGGCTGGCCTGGTTTGTGGTGGGTACCTTACACCAGGTCCAGTTATCCCTTATTAGTGAAATGTAGTACTGTTCTAGCAGCTTAGGCTAATAGAGGTAGTTATTGCAGAGCAGCTTAGGCTGAACTAGGAGACATGCAAAGCTCCTGCAATACCTCTTATATTTACACAGTACTTATACACAAGTAAAGACAATACTCAGTGTTACCAAAAATAAAGGTAGTTTATTTGGGTTACACAAGGCCAAAAATATCTTAGAGGCAATACTCCTTCTGGAGGTAAGTATTATACACAATATATACACTAGACACCAAAGTAAGGTAAGTAATTAGACATAGGATAGTGCAAACAATAGGAAATGCTATAGAATGCAATGGGAGAAAATAGGTCTAGGGGCAACACAAACCATATACTAAGAAAGTGGAATGCGAATCACGAATTCCCCACTAGACAAGTGTAGTGTGTAGAGAATCACTGGGAGAGTAAGAATACAGTAAAGGTAAGTAAAATACCCCACCCCAGAGCCCAGAAAAGCAGGAGTAAAGTACTGCAAGTTTCCTTAGGACACACTACAAGTCATGGTTAGAGTTATTGCAAGACTGCAAACAACAAATGGTGGATTCCTGGATATGAAGACCTGTAAAGGAAGGAGACCAAGTCCAGAAGTCGAAAGAAGTTTCACGAAGGACAGGAGCCCCTGCCATCCCAGAAGAGGGTGCAAGAGAAGAGTCCCCATAGGACGAAGACTGCAGAAATGCATCCAAGGAAGATGTCAGTGGGTTCCTGCGTGATGCACTGGATGTCCCACGAAGAGAAGTTGGATGCAGTCCAGCTTTGACGCTGGATTCCACCAACAAGCCTTGGTTACGGCAAAGTTGCATTTTGCATCAAGGTAGCTCTATCTGGACTCAGGTGGGACCTGGGGGCCTTAACTCTGTGTGAGGAGGAAGAGGGGGCTCTCAGCACTTTAGAGAGCCCTCAGAACACCAGATAGCACCCATGGGAGTCCCAGGACACAGGGACAAAGGAGGTGCAAAATGCAGTTGGTGCAGCACTACAAAGGAAGGTCCATTGCCGCCGGAGAACAACTGAGTGAGTTGAGCATCACAGGATAGAGTGCTGGGTACCTGGGCCAGGCTGTGCATGAAGGAATTTTGCAAATAGTGTACAGAGGCCTCAGGAGGTGAAGAAGACGCAGTGCACAGGGGTACTGTCGGTCTCGGGAAGGCAAGGTAAGGTCTTACCTCCTCCAAATTGGGACACCAGGACCTCAGGACAGTCTGTGTCTAAGGGGTCCATCCTCTGTGTTCCAAGGAGCATGCTCGTTGCCAGGAAAGAGTCCAAGAGAACCGGTCGTTGACTTAGAAGGTGCCTGCGTGAGCAGGGGAGTGACTCTGTCACTTCACAGGAGATTTCTTCGGTCCTTCTGGTGCAGGGTGAAGACAGGGAGTTCTCAGAGCGTGCACACCGTGGAAACTGTTGCAGTTGCTGGCTGAAGTTGCAGAGGAAAAGTAGCCCTTCTGGATACTTTGTTGCTGTTACGGTGGTTCCTGGAGCAGTCTGCGGTTGATCCGAGGCCAGAGGATGAGGTAGTAGTTGCAGAGGATTCCTGCTGGAAACTTGCAAGTAAAATTTGAAGAGAACCCACAGGAAAGACCCTAAATAGCCCTGAGAGGGGGATTAGCTACCTTATCAGGTATGGACCTATCAGGAGGTGACTCTGATGTCACCTGCTGGCCCTGGCCACTCAGAGGCCTCCAGCGTGTTTCCACACCTTGGAGAACAAGATGGCTGAAGTCTAGGACATGCTGGAGGAGCTCTAGGCACCACCCCTGGGGAGGTGATGGACTGGTCACTCCTGTAGGAAGGTAGCCTCTTTCTAGCCTTGTTACCCCCACTTTTGGCATGTTTGTGAGTATAAATCAGGGTGTTTTTACTGCCTCACTGGGATCCTGCTAGCCAGGGCCCAGTGCTCATAGTGAAAATCCTATGTTGTCAGTATGTTTGATATGTGTCACTGGGATCCTGCTAGCCAAGACCCCAGTGCTCATACGTTTGTGGCCTACATGTGTTCCCTATGTGGTGCCTAACTTTATCACTGAGGCTCTGCTAATCAGAACCTCAGTGTTTATGCTCTCTCTGCTTTTAAAATTGTCACTGCAGGCTAGTGACTAATCTTACCAATTCTGATTGACACACTGGAACACCCTTATAATTGCCTAGTATATGGTACCTAGGTACCCAGGGTATTGGGGTCCCAGGAGATCCCTATGGGCTGCAGCATTTCTTTTGCCACCCATAGGGAGCTCAGACAATTCTTACACAGAACTGCCACTGCAGCCTGAGTAAAATAACGTCCAAGTTATTTCACAGCCGTTCTACACTGCACTTAAGTAACTTATAAGTCACCTATATGTCTAACCATCACTTAGTGAAGGTTATGTGCAAAGTTACTTATTGTGGGAACCCTGGCACTAGCCAAGGTGCCCCCACATTGTTCAGGGCAAATTCCCCTGACTTTGTGAGTGCGGAGACACCATTACAGGCGTGAACTAAATATAGGTCAATACCTATATGTAGTGTCACAATGGTAACTACGAATATGGCCATGTAACATGTCTAGGATCATGGAATTGTCACCCCAATACCATTCTGGTATTGAGGGGACAATTCCATGAATCCCCGGGTCTCCAGCATAGAGCCCGGGCACTGCCAAACCAGCTTTCCGGGGCCTCCTATGCAGCTACCGCTGCTGCCAACCCCTCAGACAGGTTTCTGCCCCCCTGGGGCCTGGGCAGCCTGGTCCCAGGACAGCAGAACAAAGGATTTCCTCTGAGAGAGGGTGTTACACCCTCTCCCTTTGGAAATAGGTGTGAAGGGCCTGGGAGGAGTAGCCTCTCTTGGCCTCTGGAAATGCTTTGAAGGGCACAGATGGTGCCCTCCTTGCATAAGCCAGTCTACACCGGTTCAGGGATCCTCCCAGCCCTACTCTGGCGTGAAACTGGACAAAGGAAAGGGGAGTGACCGCTCCCCTGACCAGCAACTCCCAGGGGAGGTGCCCAGAGCTCCTCCAGTGTGTCCCAGACCTCTGCCATCTTGGATGCAGAGGTGTGAGGGCACAATGGACAGCTCTGAGTGGCCAGTGCCAGCAGGTGACGTCAGAGACCAATCCTGATAGGTGCTTACCTTTCTTTGTAGCCACTCCTCCTCTGAGGGCTATTCAGGGTCTTTCCTTCGGGTATCTCACCAGATAACGAATGCAAGAGATCACCAGAGTTCCTCTGCACTTCCCTCTTCCACTTCTGCCAAGGATCGACCGCTGACTGCTCGTGGACGTCTGCATAACCGCAACAAAGTAGCAAGAAGACTACCAGCAACATTGTAGCGCTACATCCTGCCAGCTTTCTCGACTATTTCCTGGTGGTGCATGCTCTAAGGGCTGTCTGCCTTCACCCTGCACTGGAAGCCAAGAAGAAATCTCCCATGAGTCGACGGAATCTTCCCCCTGCTAACCCAGGTACCAAACTTCTGCATCACTGGTCCTCTGGGTCCCCTCTCATCTTGACGAGCGTGGTCCCTGGAACACAGGAGCTGGGTCCAAGTGTCCCTGACAGTCTAGTGGCCCTTCTGTCCAAATTTGGTGGAGGGAAGTCCTTGCCTCCCCACGCCAGACAGTAATCCTGTGTACTGCGTGAACTGCAGCTGCTCGGGCTCCTGTGCACTTTTGCAAGACTTCCTTTGTGCAGAGCCTAGCCCAGGTCCCCAGCACTCCGTCCTGCATTGCCCAACTCGCTGAGTTGGACTCCGATGTCGTGGGACCCTTTTGTTGCTCTGAGTCGACCGTCGTCCTCAGATCTTCTAAGTGCCTGTTCAGGTGCTTCTGCGGGTTCTGCCTGCTTCTGCGTGGGCTCCCCCTATTGTTGAGGCCCCCCCCTGCCTCCTCTTCCAAGGGACGACCTCCTGGTCCTTCCTGGGTCGTGGCAGCACCCAAAACCTTCAACCGCGACTCTTGCAGCTAGCAAGGCTTGTTTCCGGTATTTCTGCATGGAAACAAGCCTGCATCCTCCAGCACGCCGTGGGACATCTTCTGACAAAAGGAGAAGTTCTTGGCATCTTCCATTGATGCAGAATCTTTGGCTTCTTCCACCCCGGAGGCAGCCCCTTTGCAGCTTCATCCGGTGTTTAGTGGGCTCCTGCCCCCCCTGGACACTTTCGTAACTCTTGGACTTGATCCCCTTCCTTTACAGGTCCTCAGGTCCAGGAGTCGGTCTTCAGTGTTTTGCAGTCAGTTGTTGTCCTTGCAGAATCCCCTATCTCAACTTTACTGTCTTTCTGGGGTAGTAGGGTAACTTTATTCCTACTTTTCAGGGTCTTGGGGTGGGGTATCTTGGACACCCTTAGTTTTTTCTTACACCACCAGTGACCCTCTACACACTACACTAGGCCTGGGGTCCATTCGTGGTTCGCATTCCACTTTTGGAGTATATGGTTTGTGTTGCCCCTAGACCTATTTCTCCCTATTGCATTCTATTGTGTTCTACAGTGTTTGCACTACTTTTCTGTTACTTACCTGATTTTGCTTTTTGTGTGTATATTTTGTGTATTTTACTTACCTCCTAAGGGAGTATATTCTCTGCGATACTTTTGGTATATTGTCACTAAAATAAAGTACCTTTATTTTTAGTAACTCTGAGTATTGTGTTTTCTTTTGATATAGTGCTAAGTGATATAAGTGGTGTAGTAGGAGCTTTGCATGTCTCCTAGTTCAGCCTAAGCTGCTCTGCTATAGCTAACTCTATCAGCATAAGCTGCTAGAACACCTCTAATCTACTAATAATCGATAACTGGACCTGGCACAAGGTGTAAGTACCACAAGGTACCCACTATAAGCCAGGCCAGCCTTCTACATTGGTGGTGCAGCGGTGGGATAAGTACTTGTAACTGCTTTACCACTTTGTTATTGGTGCTTTTCATTAGAAAAACATATACCAAATACTTCAAGATATACACATTGAACTAAACAGTCTATCTTTCCTTCTCTTAAACTTTCTACAAAGTTTCTGAAAAGTTCTGAAAACTTTTTAAAGTTTTCAAAACGTTTGAAAAAGTGTCTTTCTCTGTGCTTTCAAAAGTTCTAAAACTTTTTCTCTCACTGTCCTAAACCTTTTCTATCATGTCTGCAGTAGAGCTTACTCCCAAAGTTGTTCAGGCAACCTATGAGAGTTTAAACTTTTAAAGTTTGAGGGGTCTCTGCATAGAAAGAGGTTTAAGCATTGGCAAGAATCCTACCAAAGACTTTCTCTTTAGCCTTCTCCTAGAAAGTGACCAGAACCAGTCTGGCCCATCCCATGAACAGGAGGTAGGAGGGGAGGGTACCCAGTCAGATTCAGAGGAGTCCCCTGAGGAGACTGGGAGGGTTCTTCCAAAGACCTGCCAGCTAGCAGGCCACCTAGTGACACTGGTAGTGGGAGGGGGTCACGCATTAGTAGGGCACCTTTCACTCCTAAAGGCCAGGTTACTAGGGTCCAGCCAGTCAGGGACAGGTCTCTCTCTGCCAATTCCCGAATTTCCTCTGTATCTCACAATTCCCAAGCCTCCCACACTGAGGATAACTTAATGGAAAGGGAACTCAGAAAGCTGAGGTTGGAAGAGGCCAGGCTGAAGCTTAAACAGCAGCAGCTGGCCTTAGACAGGGAATCTCTGGATGTAGAGAGGGAAAGGCAGAGATTGGGGTTAGTTCCCCATGGTGGCAGCAGCAGTGTTTTTGATAGTAATCCTGTTAGAGAGCAAGATTCCAGAAACCTGCATAAGATAGTCCCCCCTTACAAGGAGGGGGGTGACATTAACAAGTGGTTTGCTGCACTTGAAAGGGCCTGTATGGTACACTTTGTCCCTCGAAGGCAGTGGGCTGCTATCTTGTGGCTATCTTTCACTGGTAAGGGTAGGGATAGGCTCCTTACTGTCAGAGAAAGTGATTCTAAGAACTACAAAGTTTTGAAGGATGCACTCTTGGATGGATTTGGCTTAACCACTGAACAACACAGGATTAAGTTCAGAGACACCAGAAAAGAGTCCTCTCAAGACTGGACAGACTTTGTAGACTGTTCAGTGAAGGCCTTGGAGGGTTGGTTGCATGGCAGTAAGGTGTCTGACTATGAAAGCCTGTATAA
Source organism: Pleurodeles waltl (assembly GCF_031143425.1). NCBI lineage: Eukaryota > Metazoa > Chordata > Amphibia > Caudata > Salamandridae > Pleurodeles > Pleurodeles waltl. The sequence continues at coordinate 229,022,800 of NC_090439.1, forward strand.
TCTGATCCTGAGAGAGCATATTCTTAACGATTGTGTGTCTGATTTGTTGCACCAGTACTTGGTAGACTCAGATCTGACCTCTCCCCAAGAATTGGGAAAGAAGGCAGACAAATGGGTCAGAACAAGAGTGAACAGAAAAGTTCATACAGGAGGTGACAAGGGTGGCAAGGAGAAAGATGGTGAGAAATCTCAGGAAAGCATGGAGATAAGGGTAAAACTAAAGATCCTTCTTCAAATCCTAAACACTCTTCAGGGGGTGGGGATAAATCAACTTCTTCCTCTTCTTCACAACCCACACACATTAAAATGCCTTGGTGCTATGTGTGTAAAAAGAAAGGCCATAGGCCAGGGGATAAGTCCTGCCCAGGTAAACCCCCTGAGCCTACCACCACTAATACATCATACTCTAGTGCCCCTAGCAGTAGTGGTAATAGTGGTGGGACTGCTAGCAACAGTCCAAATAAGGGTTTAGTTGGGTTCACTTTTGGGTCCATCATAGAAACTGGGGTAGTCAGTCCCAAGACAGTTTCTGTCACACCTGGTGGAATTGGCCTTGCCACACTGGCTGCTTGTCCACTTACAATGGATAAGTACAGGCAGACAGTTTCAATAAATGGTGTTGAGGCTCAGGCCTACAGGGCACAGGTGCCAGTATCACTTTTGTGACTGAAAACCTAATGTCTCCTGCACAACACATCATTGGACAGCAATACAAGATTATTGATGTCCATAACTCCACGAAGTTCCTTCCCTTAGCTATAATTCAGTTTAGTTGGGGTGGAGTTACTGGCCCTAAGCAGGTGGTTGTACCACCTAGCTTACCTGTAGACTGTCTCTTAGGTAATGACCTAGAGGCCTCAGGTTGGGCCGAGGTAGAGTTTAATACCCATGCATCCATGTTGGGTTTCCTTGAGGAATTGCTTCCTCTCATTTCAGCTGAAATGAAAAAGCAAAGGAGAGAAAAAGGCCTGAAAACTCAGGATCCTTCTCCAACAACAGGTAAAAAAGGTATCAGAGAATTCCCTACCCACCCTTCTATTCAGGATACCATTCCTGTGGTGGTAGAAACCTCTCCTGGGGTGGCACCTGTACCAAGGGAATCATCAGCTAGCACAGCTGTACTCCCTGAGGTAGAAGTACCTCTCTGGGGGATAACTAAGATTGGTGAGAAAAAGTGCACCATTTTAGTTATCATGGATCATCCCTCCAACCCTCCCAGAGAAACTTAAGTGCAGCAACCCTGCACTGCCTCACAACACTTAGGACAGCAGCTCTGCCCCAGCGTGGAGCTCATAGTATAGCATCCCTGCCCTGCCCCAACTCAAGGGAAACAGTATCCCTGTTCTCTCTTACAGCCATAGGGACAACGTTTTTGCCCAGCTATGACCTTACTGAGACAGCATCCCTGTCTGGCATTCTCATCAGATGAGATAGGTCCAGTGGAAAATTCCCACTGCTCTAAACTTAAACATACTAATAGGAACTCTGAGAATATAACTTCACATTGTTGGCTAGCTAAAAAATTAAAACAGGGTGGTTTACATCCCCACAGGGAAGTAACCATATAGTGGATGATAAAGGGAGTAACCAATCTATTGCAGAGCTACTCTCCAATTATCACCACTTTGACAATAAAGACTCAACTGGCCAAGGTTAGCCTTATTGCCCTTCGTTTGGGGAGGAGGGGGTGTAGGAAGGTAGCCTCTTTCTAGCCTTGTTACCCCCACTTTTGGCCTGTTTGTGAGTATATGTCAGGGTGTTTTTACTGTCTCACTGGGATCCTGCTAGCCAGGGCCCAGTGCTCATACGTTTGTGGCCTATATGTGTTCCCTATGTGGTGCCTAACTATATCACTGAGGCTCTGCTAATCAGAACCTCAGTATTTCTGCTCTCTCTTCTTTTAAAATTTTCACTGCGGGCTAGTGACTAATTTTACCTATTCTGATTGGCACACTGGAACACCCTTATAATTCCCTAGTATATGGTACCTAGGTACCAAGGATATTGGGGTCCCAGGAGATCCTTATGGGCTGCAGCATTTCTTTTGCCACCCATAGGGAGCTCAGCCAATTTTTACACAGGAATGCCACTGCAGCCTGAGTGAAATAACCTTCACGTTATTTCACAGCCATTTTACACTGCACTTAAGTAACCTATAAGTCACCTATATGTCTAACCATCACTTAGTGAAGGTTAGGTGCAAAGTTACTTAGTGTGTGGGCACCCTGGCACTAGCCAAGGTGTCCCCACATTGTTCAAGGCAAATTCCCCGGACTTTGTGAGTGCGGGGACACCATTACACATGTGCACTACATATAGGTCAATACCTATATGTAGCGTCACAATGGTAACTCTGAACATAGCCATGTAACATGTCTAGGATCACGGAATTGTCACCCCAATACCATTCTGGTATTAGGGGGACAATTCCATGCATCCCCTTGTCTCCAGCATAGAGCCCGGGTACTGCCAAAGTAGCTTTCGGGGGCCTCCTCTGCAGCTACCGCTGCTGCCAACCCCTCAGACAGGTTTCTGCCCCCCTGGGGCCTGGGCAGCCTGGTCCCACGACAGCAGAACAAAGGATTTCCTCTGAGAGAGGGTGTTACACCCTCTCCCTTTGGAAATAGGTGTGAAGGGCCTGGGAGGAGTAGCCTCTCCTGGCCTCTGGAAATGCTTTGAAGGGCACAGATGGTGCCCTTTTTGCATAAGCCAGTCTACACCAGTTCAGGGATCCCCCCAGCCCTGCTCTGGTGCGAAACTGGACAAAGGAAAGGGGAGTGACCACTCCCCTGACCCGCACCTCCCAGGGGAGGTGCCCAGAGCTCCTCCAGTGTGTCTCAGGCCTCTGCCATCTTGGATGCAGAGGTGTGAGGGCACAATGGACAGCTCTGAGTGGCCAGTGCCAGCAGGTGACGTCAGAGACCCCTCCTGATGGGTGCTTACCTTTCTTTGTAGCCACTCCTCCTCTGAGGGCTATTTAGGGTCTCTCCTGTGGGTATCTCACCAGATAACGAATGCAAGAGCTCACCAGGGTTCCTCTGCACTTCCTGCTTCAACTTCTGCCAAGGATCGACCGTTGACTGCTCGAGGACGCCTGCATAACCACAACAAAGTAGCAAGACTACCAGCAACATTGTAGCACCTCATCCTGTCAGCTTTCTCAACTGTTTCCTGGTGGTGCATGCTCTGAGGGCTGACTGCCTTCACCCTGCACTGGAAGCCAAGAAGAAATCTCCCGTGGGTCGACGGAATCTTCATCCTGCTAACGCAGACACCAAACTTCTGCATCACTGGTCCAATGGGTCCCCTCTCATCCTGACGAGCGTGGTCCCTGGAACACAGGAGCTGGTTCCAAGTGTCCCCGACAGTCCAGTAGCCGTTCTGTCCAAATTTGGTGGAGGTAAGTTCTTGCCTCCCCACGCCAGACAGTAATCCTGTGTACTGCGTGAACTGCAGCTGCTCAGGCTCCTGTGGACTTTTGCAAAACTTCCTTCATGCAAAGCCTAACCCAGGTCCCCAGCACTCCGTCCTGCATTGCCTAACTCGCTGAGTTGGACTCCGAAGTCGTGGGACCCTCTTTTGTTGCTCTGAGTCGACTGTCATCCTCAGATCTTCTAAGTGCCTGGTCAGGTGCTTCTGCAGGTGCTGCCTGCTTCTGCGTGAGCTCTCCATGTTGTTGAGCACCCCCTCTGTCTCCTCCTCCAAGGGGCGACCTCCTGGTCCTTCCTGGGCCCTGGTAGCACCCAAAACCTTCAACCGCGACTCTTGCAGCTAGCAAGGCTTGTTTCCGGTCTTTCTGCATGGAAACAAGCCTGCATCCTCCAGCACGCCGTGGGACATCTTCTGACCAAAGGAGAAGTTCTTGGCATCTTCCATTGATGCAGAATCTTTGGTTTCTTCCACCCCGGAGGCAGCCCTTTTGCAGCTTCATCCGGGGTTTAGTGGGCTCTTGCCCCCCCGGACACTTTTGTAACTCTTGGACTTGATCCCCTTCCTTTACAGGTCCTCAGGTCCAGGAGTCGGTCTTCAGTGTTTTGCAGTCCCCCGGTACTGCCAAACCAGCTCCCTGGGGTTTTCTCTGCAGCTACAGCTGCTGCCACCCCACAGACAGGGTTCTGTCCTCCTGGGGTCTGGGCAGCCCAGTCCCAGGAAGGCAGAACAAAGCATTTCCTCTGAGAGCAGGGTGTTACACCCTCTCTCTTTGGAAATAGGTGTTAAAGACTGGGGAGGGGTAGCCTCTCCCAGCCTCTGGAAATGCTTTGAAGGGCACAGATGGTGCCCTCCTTGCATAAGCCAGTCTACACCTGTTTAGGGAACCCCCAGTCCCTGCTCTGGTGTGAAAATGGACAAAGGAAAGGAGAGTGACCACTCCGCTGTCCCTCACCACCCCAGGGGTGGGGCCCAGTGCTCCTCCAGTGTGTCCCAGACCTCTGCCATCCTGTTTCCAGAGGTGTGAGGGCACTCTGGAGGCCTCTGAGTGGCCAGTGCCCGCAGGTGACGTCAGAGACCCCTCCTGATAGGTGCTTACCTGACTAGGTGGCCAATCCTCCTCTAAGGGTTATTTAGGGTCTCTCCAGTGGGCTTTTCCTCAGATAACGACGTGCAAGAATTCACCAGAGTTCCTCTGCACTTCTCTTGTCGACTTCTGCCAAGGATCGACCGCTGACTGCTCCAGGACGCCTGCAAAACTGCAACACAGTAGCGAGAAGACTACTAGCGACATTGTAGCGCCTAATCCTGCCGGCTTTCTCAACTGTTTCCTGGTGGTACATGCTCTGGGGGCTGCCTGTCTTCACCATGCACTGGAAGCCACAAAGAAATCTCCTGTGGGTCAACGGAATCTTCCCCCTGCTTCAGCAGGCACCAAACTTCAGCATCACCGGTACTCTGGAACCCCTCTCATCCTGGCGAGCGTTTGCCCTTGGAACACATGCGGTGGACCAAAGTGACCCAGACTGTCCAGTGGTCCAAGTGTCCAAATTTGGAGGAGGTAAGTCCTTGCCTCCCCTCTCCAGACCATAATCCTGTGCACCACGTGAACTGCAGCTACAAGGGCTTCTTTGCACATTTCTGAGAAATCCTGCATGCACAGCTGAGCCTAGGTCCCCAGCACTCTGTCCTGCGATGCTCAGCTCCCTGAGTTGATCTCCGGTGTCGTGGGACCTCCTTTTGCAGTGTTGAGACGACCGCCTTGTTCAGACTTTTTGAACCTTTTGTTCAAGGACTTCTGCGGGTGTTTCCTTCTTGAGTGAGGGCTCTCTACATTGCTGAGGGCCCCCTCTGCCTCCTCTTCCAAGTGGCGACATCCTGGTCCTGCCTGGGCCCAGCCAGCACCCTTTTTCTCTAACCGCAACTCTTGCAGCTGTCAAGGCTTGTTTGTAATATTTCGCCAAGGAAACAACTCTGCATCCCCCAGCACGCCGTGGGTCATCTTCTGCACAAAGGAAACGTTCCTAGCACCTTTTGTGGTTGCAGAATCTTCAGCTTCTTCCATCCGGAGGCAGCCATTTTGCACCTTCATCCGGGTTTTAGTGGGCTCCTTCCCCCCTCTGGACACTTTCACGACTCTTGGACCTGGTCCCCTTCCTTTGCAGGTCCTCAGGTCCAGGAATCTGTCTTCAATGCTTTGCAGTCTGTTGTGGTCTTTGCAAAATCCCTTATCATGACCCTACTTTCCAGGGTCTTGGGCTGGGGTATCTTGGACACACTTAGGGGCTCATTCTGAGCCCGGCGGGCGGCGGGAGCCGCCCGCCTGGAGGGAGCCGCCAAATGGCCGCTCCGTGGTCGAAAGACCGCGGAGGCCATTCTGGCTTTCCCGCTGGGCTGGCAGGCGACCGCCAGAGGGCCGCCCGCCAGCCCAGCGGGAAACCCCTCCCCACGAGGAAGCCGGCTCCGAATGGAGCCGGCGGAGTAGGTATGTGCGACGGCTGCAGTGGCACCCGTCGCGTATTTCAGTGTCTGCAAAGCAGACACTGAAATACAAAGTGGGGCCCTCTTACGGGGGCCCCTGCAGTGCCCATGCCATTGGCATGGGCACTGCAGGGGCCCCCACGGGCCCCACGACACCCCTCACCGCCATCCTGTTCCTGGCGGTCGGAGCCGCCAGGAACAGGATGGCGGTGAGGGGGTCGGAATCCCCCATGGCGGCGCAGCAAGCTGCGCCGCCATGGGGGATTCCCAGGGCAGCGGAAAACCGGCGGGAGACCGCCGGTTTTCCTTGTCTGACCGCGGCCAAACTGCCGCGGTCAGAATGCCCTGCGGGGCACCGCCAGCCTGTTGGCGGTGCTCCCGCATCCCCGCCGCCGGGGTCGGAATGACCCCCTTAGTGTTTTCTTACACTCCCAGCGACCCTCTACACACGGCACTAGCCTAGGGGTCCATTCGTGGCTCGCATTCCACTTTCTTAGTATACGGTTTGTGTTGCCCCTAGGCCTATTGCATCCTATTGTATTCTATAGTGTTTGCACTACTTTTCTGACTGTTTTACTTACCTGATTTGGTTTGTGTGAATATTTTGTGCATTTTACTTAGCTCCTAAGAGAGTATATCCTCGGAGATATTTTTTGGCACATTGTCACTAAAATAAAGTAACTTTATGTTTAGTAACTATGAGTATTGTCTTTCTTATGATATAGTACCTGTATGATATAAGTTGTAAAGTAGGAGCTTTGCATGTCTCCTAGTTCAGCCTTGGATGCTCTGCTATAGCTACCTCTATCAGCCTAACACTACTACTATACTAATAAGGGAGAACTGGACCTGGCACAAGGTGTAAGTACCACAAGGTACCCACTATAAACCAGGCCAGCCTCCTACAGTCAACAGTACCAAGTGACTGATGCTCATAACAACACTCTTAGCCACCCCATGGCTGTTGTGAACCTCAACTGGGGGTGGGGTTACTGGCCCAAAGACAGTGGTGGTAGCCACTGATTTACCTGTAGACTGCTTACTAGGAAATTATTTGGAAACATCAGCTTGGGCTGAAGTGGAGTTGGAGGCTCATGCAGCAATGCTGGGCATTCCAGGACATATCTTTGCTCTCACAAGGGCTCAGGCCCAGAAGCAAAGAGAACAGAGAAACTTGGATCCTAGAAAAGTGGACCAAGAGCTCAAGGAGGATAGGGGTAGAAAGGGTAAATCCTTACCCACTAGCCCTCCCTCTCCAGAAGATTCCCCTTTCGAGGAAGAGGAATCCTCTCCCTGTGCAGAACCTACACCAGAGGAGCTGGCAGCTGACACTGCTGAGCTTTTGGGTGCAGGGGGGCCTGCTAGGGAAAAGCTGAGTGTGGCACAGCAGACCTGTCCCACACTAGAGGGTCTAAGACAGCAAGCTGTCAAACAGCAAAATGGGGGATGTCACTCCTACCCACAAAGTCTATTGGGAAGACAACCTTCTTTGTACTGAGGCAAGGGACCCTAAACCTGGAGCTGCCAGGAGATTGGTCAAACCTTTGCAGTATAGAGAGTTTCTTCTGACTTTGGCGCATGACATTCCTTTGGCTGGGCATTTGAGCCAAAGTAAAACATGGGACAACTTGTAGGTAGTTGGCTCTGTATATACTATCTCAAAGTAAGAGATAGTGTGCACAGAGTCCAAGGGTTCCCCTTGGAGGTAAGATAGTGGCAGAATTAGATAATTCTAATGCACTATTTTGTGGTAGTGTGGTCGAGCAGTAGGCTTATCAGAGGGTAGTGTTAAGCATTTGTTGTACACACACAGGCAATAAATGAGGAACACACACTCAAAGACTTAACTCCAGGCCAATAGTTTTTATATAGAAAAATATATTTTCTTAATTTATTTTAGAACCACAAGATTCAAGATTTGAAGTAAATACAGAAAATGCAAGGTACTCCACACAGGTAAGTAAGGAACTTTGAATTAGAGCAGTAACATACACAGTTTTAGTTAAAATGGCAATAAGCTATTTTAAAAGTGGACACTGAAAAAATCAACAGTTCCTGGGGGAGGTAAGTATTGGTTAGTTTTTCAGGTAAGTATGGCACTTACAAGTTCGAGTTCCTGGGCATAGGCAGCCCACTGTTGGGGCTTCAAGGCAACCCCAAAGTCACTGCACCAGCAACACAGGGCCGGTCAGGTGCAGAGGTCAAAGGAGGGCCCAAAACACATAGGCGCCTATGGAGAACAGGGGTGCTCCGGTTCCAGTCTGCCAACAGGTAAGTACCTGCGCCTTCGGCGGGCAGACCGGAGGGGGGGGGTTTGTAGAGCACTGGGGGGGACACAAGTAGGCACACAAAAAACACCCTCAGCGGTACAGGGGCGGCCAGGTGCAGTGTGCAAAGCAGGCTTCAGCTTTTGCATAGGAATCAATGGAGGCCACTCTAACGGTGCAGACAGGGCACAGGGGGGATTCTCGGGTCAGCCACCAACTGGGATAGGCAGAGGGTCACCTGAGGGTCACTCCTGCACTGGAGTTCGGTTCCTTCTGGTCCTGGGGGATGCGGGTGTAGTGCTTAGTCCAGGCGTGGGTCCTTGTTACAGGCAGTTGCGGTCAGGGGGAGCCTCTGGATTCTCTCTGCATGCGTCGCCGTTGGAGTCCAGAGGGGTCATCTCAGGCTACTCACGAGGTCACAGTCACTTGGGAGTCCTCCCTGTAGTGTTGGTTTTCTGGAGCTCGAGCCTGGGGCGTCGGTGCAGAGTTTGAAGTCTCACGCTTCAGGCGAGAAGAGTGAGTTCTTTAAAAGTTGTAAGAAAGTTGGAAAGTTGTTGCTGTTTTTGAGCAGTGCCACTGTTCACTGGAGTTTCTTGGTCCTTCGGTTCAGGGCAGTCCTCTGAGGCTTCAGGGGTCGCTGGTCCCTGTCAGATGCATCGCTGTGCAGGTTCTGTGAGCCACGAAGAAATGTCCTGTGAGTCGCCGGAATCTTCCTCCTGCTTCAGCAGGCACCAAACTTCAGCGTCACCGGTACTCTGGGTCCCATCTCATCCTGAGGAGCGTCGCCCCTGGAACACAGGTAGTGGACCCAAGTAACCCAGACTGTCCAGTGGTCCAGCTGTCCAAATTTGGAGGAGGTAAGTCCTTGCCTCCCCCCTCCAGACAGTGATCCTGTGCACCATGTGATCTGCAGCTACAAGGGCTTCTGTGCACCTTTCCGAGAAATCCTGCATGCACAGCTGAGCCTAGGTCCCCAGCACTCCGTCCTGCGATGCTCAGCTCCCTGCGTTGATCTCCGGTGTCATGGGACCTCTCTTTACAGTGTTGAGATGACCGCCGTGTTCAGACTTCTTGAACCCATGTTCAAGGACTTCTGCGGGTGCTTCCTTCCTGACCGAGGGCTCTCTGCGATGCTGACGGCCCCCTCTGTCTCCTCTCCCAAGTGGCGACATCCTGGTCCTTCTTGGGCCCAGGCAGCATCCCTTTTCTCCAACCGCGACTCTTGCAGCTAGCAAGGCATGTTTGCGGTATTTTGCCAAGAAAACAACTCTGCATCCTCCAGCACGCCGTGGGACATCTTCTGCACGAAGAAGAACTTCCTACCTCCTTTCATTGTTGCAAAACCTGCAGATTCTTCCAACCAGAGGCAGCCATTTTGCACCTTCCTCCAGGCTTTAGTGGGCTCCTGCCCCCCCCTGGACACTTTAGCGACTCTTGGACTTGGTCCCCTTCCTTTGCAGGTCTTCAGGTCCAGGAATCCATCTTCAGTGCTTTGCAGTCTGTTGTGGTCCTAGCAAAATCCTTTCTCACAACTTTAGTGTGTTTCTGGGGAAATAATAGTACTTTACTCCTACTTTCCAGGGTCTTGGGGTGGGGTATCTTTTACACCCTTAGTGTTTTCTTACACTCCCAGCGATCCTGTACACACTACACTAGCCTAGTGGTCCATTCATGGTTTGCATTCCACTTTCTTAGTATATGGTTTGTGTTGCCCCTAGGCTAATTGCATCCTTTTGTATTCTACAGTGTTTGCACTATTTTCTGACTGTTTTACTTACCTGATTTGAGTTGTTGTGTATGTTTTGTGTATGTTACTTACCTCCTAAGGGAGTATATCCTCTGAGATATTTTTGGCACATTGCCACTAAAATAAAGTACCTTTATTTTTAGTAACTATGAGTAATGTCTTTCTTATGATAGAGTACCTATAAGATACAGGTGGTATTGCATGAGCTTTGCATGTCTCCTAGTTCAGCCTTGGCTGCTCTGCTATAGCTACCTCTATCAACCTAAGCTGCTAGAACACTACTAAACTCTACTTATAAGTGATACCTGGATCTGGCACAAGGTGTAAGTGCAATGGGTACCCACTGTAAGCCAGGCCAGCCTCCTACACAGGTGCATTGCCCAAGAGGGCATAGGGAGTGGGGCAATGGCAGTTCAGGTGGACAGGGTGACAGAGTGGGACACAAGGGTGACATTCAGGGGAGTTTTATTTTCTGGCGGGGGTCTTGGCAATGTTCTCTGGCTTCTGCCTGGATCGCAGGGACCTTTTGCGTGGCGGTTTTCCATCTGCAGGGGCAGGGGTGCTGGTGGCTTATTGTTCCTGTGGCGAGGCCTCCTGTCCACTAGCGTCAGCGGAGGTGGTGGGCTGTTCATCGGTGTGGCTAGTGTCAGCAGCCCGTTGGTGTGCCACTGCCTTCCTCATGGTGTTGGCCATGTCTGTCAGCACCCCTGCAATGGTGATCAGGGTGGTGTGAATGTCCCTCAGGTCCTCCCTGATCCCCAGGTACTGTCCCTCCTGCAACCGCTGGGTCTCCTGCAACTTGGCCAGTATCTGTCCCATTGTCTCCTGGGAATGGTGGTATGCTCTCAGGATGTTGGTGAGTGCCTTGTGGAGAGTCGGTTCCCTGGGCCTGTCCTCCCCCTGTTGCACAGCAGTCCTCCCAGCTTCCCTGTTGTCCTGTGCCTCTGTCCCGTGAACTGTGTGCCCACTGCCACTCACTCCAGGTCCCTGATCGTCCTGTGTTTATGGGGTTGCCTGGGGACCCTGTAGTGGTGGGCACACTGCTGAGTGAAGTGTCCTGGGGACAGAGGTATGGGCCCGCTGGGTGGATGCTCTGCTGGTGTTTCTTGAGGAGGGAGGCTCTGTGGTGGTATGGGACTGTGCCTGGGTCACTGACTGTCCAGAGGTCCCTGATGGACCAGGTTGGTCATCCTGATCCAGGCGTGCAGAGCTGCTGTCATCACTGTGGGCCTCTTTGGGGGGGGCTGGATGTTGCTGACACCTCCTCTCTGGTGACGTTGTTTGGGGGTCCTGTGGGGATGTAAATGCAGTGTTATTGTTACTACGAGTGACATGTTGTGCATGGGTGTTTTCCCCTCTATCGTTGTTATTACCAAGGGAGCTTTGGCTTATGTGAGTTGTAATTTGGTTGGCTAAGTGATTGTCACTAGTGTGCATGATATTGTGATGGGGGTCCATGCAGGTCTGTGAGTGGTGTCCATACATTGATGTTGCACGCAGAGCTTGGTATTGGGATGGGTGGGTTGTGATGGCGCGGTATATGTGAGGTGGTGGAGTGATAGCGTGAAGGTAGGGGTGGGAGTTTGTGATGGCATGCAGGTAGTGGGATGGTGAAAGTAGTAAAGATTTGACTTACCAGTGTCCAGTCCTCCTGCTACTCCGGCCAGGCCCTGAGGATGCATGATTGTCAAGACTTGCTCGTCCTATGTTGTTAGTGGTGGGGGAGGAGGTGGGGTCCACTGCCAGTCCTCTGTACAGCTATCTGGTGTCTTGCTACCACGGAACGCACCCTTCCACCGTAGGCAGTTCCACCTCTTCCTGATGTCATCCTTTGTTCTGGGGTGCTGTCCCACGTCGTTGACCCTGTCCATGACTCTCCGCCATAGCTCCATCTTACTAGCAATGGACGTCAGCTGCACCTGTGATCCGAATAGCTGTGGCTCTACCCTGATGATTTCCTCCACATTGACCCTTAGCTCCTCCTCTGAGAACCTGGGGTGTCTTTGTGGTGCCATGGGTGTAGTGCGAGTGGTGTGTGTGAGGGTGTATAGGGTGATGTGTTGGGGTGTGTGCTGTGAGGTGTGTGGATGGTGTATGGATGATGGTGTTCTGTGGCTCTGATTCTGTGGGTGCTCTTGGCGTGTCTCTCTCTGTGTTGGCAATTGCTTGTAGTCATAAAGGGTTGTGGGTAATGTGTGTGTGTGTTTTATAGTGGTGCGGCTGTGGGGTGTGTATGGGTTTCAGGCGAATGTGGTTGGAGTTGTCCAGTGTGGTGGTGTTTTGTTTGTGTGTGTGTATTTTGAGCGCAGCGGTATGTACCGCCAATGGTTTATCTCGGTTGAATGTCCGCTGCAGTGATTCATGGGTCATAATGCTGTAGGCGTATTTCTGTTGGCATAACGGTGTGGGTTTTGGTACCGCCAGTTTATCACTGAGTTTTGGGCTGGGGGACTTGTGTGTGTGTCTGTATAGTGGCGGATTTCTATGTGTGGGTCATAATACGCGTAGCGATATACCGCCGCGGTCGCGCTATGTTGGTGGCAGTCAGGGGCTCTTACCTCCAATGTCATAGTGAGGGCATATATGTTTATTTAAAGGTAACTAATATTTTTGATTCCAATATTTTGTTTTGTTTCGGGCTCCTCGTTATCTTATGAATTCTGATGATAGTCCCCCCATGTTCTTGAGGGGCTGAAACATCATTGACTACCAATGCGGACCCTAGATAGATTACATTATATATAAATAGGCCATATTGTTCTTGTTTTTAAAATACACAACTTTGATCACTGATTTTGTTCACGTGTGCATCACTTTGATGAGAGCACCGAGCACATTTCTGCCTAAACATCCACTGCGCTGTCATAAAGTAAACATTCATTCACGCATGCATCCATTAATTCTCACACACATCTGTACACACGTTCACACTGACATGCAGACACGCATCCACATTTCCATTTGTACACGCATCCGCACACAAGCATACACCCAGGCAAACAACACTACAAACACAGTCGCAGACACGCAGACACACATTCATGCACACAACCCCCCCCCTACACACACACACCACACCCCACCCTCCTCCCCTGTTGGAAGCCTAACCCACTTGCATCCAGGGGGGCTTCCGGCAGGGAACAGGTCGGGGCGTTGCTACCGGCAGCAGCGCCCGCCAGAAGAACGCCGCCAGGCCGCATCATGTGTCATGATACTGTTCGCTGTGGTCTACTGGCGTGGCTGCCAGCTGGATTTCCGGCCTTCTTGTGGCCAAAATCCGGCTGTGATCATAATTTGGCGGACAGACGGTAGCCGTGGCGACAGTCTTTTGTCAGCCGTCACCTCTGCAGTAGGCGGCTTATACCGCCATTATCATGATGATGGCCTTACTCATATAATTCCAATTCATGGTGTTAAGGGCTTTTTCAAGATGTAGGGCTAGACAAACTGACTTAGGCCAAGATTTGGTGGCTTCTTCAAGGATGCAAAAAATAACCTACTGATAATAGAGGAGGTATTATGTCTAGGAATGAACCTAGGCTGATTTGACATTGTTAGTCGTAGTTTGACTCTTGCTGTAGGCACGACTGCTGGTTCAAGGATGACAGTACTTATGTTTATAGGCGTCTATGCCAGTCCTACAACAAGTCGCAACTGTCGTCCCAACCCTCCCAGTTCACAAGCAGCATCTCACCAAAAAAAAACTAAATAAAATGTGATTTGTGGCAGCCTTTACGCATGGACTCAAGAGTGTGGTTAAACAGAGATTACCCCTTTCTCACATGAACAACATGACTCAATCAAACGCAGGCTATGAAGGAGATGCAGTAAAGTTTTAAAATAGGTTTTATTAACAAAACTGCAATCTAGGTTGCATGGGCTGTAACGATAAGGATAATGAATAATGCACGAAACAGAATTGTGAACACGAGAGTCATTAATACGAATACCCCCACCATCTTGCACAAACATAAAATGACATGAGATGTGAAATATGTCCTAATACCTTAGCATGATGAACCTAATCTCTAACCTAAAGAGCGCTAGGTGTGTTAAACCTAATCTGCCAGTGCCATCTCTATGAGAAGAGCCCCCTGTAGGAGGCTGGCCTGGCTTGTAGTGGGTACCAGAGTTACTTACACCTTGTGCCAGGTCCAGTTATCCCTTATTAGTGTAGAAAAGGTGTTTCTAGCAGCTTAGGCTGTTAGAAGGTAGCTATAGCAGAGCAGCTTAGGCTGAACTAGGAGACATGTAAAGCTCCTACTATACCACTGGTGTCACATGCACAATATCATAAGAAAACAAAATACACAGATATACTAAAAATAAAGGTACTTTATTTTTATGACAATATGCCAAAAGTATCTCAGTGAGTACCCTCAGTATGAGGATGACAAATATACACAAGATATATGTACATAATACCAAAAATATTCAGTAATAGCAAAAGGAAGTAATGCAAGCAGTGTAAAGTTACAATGGATTGCAATAAGAGCACATAGGTATAGGGGCAACACAAACCATATACTCCAAAAGTGGAATGCGAACCACGAGTGGACCCCAAACCTATGTGAGCTTGTAGAGGGTCGCTGGGACTGTAAGAAAACAGTGAGGGTTAGAAAAATAGCCCACCCCAAGACCCTGTAAGGTAGGTGTAAAGTGCACCTACAACCCCCAAAGAGCACAGAAGTCGTGATAGGGGTATTCTGCAAGGAAGACCAACACCATCAATGCAACAACAGTGGATTTCCGGACCTGAGTACCTGTAAGACAAGGGGACCAAGTCCAAGAGTCACGACAGTGTCGAGAGTGGGCAGGAGCCCAGGAAATGCCAGCTGAGGGTGCAAGGAAGCTGCCACCGGGTGGAAGAAGCTTGGTGTTCTGCAAGAACGAAGAGGACTAGGAACTTCCCCTTTGGAGGATGGATGTCCCATGTCGTGAAGAAGCTTGGAGACGTGTTCCCACACAGAAAGACCGCAAACAAGTCTTGCTAGCTGCTAGGGTTTTTGGATGCTGCTGTGGCCCAGGAGGGACCAGGATGTCGCCACTTGGAGGAGGAGACAGAGGGGGCGCCCAGCAAGTCAGGGAGCCCTCACAGAAGCAGGCAGCACATGCAGAAGTACCGGATCAGGCACTTAGAAGAGGAGTGAACCGGAATCCACCCGAAGTCAGAAAACGGAGTCCCACGACGCCGGAGGACAACTCAGAAGGTTGTGCACTGCAGGTTAGAGTATCGGGGACCCAGGCTTGGCTGTGCATGAAGGAAATCCTGGAAGAGTGCACAGGAGCCGGAGCAGCTGCAAATCACGCAGTACCCAGCAATGCAGTCTAGCGTGGGGAGGCAAGGACTTACCTCCACCAAACTTGGACTGAAGCGTCACTGGACTGTGGGAGTCACTTGGACAGAGTTGCTGAGTTCCAGGGACCACGCTCGTCGCGCTGAGATGGGACCCAGAGGACCGGTGATGCAGTCTTTTGTTGCCTGCGGTTGCAGGGGGAAGATTCCGTTGACCCACGGCAGATTTCTTCAGAGCTCCTGGTGCAAGAAGGAGGCAGGCTACCCCCAGAGCATGCACCACCAGGAAACAAGCGAGAAAGCCGGCAGGATGAAGGGATACAAGGTTGCAGTAGTCGTCTTTGCTACTTTGTTGCGGTTTTGCAGGCGTCCTGAGCAGTCAGCGTTTGATCCTTTGGCAGAAGGTGAAGAGGGAGATGCAGAGGAACTCTGGTGAGCTCTTGCATTCGGTATCTGAAGAATTCCCTAAAGCAGAGACCCTAAATAGCCAGAAAAGGAGGTTTGGCTACCAAGGAAGGAGGATAGGCTAGTAACACAGGTAAGAGCCTATCAGAAGGAGTCCCTGACGTCACCTGCTGGCCCTGGCCACTCAGAGCAGTCCAGTGTGCCAGCACACCTCTGAATCCAAGATGGCAGAGGTCTGGGGCACGCTGGAGGAGCTCTGGGCACCTCCCCTGGGAGGTGCAGGTCAGGGGAGTGGTCACTCCCCTTTCCTTTGTCCAGTTTCGCGCCAGAGCAGGGCTGGGGGATCCCGGTGTAGACTGGCTTATGCAGAGATGGGCACCATCTGTCCCCATCAAAGCCTTTCCAGAGGCTGGGGGAGGCTACTCCTCCCCAGCTCTGACACCTTTTTCCAAAGGGAGAGGGTGTAACACCCTCTCTCTGAGGAAGTCCTTTGTTCTGCCTTCCTGGGCCAAGCCTGGCTGGACCCCAGGAGGGCAGAACCTGTCTGAGGGGTTGGCAGCAGAAGCAGCTGCAGTGAAACCCCGGGAAAGGTAGTTTGGCAGTACCCGGATCTGTGCTAGAGACTCGGGGGATCATGGAATTGTCTCTCCAATGCCAGAATGGCATTGGGGTGACAATTCCATCATCTTAGACATGTTACATGGCCATGTTCGGAGTTACCATTGTGTCGATATACATAGGTAGTGACCTATGTATAGTGCACACGTGAAATGGTGTCCCCGCACTCACAAAGTCCAGGGAATTTGCCCTGAACGATGTGGGGGCACCTTGGCTAGTGCCAGGGTGCCCACACACTAAGTAACTTAGCACCCAACTTTCACCAGGTGAAGGTTAGACATATAGGTGACTTATAAGTTACTTAAGTGCAGTGGTAAATGGCTGTGAAATAACGTGGATGTTATTTCACTCAGGCTGCACTGGCAGGCCTGTGTAAGATTTGTCAGATCTCCCTATGGGTGGCAAAAGAAATGCTGCAGCCCATAGGGATCTCCTAGAACCCCAATACCCTGGGTACCTCAGTACCATATACTAGGGAATTATAAGGGTGTTCCAGTATGCCAATGTGAATTGGTGAAATTGGTCACTAGCCTGTTAGTGACTATTTGGAAAGCAGAGAGAGCATAACCACTGAGGTTCTGGTTAGCAGAGCCTCAGTGAGACAGTTAGGCATCACACAGGGAACACATACATATAGGCCACAAACTTATGAGCACTGGGGTCCTGGCTAGCAGGGTCCCAGTGACACATAACAAACATACTGACAACATAGGGTTTTCACTATGAGCACGGGCCATTGGCTAGCAGGATTCCAGTGAGACAGTGAAAACACCCTGACATATACTCACAAACAGGCCAAAAGTGGGGGTAACAAGGCTAGAAAGAGAATACTTTCTCACACCCCCCAACCCTTGTTGCTTTGGAATGAGGTCTCTAGCTCAGACTCCGTAGGGACACGAAGACTGGGTCAGCGTCAAGGCGACACGCAGCATCAATAGCAGCGATTGCATCTGGTCGGAATCCCTCTGACAATCTGCCTATGTAAAGTTCATTTATACAGATCTGCTCGGACCCCAGACGTGGGTCTGTTCCCAAACAATGGATAACAAGAAATGCTTGGGGCGGCAATTACATAAACAATTCCTTGAAAGCCCAAAGTGGGAAAGTACCTAATGTGAATACCTACATCTTATCTATCTGCTCGCACTGATAGTGACGTCTTAGCAGAGCGGCACTGATAGCAGGAAACTAAAACATTATCCTATCTGAAAACAATGCAGCCATCTTGGAAACATATAATTAAATAATTTTTCTAAAACAGAGCAAGCTAAGTAGTGTAAAAGTCACTTGATGACGGGGGCACAGGTCTGTAAGCAAGAAGGCTAAGCTAACTCCTGCTTCCCATTAAAACAAGATAGGATTCACTACACCCTCCCCATTGCCGGGACAAGTATGACGCCATAGGATGATGCCGCCGTAGGTGAATTAACCCAAGCTAAAATGCTCTGTACTAAAAAGCTAAAATCATAAAAACTAGCTAAAATTGTATATAAAACATGTTAAAAACAGCTAAAAACATATAAAGAGATATAGGCCCTCATTATGACTTTGGTGGTAAATTCCGAATTCCGCTGTGGTGACTGCCGCCAACATAGCGCCGTGGAGGCAAACATCCGTCCGCCAGATTATGACACACACACACAGAACCGACAGAAAGCAGCCACAACCACAATTCCGCCAGACCCACTGAACGTGATAAACTGATGGAACTACCACCCATACCAATACGACCTCCAAATAATGACCCACGAATCACCACAGCGGACGTTCAACTACGGTAAACCATTTGCGGTGAACACCGCCACAGTGGATATGGCCATACAAATACAAAACAACACAACAATGGCCAGAACAAAAACCCATACCTGACACAAATACACACACCCCACACCTAACAGCACTATAACACAAACCCACATCACCCACAACCCTTTGCAAACATGACAAGACGGCTACACTTAGCTACGCCAATCCGAAATAGAACTGCACACACATCACAACTGACAGCATGGGCGGAGCAAGTCTTCCCAATCCTGCGGGACCCACTGGAGTTGCTGGAGGACTGGACACTGATGAGTCAACATTTAGGGGGTCATTACAACATTGGCTGTAAAAGCCTCTTACCGCCGTGCAGAAGACTGCCAAAACACCGCCGTGGCCGCAGAATTCCGCCACAGCTATTATGACCCACATCTCAGAATCCGCCAAAATTCAGACACCCACACAAGGCCGCCACACCAAAGGTCAGTGATAAACTGTCGAAAACAAAACCTCCACCGTCACGCCAACAGAAACACGCCCATGCTATCACGACCCACGAATCCACGCGGCGGTCTTTCAACTGCGGTATTCCATTGGTGGTACACACTGCTGCGCTCAAAATACACACACATCTCCAAAACACCGCCACATTGGACAACTCGAATTACACACACCTGATACACATACAAACACCACTCCCACACACCCAACACAATATAAAACACACACCCACATCACCCACAAAGCCCTACGACCAAAAACTATAGACGACGGCGACAGACAGAGAGCACAGCAATAGAGAGCCCCACCACACAGAGGCACACAACACCATCACCCATACAACATCCCACGCACAAAACACCACACACCACTACACATCACCACACTCATCAAGACATACACCACCCCACACATCACCTACACCACCCCATGTCACGCCAAAGACACCCCAGGTTTTCCGAGGAGGAGCTCAGGGTTATGGTGGAGGGAATCGTACGGGTAGAGCCACAGCTATTTGGATCACAGGTGCAGCACACCTCCATAGCCAGGAAGATGGAGCTATGGCGAAGAATCGTGGACAGGGTCAACGCTGTGGGACAGCATCCAAGAAATCAGGAGGACATCAGGAAGAGGTGGAACGACCTACGGGGGAAGGTGCGTTCAGTGGTCTCCAGGCACAACATCGCGATTCAGCGGACTGGCGGCGGACCCCCACCTCCTCCCCCACAACTAACAACATGGGAGGAGCAGGTCTTGACCATCATGCATCCAGAGGGCCACGGAGGAGTCGGTGGAGGAATGGACACTGGTAAGTCAAATCTTAACTATCAAATCCCCCACCCTACCTGCATGCCATCACACACCCCCACCCTCACCCCCTCCCCTATCACTCCAACTCCTCACTAATGTACTAATAACACAAACCACACATCCCAACACCAAGCCCTGCATGACACAACTAAGCATGGTCACCCCTCACTAAAGCATGCTCACTTCACATACCCATAACACCCCCCCAACCATCATCACACAAGCCCCCACACAGGAATGCTTGCACTGGGGTACACGCACACCCACCCATTGCACACCATGACACACACACATGCAATAATCATGCTCTTATACCCCTGCAGGACCACTACGGAACGTCACCAGACAGGAGGGTCCAGACATCTCCACTCCACCCACAGAAGAGGCCCACAGTGACAACAGCAGCTCTGGCCAACTGGATCCAGATGACCATCGTGGGCCTCAGGACAGTCGGTTCCCCTTGCACAGGCACAGCCCAACACTGACCTTCCACCCTCTGGTAACACCAGCACATCACCCACCCATTGGGCCCATACCTCCGTACCCAGGACACGTCAATCAGCTGTGTGTCCACCACTACAGGGAATCCATGAGAACCCACCACCCCAACAACAACAGGGACCTGGGGGCAGTGGTAGTGGGCACACGGTCCAGGGGACGGAGGCACAGGAACACAGGGGAACTGGGAGGGCTGCTGTGCGACAGGGGGCGTACGGGCCTAGGGAACCCACTCTCCACGAGGCCCTCTCCTCCATCATGGGAGCATACCACCACTCCCAGGAGACGATGGCTACGGTCCTGGCCAAGTTTCAGGAGACCCAGCGCATGCAGGAGGAACAGTATTTGGGGTTCAGGGAGGAGCTCAGAACCATCAGCTCTGCCCTGGGCACCATCGTAGGGGTGCTGAAGTACATACAAAAGACCATGAGGGACACCGTGGCACTCCAAGGGGCCCCTGACACTAGCCTGGATGATGAACTGCCCACCACCTCCGCCGGCGCTAGTGGACAGGACGCCCCGCCACAGGACCACCACACCAGCACCCCACCCCCTGCAGACGGAGAACCACCCCGCAAGCGGTCCCTGAGATCCAGGAACAGGACAGAGCAAGATGGCAAGACCCCCGCCAGGAAATGAGACCACCCTGATTGTCCTCCCACTGTCCCACTTTGTTACCCTGTCCATATTGGAACTGCCCCAGCTCCACTTCCTATGCCCATATGGGCAAAGCACCTGTGGGACGAATAGACTGGACTCTGCCATGGACATTCCTCCACCATCCCCCATCACCATTTTACAACCCCCCTCCATTTTTGAGCACTTAAATAAACACCCTTGAAGCACAAAACAATCTGGAGTCAGTCTGTGATTTAGAAAATGTGTATTAGCTATGACTATGACAAAATCCGTTCGAATTTTTAATGTCAACATACCTATGTCACACATCACAAGTCCATGAAGGATGCAAGCAGATGACACACGTTGGAAACCACACCTGTGAAACCGTAATAGAAATGTACAACTCAGTTACCAAATAATGCTTCAAATTGACAGACAGGATAGAGGTAGAAGTGTGAAAGTGAATGTAATAGTAAAATATTTTTCTCACCTGTGTGTCACTGGAAATATTGCTGTATGACTGACTCCCTGCTATCAATGTCTTCTTCCTCAGCTTCCTCCTCATCACTGTCCACAGGCTCCGCAGCTGCCACAACACCGTCATCTGGACCATCCTTCTGCAGAAAAGGCACCTGGCGTCGCAAAGCAAGATTGTGAAGCATCGAGCAGGCGATGATGATCTGGCACACCTTCCTTGGTGAGTAGAATAGGGAACCACCTGTCATATGGAGGCACCTGAACCTGGCCTTCAGGAGGCCGAAGGGTGTTCGATCACCCTCCTAGTCCGCCCATGGGCCTCATTGTAGCGTTCCTCTGCCCTGGTCCTGGGATTCCTCACTGGGGTCAGTAGCCATGACAGGTTGGGGTAACCAGAGTCCCCTAATAGCCACACCCGGTGCCTCTGGAGTTGACCCATCACATACAGGATGCTGCTATTCCGCAGGATGTAGGCATCATGCACTGAGCCAGGGAACATAGCATTTACCTGGGAGATGTACTGGTCAGCCAAACATACCATCTGTACATTCATGGAATGATAACTCTTCCGGTTCCTGTACACCTGCTCACTCCTGCGGGGGGGGGACCAGAGCTACATGGCTCCCATCAATGGCACCTATGATGTTGGGGATATATCCCAGGGCATAGAGGTCACCTTTAACAGTAGCCAAATCCTCAACCTGAGGGAAAACGATGTAGCTCCTCACGTGTTTCGGCAGGGCAGACAACACTCTGGACAACACGTTGGAAAACATAGGCTGGGACATCCCTGATGCCATGGCCACTGTTGTTTGAAATGACCCACTTGCAAGGAAATGGAGCACTGACAGCACCTGCACTTCAGGGAGGATTCCTGTGGGATGGCGGATTGGTGACATCAGGTCTGGCTCCAACTGGGTACACAGTTCCTGGATTGTGGCACGGTCAAACCTGTAGGTGATGATCAAATGTCGCTCCTCCCTTGTTAACAGGTCCACCAGCGGTCGGTACACCAGAGGATCCCGCCATCTCCTCACACGTCCCAGCTGACGGTGCCTAAGAAGGACAACAGCGACCACAGAGTCAACAAATTCTCTGGTATGTACCCACAGCTACACAGAACACAACACCAAAAACAAAACTCTTCCTGTATGTGTGTTGAGTGTAGGCCTAGGTATGTGTGACGCAGTAGTAAATGAAGCCATGTGGGCCCCTGAAATGGCGGCTGTCTGATCTCTAAACTGGGACAATGGGATGTGAGGTAACTGCGCTGGCGTTGTACACAGTCGCGGTAGGCGGTCGTAGACCGCGGTGCAATGCTTCAGTGGTTAACATTGGACCCTATGGGTCCCAGGAGCCAATGATGAAGTGCGCCAGCGGTGATGATACGCACTGCTGCGGACGTCACCGCCGCGGACGTCACCGCCATTTTCTATCTGTTGAATCACTCGATACCTGATCTTCGACAGGAGAGGACCTACACTGCAAGTGCTGCTGTGACCTCTGTCTGGAAGAGACAATGGCTGCTGCATCTGGGGAAAGGGCCCCTGCCTTCACTGCTCAGAAGTTGGAGAAGCTCATGGACGGGGTCCTCCCCCAGTACACACTACTCTTCGGTCCTCCAGACCAACAGGTAAGTACACAGGGAGCATGTTGTATGGGCTATGCCTGTGTGGAGAGGGCTGGTTCTAAGAAGGAAGTGGGCAGAGTTCTGAGTGCATGAAGGACTGTGAATGCATGTGCCACATGGCAAGGGTAGGGATGGGGGCCACTCACTTCGACGGTGCAGTTGGTAACAACTTTACTTCTTCCCCTGTACATGTCATGTAGGTCAGCGCCCACCAGAAGAAGGACATTTGGCGTGCCATCCCCAAGGACGTCTGGACCCTGGGGGTCCACCAGAGACGGAGCACCCACTGCCGTAAAAGATGGGAGGACATTCGCCGCTGGAGCAAGAAGACGGCGGAGGCTCAGCTGGGGATGGCCTCCCAACGTGGGAGGGGTGCCCGTCGCACCATGATCCCCCTGATGTTCCGGATCCTGGTGGTGGCATATCCAGAGTTGGATGGGCGCTTGAGGGCATCACAGCAGACACAAGGGGGTGAGTACAACATCATTCTGCGGACTTTGCTTGCGGTGGAGGGGTGTGGGTGGGGGAGGAGGGCTGTGGGTTTCCCTAGGCCAGGGCGAGTTCCGTAGGCTGGCCCCTCCGTAATGCAGGACATGTGCCACTCCACCCCACCTCTGTAGAGTGCCAAGTACAGGTAGACATGCCCCTGTGTCATCTATGTGGGCAGATGAGACCCATAGCCATGTAGGCCATATCCCAGGAATTGCATCTGTAGAGGCCAAGAGCACGGCGTAGTGCGGGGGCTGCTGTGTCTGTATTGTCCGCCAACGGTAGCGGTAAGACATGCACTCAACCTGTCTTTCTTCTGTCATCCCCCCCCTTTTTCTGCTCTCCCTGTTCTTTTGTGCATCAGCATCATCAGGCGGAGGTACAGTGGCACCGGAGCACGAGGGAGCTGCATCCCACATGGCCATGGAGGGCCACACCACGGACTCTGAATACACCAGTGGGACGGAGGGCGAGGGGAGCTTCATGTCGGTCACCGGATCAGCAAACTGCGACACAGACTCATCCTCCGATGGGAGCTCCCTTGTGGTGGCGGCATCATCTGTGCCCCCCACTTCCACAGGTACAGCCGCCACCCCCCTACCAGCACCGCCCTCCCAGCAGCCCCTCAGCCTTTGCTCCGTGCCCACTCACCAAGGAGAGTGGGCATCACCTTCGCCCCAGGCACCTCAGCCCCTGCCCCTGCCCCAGTCACCCCTGCTGCCCTCAGTGAGGAGGCCATTGATCTCCTCAGGTCACTCATTGTGAATGCCATCCAGGGTGTAGAAAGGGAGTTGCAACACACTAATGCATTCCTGGAGGGCATTCATTCTGGTCAGGCTGCCCATCATCGAACCATGCAATCTCTGGCCTCAGCACTGATGACAGCCATTGTCCCTGTGTCTAGCCTCCCCCCTCCAACTTCGTCCACCCAGACCCAATCCCCTGTACCCCAGCCTATCCCAAGCACACCATCAGACAAGCATGCACACACCTCAACACACAAAAGTAGCCCAGGCAAACATAGGCAACACACAACCCACAGGCACACACAAGCATCACCCACATACAGACACAACAACATCCACTGCCTCCACTGTGTCCCCCTCCTCGTCGTTTCCCTCATCCCTCCCAGTGTCGTCTACACTCTCACCTGCATGCACTACATCTACAGGCACTAGGACTCGCACCAGAACACCCAGCACCACATCCCGCTCACCTGCACTCACCACCCCCACTACCATTTACACGTCCCCTGTGTCCACTCCCAGTGTGTCTGTGACGCCCCCTCCCAAAGTACACAAACGCGGGCACCCACACACCCAACATCCATCCACCTCACGACAGCCTCCAGTACCTGCACCCAAATCACCTAAAGTTACACCTCCTACAACCACCTCCTCTTCCTCCACTCCCAGACCCCCTCCAGCTACCCATCCCAGCCTTCGTCAGAAACATTTCCTGAACAGCGTTGACCTCTGTGCCACCACCCCCACCCCTCCAATTCATAGGTCCCGTAGTAGCACCTCAGCTAAAAAAAGTCCGGTACCAGTGGTGCGTGTTAGAGGTCTGTGGAGTGCACCGGCCACCAGGGCAGCCAGTGTGACACGGAGTCAAAGCACTGCCAGTCCACCCCCTGTAAAGCACCTTAAGTTGGACAGTGACAGACGGGAGGGGGTGAAGACTCCTGGCGGAAAAACTGCTCACAAGGGTCCTGGGGGAGTGCCGAGTCAGCTGTGACTCCTCCCAAGGTGGTGAAGGGGCAGAAGAAGTCTCCAAAATCTGGTAGGAGCAGCACGGCGGGGAAGGCCGCCATCCTCCCTGCGGGCCAGGACGCCACCGCCAGCACAATCGTCACTGGTCCGGAGACCACCGCCAGAGTCAGTGCCCTGGAGGGCACCAGTATTGTCACTGGTCCAGAGACCACTGCCAGTCAGTGCCCTGGAGGGCAGCACAATCGTCACTGGTCAGGAGACCACCGCCAGAGTCAGTGCCCTGGAGGGCACCAGTATCGTCACTGGTCCGGAGACCACCGCCAGAGTCAGTGCCCTGGAGGTCCCCGGCAGCCACAGCCCCGCTGGGCAATTAGGGACCGTCATGCCACACACCAATGCACAGGTCAGAGACAGCAAAGTCAAGCACCGCTGAACAGAGCAAAGTCCGCCATGGTAAAGACCGCTGAACAGGGCAAACACCGCCATGGCAAAGCACCGCTGAACAGGTCAGAATCTGCAAAGTCAAGCACCGCTGAACAGGGCAAAGACCGCTGAACAGGGCAAAGACCGCCATGGCAAAGCACCGCTGAACAGGTCAGAAACTGCAAAGTCAAGCACCACTGAACAGGGCAAAGACCGCCATGGCAAAGCACCGCTGAACAGGGCAAATACCGCCATGGCAAAGCACTGCTGCACAGGGCAAAGACCGCCAACTCAAGCATCGTTAGCCCATGTGCAGCTGGAACAGTGATGGAACTGGGACCGTCACGGGCAGGATGAAGCACTCTGGGCACCAGTCCCCCTCCAGAACCAGTGGAGAATGTTATCGACTTGAGAGACTGTGGCTTTGCACTCCCCAGGATGGAACAGTGGGCAAACCACCCACTGTAGAGACTTGAGAGACTGTGGCTTTGCACTCCTCAGGATGGAACAGTGGGCAAACCACCCACCGTAGAGACTTGAGAGACTGTGGCTTTACACTCCCCAGGATACATCAATGGGCATGGAGCCCCGTCGTGGATCTGGCGTGGTGCTGTAATCCGTCTGAGGTGCCCTCACTTTCCCTTCCCCCTGAGGTGCCTGTTGTATTTCTATCTGATGCCCCTGCAGTGTTCTCTCCGTTTGTGGACAGGTATCTAGTGTGGGCCCCGCCCATGCTTTGTGGGCCCAGTGGTCCACGGACATTGATATGTGCATACCTGCACTACTAATCGTAATGTATAATTTCTAGAATGTGTATATATATCTGTATATATTTGGTTACTGTATTTTGATACATTACAATGGTTGAACTCATTTCCTTTTGTCTTTGCATTCTTCCGGGGGGGTTGTGGGTTGTTACTGTGATGTTTGGAAATGCATTGGTGTGTGTGTTGTAATGTGCGAGGGTCGGGGTGGGGGTGGGGGTGTTGCGTGTGTGTCCCCCAAACTTTTGCCTCTCCCCTCCCCTATGTCGTAGGTGCAGTACTCACCGTTGTCTTCGGCTCCGCCGTTGCTGATGTTCGTAGAGGAGCAGGAAGACAAGGGCAGGGAGTATTTGTAGTTCCGGCTCCATGGTTTCCTCCTTCCTCGTGGAGTGTGTTAAGGTGAGCGTTTTCCCACTGCAGAAGCTGTTTCCGCCGTGTTTTTATCCACGGTGAATCCGCCCCGGAAAAGGTGGCGGATTGGTGGGTTGTGATATTGTGGGCGGTACATTGTCTTCCGCCTGTCTGTTGGCGGTGACCACCGCGCTGCTTGTCTGTACCGCCGTGGCGGTCGGAGTGTTAAAGTGGCTGTCTATGTTGGCGGTTTCCGCCACTGTCATAATTCCCTTTTTTTTTTCGCCGGCCTGTTTGCGGTATTACCGCAGCTTTAACACCGTCTGCCTGGGTTGTAATGACCTCCTCAGTACCTATCACCCCCCATACCTGCATGCCAACACCACCCCTCACTTTGACACCCATCATCCCACACAGTGCACCACCATAATTAACAAACCTAAATGCCAAGCCCTGCATGCCATACCCACTGCATGCACATTCCTTCCAGCCCTGCATGTACACCCACCACCAATGCATGCACAGCATGGAGAACTAACAATCCTACCATCCATCACCATACACAAACAAAGGTGGCAGGGCAACAGCAATAATATAGGGGAAGCTATGATGCAGAATATGTCACAGACATGTAGCATAATATACCACTTATATCCCGACAAGTGCCCCAGACAATCTCAGTGGCAAGGAGGTGCCACGGCTACACAGTCCTCCACCAGAAGATGCCCCCAGTGATGACAGCAACTCTGGAGTTCTGGATCTGGATGAACTCCCTGGCCCATCAGGGACCACCGGTCAGTCGACTACCCCAGCCCACACCCAGTCTACCACAGAGACCCCCCTCAGTATCCAACACCACAGCAGCTGCCCAATGTCCCCAGACGTCTGACCCCAGGACACTCCAATCGACAGTGTGCCCACCTCTACAGTGACCCCAGTCCACACCTCCCAGGCAAGACAATGAGGGTCCTGGGGTCAGTGGCAGTGGGCACACCGTTTAGGGGACACAGGCACAGGAGGCCAGGGACAGTCAGAGGACAGTTGTGAGCCAGAGGGAGGACGGGCCCAGAGAACCTACTGTCCAGGAGGCACTCACTAATGTCCTTGGGGCTTATCAACAGTCCCAGGACAAGATGGGTCAGGTGATTAACATCATGCAGGAGAACCAGCGGCTGATGGGGGAACACCAGCAGATGATCAAGAAAGAACTGCAGGCCCTGAACACTACCATGGTCTTCATTGTAGGGGTGCTAGGTGATATGGCCAACATCATGAAGGACTACATATCACACCAGCGGCCCCCTTCCACTAGCCAGTCTACTGACCAGCCCTCCACATCTGCTGCAGCTAGTGGACAGGAGGTCCTGCCGTAGGTCCCACAGGCCACCAGCACCCCGCCCCTTGCAGAAGGTGAACCACCCCACAAACGGTCCCTGCGGCCCAGACAGACACCAGAGACACTTGCCAAGACAAAGACCACCGCCAGAAAATGAGGCCCTCCTGAATGTCCCCCTTGTGTTCCACTGTGTCACCTTGTCCACTTTGAAATTCCCATTGCTCCCCTTCCTATGGCCCCTTGGACACTGGACCTGTGCTACAAACAGACTGGCCCACTACACCGGACTATTCCCAACCATCAACCCACTCTATTGCACTTCCCACTGTATACCAATTTTCAGTAAACACCCTTGGACACAATCTGAGTAATAGTGCCTTATCTACAGGTAATGTACAATGTTATGAACTGTAATGAACTGAATGATCCTTTGTAAATGTCCAGTAACATGTTGATTCATCCAACAAATGTGTCTCAGCAGGCTGTAAACATCACAGCAGTACACTGTTGGAACAACACCAACATCTGCGATAAGGGAAGACATAGATGACAGTCAGGTGAGATACAAAGATAATGACTTGCATTATGCTGCAGTCACACAGCACAACAGTAAAATGTAGGAATGTTTAGTTCAACAGTCTTACCTGAGTGTCATTGGAAGAACTGCAGAATCAAATGTGACCTGTTGTCCACATCCTCCTCCTCTTCCTCCTCACTGTCCTCAGTGTCCACTGCTACTGCAGCTGCATTGTCACCCCCCTCCTCCTGCAGATAGGATACATGCCGTCTGAGGGCCAAGTAGTGCAACATGCAGCACACAACAACGATTCTTCTCAGGGGAGTGGCATTGAGATCCACCTGTCAGGTGGAGGCACCTGAACCTAGCCTTCAGGAGCCCGAAGGTCCTTTCTACAACCCTCCTGGTACGCCCTTGAGCATTATTGTACCTATTCTCAGCCTCTGTTCTCAGATTTCTAACAGGGTTCAAGAGCCAGGACAGGTTTGGGTAGCTGGAATCACCTGCCAGAAGTAAGGCACACACATTAGCCCTGCACAATGGCATGGGCTATGACTCCGGAAGGCATACACTCACATACATTGAGTGGGGACTCAGCCTCACCTATTAGCCACACTCTGTGCCTCTGTAGTTGTGGCATCAGCTGTGAGACACTGCTATTCCCCGGGACAAAGGCATCATGCACTGACCCAGGATACTTGGCAGTGACATGGGAGATGTACTGGTCAGCAAGGTACACCATCTGGACAGTGAGTGAGTGGAAACTCTTCTGAGTCCTGTACACTTGTTCATTGGCTCTGGGGTGGACGAAGGCAAAATGGGTCCCGTCGATGGCCCCAATAACATGTGGTATATGTCCTATTGCATAGAATCCAGCCTTCACAAAGGGTACATTATCTACCTGGGGGAATGCGATGTAATTGCACATGTGTTTGAGCAAGGCAGCAAAAACCCTTTCAAGCACAATAGAGAACATTGGCTGTGACATCCCTGCAGCCAAGCCCACTGTTGTCTGGAGAGAGCCAGTTGCCAGAAAACGGAGCACAGAGACTACCTGCACAAGAGGGGGGATTGCTGTGGTGCTATGGACAGCAGGTATGAGATCAGGCTCCAATTGTTCACACAGCTCTGTGATTGTGGCCCTGTTCAGATGATAGGTGAGTATGATATGCCGGTCCTCCAGTGTAGCCAAGTCCACAAGGGGTTTGTACACCGGTGTTTGCCTCCTCCTATTCCTCCGCAGTGGTTGGTACCTAAGGGACCCAAATGTAAGAAAGGCGTGACAACAGGAACCATGAACACAGTACAAACGTGTACACAGAGCTTGCTTGTATGTTGGACACTGGAATTGTGTAGGTGAGTACATTCAACTGCAATGACTCACTTATCAATCTGTACATGTGTACCAGCATTAGAAAATGGAACCCGCCTGTCCTGTATTAATGGACAGGTGAAAGTGACTTCACTCCGCTGGCTTTTGCATCATGGCGGGAGGCAGTCTGCACCACTACGCAACTCCTCATTGACTTACATGGCCCTCTATTGAGAATGGAAACCAATGATGATCAACGCCGGCAGTGACGGTTTTCACTGCCATGGACGTGACCGCTATTTCCTTTCTACCACTTCACTTGATTCCTATCTTTCCACAGGACGACATCTCCACTACGTGTGCTGCTCTGACCTGTGTCTGGAACCTGCCATGGCTTTTGCAAAAGGGGAAAGGGCCCCAGCCTTCACGTCAGAGGAGTTGGTGAGCCTTGTGGATGGGTTCCTACCCCTGCATAGGCAGTTGTATGGGCCTCCAGACCAACAGGTGAGTACACCATCAGGGCTTAAAAAATCTACTCAACCACTCACATTGACGAGTCTTATTTGATCAGGTCGAGCTATTTTTAATACTTTCTCATCCCTTCTAGTGAGTTGACACTGAACAGGTGCAGTTGAACACAGTGAGGGCCACCTATGGCAGCCCTCGTCCACTGTCAGGCTGCCGCCGACAGGCAGCCTGATAGTGGAGGGAATCATTTTCCAGCAGGGCAGCACTGCAAGCAGCGCTGCCCCTCGGATAATGATCCCTTCTGCTAACAGTCCCCCGCCAAGGAAAGGCTGGCGAAAGGGGTGCTCCGAGGCCCCCCTTGGGGCCCCTGCACTGCCCATGCAATTAGCATGGGCAGTACAGGGGCCCCTGTGCAGTGCCCCATCGCGCAGGTGATCTGCACGAAGGGTGCAGCTGAACCTGCAGCACACCAACATTGGCCGCATCTCAATTTGGAGCCGCTGTCAATGTTACGGCCCTTTTCCTCGCTGGGCCGGTGGGCAGAAACACTGTCTCCGCCCGTCGGTCCAGCAGGGAAAACATTATGCGGCCGGCGGGGGGGTAGTTGCGCTGGCAGTCTTCTATTGACCGCCAGCACGGATCTCGGCGGTTAAAACCGTCAAGATCATGATGAGGGCCTAAGTCAACTGTGCAAACATTTCAAAATATATTCCAGTAGTTGTGAAAGCCCTTTTTTATATTTCTGTGTGATGAAAAAATATTTTAATAGGATGAAAACAAATCAGAATACTTTACATGTTTATGTGCAAAGGATATGTTTTCTGAAACCGGATTTTCACAGTTTGTTAATACACTATGGCCCTCATTACAACCCTGGCGGTAAATCCCGCTTACTGCCGTGCAGAAGACAGCCAACATACCGCTGCGGCCATGGAATTCTGCTACAGGTATTATGACCCACACCCCGGAATCCGCCACAATACAGACACCCACACAAGTCTGCCACACCAAAGGTCAGTGATAAACTGGCGATACCAAAACCGACACCGTCACGCCAACAAGAATACACCCACACTATCACGAACCACGAATCAACGCGGCGGTCTTTCAACAGCGGTATTCCATTGACGGTACACACCGATGCGCTCAAAATACACACACATTAACAAAACACAACAACATTGGACAATTCAA
Source organism: Pleurodeles waltl (assembly GCF_031143425.1). Taxonomy (NCBI): domain Eukaryota; kingdom Metazoa; phylum Chordata; class Amphibia; order Caudata; family Salamandridae; genus Pleurodeles; species Pleurodeles waltl. Next base: position 229,053,907 of record NC_090439.1, read on the forward strand.
AATACACACACCTGATACACTTACACCCACCACACCCACACACCTAATCCAATATAAAACACACACCCACAGCACCCACAAATCCTTACAACCAAAATTCTGAAAGAAGGCGAGAGAGAGATACTACCTAACACAACACCAGCATCCACAGACACACAACACCATCAGTCATACAACATCCACGCACCTCAAACAACCCACACCAACACATCCCCTCACACATCACAACAGACACTACCTCACACATCACCCACACCACATCATGGCACCTCAAAGACACCCCAGGTTCTCTGAGGAAGAGCTCAGGGCCATGGTGGAGGAAATCGCCCGGGTAGAGCCACAGCTAATCGGATCACAGGTGCAGCAGACATCCATCCCAAGGAAGATGGAGCTATGGCGCAGAATTGTTGACAGGGTCAACGCAGTGGGACTGCATCCAAGTACACGGGATGACATCAGGAAGAGGTGGAACTACCTACGGGGGAAGGTACGTTCTGTGGTATCCAGACACCAGATTGCTGTACAGACTGGCGGTGGACCCCCTCCTCCTCCCCCACAACTAACAACATGGGAGGAGCAAGTCTTGGTGATCATGCATCCTGAGGGCCTCGCAGGAGTAACAGGAGGACTGGACTCTGGTAAGGCAAGTCTTTACTACTTTATCCCCCCCACCCCACCTGCATGCCATCACATACTCCCACCCTCACCCTCACACCCATCACCCCAACTACCCACAGATACCCCACTAACACAACCCACACATCCCGAAATCAAGCCCTGCACGTAACACCAATGCATGGACACCCATCACCAAAGCATGTCCAAAAGAGGCAGAAACATGCAGGCCACGATTTTCTGGCACACCTTCTTCGGTGCGTAGTATAGGGAGACACCTGTCAGATGGAGGCACCGGAATCTGGCTTTCAGGAGGCCGAAGGTGCCTCAATGTAGCGTTCCTCTGCCCTTGTCCTGGGATTCCTCACTGGGGTCAGTAGTCATGGCAGGTTGGGGTAACCAGAGTCACCTGCGAATGTCGAGGGACAACTGTTAGATACACACTAACTCTTAGGGACAACCCCATACCCAGACACCTATGTCAACTGTGTTGGGACCTTGGGCTCACCTATTAGCCACACACCCTCCCTCAGGAGTTGCTCCATCACATAAGGGATGCTGCTATTCCTCAAAATGTAAGCGTCATGTTCTGAGCCAGGATGCTTGGCATTCACATGGGAGATATACTGGTCTGCCAAACACACCATCTGCACATTCATCGAATGGTAGCTCTTCCGATTTCTGTACACCTGTTCATTCCTGCGGGGGTACAAATGCCACATGTGTACCATCAATAGCACCAATGATGTTGGGGATATGTCCCAGGGCATAGAAGTCACCTTTCACTGTGGGCAAATCCTCCACTTGAGGGAAAATGATGTAGCTGCGCATGTGTTTCAGCAGGGCAGATAACACTCTGGACAACACGTTAGAGAACATTGGCTGGGACACCCCTCATGCCATGGCCACTGTTGTTTGAAAAGACCCAATGGCCAGTAAATGAAGTACAGATAGAACCTGCACTAGAGGGGGGATTCCTGTGGGATGGCGGATAGCTGAAATCAGGTCTGGCTCCAACTGGGCACACAGTTCCATGATTGTTGCACGATCAAGTCTGTATGTGATTATGATGTGTCTCTCTTCCATTGTCGACAGGTCCACCAGGGGTCTGTACACCGGAGGATGCTGCCATCTCATCACCTGCCCCAGCAGACGTGCCCTATGGAGGAAACCAGCGAGCAGAGGGTCATCCAACACTGAGGTATCACAATGTGTTATTTGCTGAAACGTTGGTAAATTGCAATGTGCCGGTATCTGTCTGTATTCCCGGGCCTAGATAGGTGTGACACAGTTTTTATCCATCCCATGTGGCCCCCTGAAATGGCGGCTGCCTGACCTGTAAGGTGGGACAAGGGGAAATGAGGCAACTGCGCTGGTGTTGTACATCGTCGCGGTGGGCAGTCGAAGACCGCGGCGCAATTCAGCATTGGTTAAAACTGGGCCTTATGGGTCCCAGGAGCCAATGACGATGTACACCAGCAGTGTAGGTACGCACCGCCGTGGACGTGACCGCCATTTTCTTACTGTTCACTCACTTAATACCTGACCTTCAACAGGAGAGGACCTACACTGCAAGTGCTGCTGGACCTGTGTCTGGAAGCGACGATGGCTACAGTGTCTGGGGAAAGGGCCCCTGCCTTCGCTTCGGAGGAGTTGGAGAAACTAGTGGATGGGGTCCTCCCCCAGTTCACGCAACTGTACGGTCCTCCAGACAAACAGGTGAGTACACTGTGAGCATGCTGCGTGGGCAATGCCTGGTTTGAGTGGTGTGGATGGAAGATACATGTGGGGGGGGGGCTGAGGCCTGCATGTGAGGATGGTGAGTGTATGTGCGTCAGGGCATGGGTGGGAACTGGTGGGCAATGAGTATGATGGTCCTGATGGGTGAGTAATTTCCTTTCCTCCTGTACCTTTCCTCTAGGTCACCGCCCACCAGAAGAAGGGTATTTGGTGTGCCATCGTCAAGGACGTCCGGACCCTGGGGGTCTACCATAGACGGAGCACCCACTGCCATAAAAGATGGAAGGACCTGTGCCGCTGGAGCATGAAGACTGCGGAGGCCCGGCTGGGGATGGCCTCCCAACGTGGAAGGGGTGCCCGTCGCACCATGATCCCACTGATGTACCGGATCCTGGCGGTGTCCTATCCGGAGTTGGATGGGCAATTGAGGGCATCACAACAGCCACAAGGGGGTAAGTACACTCTCCTTCAGCTGACTCTGTGTGCATTACGAGGTGTCTGGGTGGGGGAGGTGGGCTGTGGGTTCCCTTAGGCCAGGGCGAACTTGGTAGGCAAGGTCCCTTGTTAGGCAGGTTCTGTCGCACCTCAATCCCACTAGTGGTAATAGCCATCTACACCTAGTCAGGCTCATGTGACATCCAGGTGTGCAGCAATTGGGCTTAGGCCTCGTACCCCATGGGCATGTGAATTTGCTAAGAACTGTTAGTGCATGGCTTAGTGCAGAGGGCTGCTCCCTGTGTGTTGTGTCCGCCAACGGTAGTGGTGTTGCATGCACTGAACATGTTATTCTTCTGTCTTCCCCCCCCTTTTTGTTTTGTCTCCCTGTTCTTGTGAGCAATAGCATCATCTGGCGGAAAAGCAGTGGCACCAGAGCAGGAGGGAGCTGCAACCCACTTGGCCCTGGAGGGTGAAGCAAAGGAGTCTGAAGCCACCAGTGGGACGGAGGGCGAGGGGAGCTCCACAACAGGGACAGGAGCATACACCAGTGACAGCCACTCCTACTCTGATGGGAGCTCCCTTGCGGTGGCAGGCACCTCTGTGCCCACCGCATCAACAGGTACAGCCGCCACCCCCCTTCCAGCACCGCCCTCCCAGCAGCCAGTCAGCGTGTGTCCCGTGCTCGCTCACCCAGGAGGGTGGCCATCTCCTTCGCCACAAGCATCTCAGGCCCTGCCCCAGTCAGCCCTGCTGCCCTCAGTGAGAAGGCTATTTACCTCCTGAGATCCCTCACTGTTGGGCAATCTACCATTTTGAATGCCATCCAGGGTGTTGAGAGGCATTTGCAACAAACAAATGTATACCTGGAGGGCATTCATTCTGGGCAGGCGGCCCAACAGAGAACATTTCAGGCTCTGCCCTCAGCACTGATGGCAGCCATTGTCCCTGTGTCCAGCCTCCCCCCTCCAACTTCCTCCACCCAGACCCAATCCTCTGTACCTCAGCCTATCCCAAGCACACCATCAGACCAGCAGGCACACTCATCAACACACAAGAGTGGACATGGCAAACATGAGCACCACACATCCCACAAGTACTCACACAAGCACCATACCCATACAGACACATCAACATCCACTGCCTCCACTGTGTCCCCCTCCTCAACATTCTCCTCCTCACTCCCTGTCTCGTCTCCACTCACACCTGCATGCACTACATCCTCAGCCACTACCTCCATCACCAGCACGTCCATCACCACACACTGCTCACGTGCAATTCCCACCCCCACTACCATGCACACATCCCCACTGTTCTCTCCCAGTGTGTCTGTGAGCCCTCCTCCCAAAGTACACAAACGCAGGCACAGACCCAACAGCCATCCACCTCACAACAGCCTCCGGCCCATGCACCTTCACCCAAATTCAGCAAACGTACACCTCCTACAACCACTTCCTCTACTCCCAAACCCCCTCCATCTTCCCGTCCCAGTGTGTCTAAAAAACTTTTCCTGGCAAACTTTGACCTCTTCCCTTCAACTCCCCCCCGTCCTTCGCCTAGGGCCAGGCTTTCCAGGTCCCAGCCCAGCCCAGCGCCTCAGCCACCAAATCCCCAGGCACAGTGGTGCCAGCAACTGCAGGGTCATCGAGTGCGCCACCCATCAGGGCTGCCTGTGTGCCACTTAGCGAGGGCAAGGACATTCCGCCACCTGCCAAGGTGAAGAAGGTGCCCACATCCCGGAGGGAGAAGCCACACCTAGCAGTCACCAAGGGCTCCGCCAAAACATAAGGGGATAGTGGCAAGACACCTGCGGCACCATCAAAGGTGGGGAAGGGACAAAAGCAGAAGAGCAGGTCAGGACAGGGCATGGTGGCACCGACTGAGGGACCAGTGTCACCCCTTCTGTTCACGATTACACCAACCTGTACGGCGTCGAACACCGCAATCTGCCCCGCCACCAGCACCGCCACCTGCACCGCCACCTGCACCGCCACCAGCACCGCCACTGGCACGTCTGCCACCTCAGCACCAGTCCCCAGCATCTTCCCCACTGGGCAGCCGCCTGAGGCTGCAGTAGACGTCCTGCTGTGTCCCTCAACAGGTGCTGACACATACACCACCACCAGCACCGCCGCCACAGACACCGCCGCAAGCACCACCACCAGCCCCGTGACGTGCTCGGACAGTGGTACCACCGCTGACATGGCTACCATCCCCAGTGGTCAGTTGCCCGAGGCTGGAGGAGACTTCCTGGACCCTGCCCAGCTTCCATGAGGCATGACTTCCATCACTGTTTGCACCTGCAGGTAGAAGGTGAAGCTGCAGCAGTGTGGGTATGTCCCTGCCTCCATGGCGTATCATGCTACCTGTTCCTAGGCAATTTCGTGGCACACACACCCAGGTGAGGGAATGGAACCGGCCGCACTGCATGTGGAGAACTCCGGGCACAATGCCACCTCCAGAACCAGTGGAGATTCACATCCACTACCTCAGTCCTTGCCAGGATGAAGGACTCTGGGCACAAGGACACCTCCAGAACCAGTGGAGAAAGGCATCCACTACATCAGTCCTTGGCAGGATGAAGCCCTCTGGGCACAAGGCCCCCTCCAGAACCAGTAGGATTCACATCCACTACCTCAGTCCTTGGCAGGATAAAGCACTCTGGGCACAAGACCCCATCCAGAACCACTGAAGATTCACATCCACTACCTCAGTCCTTGGCAGGATGAAGCACTCTGGGCACAAGGCCCCCTCCAGAACCAGTGGAGAAAGGCATCTACTACCTCAGTCCTTGGCAGAAAGAAGCACTCTGGGCTCCTGGGCTCAAGGCCCCCTCCAGAACCAGTGGAGATTCACATCCACCACCTCAGTCTTTGGCAGGATGAAGCACTCTGGGCACAAGGCCCCCTCCAGAAGCACTCTGAACACAAGGCCCCCTCCAGAACCAGTGGAGAAAGGCATCTACTACCTCTGTCCTTGGCAGAAAGAAGCACTCTGGGCACAAGGCCCCCTCCAGAACCAGTGGAGATTCACATCCACTACCTCAGTCCTTGGCAGGATGAAGAACTCTGGGCACAAGGACGCCTCCAGAACCAGTGGAGCTTCACATCCGCTACCTCAGTCCTTGGCAGGATGAAGCACTCTGGGCACAAGGCCCCCTCCAGAACCAGTGGAGATTCACATCCACTACCTCAGTCCTTGCCAGGATGAAGGACTCTGGGCACAAGGACACCTCCAGAACCAGTGGAGAAAGGCATCCACTACATCAGTCCTTGGCAGGATGAAGCCCTCTGGGCACAAGGCCCCCTCCAGAACCAGTAGGATTCACATCCACTACCTCAGTCCTTGGCAGGATAAAGCACTCTGGGCACAAGACCCCATCCAGAACCACTGAAGATTCACATCCACTACCTCAGTCCTTGGCAGGATGAAGCACTCTGGGCACAAGGCCCCCTCCAGAACCAGTGGAGAAAGGCATCTACTACCTCAGTCCTTGGCAGAAAGAAGCACTCTGGGCTCCTGGGCTCAAGGCCCCCTCCAGAACCAGTGGAGATTCACATCCACCACCTCAGTCTTTGGCAGGATGAAGCACTCTGGGCACAAGGCCCCCTCCAGAAGCACTCTGAACACAAGGCCCCCTCCAGAACCAGTGGAGAAAGGCATCTACTACCTCTGTCCTTGGCAGAAAGAAGCACTCTGGGCACAAGGCCCCCTCCAGAACCAGTGGAGATTCACATCCACTACCTCAGTCCTTGGCAGGATGAAGAACTCTGGGCACAAGGACGCCTCCAGAACCAGTGGAGCTTCACATCCGCTACCTCAGTCCTTGGCAGGATGAAGCACTCTGGGCACAAGGCCCCCTCCAGAACCAGTGGAGATTCACATCCACCACCTCAGTCTTTGGCAGGATGAAGCACTCTGGGCACAAGGCCCCCTCCAGAAGCACTCTGAACACAAGGCCCCCTCCAGAACCAGTGGAGAAAGGCATCTACTACCTCTGTCCTTGGCAGAAAGAAGCACTCTGGGCACAAGGCCCCCTCCAGAACCAGTGGAGATTCACATCCACTACCTCAGTCCTTGGCAGGATGAAGAACTCTGGGCACAAGGACGCCTCCAGAACCAGTGGAGCTTCACATCCGCTACCTCAGTCCTTGGCAGGATGAAGCACTCTGGGCACAAGGCCCCCTCCAGAACCAGTGGAGATTCACATCCACTACCTCAGTCCTTGCCAGGATGAAGGACTCTGGGCACAAGGACACCTCCAGAACCAGTGGAGAAAGGCATCCACTACATCAGTCCTTGGCAGGATGAAGCCCTCTGGGCACAAGGCCCCCTCCAGAACCAGTAGGATTCACATCCACTACCTCAGTCCTTGGCAGGATAAAGCACTCTGGGCACAAGACCCCATCCAGAACCACTGAAGATTCACATCCACTACCTCAGTCCTTGGCAGGATGAAGCACTCTGGGCACAAGGCCCCCTCCAGAACCAGTGGAGAAAGGCATCTACTACCTCAGTCCTTGGCAGAAAGAAGCACTCTGGGCTCCTGGGCTCAAGGCCCCCTCCAGAACCAGTGGAGATTCACATCCACCACCTCAGTCTTTGGCAGGATGAAGCACTCTGGGCACAAGGCCCCCTCCAGAAGCACTCTGAACACAAGGCCCCCTCCAGAACCAGTGGAGAAAGGCATCTACTACCTCTGTCCTTGGCAGAAAGAAGCACTCTGGGCACAAGGCCCCCTCCAGAACCAGTGGAGATTCACATCCACTACCTCAGTCCTTGGCAGGATGAAGAACTCTGGGCACAAGGACGCCTCCAGAACCAGTGGAGCTTCACATCCGCTACCTCAGTCCTTGGCAGGATGAAGCACTCTGGGCACAAGGCCCCCTCCAGAACCAGTGGAGATTCACATCCACTACCTCAGTCCTTGGCAGGATGAAGCACTCTGGGCTCAATGCCCCCTCCAGAACCAGTGGAGAATGTTATCCACTTGAGAGACTCTGGCTTTGCACTCCCCAGGATAAAGCAGTGGGCAAACCACCCACTGGAAAGACTTGAGAAACTGGCTTTGCACTCCCCAGGATAAAGCAGTGGGCAAACCACCCACTGGAAAGACTTGAGAGACTGTGGCTTTGCACCCCCCAGGATACAGCAATGTTCATGTGTAGGAGGCTGGCTTGTAGTGGGTACCAAGGGGTACTTACACTCTGTACCAGGTCCAGTTATCCCTTATTAGTGTAGAAGAGGTGTTTCTAGCAGCTTAGGCTGATAGAAGGTAGCTATAGCAGAGCAGCTTAGGCTGACCTAGGAGACATGTAAAGCTCCTACTATACCACTGGTGTCATATGCACAATATCATAAGAAAACACAATACACAGATATACTAAAAATAAAGGTACTTTATTTTTATGACAATATGCCAAAAGTATCTCAGTGAGTACCCTCAGTATGAGGATGCCAAATATACACAAGATATATGTACACAATACCAAAAATATGCAGTAATAGCAAAAGGAAGTAATGCAAGCAATGTAAAGTTACAGTAGCTTGCAATAAGAGCACATAGGTATAGGGGCAACACAAACCATATACTCCAAAAGTGGAATGCGTACCACGAATGGACCCCAAACCTATGTGAGCTTGTAGAGGGTCGCTGGGACTGTAAGAAAACAGTGAGGGTTGGAAAAATAGCCCACCCCAAGACCCTGAAAAGTAGGTGTAAAGTGCACCTATAACTCCCAGAGAGCACAGAAGTCGTGATAGGGGGTTTCTGCAAGGAAGACCAACACGAGCAAAGCAACCAAAATGGATTTATGGACCTGAGTACCTTTGGAACAAGGGGACCAAGTCCAAGAGTCGCGACAATGTCCAGAGAGGGCAGATGCCCAGGAAATGCCAGCTGAAGGTGCAAAGAAGCTGCCACTGGATGGTAGAAGCTGTGGATTCTGCAAGAACGAAGAGGGCTAGAAAATTCCCCTTTGGAGGATGGATGTCCCACGTCGTGAAGAAGCTTGCAGAGGTGTTCCCACGCAAAAAAACCCACAAACAAGCCTTGCTAGCTGCAAGGATCGCGGTTAGGGTTTTTGGATGCTGCTGTGGCCCAGGAGGGACCAGGATGTCGCCACTTGGATGAGGAGACAGAGGGGGGCGCCCAGCAAGTCAGGGAGCCCTCACAGAAGCAGGCAGCACCCGCTGAAGTACCGGCACAGGCACTTGGAAGAGGAGTGAACTGGAGTCCACCGAAGACACAAAAGGGAGTCCCACGACGCCGGAGGACAACTCAGAAGGTTGTGCACTGCAGGTTAGAGTGTTGGGGACCCAGGCTTGGCTGTGCACAAAGGAAATCCTGGAAGAGTGCACAGGAGCCGGAGCAGCTGCAAATCACGCGGTACCCAGCAATGCAGTCTAGCGTGGGGAGGCAAGGACTTACCTCCACCAAACTTGGACTGAAGTGTCACTGGACTGTGGGAGTCACTTGGACAGAGTTGCTGAGTTCCAGGGGCCATGCTCGTCATGCTGAGAGGGGACCCAGAGGACCGGTGATGCAGTCTTTTGTTGCCTGCGGTTGCAGGGGGAAGATTCCGTCGACCCACAGGAAATTTCTTCAGAGCTCCTGGTGCAAGAAGGAGGCAGGTTACCCCCAGAGCATGCACCACAAGGAAACAGTCGAGAAAGCTGGCAGGATGAAGTGATACAAGGTTGCAGTAGTCGTCTTTGCTACTTTGTTGCGGTTTTGCAGGCGTCCTGAGCAGTCAGCGGTCGATCCTTTGGCAGAAGGTGAAGAGAGAAGTGCAGAGGAACTCTGGTGAGCTCTTGCATACGGTATCTGAAGAATTCCCCAAAGCAGAGACCCTAAATAGCCAGAAAAGGAGGTTTGGCTACCTAGGAAGGAGAACAGGCTAGTAACACAGGTAAGAGCCTATCAGAAGGAGTCTCTGACGTCACCTGCTGGCCCTGGCCACTCAGAGCAGTGCAGTGTGCCAGCACACCTCTGAATCCAAGATGGCAGAGGTCTGGGGCACGCTGGAAGAGCTCTGGGCACCTCCCCTGGGAGGTGCAGGTCAGGGGAGTGGTCACTCCCCTTACCTTTGTCCAGTTTTGCGCCAGAGCAGGGCTGGGGGATCCCTGAACCGGTGTAAACTGGCTTATGCAGAGAAGGGCAGCATCTGTGCCCATCAAAGCATTTCCAGAGGCTGGGGGAGGCTACTCCTCCCCAGCCCTGACACCTTTTTCCAAAGGGAGAGGGTGTAACACCCTCTCTCTGAGGAAGTCCTTTGTTCTGCCTTCCTGGGCCAGGCCTGGCTGGACCCCAGGAGGGCAGAAACCTGTCTGAGGGGTTGGCAGCAGCAGCAGCTGCAGTGAAACCCCGGGAAAGGTAGTTTGGCAGTACCCGGGTCTGTGCTAGAGACTCGGGGGATCATGGAATTGTCTCCCCAATGCCATTACAATTCCATGATCTTAGACATGTTACATGGCCATGTTCGGAGTTACCATTGTGACGCTATACATAGGTAGTGACCTATGTATAGTGCACGTGTGAAATGGTGTCCCCACACTCACAAAGTCCGGGGAATTTGCCCTGAACAATGTGGGGGCACCTTGGCTAGTGCCAGGGTGCCCACACACTAAGTAACTTAGCACCCAACCTTCACCAGGTGAAGGTTAGACATATAGGTGACTTATAATTTACTTAAGTGCAGTGGTAAATGGCTGTGAAATAACGTGGAAGTTATTTCACTCAGGCTGCAGTGGCAGGCCTGTCTAAGAATTGTCAGAGCTCCCTATGGGTGGCAAAAGAAATGCTGCAGCCCATAGGGATCTCCTGGAACCCCAATGCCCTGGGTACCTTAGTACCATATACTAGGGAATTAGAAGGGTGTTCCAGTATGCCAATGTGAATTGGTGAAATTGGTCACTAGCCTGTTAGTGACAATTTAGAAAGCAGAGAGAGCATAACCACTGAGGTTCTGATTAGCAGAGCCTCCGTGAGACAGTTAGTCATCACACAGGGAACACATACAGGGCACACTTATGAGCACTGGGGCCCTGGCTGGCAGGGTCCTAGTGACACATACACTAAAACAACATATATACAGTGAAATATGGGGGTAACATGCCAGGCAAGATGGTACTTTCCTACAGCATGGAGCCCCCTCGTGCAGCAGTGGCGTCGTGCGTTCATCCGGCTGAGGTGCCCCCCTTCCCTTCCACCTGAGGTGCCTGTTTATTTTCGATCTGATGCCCCTGCAGTGTTCTCTCCATTTCGAGTCAGGTATCTTGTGTGGGCTTCGCCCATGCATTTTGGGACCACTGGTCCACGGACAATGATTGGTACACTATCCCGACTTGTGTAGTTGGTGTACATATTTGTATATACTGAATTTTTAACTTTCACTATCAGATTTTTCACGATTACAATCGTTACAATCATTTAATTTTGTCCTTGCGTTCTTCCAGGGAGTGGGGGGGTGTATATGTAATGTTGCTGCATGTATTTGTGTGTATGGTGTTGTGGGTGAGGGTGGGGGTGGGGGTATTGCATTTTGCGTGTGTGTGTCACTCTCTTTTCCCTCCTCCCTGTGTTGTAGGTGCAGTACTCACCGTGGTCGTCGACGGCGTCTGTCCTGCTCCTGATAGAGCAGGAGGAAGACCAGCATGGGCAGGACATGTAGTTCGGGCTCCATGGCGTCCTGGTTCCTCTTTGGGTGTCGAGAGGTGAGTGGTTTCCTTTCTGTGTACTGTTTCCGCTGTGCTTTTGATAGCATTGGTTCCGTCCCGTAAAAGGTGGCGGATAGGCCTCTTGTAATAGTGTGGGCGGTACTTTGTCCTCCACCTGTCTGTTGGCGGTTACCACCGCAGTGTTTGTTTCTACCGCCTTGGCTGTCTATGTTGGCGGATTCCGCCATGATCGTGATTCAATTTTTTTTTCCGCTGGCCTGTTGGCGATATTACCGCTGCTTTACCACCGTCCACCAAGGTTGTAATGAGGGCATTTTGTGACGTGTAGTGAAATTATATGGAACTGCGTGGAGTGGAATTATGTGAAACTCTGTTGACTGCAGTGGAGCTGAATTGCGTGGCACTGAGTGGAGTGGATTTTAGTTGAGAGGAGTGGAATTGTGTGGCTCTGTGTGACGTGGAGTGGAATTGTGTGGCATGGAGTGGAATTGTGTAGAGTGGAATGGAGTGGAGTGGCATAGAGTGAAATTCTATGTCATTGTGTGTAATGGAGTGTAATTGTGTAGCACTGTATGATGTGGAGTGGAACTATGTAGCATTGTGTGGACTAGAGTGCAACTGTGCAGCATTGTGCAGCATGGAATGTAATTATGCGGCATTGTGTGGCATGGAATCATGTGGCACAGAATTGTGTGGCACTGTTTAGAGTGCAGGAAAGTGGAATTGTGTGGCATTGTGTGGAATGGAGCGGAACTGTGTGGTGTGGAATTGTGTGTCATTATGTGCCCTAGAGTGGAACTGTGTGTCATGGAGTGGCACTGTATAGCACTGTGTCGTGGAGTGGAACTAAGTGAAGTGGAACTGTGCGGACTGGAGTGTAGTGAAGTGGCATTGGGTGGAGTGGAAAAAAACTGTACGGAATTCTGTGCAGAGAAGTGGAGCTGAATTGTGTGGCATTGTGTGGTGTGGAGTGGAATTGAGTGGTATTGTTTGGAGTGGAAAGCCACTGTGTGTCATTGTTTGGTGTGGAATGTAATTATGTGGCATTGTGTGGAATCATATGGCATGGATTGGATTTGTGTGGTGTGGAGTGGATTTGTGTGGCACTGTGTGTTATGGATTGGATTGTGTGGCGTGGAATGGAGTGGATTGGAGTGTAGTGAAGTGGAGTGGTTTAGTGTGGATTGGCATTGTATGGCACAGTGTTGATTGGAGTTGAATTGTATGGCATTAAGAGACAATGATGGGTGGCACAGGCACTGCTTGACACACATGCTGACTATGTTCCTATACAAGCATGTGTCACATGCACAGCTCCCACTGGTAAAGGCAGCTGTGCAGAAGTGCCTCGGAAGCCTGCAAGTCTATCTCAAGTATCTGCGGATAAAAAGCGTCTCGAAACCGGTGCAATCACATCCACCGTGGAGTGTACCAGACTGTGCCATTAGGAGAAGGGTGTGTGTTGTGGCAGAAGTACACTCCTAAACTATCTGAACCAAAAACATAAAATTTCCTGTTAGCGCTGCAAAGTGGCCACAAAACACTATGATAAAGTACATAAATGAGTGCACGTGATCGAAGAAACGTGTAGTGCAAAGCAGATCCCGGTAGTGCTCACTCAATGTTTTCAAATGGTGGGCATCCACACTTATTTTTGCAACCTGGAACTTTTGCATCATTGCACTTGACCCACAGCAATCAAGAGCGAGCGAGAGGCAGAAAAGGGAAAATAAAGAAGCAAGAGAATAATAGTGAAGCGGTGACAAAAGAAGAAAGAAGGAGTGAAGGCTGCAGAATCAACGTTCTGGCAGCAGCCATGTTGTTCAGCAACCCCGCACTGGCCCCGGCTGGTGGGAGCTACATGGAAGCCTTCTGGCTACAGCATCCCTGCTTATTTTACACACGAAATGGAAAATATGGTGAATGGATATCCGCCGCAGCGGTATGTTGGTGGCAGTCAGCGTGGCGGTAAGTGGGATTTACAGCCAGTGTCATAATGAGGGCCTATATTGTTTATTAGTGCTGTGCTATGTGCATTTTGTATAGCGTATGTACGTGTATGATTGTTTAAGTGTCTGTAATCTAAGACTATTCTGTGGGAATGGTCTGGTTTTGAAACAGGGAATAACGGGTTATTCATTGCAGAGACACAAGGCTCAATTACTCTCTGGTACTCGAGCTGAGTGAGGATCTCCCTCACTGGAGCTTTAGCTTCATGTTTAACAGGATATTGTGACTGAGGCTGGGGTGTAGACCTGATAGGTATTAACTGGCAAGGAGATTCCTTGTCCCAACCTTCATGATTGTGGTATAACGCAGGTGCCTGCGCTAAAGCCCAGTTGACAACGTAGGCTTGTTTTACCGCTTCTGGAACAAGATGAGAGAAAGAAGGCAAAATGACCTCTTCCCCATGTGGGAGCTTACAGACATGCTCGGATAGGCAGTCCCTTTCCGCCAGCAGGATATCACAACTAAGTTAATCCCAGAATATCATACCAATGGTGTGCTCTACGTCTCCCTCAATTTGGATTTTTAAATCATAAAATCCTGTCAGGTGGGAGGACGCACCTGTCCGCAGTTTCCACTGCAGTGTAATCTCAAGTTGCTGTGGCATCCAGATAATCTTTAAGACTCTGGCGACATATCGTGATCTCTGCTGCACTATCTAACAGTGTCACTGCCTACCTCTTGTTCTTCTGCAATGTTCTCGGGTGTAATGGCATTTTTAATTAACCCCTTCTGTGCCGCGGACGTAGTGGTTACGTCCCGCGGCACAGTGCTGCTGTGCCGAGGACGTAACCACTACGTCCTCGGCACACAGCCCAGAGGGAGCGCTCTCGCTCCCTCTGTGTGCTTCCCTCCCACCCCCCAAAGTCGGGGATGGAAGGGAAAGCCCTTCCCCTTCCACCCCCGACCCCCCAACCCCCCCATAATGACGTCAGCGCGCGTTCGCGCGCTGACTTCATTATGGGATCCTCGCCGCACAGGAAGCCATTTGCTTCCTGTGCGGCGACGAGAGAAGAGGTAAGAATCTCTTCCCGGTGGGTGGGGGGTTGGGGCTAAAGAGGCACCGGGGAAAAGGAAAGGCTTTTCCTTTTCCCCGGTGTCTCTTTGAGCATTCCTGCTGCCCGATCGCATTGCGATCGGGCAGCAGGAATGCCCACTAGACACCAGGGATTTTTTGTTTTTTGTTTACTTACCTGTTTCTGGCACGCGGGGAGCGGCCCCTTGGGCAAGGGTCGCTCCCCTTTGGGGGGCAATTAGTTACGGCCATTTCTGCCCCCCTTGGGGGCAGATCTGGCTACTTTTTAGCCAGATCTGCCCCCAAGGGGGGCAGAAAACACTAGATCACCAGGGATGTATATTGTTATGTGCATTTATGTGTGGGGGGTGCCCCCTTGGGCAAGGGGCGCCCCCCCCAAGGGGGCAGAGAACTGTTGGCCTTTCCTGCCCCCCTTGGGGGCAAATCGGCCTATTTTTTTTAGGTCCATCTGCCCCCAAGAGGGGCAGAAGCCACTTAGGCACCAGGGATTGTGTGTGTAGTGGATGGGGGGGCGCCCCCTTGGGCAAGGGTCGCTCCCCTTTGGGGGGCATGTCTTTTAGTGCCATTTCTGCCCCCCTTGAGGGCAGATTGGCTACTTTTTAGCCAGATCTGCCCCCAAGGGGGCAGAAAACACTAGATCACCAGGTTTTTTATTTTTATGTGTATTTATGTGGGGGGGTGCCCCCTTGGGCAAGGGGCACCCCCTCCAAGGGGGCAGAGAACTGTTGGCCTTTCCTGCCCCCCTTGGGGGCAAATCGGCCTATTTTTTTTAGGTCCATCTGCCCCCAAGGGGGGCAGAAGCCACTTAGGCACCAGGGATTGTGTGTGTAGTGGATGGGGGGGCGCCCCCTTGGGCAAGGGTCGCTCCCCTTTGGGGGGCATGTCTTTTAGGGCCATTTCTGCCCCCCTTGAGGGCAGATCAGCCTATTTTTTTTAGCCTGATCTGCCCCAATGGGGCAGAAACCACTAGAATGCCAGGGATTTTTTTTTATTTGTTTATTTTTGTTGGGGGGCGTCCCCTTGGTCACGGGGCACCCCCCCAAGGAGGCCATTGACCTGTTGGCCATTTCTACACACCCTGGGGGCAGATGGGCCTATTTTTTTAGACCCACCTGCCCCCAAGGGGGGCAGAAGCCATGTAGACACCAGGGATAGTGTGTGTGTGTGTGTGTGTTAGTGGATGGGGGGGGGGCCTTGGGCAAGGGTCGCCCCCCCACTTTGGGGGCACATGTACCCAGGCCATTTCTGCACCCCTTGGAGACAGATCAGCCTATTATTTTTAGGCTGGTCTGCCCCCAAGGGGGGCAGAAACCACTAGAACGCCAGGGATTTTTTTTAATTTTTTTATTTTTGTGGGGGGGCGTCCCCTTGGTCACGGGGCACCCCCCCAAGGGGGCCATTGACCTGTTGGCCATTTCTACACCCCCTGGGGGCAGATGGGCCTATTTTTTTAGACCCACCTGCCCCCAAGGGGGGCAGAAGCCATGTAGACACCAGGGATAGTGTGTGTGTGTGTGTGTTAGTGGATAGGGGGGGGGCCTTGGGCAAGGGTCGCCCCCCCACTTTGGGGGCACATGTACCCAGGCCATTTCTGCACCCCTTGGAGACAGATCAGCCTATTATTTTTAGGCTGGTCTGCCCCCAAGGGGGGCAGAAACCACTAGAACGCCAGGGATTTTTTTTTATTTGTTTATTTTTGTGGGGGGGCATCCCCTTGGTCACGGGGCACCCCCCCAAGGGGGGCATTGACCTGTTGGTCATTTCTACACCCCCTGGGGGCAGATGGGCCTATTTTTTTAGACCCACCTGCCCCCAAGGGGGGCAGAAGCCATGTAGACACCAGGGATAGTGTGTGTGTTAGTGGATAGGGGGGGGGGGCTTGGGCAAGGGTCGCCCCCCCACTTTGGGGGCACATGTACCCAGGCCATTTCTGCACCCCTTGGAGACAGATCATCCTATTATTTTTAGGCTGGTCTGCCCCCAAGGGGGGCAGAAACCACTAGAAGCCAGGGATTTTTTTTTATTTGTTTATTTTTGTGGGGGGCGTCCCCTTGGTCACGGGGCGCCCCCCCAAGGGGGCCATTGACCTGTTGGCCATTTCTACACCCCCTGGGGGCAGATGGGCCTATTTTTTTAGACCCACCTGCCCCCAAGGGGGGCAGAAGCCATGTAGACACCAGGGATAGTGTGTGTGTGTGTTAGTGGATGGGGGGGGGGCCTTGGGCAAGGGTCGCCCCCCCACTTTGGTGGCACATGTACCCAGGCCATTTCTGCACCCCTTGGAGACAGATCAGCCTATTATTTTTAGGCTGGTCTGCCCCCAAGGGGGGCAGAAACCACTAGAACGCCAGGGATTTTTTTTTATTTGTTTATTTTTGTGGGGGGGCGTCCCCTTGGTCACGGGGCGCCCCCCCAAGTGGGCCATTGACCTGTTGGCCATTTCTACACCCCCTGGTGGCAGATGGGCCTATTTTTTTAGACTCACCTGCCCCCTAGGGGGGCAGAAGCCATGTAGACACCAGGGATAGTGTGTGTGTGTCTGTGTTAGTGGATGGGGGGGGCCTTGGGCAAGGGTCGCCCCCCCACTTTGGGGGCACATGTACCCAGGCCAGTTCTGCACCCCTTGGAGACAGATCAGCCTATTATTTTTAGGCTGATCTGCCCCAAGGGGGGCAGAAACCACTAGAACGCCAGGGATTTTTTTTTATGTGTTTATTTTTGTGGGGGGGCGTCCCCTTGGTCACGGGGCGCCCCCCCCAAGGGGGGCATTGACCTGTTGGCCATTTCTACACCCCCTGGGGGCAGATGGGCCTATTATGTTAGGCCCACCTGCCCCCAAGGGGGGCAGAAGCCACTTAGACACCAGGGATAGTGTGTGTGTGTGTGTGTGTTAGTGGATGAGGGGGGCCTTGGGCAAGGGTCGCCCCCCACTTTGGGGGCACATGTACCCAGGCCATTTCTGCACCCCTTGGAGACAGATCAGCCTATTATTTTTAGGCTGGTCTGCCCCAAAGGGGGGCAGAAACCACTAGAACGCCAGGGATTTTTTTAATTTGTTTATTTTTGTGGGGGGGGCGTCCCCTTGGTCACGGGGTGCCCCCCCCCCAAGGGGGGCATTGACCTGTTGCCCATTTCTACACCCCCTGGGGGCAGATGGGCCTATTTTGTTAGGCCCACCTGCCCCCAAGGCGGGTAGAAGCCACTTAGGCACCAGGGATAGTGTTGTGTTTTTTTTTTTTTTTTTTTTAGGGCTGTCCCCTTTGGCAAGGGTCGCTCTCCATGGGGACACACTACTAAAGGTATTTTCTGGCTTCCTTGGGGTAGACAGGCTATTTTATTAGGAGGCCCATCTGCCCCTATGGCAGAATCCACTTAGGCACCAATTTCTAAATGTTTGATGGTGGGGTGTTTGTCAACTGAAGAAGTCTTTGCATTTGTGATAAAAAATGTTTTCCTCCTTTTTGTTCTAGTTCAAAGCTTTTGATTTATTTGCTGTGGCTCCTTGCGGTTTTGGCGGTGGTTGACCTGCAGTTTGCACAGTTGCATGTTTTAGGTAAGTAAAAACAATTTTCTCCAAAGGAGTATTGTTGCCATGCATGAATGACATGTTTGTAGGGGGTGTACTAAATGCAGGATTGTGTGTGAAATTGTCCTTAGGTTTGTGCACAATGATATTTGTTTTGTCTTATTTCTAATTTGCCTTTCTTTCTTTATTTTTAGTGGGATATCATTGGTTATTGCTGTGTAGTAGCTGGTGAATCAAGCTTTTTCAGGCAAGTGAGCGGTATAGTTTTTGAGTTTATAACTCTTACTAACAAAGCTACACTTTGTTACTTGTCTTACACAGTGCTGGTTGTTGGTGGTGAATTTGTCCAGTTAATTTTAGCAGGAGAGATCATGGCTAGCCGCAGGATGACCGCTCAGCAGGTGGTTGGTATGCTTTTTGAGTCACAGTCTGATCATGACTATGAGACGGACTCTGCATCTGAGGCAGAGGAGGAAGTCAGAGATTCTGGCAGTGATGTTTCTCTTGGAGGGGAATCTTCTGATGATGAAGGCACACTCAGTGCAGATGAAGGGCCTGTTTTAGAGGAGGACATTGATGTGCCAATAGTGCAGCAACCTGGGGCTGAAAGGTTTCCCGTTATAAGACCTGATGTCTGGGTTGCCCCAAACATGGAGCAGCCAGAGTTGCCTGCCTTTACTGGTCTCCCGGGGTGTAACGCCAATACAGAGAACTTTATGCCTATCAATTTCTTTGAGTTATTCATGGATGATGTGTTTTTGGAAGAGATTGTTGAGCAGACTAATTTGTATGCGGAGCAGCATTTGAGGGACAACGCTGCTAGACTTAGGCCACACTCTAGAGCTGCCCAGTGGATTCCCACAAATTTGGAGGAGTTAAAAAAGTTTTTGGGTTTGACTTTTTTGATGGGGTTGATAAGGAAGCCGTCATTGGCTTCTTATTGGTCTACTAGTCCCTTGATGGCAACAGCTATATTTCCAGCGACCATGAGTCGTAATCGGTATTTGCTTCTTCTTAGGATGCTGCATTTTGTTGACAATGCTTTAGCCTTGCCACGAGATCACCCAGATTCTGAGTATGCCTGTCCTTGATCATTTTGTAGATCGGTTTTCGGAGGTCTATGTTCCAGGCAAAGAGTTAAGTGTGGACGAGTCTTTGGTCCTCTTCAAGGGTCATTTGGTTTTTAGGCAGTACATTCCTAGCAAAATGGCACGATATGGAATTAAATTTTATATGCTGTCTGAAAGTAGGACAGGATATGTGTATAGTTTCCTTGTGTACACTGGTAAGGATTCCAATATTGACCCCGCTGGTTGTCCTCCCACTTTTGGAGTTACTGAGAAAATTGTGTGGGATCTTGGTAGACGACTGTTCAACAAAGGTCACCATTTGTATGTAGATAACTTCTACACTGGTGTGCAATTGTTCAAGGAATTGTTTAGAGTGGACACAGTTGCTTGTGGCACAATCCGTTCTAACCGGAAAGGCTATCCAAGGGAGCTTGTCTGTAAAAAACTTGAGAGAGGACAGTGCTCTGCCTTGCGGAACGAGGAGCTGCTAGCTTTGAAATTTTCAGACAAGAGGGATGTCTACATGCTAAGTACCATCCATGATGAGAGTACTTCCCCTGTGACTGTTTGGGGCCAGGTTGCTGAAGTGCGCAAACCTGTGCGCATTTTAGATTATAATAAGCACATGGGAGGTGTAGATAGAGTTAACCAGAGGTTGGAACCTTATACTGCTATTCGTAAGTCTTACGTTTGGTATAAGAAGTTAGCACTTCACCTCTTCCACTTAGCAACCTTCAATGCTTTTATTGTGTTTAGGGATAGGTCTCCAGAGTCAAAGATGACATTTGTGAAATTTCAGGAGTCAGTGATAGAGAGCCTTATTGTGGTGTAACAGGCCAGAGTTCCTAGAGGAGCAGTGGTGGAGGATGTGGCTAGATTGAAAGATCGCCACTTTGCTGAGCACATTCCTCCCACACCCAAAAAAGACTTTCCAGCTAAGAAATGTAGAGTGTGTTTTCGAAGAGGTATCCGGAGGGAGACTCGAATGTACTGCCCAGATTGTCCTTCAAAGCCTGGGCTGTGTGTCGGTGCTTGTTTTAAGAATTACCACACCCAGAAGAATTTCTGGGAACAACCATGAGTGTAAACTCATGTCTGTTTTGTATTTTCATGTGTTTAGTTTCATGGTTAGCATTTCTGTCATGTTCTTAGTTAGAGCTTTTGTGTTTGTAGTTTTGTAATTCTTTCTACTTAGTTAGGGGTTCCTCTGTTAAAAAAAAAAAAAAAAAATGATGCCATTGTGGGTGGAGTGGGGCTTGGCTGAGAGTGTACATATTGACTTGCTGTTGGCTACTGCAACACACTGCCAGCCAAACACCAGTCCACACACTCCCATCAGCTGGTGTGATTGTTGTATCAGGCATGTGGGCGTATGTAAGTGATGGGCCCTTGAGTGGCGCTGTCTGTCGATGTGAGTGTTGTAATGTGCTGGGCCCGTGGCTGGCGGTGTGAATGGCCTTGTGTGTGTCATGTATGAAAGTTGTGTGAATGGACTGTAAAGCGGTTGGTGCCTTGTCGCGGCTTTACAGCTCACGAGCTGTGAGTCATTGGTTCAGTTTTTTGCCTTTCAGTTACTAACAGTGCATTTCATTTTTGTGAAAGCTCTTGTTAGTAAAATTTGATTCACTGAACCATCACTCACCCTCGTGCCAAATCCAACCAGTATGTGTGGTAAAAATGACAAAACCTGCTCCGCTGTAATCAGGCGTCGCAGCACACCTGTGACACGCTAGGTGCATCAGGTGGGACCCCAATGATGAAGCATGCCACCAACTTGGTTGGTGGGTGAGGGGTCTTTTTCACATAACCTAACTGTGTTTCTTTTCAAAATTTTAGTGTTTGGCACATCACGGACGTATGTGGGCATATCAAAACGATATATTACAAAACTACCTGTGTTTGTGGGGGAGAGGGCACCTATGTTTTTGGTCCTGTGTGCGGCCTTCATCTAGGGAAACCTACCAAACCCAGACATTTTATAAAACTAGACACCCCAAGGAGTCCAGGGAGGTGTGGCTTGCGTGGATCCCCCAACATTTTCTTACCCAGACTCCTCTGTAAACCTCAAAATGTGCTTAAAAAAGCATATTTTCCTTACTTTTCTTCGTAGGATCACCACTCCAGCACAAAATTCCTACTCCCCAGTGTTCCCCTAAGCCTCCCAAGTAAAATGACACCTCACTTATGTGGGTCCCCAAAGCAGAGTCAGTCTAAAGATGTATAAAAGAATATGTCCTTATAAACTTGCTGTGCTATCCCCTCTATCTCTACAAGTTTTGGGCCTTATTCTGTTGCAGGCACCTGGCCCACCCACACAAGTGAGGTATCATTTTTATCGGGAGACTTGGGGGAACGCTGGGTGGAAGGAAATTTGTGGCTCCACTCAGATTCCAGAACTTTCTGTCACCGAAATGTGTGGAAAATGTGTTTTTTTAGACAGAATTTGAGGTTTGCAAAGGATTCTGGGTAACAGAAGCTGGTCCGAGCCACACAAGTCACCCCATCTTGGATTCCCCTAGGTCTCTAGTTTTCAGAAATGCACAGGTTTGGTAGGTTTCCCTAGGTGGCGGCTGAGCTACAGGCCAAAATCTACAGGTAGGCACTTTGCAAAAAACACCTCTGTTTTCCTTCACAAATTTGGATGTGTCCACATTGCGGTTTGGGGCGTTTCCTGTCGCGGGCGCTAGGCCTACCCACACAAGTGAGGTATCATTTTTATCGGGAGACGTGGGGGAACGCTGGGTGGAAGGAAATTCGTGGCTCCTCTCAGATTCCAGAACTTTCTGCCACAGAAATGTTAGGAGCATGTGTTTTTTTAGCCAAATTTTGAGGTTTGCAAAGGATTCTGGGTAACAGAACCTGGTCCGAGCCACACAAGTCACCCCATCTTGGATTCCCCTAGGTCTCTAGTTTTCAGAAATGCACAGGTTTGGTAGGTTTCCCTAGGTGTCGGCTGAGCTAGAGGCCAAAATCTACAGGTAGGCACTGTTTTCAATGAAAAAATGTGATGTGTCCACATTGCGTTTTGGGGCATATCCTGTCACGGGCGCTAGGCCTACCCACACAAGTGAGGTATCATTTTTATTGGGAGACGTGAGGGAACGCTGGGTGGAAGGAAATTCATGGCTCCTCTCAGATTCCAGAACTTTCTGCCACAGAAATGTGAGGAACATGTGTTTTTTTAGCCAAATTTTGAGGTTTGCAAAGGATTCTGGGTAACAGAACCTGGTCCGAGCCACACAAGTCACCCCATCTTGGATTCCCCTAGGTCTCTAGTTTTCAGAAATGCACAGGTTTGGTAGGTTTCCCTAGGTGGCGGCTGAGCTACAGGCCAAAATCTGCAGGTAGGCACTTTGCTAAAAACAGGTCTGTTTTCTGTGATGTGTCCACGTTGCGCTTTGGGGCATTTCCTGTCACGGGCGCTAGGCCTACCCACACAAGTGAGGTATCATTTTTATCGGGAGACGTGGGGGAACGCTGGGTGGAAGGAAATTCGTGGCCCCTCTCAGATTCCAGAACTTTCTGCCACAGAAATGTGAGGAACATGTGTTTTTTTAGCCAAATTTTGAGGTTTGCAAAGGATTCTGGCGAACAGAACCTGGTCCGAGCCACACAAGTCACCCCATCTTGGATTCCCCTAGGTCTCTAGTTTTCAGAAATGTACAGGTTTGGTAGGTTTCCCTATGTGGCGGCTGAGCTACAGGCCAAAATCTACAGGTAGGCACTTTGCAAAAAACACCTCTGTTTTCCTCCACCAATTTGGCTGTGTCCACGTTGCGCTTTGGGGCGTTTCCTGTCACGGGCACTAGGCCTACCCACACAAGTGAGGTATCATTTTTATCGGGAGACGTGGGGGAACGCTGGGTGGAAGGAAATTCGTGGCTCCTCTCAGATTCCAGAACTTTCTGCCACAGAAATGTGAGTAACATGTGTTTTTTTAGCCACATTTTGAGGTTTGTAAAGGATTCTGGGTAACAGAACCTGGTCCGAGCCACACAAGTCACCCCATCTTGGATTCCCCTAGGTCTCTAGTTTTCAGAAATGCACAGGTTTGGTAGGTTTCCCTATGTGGCGGCTGAGCTACAGGCCAAAATCTACATGTAGGCACTTTGCAAAAAACACCTCTGTTTTCCTTCACCAATTTGGCTGTGTCCACGTTGCGCTTTGGGGCATTTCCTGTCACGGGCGCTAGGCCTACCCACACAAGTGAGGTATCATTTTTATCGGGAGATGTGGGGGAACGCTGGGTGGAAGGAAATTTGTGGCTCCTCTCAGATTCCAGAACTTTCTGCCACAGAAATGTGAGGAACATGTGTTTTTTTAGCCAAATTTTGAGGTTTGCAAAGGATTCTGGGTAACAGAACCTGGTCCGAGCCACACAAGTCACCCCATCTTGGATTCCCCTAGGTCTCTAGTTTTCAGAAAGGCACAGGTTTGGTAGGTTTCCCTAGGTGGCGGCTGAGCTACAGGCCAAAATCTGCAGGTAGGCACTTTGCTAAAAACAGGTCTGTTTTCTGTGATGTGTCCACGTTGCGCTTTGGGGCATTTCCTGTCACGGGCGCTAGGCCTACCCACACAAGTGAGGTATCATTTTTATCGGGAGACGTGGGGGAACGCTGGGTGGAAGGAAATTTGTGGCTCCTCTCCGATTCCAGAACTTTCTGCCACAGAAATGTGAGGAACATGTGTTTTTTTAGCCACATTTTGAGGTTTGCAAAGGATTCTGGGTAACAGAACCTGGTCCGAGCCACACAAGTCACCCCATCTTGGATTCCCCTAGGTCTCTAGTTTTCAGAAATGCACAGGTTTGGTAGGTTTCCCTAGGTGGCGGCTGAGCTACAGGCCAAAATCTGCAGGTAGGCACTTTGCTAAAAACAGGTCTGTTTTCTGTGATGTGTCCACGTTGCGCTTTGGGGCATTTCCTGTCACGGGCGCTAGGCCTACCCACACAAGTGAGGTATCATTTTTATCGGGAGACGTGGGGGAACGCTGGGTGGAAGGAAATTTGTGGCTCCTCTCAGATTCCAGAACTTTCTGCCACAGAAATGTGAGGAACATGTGTTTTTTTTGCCAAATTTTGAGGTTTGCAAAGGATTCTGGCTAACAGAACCTGGTCCGAGCCACACAAGTCACCCCATCTTGGATTCCCCTAGGTCTCTAGTTTTCAGAAATGCACAGGTTTGGTAGGTTTCCCTAGGTGGCGGCTGAGCTACAGGCCAAAATCTGCAGGTAGGCACTTTGCTAAAAACAGGTCTGTTTTCTGTGATGTGTCCACGTTGCGCTTTGGGGCATTTCCTGTCACGGGCGCTAGGCCTACCCACACAAGTGAGGTATCATTTTTATCGGGAGACGTGGGGGAACGCTGGGTGGAAGGAAATTCGTGGCTCCTCTCAGATTCCAGAACTTTCTGCCACAGAAATGTGAGGAACATGTGTTTTTTTAGCCAAATTTTGAGGTTTGCAAAGGATTTTGGGTAACAGAACCTGGTCCGAACCACACAAGTCACCCCATCTTGGATTCCCCTAGGTCTCTAGTTTTCAGAAATGCACAGGTTTGGTAGGTTTCCCTATGTGGCGGCTGAGCTACAGGCCAAAATCTACAGGTAGGCACTTTGCAAAAAACACCTCTGTTTTCCTCCACCAATTTGGCTGTGTCCACGTTGCGCTTTGGGGCGTTTCCTGTCACGGGCGCTAGGCCTACCCACACAAGTGAGGTATCATTTTTATCGGGAGACGTGGGGGAACGCTGGGTGGAAGGAAATTTGTGGCTCCTCTCAGATTCCAGAACTTTCTGCCACAGAAATGTGAGGAACATGTGTTTTTTTAGCCAAATTTTGAGGTTTGCAAAGGATTCTGGGTAACAGAACCTGGTCCGAGCCACACAAGTCACCCCATCTTGGATTCCCCTAGGTCTCTAGTGTTCAGAAATGCACAGGTTTGGTAGGTTTCCCTAGGTGGCGGCTGAGCTACAGGCCAAAATCTGCAGGTAGGCACATTGCTAAAAACAGGTCTGTTTTCTGTGATGTGTCCACGTTGCGCTTTGGGGCATTTCCAGTCTCGGGCGCTAGTCCTACCCACACAAGTGAGGTATCATTTTTATCGGGAGACGTGGGGGAACGCTGGGTGGAAGGAAATTTGTGGCTCCTCTCAGATTCCAGAACTTTCTGCCACAGAAATGTGAGGAACATGTGTTTTTTTTGCCAAATTTTGAGGTTTGCAAAGGATTCTGGCTAACAGAACCTGGTCCGAGCCACACAAGTCACCCCATCTTGGATTCCCCTAGGTCTCTAGTTTTCAGAAATGCACAGGTTTGGTAGGTTTCCCTATGTGGCGGCTGAGCTACAGGCCAAAATCTACATGTAGGCACTTTGCAAAAAACACCTCTGTTTTCCTTCACCAATTTGGCTGTGTCCACGTTGCGCTTTGGGGCATTTCCTGTCACGGGCGCTAGGCCTACCCACACAAGTGAGGTGTCATTTTTATCGGGAGACGTGGGGGAACGCTGGGTGGAAGGAAATTTGTGGCTCCTCTCAGATTCCAGAACTTTCTGCCACAGAAATGTGAGGAACATGTGTTTTTTTAGCCAAATTTTGAGGTTTGCAAAGGATTCTGGGTAACAGAACCTGGTCCGAGCCACACAAGTCACCCCATCTTGGATTCCCCTAGGTCTCTAGTTTTCAGAAAGGCACAGGTTTGGTAGGTTTCCCTAGGTGGCGGCTGAGCTACAGGCCAAAATCTGCAGGTAGGCACTTTGCTAAAAACAGGTCTGTTTTCTGTGATGTGTCCACGTTGCGCTTTGGGGCATTTCCTGTCACGGGCGCTAGGCCTACCCACACAAGTGAGGTATCATTTTTATCGGGAGACGTGGGGGAACGCTGGGTGGAAGGAAATTTGTGGCTCCTCTCAGATTCCAGAACTTTCTGCCACAGAAATGTGAGGAACATGTGTTTTTTTAGCCACATTTTGAGGTTTGCAAAGGATTCTGGGTAACAGAACCTGGTCCGAGCCACACAAGTCACCCCATCTTGGATTCCCCTAGGTCTCTAGTTTTCAGAAATGCACAGGTTTGGTAGGTTTCCCTAAGTGGCGGCTGAGCTACAGGACAAAATCTGCAGGTAGGCACTTTGCTAAAAACAGGTCTGTTTTCTGTGATGTGTCCACGTTGCGCTTTCGGGCATTTCCTTTCACGGGCGCTAGGCCTACCCACACAAGTGAGGTATCATTTTTATCGGGAGACGTGGGGGAACGCTGGGTGGAAGGAAATTCGTGGCTCCTCTCAGATTCCAGAACTTTCTGCCACAGAAATGTGAGGAACATGTGTTTTTTTAGCCACATTTTGAGGTTAGCAAAGGATTCTGGGTAACAGAACCTGGTCCGAGCCACACAAGTCACCCCATCTTGGATTCCCCTAGGTCTCTAGTTTTCAGAAATGCACAGGTTTGGTAGGTTTCCCTAGGTGGGGGCTGAGCTACAGGCCAAAATCTGCAGGTAGGCACTTTGCTAAAAACAGGTCTGTTTTCTGTGATGTGTCCACGTTGCGCTTTGGGGCATTTCCTGTCACGGGCGCTAGGCCTACCCACACAAGTGAGGTATCATTTTTATCGGGAGACGTGGGGGAACGCTGGGTGGAAGGAAATTTGTGGCTCCTCTCAGATTCCAGAACTTTCTGCCACAGAAATGTGAGGAACATGTGTTTTTTTTGCCAAATTTTGAGGTTTGCAAAGGATTCTGGCTAACAGAACCTGGTCCGAGCCACACAAGTCACCCCATCTTGGATTCCCCTAGGTCTCTAGTTTTCAGAAATGCACAGGTTTGGTAGGTTTCCCTAGGTGGCGGCTGAGCTACAGGCCAAAATCTGCAGGTAGGCACTTTGCTAAAAACAGGTCTGTTTTCTGTGATGTGTCCACGTTGCGCTTTGGGGCATTTCCTGTCACGGGCGCTAGGCCTACCCACACAAGTGAGGTATCATTTTTATCGGGAGACGTGGGGGAACGCTGGGTGGAAGGAAATTCGTGGCTCCTCTCAGATTCCAGAACTTTCTGCCACAGAAATGTGAGGAACATGTGTTTTTTTAGCCAAATTTTGAGGTTTGCAAAGGATTTTGGGTAACAGAACCTGGTCCGAACCACACAAGTCACCCCATCTTGGATTCCCCTAGGTCTCTAGTTTTCAGAAATGCACAGGTTTGTTCGGTTTCCCTATGTGGCGGCTGAGCTACAGGCCAAAATCTACAGGTAGGCACTTTGCAAAAAACACCTCTGTTTTCCTCCACCAATTTGGCTGTGTCCACGTTGCGCTTTGGGGCGTTTCCTGTCTCGGGCGCTAGGCCTACCCACACAAGTGAGGTATCATTTTTATCGGGAGACGTGGGGGAACGCTGGGTTGAAGGAAATTTGTGGCTCCTCTCAGATTCCAGAACTTTCTGCCACAGAAATGTGAGGAACATGTGTTTTTTTTGCCAAATTTTGAGGTTTGCAAAGGATTCTGGCTAACAGAACCTGGTCCGAGCCACACAAGTCACCCCATCTTGGATTCCCCTAGGTCTCTAGTTTTCAGAAATGCACAGGTTTGGTAGGTTTCCCTAGGTGGCGGCTGAGCTACAGGCCAAAATCTGCAGGTAGGCACTTTGCTAAAAACAGGTCTGTTTTCTGTGATGTGTCCACGTTGCGCTTTGGGGCATTTCCTGTCACGGGCGCTAGGCCTACCCACACAAGTGAGGTATCATTTTTATCGGGAGACGTGGGGGAACGCTGGGTGGAAGGAAATTCGTGGCTCCTCTCAGATTCCAGAACTGTCTGCCACAGAAATGTGAGGAACATGTGTTTTTTTAGCCAAATTTTGAGGTTTGCAAAGGATTTTGGGTAACAGAACCTGGTCCGAGCCACACAAGTCACCCCATCTTGGATTCCCCTAGGTCTCTAGTTTTCAGAAATGCACAGGTTTGGTAGGTTTCCCTATGTGGCTGCTGAGCTACAGGCCAAAATCTACAGGTAGGCACTTTGCAAAAAACACCTCTGTTTTCCTCCACCAATTTGGCTGTGTCCACGTTGCGCTTTGGGGCGTTTCCTGTCACGGGCGCTAGGCCTACCCACACAAGTGAGGTATCATTTTTATCGGGAGACGTGGGGGAACGCTGGGTGGAAGGAAATTCGTGGCTCCTCTCAGATTCCAGAACTTTCTGCCACAGAAATGTGAGGAACATGTGTTTTTTTAGCCAAATTTTGAGGTTTGCAAAGGATTCTGGGTAACAGAACCTGGTCCGAGCCACATAAGTCACCCCATCTTGGATTCCCCTAGGTCTCTAGTTTTCAGAAATGCACAGGTTTGGTAGGATTCCCTATGTGGCGGCTGAGCTACAGGCCAAAATCTACAGGTAGGCACTTTGCAAAAAACACCTCTGTTTTCCTTCACCAATTTGGTTGTGTCCACGTTGCGCTTTGGGGCATTTCCTGTCACGGGCGCTA
This sequence comes from Pleurodeles waltl, assembly GCF_031143425.1. Classification (NCBI taxonomy): domain Eukaryota; kingdom Metazoa; phylum Chordata; class Amphibia; order Caudata; family Salamandridae; genus Pleurodeles; species Pleurodeles waltl. The sequence goes on from NC_090439.1 coordinate 229,082,478, forward strand.
GGCCTACCCACACAAGTGAGGTATCATTTTTATCGGGAGACGTGGGGGAACGCTGGGTGGAAGGAAATTTGTGGCTCCTCTCAGATTCCAGAACTTTCTGCCACAGAAATGTGAGGAACATGTGTTTTTTTAGCCAAATTTTGAGGTTTGCAAAGGATTCTGGGTAACAAAACCTGGTCCGAGCCACACAAGTCACCCCATCTTGGATTCCCCTAGGTCTCTAGTTTTCAGAAATGCACAAGTTTGGTAGGTTTCCCTAGGTGGCGGCTGAGCTACAGGCCAAAATCTGCAGGTAGACACTTTGCTAAAAACAGGTCTGTTTTCTGTGATGTGTCCACGTTGCGCTTTGGGGCATTTCCTGTCACGGGCGCTAGGCCTACCCACACAAGTGAGGTATAATTTTTATCGGGAGACGTGGGGGAACGCTGGGTGGAAGGAAATTCGTGGCTCCTCTCAGATTCCAGAACTTTCTGCCACAGAAATGTGAGGAACATGTGTTTTTTTAGCCAAATTTTGAGGTTTGCAAAGGATTCTGGGTAACAGAACCTGGTCCGAGCCACACAAGTCACCCCATCTTGGATTCCCCTAGGTCTCTAGTTTTCAGAAATGCACAGGTTTGGTAGGTTTCCCTATGTGGCGGCTGAGCTACAGGCCAAAATCTACAGGTAGGCACTTTGCAAAAAACACCTCTGTTTTCCTCCACCAATTTGGCTGTGTCCACGTTGCGCTTTGGGGCGTTTCTTGTCACAGGCGCTAAGCCAACCCACACAAGTGAGGTATCATTTTTATCGGGAGACGTGGGGGAACGCTGGGTGGAAGGAAATTCGTGGCTCCTCTCAGATTCCAGAACTTTCTGCCACAGAAATGTGAGGAACATGTGTTTTTTTAGCCAAATTTTGAGGTTTGCAAAGGATTCTGGGTAACAGAACCTGGTCCGAGCCACATAAGTCACCCCATCTTGGATTTCCCCTAGGTCTCTAGTTTTCAGAAATGCACAGGTTTGGTAGGTTTCCCTATGTGGCGGCTGAGCTACAGGCCAAAATCTACAGGTAGGCACTTTGCAAAAAACACCTCTGTTTTCCTTCACCAATTTGGTTGTGTCCACGTTGCGCTTTGGGGCATTTCCTGTCACGGGCGCTAGGCCTACCCACACAAGTGAGGTATCATTTTTATCGGGAGACGTGGGGGAACGCTGGGTGGAAGGAAATTTGTGGCTCCTCTCAGATTCCAGAACTTTCTGCCACAGAAATGTGAGGAACATGTGTTTTTTTAGCCAAATTTTGAGGTTTGCAAAGGATTCTGGGTAACAGAACCTGGTCCGAGCCACACAGGTCACCCCATCTTGGATTCCCCTAGGTCTCTAGTTTTCAGAAATGCACAGGTTTGGTAGGTTTCCCTAGGTGGCGGCTGAGCTACAGGCCAAAATCTGCAGGTAGACACTTTGCTAAAAACAGGTCTGTTTTCTGTGATGTGTCCACGTTGCGCTTTGGGGCATTTCCTGTCACGGGCGCTAGGCCTACCCACACAAGTGAGGTATCATTTTTATCGGGAGACGTGGGGGAACGCTGGGTGGAAGGAAATTCGTGGCTCCTCTCAGATTCCAGAACTTTCTGCCACAGAAATGTGAGGAACATGTGTTTTTTTAGCCAAATTTTGAGGTTTGCAAAGGATTCTGGGTAACAGAACCTGGTCCGAGCCACACAAGTCACCCCATCTTGGATTCCCCTAGGTCTCTAGTTTTCAGAAATGCACAGGTTTGGTAGGTTTCCCTATGTGGCGGCTGAGCTACAGGCCAAAATCTACAGGTAGGCACTTTGCAAAAAACACCTCTGTTTTCCTCCACCAATTTGGCTGTGTCCACGTTGCGCTTTGGGGCGTTTCCTGTCACAGGCGCTAAGCCACCCCACACAAGTGAGGTATCATTTTTATCGGGAGACGTGGGGGAACGCTGGGTGGAAGGAAATTCGTGGCTCCTCTCAGATTCCAGAACTTTCTGCCACAGAAATGTGAGGAACATGTGTTTTTTTAGCCAAATTTTGAGGTTTGCAAAGGATTCTGGGTAACAGAACCTGGTCCGAGCCACACAAGTCACCCCATCTTGGATTCCCCTAGGTCTCTAGTTTTCAGAAATGCACAGGTTTGGTAGGTTTCCCTATGTGGCGGCTGAGCTAGAGGCCAAAATCTACAGGTAGGCACTTTGCAAAAAACACCTCTGTTTTCCTTCACCAATTTGGCTGTGTCCACGTTGCGCTTTGGGGCATTTCCTGTCACGGGCGCTAGGCCTACCCACACAAGTGAGGTATCATTTTTATCGGGAGACGTGGCGGAACGCTGGGTGGAAGGAAATTCGTGGCTCCTCTCAGATTCCAGAACTTTATGCCACAGAAATGTGAGGAACATGTGTTTTTTTAGCCACATTTTGAGGTTTGCAAAGGATTCTGGGTAACAGAACCTGGTCCGAGCCACACAAGTCACCCCATCTTGGATTCCCCTAGGTCTCTAGTTTTCAGAAATGCACAGGTTTGGTAGGTTTCCCTATGTGGCGACTGAGCTACAGGCCAAATTCTACAGGTAGGCACTTTGCAAAAAACACCTCTGTTTTCCTTCACCAATTTGGCTGTGTCCACGTTGCGCTTTGGGGCATTTCCTGTCACGGGCGCTAGGCCTACCCACACAAGTGAGGTATCATTTTTATCGGGAGATGTGGGGGAACGCTGGGTGGAAGGAAATTTGTGGCTCCTCTCAGATTCCAGAACTTTCTGCCACAGAAATGTGAGGAACATGTGTTTTTTTAGCCAAATTTTGAGGTTTGCAAAGGATTCTGGGTAACAGAACCTGGTCCGAGCCACACAAGTCACCCCATCTTGGATTCCCCTAGGTCTCTAGTTTTCAGAAAGGCACAGGTTTGGTAGGTTTCCCTAGGTGGCGGCTGAGCTACAGGCCAAAATCTGCAGGTAGGCACTTTGCTAAAAACAGGTCTGTTTTCTGTGATGTGTCCACGTTGCGCTTTGGGGCATTTCCTGTCACGGGCGCTAGGCCTACCCACACAAGTGAGGTATCATTTTTATCGGGAGACGTGGGGGAACGCTGGGTGGAAGGAAATTTGTGGCTCCTCTCAGATTCCAGAACTTTCTGCCACAGAAATGTGAGGAACATGTGTTTTTTTAGCCACATTTTGAGGTTTGCAAAGGATTCTGGGTAACAGAACCTGGTCCGAGCCACACAAGTCACCCCATCTTGGATTCCCCTAGGTCTCTAGTTTTCAGAAATGCACAGGTTTGGTAGGTTTCCCTAGGTGTCGGCTGAGCTAGAGGCCAAAATCTACAGGTAGGCACTGTTTTCAATGAAAAAACGTGATGTGTCCACGTTGCGTTTTGGGGCATATCCTGTCACGGGCGCTAGGCCTACCCACACAAGTGAGGTATCATTTTTATTGGGAGACGTGAGGGAACGCTGGGTGGAAGGAAATTCATGGCTCCTCTCAGATTCCAGAACTTTCTGCCACAGAAATGTGAGGAACATGTGTTTTTTTAGCCAAATTTTGAGGTTTGCAAAGGATTCTGGGTAACAGAACCTGGTCCGAGCCACACAAGTCACCCCATCTTGGATTCCCCTAGGTCTCTAGTTTTCAGAAATGCACAGGTTTGGTAGGTTTCCCTAGGTGGCGGCTGAGCTACAGGCCAAAATCTGCAGGTAGGCACTTTGCTAAAAACAGGTCTGTTTTCTGTGATGTGTCCACGTTGCGCTTTGGGGCATTTCCTGTCACGGGCGCTAGGCCTACCCACACAAGTGAGGTATCATTTTTATCGGGAGACATGGGGGAACGCTGGGTGGAAGGAAATTCGTGGCTCCTCTCAGATTCCAGAACTTTCTGCCACAGAAATGTGAGGAACATGTGTTTTTTTAGCCAAATTTTGAGATTTGCAAAGGATTCTGGCTAACAGAACCTGGTCCGAGCCACACAAGTCACCCCATCTTGGATTCCCCTAGGTCTCTAGTTTTCAGAAATGTACAGGTTTGGTAGGTTTCCCTATGTGGCGGCTGAGCTACAGGCCAAAATCTACAGGTAGGCACTTTGCAAAAAACACCTCTGTTTTCCTCCACCAATTTGGCTGTGTCCACGTTGCGCTTTGGGGCGTTTCCTGTCACGGGCGCTAGGCCTACCCACACAAGTGAGGTATCATTTTTATCGGGAGACGTGGGGGAACGCTGGGTGGAAGGAAATTCGTGGCTCCTCTCAGATTCCAGAACTTTCTGCCACAGAAATGTGAGTAACATGTGTTTTTTTAGCCACATTTTGAGGTTTGCAAAGGATTCTGGGTAACAGAACCTGGTCCGAGCCACACAAGTCACCCCATCTTGGATTCCCCTAGGTCTCTAGTTTTCAGAAATGCACAGGTTTGGTAGGTTTCCCTATGTGGCGGCTGAGCTACAGGCCAAAATCTACAGGTAGGCACTTTGCAAAAAACACCTCTGTTTTCCTTCACCAATTTTGCTGTGTCCACGTTGCGCTTTGGGGCATTTCCTGTCACGGGCGCTAGGCCTACCCACACAAGTGAGGTATCATTTTTATCGGGAGATGTGGGGGAACGCTGGGTGGAAGGAAATTTGTGGCTCCTCTCAGATTCCAGAACTTTCTGCCACAGAAACGTGAGGAACATGTGTTTTTTTAGCCAATTTTTGAGGTTTGCAAAGGATTCTGGGTAACAGAACCTGGTCCGAGCCACACAAGTCACCCCATCTTGGATTCCCCTAGGTCTCTAGTTTTCAGAAAGGCACAGGTTTGGTAGGTTTCTCTAGGTGGCGGCTGAGCTACAGGCCAAAATCTGCAGGTAGGCACTTTGCTAAAAACAGGTCTGTTTTCTGTGATGTGTCCACGTTGCGCTTTGGGGCCTTTCATGTCACGGGCGCTAGGCCTACCCACACAAGTGAGGTATAATTTTTATCGGGAGACATGGGGGAACGCTGGGTGGAAGGAAATTTGTGGCTCCTCTCAGATTCCAGAACTTTCTGCCACAGAAATGTGAGGAACATGTGTTTTTTTAGCCACATTTTGAGGTTTGCAAAGGATTCTGGGTAACAGAACCTGGTCCGAGCCACACAAGTCACCCCATATTGGATTCCCCTAGGTCTCTAGTTTTCAGAAATGCACAGGTTTGGTAGGTTTCCCTAGGTGGCGGCTGAGCTACAGGCCAAAATCTGCAGGTAGGCACTTTGCTAAAAACAGGTCTGTTTTCTGTAATGTGTCCACATTGCGCTTTGGGGCATTTCCTGTCACGGGCGCTAGGCCTACCCACACAAGTGAGGTATCATTTTTATCGGGAGACGTGGGGGAACGCTGGGTGGAAGGAAATTTGTGGCTCCTCTCAGATTCCAGAACTTTCTGCCACAGAAATGTGAGCAACATGTGTTTTTTTTAGCCAAATTTTGAGGTTTGCAAAGGATTCTGGCTAACAGAACCTGGTCCAAGCCACACAAGTCACCCCATCTTGGATTCCCCTAGGTCTCTAGTTTTCAGAAATGCACAGGTTTGGTAGGTTTCCCTAGGTGGCGGCTGAGCTACAGGCCAAAATCTGCAGGTAGGCACTTTGCTAAAAACAGGTCTGTTTTCTGTGATGTGTCCACGTTGCGCTTTGGGGCATTTCCTGTCACGGGCGCTAGGCCTACCCACACAAGTGAGGTATCATTTTTATCGGGAGACGTGGGGGAACGCTGGGTGGAAGGAAATTCGTGGCTCCTCTCAGAGTCCAGAACTTTCTGCCACAGAAATGTGAGGAACATGTGTTTTTTTAGCCAAATTTTGAGGTTTGCAAAGGATTCTGGGTAACAGAACCTGGTCCGAGCCACACAAGTCACCCCATCTTGGATTCCCCATGGTCTCTAGTTTTCAGAAATGCACAGGTTTGGTAGGTTTCCCTATGTGGCGGCTGAGCTACAGGCCAAAATCTACAGGTAGGCACTTTGCAAAAAACACCTCTGTTTTCCTTCACCAATTTGGTTGTGTCCACGTTGCGCTTTGGGGCATTTCCTGTCACGGGCGCTAGGCCTACCCACACAAGTGAGGTATCATTTTTATCGGGAGACGTGGGGGAACGCTGGGTGGAAGGAAATTCGTGGCTCCTCTCAGATTCCAGAACTTTCTGCCACAGAAATGTGAGGAACATGTGTTTTTTTAGCCAAATTTTGAGGTTTGCAAAGGATTCTGGGTAACAGAACCTGGTCCGAGCCACACAAGTCACCCCATCTTGGATTCCCCATGGTCTCTAGTTTTCAGAAATGCACAGGTTTGGTAGGTTTCCCTATGTGGCGGCTGAGCTACAGGCCAAAATCTACAGGTAGGCACTTTGCAAAAAACACCTCTGTTTTCCTTCACCAATTTGGTTGTGTCCACGTTGCGCTTTGGGGCATTTCCTGTCACGGGCGCTAGGCCTACCCACACAAGTGAGGTATCATTTTTATCGGGAGACGTGGGGGAACGCTGGGTGGAAGGAAATTCGTGGCTCCTCTCAGATTCCAGAACTTTCTGCCACAGAAATGTGAGTAACATGTGTTTTTTTAGCCACATTTTGAGGTTTGCAAAGGATTCTGGGTAACAGAACCTGGTCCGAGCCACACAAGTCACCCCATCTTGGATTCCCCTAGGTCTCCAGTTTTCAGAAATGCACAGGTTTGGTAGGTTTCCCTATGTGGCGGCTGAGCTACAGGCCAAAATCTACAGGTAGGCACTTTGCAAAAAACACCTCTGTTTTCCTCCACCAATTTGGCTGTGTCCACGTTGCGCTTTGGGGCGTTTCCTGTCACGGGCGCTAAGCCAACCCACACAAGTGAGGTATCATTTTTATCGGGAGACGTGGGGGAACGCTGGGTGGAAGGAAATTCGTGGCTCCTCTCAGATTCCAGAACTTTCTGCCACAGAAATGTGAGGAACATGTGTTTTTTTAGCCAAATTTTGAGGTTTGCAAAGGATTCTGGCTAACAGAACCTGGTCCGAGCCACACAAGTCACCCCATCTTGGATTCCCCTAGGTCTCTAGTTTTCAGAAATGCACAGGTTGGGTAGGTTTCCCTATGTGGCAGCTGAGCTACAGGCCAAAATGTACAGGTAGGCACTTTGCAAAAAACACCTCTGTTTTCCTCCACCAATTTGGCTGTGTCCACGTTGCGCTTTCGGGCGTTTCCTTTCACGGGCGCTAGGCCTACCCACACAAGTGAGGTATCATTTTTATCGGGAGACGTGGGGGAACGCTGGGTGGAAGGAAATTCGTGGCTCCTCTCAGATTCCAGAACTTTCTGCCACAGAAATGTGAGTAACATGTGTTTTTTTAGCCACATTTTGAGGTTTGCAAAGGATTCTGGGTAACAGAACCTGGTCCGAGCCACACAAGTCACCCCATCTTGGATTCCCCTAGGTCTCCAGTTTTCAGAAATGCACAGGTTTGGTAGGTTTCCCTATGTGGCGGCTGAGCTACAGGCCAAAATCTACAGGTAGGCACTTTGCAAAAAACACCTCTGTTTTCCTTCACTAATTTGGCTGTGTCCACGTTGCGCTTTGGGGCATTTCCTGTCACGGGCGCTAGGCCTACCCACACAAGTGAGGTATCATTTTTATCGGGAGATGTGGGGGAACGCCAGGTGGAAGGAAATTTGTGGCTCCTCTCAGATTCCAGAACTTTCTGCCACAGAAACGTGAGGAACATGTGTTTTTTTAGCCAATTTTTGAGGTTTGCAAAGGATTCTGGGTAACAGAACCTGGTCCGAGCCACACAAGTCACCCCATCTTGGATTCCCCTAGGTCTCCAGTTTTCAGAAATGCACAGGTTTGGTAGGTTTCCCTATGTGGCGGCTGAGCTACAGGCCAAAATCTACAGGTAGGCACTTTGCAAAAAACACCTCTGTTTTCCTCCACCAATTTGGCTGTGTCCACGTTGCGCTTTGGGGCGTTTCCTGTCACGGGCGCTAAGCCAACCCACACAAGTGAGGTATCATTTTTATCGGGAGACGTGGGGGAACGCTGGGTGGAAGGAAATTCGTGGCTCCTCTCAGATTCCAGAACTTTCTGCCACAGAAATGTGAGGAACATGTGTTTTTTTAGCCAAATTTTGAGGTTTGCAAAGGATTCTGGCTAACAGAACCTGGTCCGAGCCACACAAGTCACCCCATCTTGGATTCCCCTAGGTCTCTAGTTTTCAGAAATGCACAGGTTGGGTAGGTTTCCCTATGTGGTAGCTGAGCTACAGGCCAAAATCTACAGGTAGGCACTTTGCAAAAAACACCTCTGTTTTCCTCCACCAATTTGGCTGTGTCCACGTTGCGCTTTGGGGCGTTTCCTTTCACGGGCGCTAGGCCTACCCACACAAGTGAGGTATCATTTTTATCGGGAGACGTGGGGGAACGCTGGGTGGAAGGAAATTCGTGGCTCCTCTCAGATTCCAGAACTTTCTGCCACAGAAATGTGAGTAACATGTGTTTTTTTAGCCACATTTTGAGGTTTGCAAAGGATTCTGGGTAACAGAACCTGGTCCGAGCCACACAAGTCACCCCATCTTGGATTCCCCTAGGTCTCCAGTTTTCAGAAATGCACAGGTTTGGTAGGTTTCCCTATGTGGCGGCTGAGCTACAGGCCAAAATCTACAGGTAGGCACTTTGCAAAAAACACCTCTGTTTTCCTTCACCAATTTGGCTGTGTCCACGTTGCGCTTTGGGGCATTTCCTGTCACGGGCGCTAGGCCTACCCACACAAGTGAGGTATCATTTTTATCGGGAGATGTGGGGGAACGCTAGGTGGAAGGAAATTTGTGGCTCCTCTCAGATTCCAGAACTTTCTGCCACAGAAACGTGAGGAACATGTGTTTTTTTAGCCAATTTTTGAGGTTTGCAAAGGATTCTGGGTAACAGAACCTGGTCCGAGCCACACAAGTCACCCCATCTTGGATTCCCCTAGGTCTCTAGTTTTCAGAAATGCACAGGTTTGGTAGGTTTCCCTAGGTGGCGGCTGAGCTACAGGCCAAAATCTGCAGGTAGGCACTTTGCTAAAAACAGGTCTGTTTTCTGTGATGTGTCCACGTTGCGCTTTGGGGCATTTCCTGTCACGGGCGCTAGGCCTACCCACACAAGTGATGTATCATTTTTATCTGGAGATGTGGGGGAACGCTGGGTGGAAGGAAATTTGTGGCTCCTCTCAGATTCCAGAACTTTCTGCCACAGAAATGTGAGGAACATGTGTTTTTTTAGCCAAATTTTGAGGTTTGCAAAGGATTCTGGGTAACAGAACCTGGTCCGAGCCACACAAGTCACCCCATCTTGGATTTCCCTAGGTCTCTAGTTTTCAGAAATGCACAGGTTTGGTAGGTTTCCCTAGGTGGCGGCTGAGCTACAGGCCAAAATCTGCAGGTAGGCACTTTGCTAAAAACAGGTCTGTTTTCTGTGATGTGTCCACGTTGCGCTTTGGGGCATTTCCTGTCACGGGCGCTAGGCCTACCCACAGAAGTGAGGTATCATTTTTATCGGGAGACGTGGGGGAACGCTGGGTGGAAGGAAATTTGTGGCTCCTCTCAGATTCCAGAACTTTCTGCCACAGAAATGTGAGCAACATGTGTTTTTTTTAGCCAAATTTTGAGGTTTGCAAAGGATTCTGGCTAACAGAACCTGGTCCGAGCCACACAAGTCACCCCATCTTGGATTCCCCTAGGTCTCTAGTTTTCAGAAATGCACAGGTTTGGTAGGTTTCCCTAGGTGGCGGCTGAGCTACAGGCCAAAATCTGCAGGTAGGCACTTTGCTAAAAACAGGTCTGTTTTCTGTGATGTGTCCACGTTGCGCTTTGGGGCATTTCCTGTCACGGGCGCTAGGCCTACCCACACAAGTGAGGTATCATTTTTATCGGGAGACGTGGGGGAACGCTGGGTGGAAGGAAATTCGTGGCTCCTCTCAGATTCCAGAACTTTCTGCCACAGAAATGTGAGGAACATGTGTTTTTTTAGCCAAATTTTGAGGTTTGCAAAGGATTCTGGGTAACAGAACCTGGTCCGAGCCACACAAGTCACCCCATCTTGGATTCCCCATGGTCTCTAGTTTTCAGAAATGCACAGGTTTGGTAGGTTTCCCTATGTGGCGGCTGAGCTACAGGCCAAAATCTACAGGTAGGCACTTTGCAAAAAACACCTCTGTTTTCCTTCACCAATTTGGTTGTGTCCACGTTGCGCTTTGGGGCATTTCCTGTCACGGGCGCTAGGCCTACCCACACAAGTGAGGTATCATTTTTATCGGGAGACGTGGGGGAACGCTGGGTGGAAGGAAATTCGTGGCTCCTCTCAGATTCCAGAACTTTCTGCCACAGAAATGTGAGGAACATGTGTTTTTTTAGCCACATTTTGAGGTTTGCAAAGGATTCTGGGTAACAGAACCTGGTCCGAGCCACACAAGTCACCCCATCTTGGATTCCCCTAGGTCTCCAGTTTTCAGAAATGCACAGGTTTGGTAGGTTTCCCTATGTGGCGGCTGAGCTACAGGCCAAAATCTACAGGTAGGCACTTTGCAAAAAACACCTCTGTTTTCCTTCACCAATTTGGTTGTGTCCATGTTGCGCTTTGGGGCGTTTCCTGTCACGGGCGCTAAGCCAACCCACACAAGTGAGGTATCATTTTTATCGGGAGACGTGGGGGAACGCTGGGTGGAAGGAAATTCGTGGCTCCTCTCAGATTCCAGAACTTTCTGCCACAGAAATGTGAGGAACATGTGTTTTTTTAGCCAAATTTTGAGGTTTGCAAAGGATTCTGGCTAACAGAAGCTGGTCCGAGCCACACAAGTCACCCCATCTTGGATTCCCCTAGGTCTCTAGTTTTCAGAAATGCACAGGTTGGGTAGGTTTCCCTATGTGGCAGCTGAGCTACAGGCCAAAATGTACAGGTAGGCACTTTGCAAAAAACACCTCTGTTTTCCTCCACCAATTTGGCTGTGTCCACGTTGCGCTTTGGGGCGTTTCCTTTCACGGGCGCTAGGCCTACCCACACAAGTGAGGTATCATTTTTATCGGGAGACGTGGGGGAACGCTGGGTGGAAGGAAATTCGTGGCTCCTCTCAGATTCCAGAACTTTCTGCCACAGAAATGTGAGTAACATGTGTTTTTTTAGCCACATTTTGAGGTTTGCAAAGGATTCTGGGTAACAGAACCTGGTCCGAGCCACACAAGTCACCCCATCTTGGATTCCCCTAGGTCTCCAGTTTTCAGAAATGCACAGGTTTGGTAGGTTTCCCTATGTGGCGGCTGAGCTACAGGCCAAAATCTACAGGTAGGCACTTTGCAAAAAACACCTCTGTTTTCCTTCACCAATTTGGCTGTGTCCACGTTGCGCTTTGGGGCATTTCCTGTCACGGGCGCTAGGCCTACCCACACAAGTGAGGTATCATTTTTATCGGGAGATGTGGGGGAACGCCAGGTGGAAGGAAATTTGTGGCTCCTCTCAGATTCCAGAACTTTCTGCCACAGAAACGTGAGGAACATGTGTTTTTTTAGCCAATTTTTGAGGTTTGCAAAGGATTCTGGGTAACAGAACCTGGTCCGAGCCACACAAGTCACCCCATCTTGGATTCCCCTAGGTCTCCAGTTTTCAGAAATGCACAGGTTTGGTAGGTTTCCCTATGTGGCGGCTGAGCTACAGGCCAAAATCTACAGGTAGGCACTTTGCAAAAAACACCTCTGTTTTCCTCCACCAATTTGGCTGTGTCCACGTTGCGCTTTGGGGCGTTTCCTGTCACGGGCGCTAAGCCAACCCACACAAGTGAGGTATCATTTTTATCGGGAGACGTGGGGGAACGCTGGGTGGAAGGAAATTCGTGGCTCCTCTCAGATTCCAGAACTTTCTGCCACAGAAATGTGAGGAACATGTGTTTTTTTAGCCAAATTTTGAGGTTTGCAAAGGATTCTGGCTAACAGAACCTGGTCCGAGCCACACAAGTCACCCCATCTTGGATTCCCCTAGGTCTCTAGTTTTCAGAAATGCACAGGTTGGGTAGGTTTCCCTATGTGGCAGCTGAGCTACAGGCCAAAATCTACAGGTAGGCACTTTGCAAAAAACACCTCTGTTTTCCTCCACCAATTTGGCTGTGTCCACGTTGCGCTTTGGGGCGTTTCCTTTCACGGGCGCTAGGCCAACCCACACAAGTGAGGTATCATTTTTATCGGGAGACGTGGGGGAACGCTGGGTGGAAGGAAATTCGTGGCTCCTCTCAGATTCCAGAACTTTCTGCCACAGAAATGTGAGTAACATGTGTTTTTTTAGCCACATTTTGAGGTTTGCAAAGGATTCTGGGTAACAGAACCTGGTCCGAGCCACACAAGTCACCCCATCTTGGATTCCCCTAGGTCTCCAGTTTTCAGAAATGCACAGGTTTGGTAGGTTTCCCTATGTGGCGGCTGAGCTACAGGCCAAAATCTACAGGTAGGCACTTTGCAAAAAACACCTCTGTTTTCCTTCACCAATTTGGCTGTGTCCACGTTGCGCTTTGGGGCATTTCCTGTCACGGGCGCTAGGCCTATCCACACAAGTGAGGTATCATTTTTATCGGGAGATGTGGGGGAACGCTAGGTGGAAGGAAATTTGTGGCTCCTCTCAGATTCCAGAACTTTCTGCCACAGAAATGTGAGGAACATGTGTTTTTTTAGCCAAATTTTGAGGTTTGCAAAGGATTCTGGGTAACAGAACCTGGTCCGAGCCACACAAGTCACCCCATCTTGGATTTCCCTAGGTCTCTAGTTTTCAGAAATGCACAGGTTTGGTAGGTTTCCCTAGGTGGCGGCTGAGCTACAGGCCAAAATCTGCAGGTAGGCACTTTGCTAAAAACAGGTCTGTTTTCTGTGATGTGTCCACGTTGCGCTTTGGGGCATTTCCTGTCACGGGCGCTAGGCCTACCCACACAAGTGAGGTATCATTTTTATCTGGAGATGTGGGGGAACGCTGGGTGGAAGAAAATTTGTGGCTCCTCTCAGATTCCAGAACTTTCTGCCACAGAAATGTGAGGAACATGTGTTTTTTTAGCCAAATTTTGAGGTTTGCAAAGGATTCTGGGTAACAGAACCTGGTCCGAGCCACACAAGTCACCCCATCTTGGATTTCCCTAGGTCTCTAGTTTTCAGAAATGCACAGGTTTGGTAGGTTTCCCTAGGTGGCGGCTGAGCTACAGGCCAAAATCTGCAGGTAGGCACTTTGCTAAAAACAGGTCTGTTTTCTGTGATGTGTCCACGTTGCGCTTTGGGGCATTTCCTGTCACGGGCGCTAGGCCTACCCACAGAAGTGAGGTATCATTTTTATCGGGAGACGTGGGGGAACGCTGGGTGGAAGGAAATTTGTGGCTCCTCTCAGATTCCAGAACTTTCTGCCACAGAAATGTGAGGAACATGTGTTTTTTAGCCAAATTTTGAGGTTTGCAAAGGATTCTGGCTAACAGAACCTGGTCCGAGCCACACAAGTCGCCCCATCTTGGATTCCCCTAGGTCTCTAGTTTTCAGAAATGCACAGGTTTGGTAGGTTTCCCTAGGTGGCGGCTGAGCTACAGGCCAAAATCTGCAGGTAGGCACTTTGCTAAAAACAGGTCTGTTTTCTGTGATGTGTCCACGTTGCGCTTTCGGGCATTTCCTTTCACGGGCGCTAGGCCTACCCACACAAGTGAGGTGTCATTTTTATTGGGAGACGTGGGGGAACGCTGGGTGGAAGGAAATTCGTGGCTCCTCTTAGATTCCAGAACTTTCTGCCACAGAAATGTGAGGAACATGTGTTTTTTTAGCCACATTTTGAGGTTAGCAAAGGATTCTGGGTAACAGAACCTGGTCCGAGCCACACAAGTCACCCCATCTTGGATTCCCTTTGGTCTCTAGTTTTCAGAAATGCACAGGTTTGGTAGGTTTCCCTATGTGGCGGCTGAGCTACAGGCCAAAATCTACAGGTAGGCACTTTGCAAAAAACACCTCTGTTTTCCTCCACCAATTTGGCTGTGTCCACGTTGCGCTTTGGGGCGTTTCCTGTCACGGGCGCTAGGCCTACCCACACAAGTGAGGTATCATTTTTATCGGGAGATGTGGGGGAACGCTGGGTGGAAGGAAATTTGTGGCTCCTCTCAGATTCCAGAACTTTCTGCCACAGAAACGTGAGGAACATGTGTTTTTTTAGCCAATTTTTGAGGTTTGCAAAGGATTCTGGGTAACAGAACCTGGTCCGAGCCACACAAGTCACCCCATCTTGGATTCCCCTAGGTCTCTAGTTTTCAGAAATGCACAGGTTTGGTAGGTTTCCCTAGGTGGCGGCTGAGCTACAGGCCAAAATCTGCAGGTAGGCACTTTGCTAAAAACAGGTCTGTTTTCTGTGATGTGTCCACGTTGCGCTTTGGGGCATTTCCTGTCACGGGCGCTAGGCCTACCCACACAAGTGAGGTATCATTTTTATCGGGAGACGTGGGGGAACGCTGGGTGGAAGGAAATTCGTGGCTCCTCTCAGATTCCAGAACTTTCTGCCACAGAAATGTGAGGAACATGTGTTTTTTTAGCCAAATTTTGAGGTTTGCAAAGGATTTTGGGTAACAGAACCTGGTCCGAGCCACACAAGTCACCCCATCTTGGATTCCCCTAGGTCTCTAGTTTTCAGAAATGCACAGGTTTGGTAGGTTTCCCTATGTGGCGGCTGAGCTACAGGCCAAAATCTACAGGTAGGCACTTTGCAAAAAACACCTCTGTTTTCCTCCACCAATTTGGCTGTGTCCACGTTGCGCTTTGGGGCGTTTCCTGTCACGGGCGCTAGGCCTACCCACACAAGTGAGGTATCATTTTTATCAGGAGACGTGGGGGAACGCTGGGTGGAAGGAAATTCGTGGCTCCTCTCAGATTCCAGAACTTTCTGCCACAGAAATGTGAGGAACATGTGTTTTTTTAGCCAAATTTTGAGGTTTGCAAAGGATTCTGGGTAACAGAACCTGGTCCGAGCCACATAAGTCACCCCATCTTGGATTCCCCTAGGTCTCTAGTTTTCAGAAATGCACAGGTTTGGTAGGATTCCCTATGTTGCGGCTGAGCTACAGGCCAAAATCTACAGGTAGGCACTTTGCAAAAAACACCTCTGTTTTCCTTCACCAATTTGGTTGTGTCCACGTTGCGCTTTGGGGCATTTCCTGTCACGGGCGCTAGGCCTACCCACACAAGTGAGGTATCATTTTTATCGGGAGACGTGGGGGAACGCTGGGTGGAAGGAAATTCGTGGCTCCTCTCAGATTCCAGAACTTTCTGCCACAGAAATGTGAGGAACATGTGTTTTTTTAGCCAAATTTTGAGGTTTGCAAAGGATTCTGGGTAACAGAACCTGGTCCGAGCCACACAAGTCACCCCATCTTGGATTCCTCTAGGTCTCTAGTTTTCAGAAATGCACAAGTTTGGTAGGTTTCCCTAGGTGGCGGCTGAGCTACAGGCCAAAATCTGCAGGTAGACACTTTGCTAAAAACAGGTCTGTTTTCTGTGATGTGTCCACGTTGCGCTTTGGGGCATTTCCTGTCACGGGCGCTAGGCCTACCCACACAAGTGAGGTATAATTTTTATCGGGAGACGTGGGGGAACGCTGGGTGGAAGGAAATTCGTGGCTCCTCTCAGATTCCAGAACTTTCTGCCACAGAAATGTGAGGAACATGTGTTTTTTTAGCCAAATTTTGAGGTTTGCAAAGGATTCTGGGTAACAGAACCTGGTCCGAGCCACACAAGTCACCCCATCTTGGATTCCCCTAGGTCTCTAGTTTTCAGAAATGCACAGGTTTGGTAGGTTTCCCTATGTGGCGGCTGAGCTACAGGCCAAAATCTACAGGTAGGCACTTTGCAAAAAACACCTCTGTTTTCCTCCACCAATTTGGCTGTGTCCACGTTGCGCTTTGGGGCATTTCCTGTCACAGGCGCTAAGCCAACCCACACAAGTGAAGTATCATTTTTATCGGGAGACGTGGGGGAACGCTGGGTGGAAGGAAATTCGTGGCTCCTCTCAGATTCCAGAACTTTCTGCCACAGAAATGTGAGGAACATGTGTTTTTTTAGCCAAATTTTGAGGTTTGCAAAGGATTCTGGGTAACAGAACCTGGTCCGAGCCACATAAGTCACCCCATCTTGGATTTCCCCTAGGTCTCTAGTTTTCAGAAATGCACAGGTTTGGTAGGTTTCCCTATGTGGCGGCTGAGCTACAGGCCAAAATCTACAGGTAGGCACTTTGCAAAAAACACCTCTGTTTTCCTTCACCAATTTGGTTGTGTCCACGTTGCGCTTTGGGGCATTTCCTGTCACGGGCGCTAGGCCTACCCACACAAGTGAGGTATCATTTTTATCGGGAGACGTGGGGGAACGCTGGGTGGAAGGAAATTTGTGGCTCCTCTCAGATTCCAGAACTTTCTGCCACAGAAATGTGAGGAACATGTGTTTTTTTAGCCAAATTTTGAGGTTTGCAAAGGATTCTGGGTAACAGAACCTGGTCCGAGCCACACAGGTCACCCCATCTTGGATTCCCCTAGGTCTCTAGTTTTCAGAAATGCACAGGTTTGGTAGGTTTCCCTAGGTGGCGGCTGAGCTACAGGCCAAAATCTGCAGGTAGACACTTTGCTAAAAACAGGTCTGTTTTCTGTGATGTGTCCACGTTGCGCTTTGGGGCATTTCCTGTCACGGGCGCTAGGCCTACCCACACAAGTGAGGTATCATTTTTATCGGGAGACGTGGGGGAACGCTGGGTGGAAGGAAATTCGTGGCTCCTCTCAGATTCCAGAACTTTCTGCCACAGAAATGTGAGGAACATGTGTTTTTTTAGCCGAATTTTGAGGTTTGCAAAGGATTCTGGGTAACAGAACCTGGTCCGAGCCACACAAGTCACCCCATCTTGGATTCCCCTAGGTCTCTAGTTTTCAGAAATGCACAGGTTTGGTAGGTTTCCCTATGTGGCGGCTGAGCTACAGGCCAAAATCTACAGGTAGGCACTTTGCAAAAAACACCTCTGTTTTCCTCCACCAATTTGGCTGTGTCCACGTTGCGCTTTGGGGCATTTCCTGTCACGGGCGCTAGGCCTACCCACAGAAGTGAGGTATCATTTTTATCGGGAGACGTGGGGGAACGCTGGGTGGAAGGAAATTCGTGGCTCCTCTCAGATTCCAGAACTTTCTGATACAGAAATGTGAGGAACATGTGTTTTTTTAGCCAAATTTTGAGGTTTGCAAAGGATTTTGGGTAACAGAACCTGGTCCGAGCCACACAAGTCACCCCATCTTGGATTCCCCTAGGTCTCTAGTTTTCAGAAATGCACAGGTTTGGTAGGTTTCCCTATGTGGCGGCTGAGCTACAGGCCAAAATCTACAGGTAGGCACTTTGCAAAAAACACCTCTGTTTTCCTCCACCAATTTGGCTGTGTCCACGTTGCGCTTTGGGGCGTTTCCTGTCACGGGCGCTAGGCCTACCCACACAAGTGAGGTATCATTTTTATCGGGAGACGTGGGGGAACGCTGGGTGGAAGGAAATTTGTGGCTCCTCTCAGATTCCAGAACTTTCTGCCACAGAAATGTGAGGAACATGTGTTTTTTTAGCCAAATTTTGAGGTTTGCAAAGGATTCTGGGTAACAGAACCTGGTCCGAGCCACACAAGTCACCCCATCTTGGATTCCCCTAGGTCTCTAGTTTTCAGAAATGCACAGGTTTGGTAGGTTTCCCTAGGTGGCGGCTGAGCTACAGGCCAAAATCTGCAGGTAGGCACTTTGCTAAAAACAGGTCTGTTTTCTGTGATGTGTCCACGTTGCGCTTTGGGGCATTTCCTGTCACGGGCGCTAGGCCTACCCACACAAGTGAGGTATCATTTTTATCGGGAGACGTGGGGGAACGCTGGGTGGAAGGAAATTCGTGGCTCCTCTCAGATTCCAGAACTTTCTGCCACAGAAATGTGAGGAACATGTGTTTTTTTAGCCAAATTTTGAGGTTTGCAAAGGATTTTGGGTAACAGAACCTGGTCCGAGCCACACAAGTCACCCCATCTTGGATTCCCCTAGGTCTCTAGTTTTCAGAAATGCACAGGTTTGGTAGGTTTCCCTATGTGGCGGCTGAGCTACAGGCCAAAATCTACAGGTAGGCACTTTGCAAAAAACACCTCTGTTTTCCTCCACCAATTTGGCTGTGTCCACGTTGCGCTTTGGGGCGTTTCCTGTCACGGGCGCTAGGCCTACCCACACAAGTGAGGTATCATTTTTATCGGGAGACGTGGGGGAACGCTGGGTGGAAGGAAATTCGTGGCTCCTCTCAGATTCCAGAACTTTCTGCCACAGAAATGTGAGGAACATGTGTTTTTTTAGCCAAATTTTGAGGTTTGCAAAGGATTCTGGGTAACAGAACCTGGTCCGAGCCACATAAGTCACCCCATCTTGGATTCCCCTAGGTCTCTAGTTTTCAGAAATGCACAGGTTTGGTAGGATTCCCTATGTGGCGGCTGAGCTACAGGCCAAAATCTACAGGTAGGCACTTTGCAAAAAACACCTCTGTTTTCCTTCACCAATTTGGTTGTGTCCACGTTGCGCTTTGGGGCATTTCCTGTCACGGGCGCTAGGCCTACCCACACAAGTGAGGTATCATTTTTATCGGGAGACGTGGGGGAACGCTGGGTAGAAGGAAATTTGTGGCTCCTCTCAGATTCCAGAACTTTCTGCCACAGAAATGTGAGGAACATGTGTTTTTTTAGCCAAATTTTGAGGTTTGCAAAGGATTCTGGGTAACAGAACCTGGTCCGAGCCACACAAGTCACCCCATCTTGGATTCCTCTAGGTCTCTAGTTTTCAGAAATGCACAAGTTTGGTAGGTTTCCCTAGGTGGCGGCTGAGCTACAGGCCAAAATCTGCAGGTAGACACTTTGCTAAAAACAGGTCTGTTTTCTGTGATGTGTCCACGTTGCGCTTTGGGGCATTTCCTGTCACGGGCGCTAGGCCTACCCACACAAGTGAGGTATAATTTTTATCGGGAGACGTGGGGGAACGCTGGGTGGAAGGAAATTCGTGGCTCCTCTCAGATTCCAGAACTTTCTGCCACAGAAATGTGAGGAACATGTGTTTTTTTAGCCAAATTTTGAGGTTTGCAAAGGATTCTGGGTAACAGAACCTGGTCCGAGCCACACAAGTCACCCCATCTTGGATTCCCCTAGGTCTCTAGTTTTCAGAAATGCACAGGTTTGGTAGGTTTCCCTATGTGGCGGCTGAGCTACAGGCCAAAATCTACAGGTAGGCACTTTGCAAAAAACACCTCTGTTTTCCTCCACCAATTTGGCTGTGTCCACGTTGCGCTTTGGGGCGTTTCCTGTCACAGGCGCTAAGCCAACCCACACAAGTGAGGTATCATTTTTATCGGGAGACGTGGGGGAACGCTGGGTGGAAGGAAATTCGTGGCTCCTCTCAGATTCCAGAACTTTCTGCCACAGAAATGTGAGGAACATGTGTTTTTTTAGCCAAATTTTGAGGTTTGCAAAGGATTCTGGGTAACAGAACCTGGTCCGAGCCACATAAGTCACCCCATCTTGGAATTCCCCTAGGTCTCTAGTTTTCAGAAATGCACAGGTTTGGTAGGTTTCCCTATGTGGCGGCTGAGCTACAGGCCAAAATCTACAGGTAGGCACTTTGCAAAAAACACCTCTGTTTTCCTTCACCAATTTGGTTGTGTCCACGTTGCGCTTTGGGGCATTTCCTGTCACGGGCGCTAGGCCTACCCACACAAGTGAGGTATCATTTTTATCGGGAGACGTGGGGGAACGCTGGGTGGAAGGAAATTTGTGGCTCCTCTCAGATTCCAGAACTTTCTGCCACAGAAATGTGAGGAACATGTGTTTTTTTAGCCAAATTTTGAGGTTTGCAAAGGATTCTGGGTAACAGAACCTGGTCCGAGCCACACAAGTCACCCCATCTTGGATTTCTCTAGGTCTCTAGTTTTCAGAAATGCACAAGTTTGGTAGGTTTCCCTAGGTGGCGGCTGAGCTACAGGCCAAAATCTGCAGGTAGACACTTTGCTAAAAACAGGTCTGTTTTCTGTGATGTGTCCACGTTGCGCTTTGGGGCATTTCCTGTCACGGGCGCTAGGCCTACCCACACAAGTGAGGTATAATTTTTATCGGGAGACGTGGGGGAACGCTGGGTGGAAGGAAATTCGTGGCTCCTCTCAGATTCCAGAACTTTCTGCCACAGAAATGTGAGGAACATGTGTTTTTTTAGCCAAATTTTGAGGTTTGCAAAGGATTCTGGGTAACAGAACCTGGTCCGAGCCACACAAGTCACCCCATCTTGGATTCCCCTAGGTCTCTAGTTTTCAGAAATGCACAGGTTTGGTAGGTTTCCCTATGTGGCGGCTGAGCTACAGGCCAAAATCTACAGGTAGGCACTTTGCAAAAAACACCTCTGTTTTCCTCCACCAATTTGGCTGTGTCCACGTTGCGCTTTGGGGCATTTCCTGTCACAGGCGCTAAGCCAACCCACACAAGTGAGGTATCATTTTTATCGGGAGACGTGGGGGAACGCTGGGTGGAAGGAAATTCGTGGCTCCTCTCAGATTCCAGAACTTTCTGCCACAGAAATGTGAGGAACATGTGTTTTTTTATCCAAATTTTGAGGTTTGCAAAGGATTCTGGGTAACAGAACCTGGTCCGAGCCACATAAGTCACCCCATCTTGGATTTCCCCTAGGTCTCTAGTTTTCAGAAATGCACAGGTTTGGTAGGTTTCCCTATGTGGCGGCTGAGCTACAGGCCAAAATCTACAGGTAGGCACTTTGCAAAAAACACCTCTGTTTTCCTTCACCAATTTGGTTGTGTCCACGTTGCGCTTTGGGGCATTTCCTGTCACGGGCGCTAGGCCTACCCACACAAGTGAGGTATCATTTTTATCGGGAGACGTGGGGGAACGCTGGGTGGAAGGAAATTTGTGGCTCCTCTCAGATTCCAGAACTTTCTGCCACAGAAATGTGAGGAACATGTGTTTTTTTAGCCAAATTTTGAGGTTTGCAAAGGATTCTGGGTAACAGAACCTGGTCCGAGCCACACAGGTCACCCCATCTTGGATTCCCCTAGGTCTCTAGTTTTCAGAAATGCACAGGTTTGGTAGGTTTCCCTAGGTGGCGGCTGAGCTACAGGCCAAAATCTGCAGGTAGACACTTTGCTAAAAACAGGTCTGTTTTCTGTGATGTGTCCACGTTGCGCTTTGGGGCATTTCCTGTCACGGGCGCTAGGCCTACCCACACAAGTGAGGTATCATTTTTATCGGGAGACGTGGGGGAACGCTGGGTGGAAGGAAATTCGTGGCTCCTCTCAGATTCCAGAACTTTCTGCCACAGAAATGTGAGGAACATGTGTTTTTTTAGCCGAATTTTGAGGTTTGCAAAGGATTCTGGGTAACAGAACCTGGTCCGAGCCACACAAGTCACCCCATCTTGGATTCCCCTAGGTCTCTAGTTTTCAGAAATGCACAGGTTTGGTAGGTTTCCCTATGTGGCGGCTGAGCTACAGGCCAAAATCTACAGGTAGGCACTTTGCAAAAAACACCTCTGTTTTCCTCCACCAATTTGGCTGTGTCCACGTTGCGCTTTGGGGCGTTTCCTGTCACGGGCGCTAGGCCTACCCACACAAGTGAGGTATCATTTTTATCGGGAGACGTGGGGGAACGCTGGGTGGAAGGAAATTTGTGGCTCCTCTCAGATTCCAGAACTTTCTGCCACAGAAATGTGAGGAACATGTGTTTTTTTAGCCAAATTTTGAGGTTTGCAAAGGATTCTGGGTAACAGAACCTGGTCCGAGCCACACAAGTCACCCCATCTTGGATTCCCCTAGGTCTCTAGTTTTCAGAAATGCACAGGTTTGGTAGGTTTCCCTAGGTGGCGGCTGAGCTACAGGCCAAAATCTGCAGGTAGGCACTTTGCTAAAAACAGGTCTGTTTTCTGTGATGTGTCCACGTTGCGCTTTGGGGCATTTCCTGTCACGGGCGCTAGGCCTACCCACACAAGTGAGGTATCATTTTTATCGGGAGACGTGGGGGAACGCTGGGTGGAAGGAAATTCGTGGCTCCTCTCAGATTCCAGAACTTTCTGCCACAGAAATGTGAGGAACATGTGTTTTTTTAGCCAAATTTTGAGGTTTGCAAAGGATTTTGGGTAACAGAACCTGGTCCGAGCCACACAAGTCACCCCATCTTGGATTCCCCTAGGTCTCTAGTTTTCAGAAATGCACAGGTTTGGTAGGTTTCCCTATGTGGCGGCTGAGCTACAGGCCAAAATCTACAGGTAGGCACTTTGCAAAAAACACCTCTGTTTTCCTCCACCAATTTGGCTGTGTCCACGTTGCGCTTTGGGGCGTTTCCTGTCACGGGCGCTAGGCCTACCCACACAAGTGAGGTATCATTTTTATCGGGAGACGTGGGGGAACGCTGGGTGGAAGGAAATTCGTGGCTCCTCTCAGATTCCAGAACTTTCTGCCACAGAAATGTGAGGAACATGTGTTTTTTTAGCCAAATTTTGAGGTTTGCAAAGGATTCTGGGTAACAGAACCTGGTCCGAGCCACATAAGTCACCCCATCTTGGATTCCCCTAGGTCTCTAGTTTTCAGAAATGCACAGGTTTGGTAGGATTCCCTATGTGGCGGCTGAGCTACAGGCCAAAATCTACAGGTAGGCACTTTGCAAAAAACACCTCTGTTTTCCTTCACCAATTTGGTTGTGTCCACGTTGCGCTTTGGGGCATTTCCTGTCACGGGCGCTAGGCCTACCCACACAAGTGAGGTATCATTTTTATCGGGAGACGTGGGGGAACGCTGGGTGGAAGGAAATTCGTGGCTCCTCTCAGATTCCAGAACTTTCTGCCACAGAAATGTGAGGAACATGTGTTTTTTTAGCCAAATTTTGAGGTTTGCAAAGGATTCTGGGTAACAGAACCTGGTCCGAGCCACACAAGTCACCCCATCTTGGATTCCTCTAGGTCTCTAGTTTTCAGAAATGCACAAGTTTGGTAGGTTTCCCTAGGTGGCGGCTGAGCTACAGGCCAAAATCTGCAGGTAGACACTTTGCTAAAAACAGGTCTGTTTTCTGTGATGTGTCCACGTTGCGCTTTGGGGCATTTCCTGTCACGGGCGCTAGGCCTACCCACACAAGTGAGGTATAATTTTTATCGGGAGACGTGGGGGAACGCTGGGTGGAAGGAAATTCGTGGCTCCTCTCAGATTCCAGAACTTTCTGCCACAGAAATGTGAGGAACATGTGTTTTTTTAGCCAAATTTTGAGGTTTGCAAAGGATTCTGGGTAACAGAACCTGGTCCGAGCCACACAAGTCACCCCATCTTGGATTCCCCTAGGTCTCTAGTTTTCAGAAATGCACAGGTTTGGTAGGTTTCCCTATGTGGCGGCTGAGCTACAGGCCAAAATCTACAGGTAGGCACTTTGCAAAAAACACCTCTGTTTTCCTCCACCAATTTGGCTGTGTCCACGTTGCGCTTTGGGGCATTTCCTGTCACAGGCGCTAAGCCAACCCACACAAGTGAGGTATCATTTTTATCGGGAGACGTGGGGGAACGCTGGGTGGAAGGAAATTCGTGGCTCCTCTCAGATTCCAGAACTTTCTGCCACAGAAATGTGAGGAACATGTGTTTTTTTAGCCAAATTTTGAGGTTTGCAAAGGATTCTGGGTAACAGAACCTGGTCCGAGCCACATAAGTCACCCCATCTTGGATTTCCCCTAGGTCTCTAGTTTTCAGAAATGCACAGGTTTGGTAGGTTTCCCTATGTGGCGGCTGAGCTACAGGCCAAAATCTACAGGTAGGCACTTTGCAAAAAACACCTCTGTTTTCCTTCACCAATTTGGTTGTGTCCACGTTGCGCTTTGGGGCATTTCCTGTCACGGGCGCTAGGCCTACCCACACAAGTGAGGTATCATTTTTATCGGGAGACGTGGGGGAACGCTGGGTGGAAGGAAATTTGTGGCTCCTCTCAGATTCCAGAACTTTCTGCCACAGAAATGTGAGGAACATGTGTTTTTTTAGCCAAATTTTGAGGTTTGCAAAGGATTCTGGGTAACAGAACCTGGTCCGAGCCACACAGGTCACCCCATCTTGGATTCCCCTAGGTCTCTAGTTTTCAGAAATGCACAGGTTTGGTAGGTTTCCCTAGGTGGCGGCTGAGCTACAGGCCAAAATCTGCAGGTAGACACTTTGCTAAAAACAGGTCTGTTTTCTGTGATGTGTCCACGTTGCGCTTTGGGGCATTTCCTGTCACGGGCGCTAGGCCTACCCACACAAGTGAGGTATCATTTTTATCGGGAGACGTGGGGGAACGCTGGGTGGAAGGAAATTCGTGGCTCCTCTCAGATTCCAGAACTTTCTGCCACAGAAATGTGAGGAACATGTGTTTTTTTAGCCAAATTTTGAGGTTTGCAAAGGATTCTGGGTAACAGAACCTGGACCGAGCCACACAAGTCACCCCATCTTGGATTCCCCTAGGTCTCTAGTTTTCAGAAATGCACAGGTTTGGTAGGTTTCCCTATGTGGCGGCTGAGCTACAGGCCAAAATCTACAGGTAGGCACTTTGCAAAAAACACCTCTGTTTTCCTCCACCAATTTGGCTGTGTCCACGTTGCGCTTTGGGGCATTTCCTGTCACGGGCGCTAGGCCTACCCACACAAGTGAGGTATCATTTTTATCGGGAGACGTGGGGGAACGCTGGGTGGATGGAAATTCGTGGCTCCTCTCAGATTCCAGAACTTTCTGCCACAGAAATGTGAGGAACATGTGTTTTTTTAGCCAAATTTTGAGGTTTGCAAAGGATTCTGGGTAACAGAACCTGGACCGAGCCACACAAGTCACCCCATCTTGGATTCCCCTAGGTCTCTAGTTTTCAGAAATGCACAGGTTTGGTAGGTTTCCCTAGGTGGCGGCTGAGCTACAGGCCAAAATCTGCAGGTAGGCACTTTGCTAAAAACAGGTCTGTTTTCTGTGATGTGTCCACGTTGCGCTTTGGGGCATTTCCTGTCACGGGCGCTAGGCCTACCCACACAAGTGAGGTATCATTTTTATCGGGAGACGTGGGGGAATGCTGGGTGGAAGGAAATTCGTGGCTCCTCTCAGATTCCAGAACTTTCTGCCACAGAAATGTGAGGAACATGTGTTTTTTTAGCCAAATTTTGAGGTTTGCAAAGGATTTTGGGTAACAGAACCTGGTCCGAGCCACACAAGTCACCCCATCTTGGATTCCCCTAGGTCTCTAGTTTTCAGAAATGCACAGGTTTGGTAGGTTTCCCTATGTGGCGGCTGAGCTACAGGCCAAAATCTACAGGTAGGCACTTTGCAAAAAACACCTCTGTTTTCCTCCACCAATTTGGCTGTGTCCACGTTGCGCTTTGGGGCGTTTCCTGTCACGGGCGCTAGGCCTACCCACACAAGTGAGGTATCATTTTTATCGGGAGACGTGGGGGAACGCTGGGTGGAAGGAAATTCGTGGCTCCTCTCAGATTCCAGAACTTTCTGCCACAGAAATGTGAGGAACATGTGTTTTTTTAGCCAAATTTTGAGGTTTGCAAAGGATTCTGGGTAACAGAACCTGGTCCGAGCCACATAAGTCACCCCATCTTGGATTCCCCTAGGTCTCTAGTTTTCAGAAATGCACAGGTTTGGTAGGATTCCCTATGTGGCGGCTGAGCTACAGGCCAAAATCTACAGGTAGGCACTTTGCAAAAAACACCTCTGTTTTCCTTCACCAATTTGGTTGTGTCCACGTTGCGCTTTGGGGCATTTCCTGTCACGGGCGCTAGGCCTACCCACACAAGTGAGGTATCATTTTTATCGGGAGACGTGGGGGAACGCTGGGTGGAAGGAAATTTGTGGCTCCTCTCAGATTCCAGAACTTTCTGCCACAGAAATGTGAGGAACATGTGTTTTTTTAGCCAAATTTTGAGGTTTGCAAAGGATTCTGGGTAACAGAACCTGGTCCGAGCCACACAAGTCACCCCATCTTGGATTCCTCTAGGTCTCTAGTTTTCAGAAATGCACAAGTTTGGTAGGTTTCCCTAGGTGGCGGCTGAGCTACAGGCCAAAATCTGCAGGTAGACACTTTGCTAAAAACAGGTCTGTTTTCTGTGATGTGTCCACGTTGCGCTTTGGGGCATTTCCTGTCACGGGCGCTAGGCCTACCCACACAAGTGAGGTATAATTTTTATCGGGAGACGTGGGGGAACGCTGGGTGGAAGGAAATTCGTGGCTCCTCTCAGATTCCAGAACTTTCTGCCACAGAAATGTGAGGAACATGTGTTTTTTTAGCCAAATTTTGAGGTTTGCAAAGGATTCTGGGTAACAGAACCTGGTCCGAGCCACACAAGTCACCCCATCTTGGATTCCCCTAGGTCTCTAGTTTTCAGAAATGCACAGGTTTGGTAGGTTTCCCTATGTGGCGGCTGAGCTACAGGCCAAAATCTACAGGTAGGCACTTTGCAAAAAACACCTCTGTTTTCCTCCACCAATTTGGCTGTGTCCACGTTGCGCTTTGGGGCGTTTCCTGTCACAGGCGCTAAGCCAACCCACACAAGTGAGGTATCATTTTTATCGGGAGACGTGGGGGAACGCTAGGTGGAAGGAAATTCGTGGCTCCTCTCAGATTCCAGAACTTTCTGCCACAGAAATGTGAGGAACATGTGTTTTTTTAGCCAAATTTTGAGGTTTGCAAAGGATTCTGGGTAACAGAACCTGGTCCGAGCCACATAAGTCACCCCATCTTGGAATTCCCCTAGGTCTCTAGTTTTCAGAAATGCACAGGTTTGGTAGGTTTCCCTATGTGGCGGCTGAGCTACAGGCCAAAATCTACAGGTAGGCACTTTGCAAAAAACACCTCTGTTTTCCTTCACCAATTTGGTTGTGTCCACGTTGCGCTTTGGGGCATTTCCTGTCACGGGCGCTAGGCCTACCCACACAAGTGAGGTATCATTTTTATCGGGAGACGTGGGGGAACGCTGGGTGGAAGGAAATTTGTGGCTCCTCTCAGATTCCAGAACTTTCTGCCACAGAAATGTGAGGAACATGTGTTTTTTTAGCCAAATTTTGAGGTTTGCAAAGGATTCTGGGTAACAGAACCTGGTCCGAGCCACACAAGTCACCCCATCTTGGATTCCTCTAGGTCTCTAGTTTTCAGAAATGCACAAGTTTGGTAGGTTTCCCTAGGTGGCGGCTGAGCTACAGGCCAAAATCTGCAGGTAGACACTTTGCTAAAAACAGGTCTGTTTTCTGTGATGTGTCCACGTTGCGCTTTGGGGCATTTCCTGTCACGGGCGCTAGGCCTACCCACACAAGTGAGGTATAATTTTTATCGGGAGACGTGGGGGAACGCAGGGTGGAAGGAAATTCGTGGCTCCTCTCAGATTCCAGAACTTTCTGCCACAGAAATGTGAGGAACATGTGTTTTTTTAGCCAAATTTTGAGGTTTGCAAAGGATTCTGGGTAACAGAACCTGGTCCGAGCCACACAAGTCACCCCATCTTGGATTCCCCTAGGTCTCTAGTTTTCAGAAATGCACAGGTTTGGTAGGTTTCCCTATGTGGCGGCTGAGCTACAGGCCAAAATCTACAGGTAGGCACTTTGCAAAAAACACCTCTGTTTTCCTCCACCAATTTGGCTGTGTCCACGTTGCGCTTTGGGGCATTTCCTGTCACAGGCGCTAAGCCAACCCACACAAGTGAGGTATCATTTTTATCGGGAGACGTGGGGGAACGCTGGGTGGAAGGAAATTCGTGGCTCCTCTCAGATTCCAGAACTTTCTGCCACAGAAATGTGAGGAACATGTATTTTTTTATCCAAATTTTGAGGTTTGCAAAGGATTCTGGGTAACAGAACCTGGTCCGAGCCACATAAGTCACCCCATCTTGGATTTCCCCTAGGTCTCTAGTTTTCAGAAATGCACAGGTTTGGTAGGTTTCCCTATGTGGCGGCTGAGCTACAGGCCAAAATCTACAGGTAGGCACTTTGCAAAAAACACCTCTGTTTTCCTTCACCAATTTGGTTGTGTCCACGTTGCGCTTTGGGGCATTTCCTGTCACGGGCGCTAGGCCTACCCACACAAGTGAGGTATCATTTTTATCGGGAGACGTGGGGGAACGCTGGGTGGAAGGAAATTTGTGGCTCCTCTCAGATTCCAGAACTTTCTGCCACAGAAATGTGAGGAACATGTGTTTTTTTAGCCAAATTTTGAGGTTTGCAAAGGATTCTGGGTAACAGAACCTGGTCCGAGCCACACAGGTCACCCCATCTTGGATTCCCCTAGGTCTCTAGTTTTCAGAAATGCACAGGTTTGGTAGGTTTCCCTAGGTGGCGGCTGAGCTACAGGCCAAAATCTGCAGGTAGACACTTTGCTAAAAACAGGTCTGTTTTCTGTGATGTGTCCACGTTGCGCTTTGGGGCATTTCCTGTCACGGGCGCTAGGCCTACCCACACAAGTGAGGTATCATTTTTATCGGGAGACGTGGGGGAACGCTGGGTGGAAGGAAATTCGTGGCTCCTCTCAGATTCCAGAACTTTCTGCCACAGAAATGTGAGGAACATGTGTTTTTTTAGCCGAATTTTGAGGTTTGCAAAGGATTCTGGGTAACAGAACCTGGTCCGAGCCACACAAGTCACCCCATCTTGGATTCCCCTAGGTCTCTAGTTTTCAGAAATGCACAGGTTTGGTAGGTTTCCCTATGTGGCGGCTGAGCTACAGGCCAAAATCTACAGGTAGGCACTTTGCAAAAAACACCTCTGTTTTCCTCCACCAATTTGGCTGTGTCCATGTTGCGCTTTGGGGCGTTTCCTGTCACGGGCGCTAGGCCTACCCACACAAGTGAGGTATCATTTTTATCGGGAGACGTGGGGGAACGCTGGGTGGAAGGAAATTCGTGGCTCCTCTCAGATTCCAGAACTTTCTGCCACAGAAATGTGAGGAACATGTGTTTTTTTAGCCAAATTTTGAGGTTTGCAAAGGATTCTGGGTAACAGAACCTGGTCCGAGCCACACAAGTCACCCCATCTTGGATTCCCCTAGGTCTCTAGTTTTCAGAAATGCACAGGTTTGGTAGGTTTCCCTATGTGGCGGCTGAGCTACAGGCCAAAATCTACAGGTAGGCACTTTGCAAAAAACACCTCTGTTTTCCTCCACCAATTTGGCTGTGTCCACGTTGCGCTTTGGGGCGTTTCCTGTCACGGGCGCTAGGCCTACCCACACAAGTGAGGTATCATTTTTATCGGGAGACGTGGGGGAACGCTGGGTGGAAGGAAATTTGTGGCTCCTCTCAGATTCCAGAACTTTCTGCCACAGAAATGTGAGGAACATGTGTTTTTTTAGCCAAATTTTGAGGTTTGCAAAGGATTCTGGGTAACAGAACCTGGTCCGAGCCACACAAGTCACCCCATCTTGGATTCCCCTAGGTCTCTAGTTTTCAGAAATGCACAGGTTTGGTAGGTTTCCCTAGGTGGCGGCTGAGCTACAGGCCAAAATCTGCAGGTAGGCACTTTGCTAAAAACAGGTCTGTTTTCTGTGATGTGTCCACGTTGCGCTTTGGGGCATTTCCTGTCACGGGCGCTAGGCCTACCCACACAAGTGAGGTATCATTTTTATCGGGAGACGTGGGGGAACACTGGGTGGAAGGAAATTCGTGGCTCCTCTCAGATTCCAGAACTTTCTGCCACAGAAATGTGAGGAACATGTGTTTTTTTAGCCAAATTTTGAGGTTTGCAAAGGATTTTAGGTAACAGAACCTGGTCCGAGCCACACAAGTCACCCCATCTTGGATTCCCCTAGGTCTCTAGTTTTCAGAAATGCACAGGTTTGGTAGGTTTCCCTATGTGGCGGCTGAGCTACAGGCCAAAATCTACAGGTAGGCACTTTGCAAAAAACACCTCTGTTTTCCTCCACCAATTTGGCTGTGTCCACGTTGCGCTTTGGGGCGTTTCCTGTCACGGGCGCTAGGCCTACCCACACAAGTGAGGTATCATTTTTATCGGGAGACGTGGGGGAACGCTGGGTGGAAGGAAATTCGTGGCTCCTCTCAGATTCCAGAACTTTCTGCCACAGAAATGTGAGGAACATGTGTTTTTTTAGCCAAATTTTGAGGTTTGCAAAGGATTCTGGGTAACAGAACCTGGTCCGAGCCACACAAGTCACCCCATCTTGGATTCCCCTAGGTCTCTAGTTTTCAGAAATGCACAGGTTTGGTAGGTTTCCCTATGTGGCGGCTGAGCTACAGGCCAAAATCTACAGGTAGGCACTTTGCAAAAAACACCTCTGTTTTCCTCCACCAATTTGGCTGTGTCCACGTTGCGCTTTGGGGCGTTTCCTGTCACAGGCGCTAAGCCAACCCACACAAGTGAGGTATCATTTTTATCGGGAGACGTGGGGGAACGCTGGGTGGAAGGAAATTCGTGGCTCCTCTCAGATTCCAGAACTTTCTGCCACAGAAATGTGAGGAACATGTGTTTTTTTAGCCAAATTTTGAGGTTTGCAAAGGATTCTGGGTAACAGAACCTGGTCCGAGCCACATAAGTCACCCCATCTTGGAATTCCCCTAGGTCTCTAGTTTTCAGAAATGCACAGGTTTGGTAGGTTTCCCTATGTGGCGGCTGAGCTACAGGCCAAAATCTACAGGTAGGCACTTTGCAAAAAACACCTCTGTTTTCCTTCACCAATTTGGTTGTGTCCACGTTGCGCTTTGGGGCATTTCCTGTCACGGGCGCTAGGCCTACCCACACAAGTGAGGTATCATTTTTATCGGGAGACGTGGGGGAACGCTGGGTGGAAGGAAATTTGTGGCTCCTCTCAGATTCCAGAACTTTCTGCCACAGAAATGTGAGGAACATGTGTTTTTTTAGCCAAATTTTGAGGTTTGCAAAGGATTCTGGGTAACAGAACCTGGTCCGAGCCACACAAGTCACCCCATCTTGGATTCCTCTAGGTCTCTAGTTTTCAGAAATGCACAAGTTTGGTAGGTTTCCCTAGGTGGCGGCTGAGCTACAGGCCAAAATCTGCAGGTAGACACTTTGCTAAAAACAGGTCTGTTTTCTGTGATGTGTCCACGTTGCGCTTTGGGGCATTTCCTGTCACGGGCGCTAGGCCTACCCACACAAGTGAGGTATAATTTTTATCGGGAGACGTGGGGGAACGCAGGGTGGAAGGAAATTCGTGGCTCCTCTCAGATTCCAGAACTTTCTGCCACAGAAATGTGAGGAACATGTGTTTTTTTAGCCAAATTTTGAGGTTTGCAAAGGATTCTGGGTAACAGAACCTGGTCCGAGCCACACAAGTCACCCCATCTTGGATTCCCCTAGGTCTCTAGTTTTCAGAAATGCACAGGTTTGGTAGGTTTCCCTATGTGGCGGCTGAGCTACAGGCCAAAATCTACAGGTAGGCACTTTGCAAAAAACACCTCTGTTTTCCTCCACCAATTTGGCTGTGTCCACGTTGCGCTTTGGGGCATTTCCTGTCACAGGCGCTAAGCCAACCCACACAAGTGAGGTATCATTTTTATCGGGAGACGTGGGGGAACGCTGGGTGGAAGGAAATTCGTGGCTCCTCTCAGATTCCAGAACTTTCTGCCACAGAAATGTGAGGAACATGTATTTTTTTATCCAAATTTTGAGGTTTGCAAAGGATTCTGGGTAACAGAACCTGGTCCGAGCCACATAAGTCACCCCATCTTGGATTTCCCCTAGGTCTCTAGTTTTCAGAAATGCACAGGTTTGGTAGGTTTCCCTATGTGGCGGCTGAGCTACAGGCCAAAATCTACAGGTAGGCACTTTGCAAAAAACACCTCTGTTTTCCTTCACCAATTTGGTTGTGTCCACGTTGCGCTTTGGGGCATTTCCTGTCACGGGCGCTAGGCCTACCCACACAAGTGAGGTATCATTTTTATCGGGAGACGTGGGGGAACGCTGGGTGGAAGGAAATTTGTGGCTCCTCTCAGATTCCAGAACTTTCTGCCACAGAAATGTGAGGAACATGTGTTTTTTTAGCCAAATTTTGAGGTTTGCAAAGGATTCTGGGTAACAGAACCTGGTCCGAGCCACACAGGTCACCCCATCTTGGATTCCCCTAGGTCTCTAGTTTTCAGAAATGCACAGGTTTGGTAGGTTTCCCTAGGTGGCGGCTGAGCTACAGGCCAAAATCTGCAGGTAGACACTTTGCTAAAAACAGGTCTGTTTTCTGTGATGTGTCCACGTTGCGCTTTGGGGCATTTCCTGTCACGGGCGCTAGGCCTACCCACACAAGTGAGGTATCATTTTTATCGGGAGACGTGGGGGAACGCTGGGTGGAAGGAAATTCGTGGCTCCTCTCAGATTCCAGAACTTTCTGCCACAGAAATGTGAGGAACATGTGTTTTTTTAGCCGAATTTTGAGGTTTGCAAAGGATTCTGGGTAACAGAACCTGGTCCGAGCCACACAAGTCACCCCATCTTGGATTCCCCTAGGTCTCTAGTTTTCAGAAATGCACAGGTTTGGTAGGTTTCCCTATGTGGCGGCTGAGCTACAGGCCAAAATCTACAGGTAGGCACTTTGCAAAAAACACCTCTGTTTTCCTCCACCAATTTGGCTGTGTCCACGTTGCGCTTTGGGGCGTTTCCTGTCACGGGCGCTAGGCCTACCCACACAAGTGAGGTATCATTTTTATCGGGAGACGTGGGGGAACGCTGGGTGGAAGGAAATTTGTGGCTCCTCTCAGATTCCAGAACTTTCTGCCACAGAAATGTGAGGAACATGTGTTTTTTTAGCCAAATTTTGAGGTTTGCAAAGGATTCTGGGTAACAGAACCTGGTCCGAGCCACACAAGTCACCCCATCTTGGATTCCCCTAGGTCTCTAGTTTTCAGAAATGCACAGGTTTGGTAGGTTTCCCTAGGTGGCGGCTGAGCTACAGGCCAAAATCTGCAGGTAGGCACTTTGCTAAAAACAGGTCTGTTTTCTGTGATGTGTCCACGTTGCGCTTTGGGGCATTTCCTGTCACGGGCGCTAGGCCTACCCACACAAGTGAGGTATCATTTTTATCGGGAGACGTGGGGGAACGCTGGGTGGAAGGAAATTCGTGGCTCCTCTCAGATTCCAGAACTTTCTGCCACAGAAATGTGAGGAACATGTGTTTTTTTAGCCAAATTTTGAGGTTTGCAAAGGATTTTAGGTAACAGAACCTGGTCCGAGCCACACAAGTCACCCCATCTTGGATTCCCCTAGGTCTCTAGTTTTCAGAAATGCACAGGTTTGGTAGGTTTCCCTATGTGGCGGCTGAGCTACAGGCCAAAATCTACAGGTAGGCACTTTGCAAAAAACACCTCTGTTTTCCTCCACCAATTTGGCTGTGTCCACGTTGCGCTTTGGGGCGTTTCCTGTCACGGGCGCTAGGCCTACCCACACAAGTGAGGTATCATTTTTATCGGGAGACGTGGGGGAACGCTGGGTGGAAGGAAATTCGTGGCTCCTCTCAGATTCCAGAACTTTCTGCCACAGAAATGTGAGGAACATGTGTTTTTTTAGCCAAATTTTGAGGTTTGCAAAGGATTCTGGGTAACAGAACCTGGTCCGAGCCACACAAGTCACCCCATCTTGGATTCCCCTAGGTCTCTAGTTTTCAGAAATGCACAGGTTTGGTAGGTTTCCCTATGTGGCGGCTGAGCTACAGGCCAAAATCTACAGGTAGGCACTTTGCAAAAAACACCTCTGTTTTCCTCCACCAATTTGGCTGTGTCCACGTTGCGCTTTGGGGCATTTCCTGTCACAGGCGCTAAGCCAACCCACACAAGTGAGGTATCATTTTTATCGGGAGACGTGGGGGAACGCTGGGTGGAAGGAAATTCGTGGCTCCTCTCAGATTCCAGAACTTTCTGCCACAGAAATGTGAGGAACATGTATTTTTTTATCCAAATTTTGAGGTTTGCAAAGGATTCTGGGTAACAGAACCTGGTCCGAGCCACATAAGTCACCCCATCTTGGATTTCCCCTAGGTCTCTAGTTTTCAGAAATGCACAGGTTTGGTAGGTTTCCCTATGTGGCGGCTGAGCTACAGGCCAAAATCTACAGGTAGGCACTTTGCAAAAAACACCTCTGTTTTCCTTCACCAATTTGGTTGTGTCCACGTTGCGCTTTGGGGCATTTCCTGTCACGGGCGCTAGGCCTACCCACACAAGTGAGGTATCATTTTTATCGGGAGACGTGGGGGAACGCTGGGTGGAAGGAAATTTGTGGCTCCTCTCAGATTCCAGAACTTTCTGCCACAGAAATGTGAGGAACATGTGTTTTTTTAGCCAAATTTTGAGGTTTGCAAAGGATTCTGGGTAACAGAACCTGGTCCGAGCCACACAGGTCACCCCATCTTGGATTCCCCTAGGTCTCTAGTTTTCAGAAATGCACAGGTTTGGTAGGTTTCCCTAGGTGGCGGCTGAGCTACAGGCCAAAATCTGCAGGTAGACACTTTGCTAAAAACAGGTCTGTTTTCTGTGATGTGTCCACGTTGCGCTTTGGGGCATTTCCTGTCACGGGCGCTAGGCCTACCCACACAAGTGAGGTATCATTTTTATCGGGAGACGTGGGGGAACGCTGGGTGGAAGGAAATTCGTGGCTCCTCTCAGATTCCAGAACTTTCTGCCACAGAAATGTGAGGAACATGTGTTTTTTTAGCCGAATTTTGAGGTTTGCAAAGGATTCTGGGTAACAGAACCTGGTCCGAGCCACACAAGTCACCCCATCTTGGATTCCCCTAGGTCTCTAGTTTT
This sequence comes from Pleurodeles waltl, assembly GCF_031143425.1. Taxonomy (NCBI): domain Eukaryota; kingdom Metazoa; phylum Chordata; class Amphibia; order Caudata; family Salamandridae; genus Pleurodeles; species Pleurodeles waltl. The sequence goes on from NC_090439.1 coordinate 229,117,233, forward strand.
CAGAAATGCACAGGTTTGGTAGGTTTCCCTATGTGGCGGCTGAGCTACAGGCCAAAATCTACAGGTAGGCACTTTGCAAAAAACACCTCTGTTTTCCTCCACCAATTTGGCTGTGTCCACGTTGCGCTTTGGGGCGTTTCCTGTCACGGGCGCTAGGCCTACCCACACAAGTGAGGTATCATTTTTATCGGGAGACGTGGGGGAACGCTGGGTGGAAGGAAATTTGTGGCTCCTCTCAGATTCCAGAACTTTCTGCCACAGAAATGTGAGGAACATGTGTTTTTTTAGCCAAATTTTGAGGTTTGCAAAGGATTCTGGGTAACAGAACCTGGTCCGAGCCACACAAGTCACCCCATCTTGGATTCCCCTAGGTCTCTAGTTTTCAGAAATGCACAGGTTTGGTAGGTTTCCCTAGGTGGCGGCTGAGCTACAGGCCAAAATCTGCAGGTAGGCACTTTGCTAAAAACAGGTCTGTTTTCTGTGATGTGTCCACGTTGCGCTTTGGGGCATTTCCTGTCACGGGCGCTAGGCCTACCCACACAAGTGAGGTATCATTTTTATCGGGAGACGTGGGGGAACGCTGGGTGGAAGGAAATTCGTGGCTCCTCTCAGATTCCAGAACTTTCTGCCACAGAAATGTGAGGAACATGTGTTTTTTTAGCCAAATTTTGAGGTTTGCAAAGGATTTTAGGTAACAGAACCTGGTCCGAGCCACACAAGTCACCCCATCTTGGATTCCCCTAGGTCTCTAGTTTTCAGAAATGCACAGGTTTGGTAGGTTTCCCTATGTGGCGGCTGAGCTACAGGCCAAAATCTACAGGTAGGCACTTTGCAAAAAACACCTCTGTTTTCCTCCACCAATTTGGCTGTGTCCACGTTGCGCTTTGGGGCGTTTCCTGTCACGGGCGCTAGGCCTACCCACACAAGTGAGGTATCATTTTTATCGGGAGACGTGGGGGAACGCTGGGTGGAAGGAAATTCGTGGCTCCTCTCAGATTCCAGAACTTTCTGCCACAGAAATGTGAGGAACATGTGTTTTTTTAGCCAAATTTTGAGGTTTGCAAAGGATTCTGGGTAACAGAACCTGGTCCGAGCCACACAAGTCACCCCATCTTGGATTCCCCTAGGTCTCTAGTTTTCAGAAATGCACAGGTTTGGTAGGTTTCCCTATGTGGCGGCTGAGCTACAGGCCAAAATCTACAGGTAGGCACTTTGCAAAAAACACCTCTGTTTTCCTCCACCAATTTGGCTGTGTCCACGTTGCGCTTTGGGGCGTTTCCTGTCACGGGCGCTAGGCCTACCCACACAAGTGAGGTATCATTTTTATCGGGAGACGTGGGGGAACGCTGGGTGGAAGGAAATTTGTGGCTCCTCTCAGATTCCAGAACTTTCTGCCACAGAAATGTGAGGAACATGTGTTTTTTTAGCCAAATTTTGAGGTTTGCAAAGGATTCTGGGTAACAGAACCTGGTCCGAGCCACACAAGTCACCCCATCTTGGATTCCCCTAGGTCTCTAGTTTTCAGAAATGCACAGGTTTGGTAGGTTTCCCTAGGTGGCGGCTGAGCTACAGGCCAAAATCTGCAGGTAGGCACTTTGCTAAAAACAGGTCTGTTTTCTGTGATGTGTCCACGTTGCGCTTTGGGGCATTTCCTGTCACGGGCGCTAGGCCTACCCACACAAGTGAGGTATCATTTTTATCGGGAGACGTGGGGGAACACTGGGTGGAAGGAAATTCGTGGCTCCTCTCAGATTCCAGAACTTTCTGCCACAGAAATGTGAGGAACATGTGTTTTTTTAGCCAAATTTTGAGGTTTGCAAAGGATTTTAGGTAACAGAACCTGGTCCGAGCCACACAAGTCACCCCATCTTGGATTCCCCTAGGTCTCTAGTTTTCAGAAATGCACAGGTTTGGTAGGTTTCCCTATGTGGCGGCTGAGCTACAGGCCAAAATCTACAGGTAGGCACTTTGCAAAAAACACCTCTGTTTTCCTCCACCAATTTGGCTGTGTCCACGTTGCGCTTTGGGGCGTTTCCTGTCACGGGCGCTAGGCCTACCCACACAAGTGAGGTATCATTTTTATCGGGAGACGTGGGGGAACGCTGGGTGGAAGGAAATTCGTGGCTCCTCTCAGATTCCAGAACTTTCTGCCACAGAAATGTGAGGAACATGTGTTTTTTTAGCCAAATTTTGAGGTTTGCAAAGGATTCTGGGTAACAGAACCTGGTCCGAGCCACACAAGTCACCCCATCTTGGATTCCCCTAGGTCTCTAGTTTTCAGAAATGCACAGGTTTGGTAGGTTTCCCTATGTGGCTGCTGAGCTACAGGCCAAAATCTACAGGTAGGCACTTTGCAAAAAACACCTCTGTTTTCCTCCACCAATTTGGCTGTGTCCACGTTGCGCTTTGGGGCGTTTCCTGTCACGGGCGCTAGGCCTACCCACACAAGTGAGGTATCATTTTTATCGGGAGACGTGGGGGAACGCTGGGTGGAAGGAAATTTGTGGCTCCTCTCAGATTCCAGAACTTTCTGCCACAGAAATGTGAGGAACATGTGTTTTTTTAGCCAAATTTTGAGGTTTGCAAAGGATTCTGGGTAACAGAACCTGGTCCGAGCCACACAAGTCACCCCATCTTGGATTCCCCTAGGTCTCTAGTTTTCAGAAATGCACAGGTTTGGTAGGTTTCCCTAGGTGGCGGCTGAGCTACAGGCCAAAATCTGCAGGTAGGCACTTTGCTAAAAACAGGTCTGTTTTCTGTGATGTGTCCACGTTGCGCTTTGGGGCATTTCCTGTCACGGGCGCTAGGCCTACCCACACAAGTGAGGTATCATTTTTATCGGGAGACGTGGGGGAACGCTGGGTGGAAGGAAATTCGTGGCTCCTCTCAGATTCCAGAACTTTCTGCCACAGAAATGTGAGGAACATGTGTTTTTTTAGCCAAATTTTGAGGTTTGCAAAGGATTTTAGGTAACAGAACCTGGTCCGAGCCACACAAGTCACCCCATCTTGGATTCCCCTAGGTCTCTAGTTTTCAGAAATGCACAGGTTTGGTAGGTTTCCCTATGTGGCGGCTGAGCTACAGGCCAAAATCTACAGGTAGGCACTTTGCAAAAAACACCTCTGTTTTCCTCCACCAATTTGGCTGTGTCCACGTTGCGCTTTGGGGCGTTTCCTGTCACGGGCGCTAGGCCTACCCACACAAGTGAGGTATCATTTTTATCGGGAGACGTGGGGGAACGCTGGGTGGAAGGAAATTCGTGGCTCCTCTCAGATTCCAGAACTTTCTGCCACAGAAATGTGAGGAACATGTGTTTTTTTAGCCAAATTTTGAGGTTTGCAAAGGATTCTGGGTAACAGAACCTGGTCCGAGCCACACAAGTCACCCCATCTTGGATTCCCCTAGGTCTCTAGTTTTCAGAAATGCACAGGTTTGGTAGGTTTCCCTATGTGGCGGCTGAGCTACAGGCCAAAATCTACAGGTAGGCACTTTGCAAAAAACACCTCTGTTTTCCTCCACCAATTTGGCTGTGTCCACGTTGCGCTTTGGGGCGTTTCCTGTCACAGGCGCTAAGCCAACCCACACAAGTGAGGTATCATTTTTATCGGGAGACGTGGGGGAACGCTGGGTGGAAGGAAATTCGTGGCTCCTCTCAGATTCCAGAACTTTCTGCCACAGAAATGTGAGGAACATGTGTTTTTTTAGCCAAATTTTGAGGTTTGCAAAGGATTCTGGGTAACAGAACCTGGTCCGAGCCACATAAGTCACCCCATCTTGGAATTCCCCTAGGTCTCTAGTTTTCAGAAATGCACAGGTTTGGTAGGTTTCCCTATGTGGCGGCTGAGCTACAGGCCAAAATCTACAAGTAGGCACTTTGCAAAAAACACCTCTGTTTTCCTTCACCAATTTGGTTGTGTCCACGTTGCGCTTTGGGGCATTTCCTGTCACGGGCGCTAGGCCTACCCACACAAGTGAGGTATCATTTTTATCGGGAGACATGGGGGAACGCTGGGTGGAAGGAAATTTGTGGCTCCTCTCAGATTCCAGAACTTTCTGCCACAGAAATGTGAGGAACATGTGTTTTTTTAGCCAAATTTTGAGGTTTGCAAAGGATTCTGGGTAACAGAACCTGGTCCGAGCCACACAGGTCACCCCATCTTGGATTCCCCTAGGTCTCTAGTTTTCAGAAATGCACAGGTTTGGTAGGTTTCCCTAGGTGGCGGCTGAGCTACAGGCCAAAATCTGCAGGTAGACACTTTGCTAAAAACAGGTCTGTTTTCTGTGATGTGTCCACGTTGCGCTTTGGGGCATTTCCTGTCACGGGCGCTAGGCCTACCCACACAAGTGAGGTATCATTTTTATCGGGAGACGTGGGGGAACGCTGGGTGGAAGGAAATTCGTGGCTCCTCTCAGATTCCAGAACTTTCTGCCACAGAAATGTGAGGAACATGTGTTTTTTTAGCCGAATTTTGAGGTTTGCAAAGGATTCTGGGTAACAGAACCTGGTCCGAGCCACACAAGTCACCCCATCTTGGATTCCCCTAGGTCTCTAGTTTTCAGAAATGCACAGGTTTGGTAGGTTTCCCTATGTGGCGGCTGAGCTACAGGCCAAAATCTACAGGTAGGCACTTTGCAAAAAACACCTCTGTTTTCCTCCACCAATTTGGCTGTGTCCACGTTGCGCTTTGGGGCGTTTCCTGTCACAGGCGCTAAGCCAACCCACACAAGTGAGGTATCATTTTTATCGGGAGACGCGGGGGAACGCTGGGTGGAAGGAAATTCGTGACTCCTCTCAGATTCCAGAACTTTCTGCCACAGAAATGTGAGGAACATGTGTTTTTTTAGCCAAATTTTGAGGTTTGCAAAGGATTCTGGGTAACAGAACCTGGTCCGAGCCACATAAGTCACCCCATCTTGGATTTCCCCTAGGTCTCTAGTTTTCAGAAATGCACAGGTTTGGTAGGTTTCCCTATGTGGCGGCTGAGCTACAGGCCAAAATCTACAGGTAGGCACTTTGCAAAAAACACCTCTGTTTTCCTTCACCAATTTGGTTGTGTCCACGTTGCGCTTTGGGGCATTTCCTGTCACGGGCGCTAGGCCTACCCACACAAGTGAGGTATCATTTTTATCGGGAGACGTGGGGGAACGCTGTGTGGAAGGAAATTTGTGGCTCCTCTCAGATTCCAGAACTTTCTGCCACAGAAATGTGAGGAACATGTGTTTTTTTAGCCAAATTTTGAGGTTTGCAAAGGATTCTGGGTAACAGAACCTGGTCCGAGCCACACAGGTCACCCCATCTTGGATTCCCCTAGGTCTCTAGTTTTCAGAAATGCACAGGTTTGGTAGGTTTCCCTAGGTGGCGGCTGAGCTACAGGCCAAAATCTGCAGGTAGACACTTTGCTAAAAACAGGTCTGTTTTCTGTGATGTGTCCACGTTGCGCTTTGGGGCATTGCCTGTCACGGGCGCTAGGCCTACCCACACAAGTGAGGTATCATTTTTATCGGGAGACGTGGGGGAACGCTGGGTGGAAGGAAATTCGTGGCTCCTCTCAGATTCCAGAACTTTCTGCCACAGAAATGTGAGGAACATGTGTTTTTTTAGCCAAATTTTGAGGTTTGCAAAGGATTCTGGGTAACAGAACCTGGTCCGAGCCACACAAGTCACCCCATCTTGGATTCCCCTAGGTCTCTAGTTTTCAGAAATGCACAGGTTTGGTAGGTTTCCCTATGTGGCGGCTGAGCTAGAGGCCAAAATCTACAGGTAGGCACTTTGCAAAAAACACCTCTGTTTTCCTTCACCAATTTGGCTGTGTCCACGTTGCGCTTTGGGGCATTTCCTGTCACGGGCGCTAGGCCTACCCACACAAGTGAGGTATCATTTTTATCGGGAGACGTGGCGGAACGCTGGGTGGAAGGAAATTCGTGGCTCCTCTCAGATTCCAGAACTTTATGCCACAGAAATGTGAGGAACATGTGTTTTTTTAGCCACATTTTGAGGTTTGCAAAGGATTCTGGGTAACAGAACCTGGTCCGAGCCACACAAGTCACCCCATCTTGGATTCCCCTAGGTCTCTAGTTTTCAGAAATGCACAGGTTTGTTCGGTTTCCCTATGTGGCGACTGAGCTACAGGCCAAAATCTACAGGTAGGCACTTTGCAAAAAACACCTCTGTTTTCCTTCACCAATTTGGCTGTGTCCACGTTGCGCTTTGGGGCATTTCCTGTCACGGGCGCTAGGCCTACCCACACAAGTGAGGTATCATTTTTATCGGGAGACGTGGGGGAACGCTGGGTGGAAGGAAATTCGTGGCTCCTCTCAGATTCCAGAACTTTCTGCCACAGAAATGTTAGGAGCATGTTTTTTTTTAGCCAAATTTTGAGGTTTGCAAAGGATTCTGGGTAACAGAACCTGGTCCGAGCCACACAAGTCACCCCATCTTGGATTCCCCTAGGTCTCTAGTTTTCAGAAATGCACAGGTTTGGTAGGTTTCCCTAGGTGTCGGCTGAGCTAGAGGCCAAAATCTACAGGTAGGCACTGTTTTTAATGAAAAAATGTGATGTGTCCACGTTGCGTTTTGGGGCATATCCTGTCACGGGCGCTAGGCCTACCCACACAAGTGAGGTATCATTTTTATTGGGAGACGTGAGGGAACGCTGGGTGGAAGGAAATTCATGGCTCCTCTCAGATTCCAGAACTTTCTGCCACAGAAATGTGAGGAACATGTGTTTTTTTTAGCCAAATTTTGAGGTTTGCAAAGGATTCTGGGTAACAGAACCTGGTCCGAGCCACACAAGTCACCCCATCTTGGATTCCCCTAGGTCTCTAGTTTTCAGAAATGCACAGGTTTGGTAGGTTTCCCTAGGTGGCGGCTGAGCTACAGGCCAAAATCTGCAGGTAGGCACTTTGCTAAAAACAGGTCTGTTTTCTGTGATGTGTCCACGTTGCGCTTTGGGGCATTTCCTGTCACGGGCGCTAGGCCTACCCACACAAGTGAGGTATCATTTTTATCGGGAGACATGGGGGAACGCTGGGTGGAAGGAAATTCGTGGCTCCTCTCAGATTCCAGAACTTTCTGCCACAGAAATGTGAGGAACATGTGTTTTTTTAGCCAAATTTTGAGGTTTGCAAAGGATTCTGGCTAACAGAACCTGGTCCGAGCCACACAAGTCACCCCATCTTGGATTCCCCTAGGTCTCTAGTTTTCAGAAATGTACAGGTTTGGTAGGTTTCCCTATGTGGCGGCTGAGCTACAGGCCAAAATCTACAGGTAGGCACTTTGCAAAAAACACCTCTGTTTTCCTCCACCAATTTGGCTGTGTCCACGTTGCGCTTTGGGGCGTTTCCTGTCACGGGCGCTAGGCCTACCCACACAAGTGAGGTATCATTTTTATCGGGAGACGTGGGGGAACGCTGGGTGGAAGGAAATTCGTGGCTCCTCTCAGATTCCAGAACTTTCTGCCACAGAAATGTGAGTAACATGTGTTTTTTTAGCCACATTTTGAGGTTTGCAAAGGATTCTGGGTAACAGAACCTGGTCCGAGCCACACAAGTCACCCCATCTTGGATTCCCCTAGGTCTCTAGTTTTCAGAAATGCACAGGTTTGGTAGGTTTCCCTATGTGGCGGCTGAGCTACAGGCCAAAATCTACAGGTAGGCACTTTGCAAAAAACACCTCTGTTTTCCTCCACCAATTTGGCTGTGTCCACGTTGCGCTTTGGGGCATTTCCTGTCACGGGCGCTAGGCCTACCCACACAAGTGAGGTATCATTTTTATCGGGAGATGTGGGGGAACGCTGGGTGGAAGGAAATTTGTGGCTCCTCTCAGATTCCAGAACTTTCTGCCACAGAAACGTGAGGAACATGTGTTTTTTTAGCCAATTTTTGAGGTTTGCAAAGGATTCTGGGTAACAGAACCTGGTCCAAGCCACACAAGTCACCCCATCTTGGATTCCCCTAGGTCTCTAGTTTTCAGAAAGGCACAGGTTTGGTAGGTTTCCCTAGGTGGCGGCTGAGCTACAGGCCAAAATCTGCAGGTAGGCACTTTGCTAAAAACAGGTCTGTTTTCTGTGATGTGTCCACGTTGCGCTTTGGGGCATTTCCTGTCACGGGCGCTAGGCCTACCCACACAAGTGAGGTATCATTTTTATCGGGAGACGTGGGGGAACGCTGGGTGGAAGGAAATTTGTGGCTCCTCTCAGATTCCAGAACTTACTGCCACAGAAATGTGAGGAACATGTGTTTTTTTAGCCACATTTTGAGGTTTGCAAAGGATTCTGGGTAACAGAACCTGGTCCGAGCCACACAAGTCACCCCATCTTGGATTCCCCTAGGTCTCTAGTTTTCAGAAATGCACAGGTTTGGTAGGTTTCCCTAGGTGGCGGCTGAGCTACAGGCCAAAACCTACAGGTAGGCACTTTGCAAAAAACACCTCTGTTTTCCTTCACCAATTTGGTTGTGTCCACGTTGCGCTTTGGGGCATTTCCTGTCACGGGCGCTAGGCCTACCCACACAAGTGAGGTATCATTTTTATCGGGAGACGTGGGGGAACGCTGGGTGGAAGGAAATTCGTGGCTCCTCTCAGATTCCAGAACTTTCTGCCACAGAAATGTGAGTAACATGTGTTTTTTTAGCCACATTTTGAGGTTTGCAAAGGATTCTGGGTAACAGAACCTGGTCCGAGCCACACAAGTCACCCCATCTTGGATTCCCCTAGGTCTCCAGTTTTCAGAAATGCACAGGTTTGGTAGGTTTCCCTATGTGGCGGCTGAGCTACAGGCCAAAATCTACAGGTAGGCACTTTGCAAAAAACACCTCTGTTTTCCTCCACCAATTTGGCTGTGTCCACGTTGCGCTTTGGGGCGTTTCCTGTCACGGGCGCTAAGCCAACCCACACAAGTGAGGTATCATTTTTATCGGGAGACGTGGGGGAACGCTGGGTGGAAGGAAATTCGTGGCTCCTCTCAGATTCCAGAACTTTCTGCCACAGAAATGTGAGGAACATGTGTTTTTTTAGCCAAATTTTGAGGTTTGCAAAGGATTCTGGCTAACAGAACCTGGTCCGAGCCACACAAGTCACCCCATCTTGGATTCCCCTAGGTCTCTAGTTTTCAGAAATGCACAGGTTGGGTAGGTTTCCCTATGTGGCAGCTGAGCTACAGGCCAAAATCTACAGGTAGGCACTTTGCAAAAAACACCTCTGTTTTCCTCCACCAATTTGGCTGTGTCCACGTTGCGCTTTGGGGCGTTTCCTTTCACGGGCGCTAGGCCTACCCACACAAGTGAGGTATCATTTTTATCGGGAGACGTGGGGGAACGCTGGGTGGAAGGAAATTCGTGGCTCCTCTCAGATTCCAGAACTTTCTGCCACAGAAATGTGAGTAACATGTGTTTTCTTAGCCACATTTTGAGGTTTGCAAAGGATTCTGGGTAACAGAACCTGGTCCGAGCCACACAAGTCACCCCATCTTGGATTCCCCTAGGTCTCCAGTTTTCAGAAATGCACAGGTTTGGTAGGTTTCCCTATGTGGCGGCTGAGCTACAGGCCAAAATCTACAGGTAGGCACTTTGCAAAAAACACCTCTGTTTTCCTTCACCAATTTGGCTGTGTCCACGTTGCGCTTTGGGGCATTTCCTGTCACGGGCGCTAGGCCTACCCACACAAGTGAGGTATCATTTTTATCGGGAGATGTGGGGGAACGCTAGGTGGAAGGAAATTTGTGGCTCCTCTCAGATTCCAGAACTTTCTGCCACAGAAACGTGAGGAACATGTGTTTTTTTAGCCAATTTTTGAGGTTTGCAATGGATTCTGGGTAACAGAACCTGGTCCGAGCCACACAAGTCACCCCATCTTGGATTCCCCTAGGTCTCTAGTTTTCAGAAATGCACAGGTTTGGTAGGTTTCCCTAGGTGGCGGCTGAGCTACAGGCCAAAATCTGCAGGTAGGCACTTTGCTAAAAACAGGTCTGTTTTCTGTGATGTGTCCACGTTGCGCTTTGGGGCATTTCCTGTCACGGGCGCTAGGCCTACCCACACAAGTGAGGTATCATTTTTATCGGGAGACGTGGGGGAATGCTGGGTGGAAGGAAATTTGTGGCTCCTCTCAGATTCCAGAACTTTCTGCCACAGAAATGTGAGGAACATGTGTTTTTTTAGCCAAATTTTGAGGTTTGCAAAGGATTCTGGGTAACAGAACCTGGTCCGAGCCACACAAGTCACCCCATCTTGGATTCCCCTAGGTCTCTAGTTTTCAGAAATGCACAGGTTTGGTAGGTTTCCCTAGGTGGCGGCTGAGCTACAGGCCAAAATCTGCAGGTAGGCACTTTGCTAAAAACAGGTCTGTTTTCTGTGATGTGTCCACGTTGCGCTTTGGGGCATTTCCTGGCACGGGCGCTAGGCCTACCCACACAAGTGAGGTATCATTTTTATCGGGAGACGTGGGGGAACGCTGGGTGGAAGGAAATTTGTGGCTCCTCTCAGATTCCAGAACTTTCTGCCACAGAAATGTGAGGAACATGTGTTTTTTTTGCCAAATTTTGAGGTTTGCAAAGGATTCTGGCTAACAGAACCTGGTCCGAGCCACACAAGTCACCCCATCTTGGATTCCCCTAGGTCTCTAGTTTTCAGAAATGCACAGGTTTGGTAGGTTTCCCTAGGTGGCGGCTGAGCTACAGGCCAAAATCTGCAGGTAGGCACTTTGCTAAAAACAGGTCTGTTTTCTGTGATGTGTCCACGTTGCGCTTTGGGGCATTTCCTGTCACGGGCGCTAGGCCTACCCACACAAGTGAGGTATCATTTTTATCGGGAGACGTGGGGGAACGCTGGGTGGAAGGAAATTCGTGGCTCCTCTCAGATTCCAGAACTTTCTGCCACAGAAATGTGAGGAACATGTGTTTTTTTAGCCAAATTTTGAGGTTTGCAAAGGATTCTGGGTAACAGAACCTGGTCCGAGCCACATAAGTCACCCCATCTTGGAATTCCCCTAGGTCTCTAGTTTTCAGAAATGCACAGGTTTGGTAGGTTTCCCTATGTGGCGGCTGAGCTACAGGCCAAAATCTACAGGTAGGCACTTTGCAAAAAACACCTCTGTTTTCCTTCACCAATTTGGTTGTGTCCACGTTGCGCTTTGGGGCATTTCCTGTCACGGGCGCTAGGCCTACCCACACAAGTGAGGTATCATTTTTATCGGGAGACGTGGGGGAACGCTGGGTGGAAGGAAATTTGTGGCTCCTCTCAGATTCCAGAACTTTCTGCCACAGAAATGTGAGGAACATGTGTTTTTTTAGCCAAATTTTGAGGTTTGCAAAGGATTCTGGGTAACAGAACCTGGTCCGAGCCACACAAGTCACCCCATCTTGGATTCCTCTAGGTCTCTAGTTTTCAGAAATGCACAAGTTTGGTAGGTTTCCCTAGGTGGCGGCTGAGCTACAGGCCAAAATCTGCAGGTAGACACTTTGCTAAAAACAGGTCTGTTTTCTGTGATGTGTCCACGTTGCGCTTTGGGGCATTTCCTGTCACGGGCGCTAGGCCTACCCACACAAGTGAGGTATGATTTTTATCGGGAGACGTGGGGGAACGCTGGGTGGAAGGAAATTCGTGGCTCCTCTCAGATTCCAGAACTTTCTGCCACAGAAATGTGAGGAACATGTGTTTTTTTAGCCAAATTTTGAGGTTTGCAAAGGATTCTGGGTAACAGAACCTGGTCCGAGCCACACAAGTCACCCCATCTTGGATTCCCCTAGGTCTCTAGTTTTCAGAAATGCACAGGTTTGGTAGGTTTCCCTATGTGGCGGCTGAGCTACAGGCCAAAATCTACAGGTAGGCACTTTGCAAAAAACACCTCTGTTTTCCTCCACCAATTTGGCTGTGTCCACGTTGCGCTTTGGGGCATTTCCTGTCACAGGCGCTAAGCCAACCCACACAAGTGAGGTATCATTTTTATCGGGAGACGTGGGGGAACGCTGGGTGGAAGGAAATTCGTGGCTCCTCTCAGATTCCAGAACTTTCTGCCACAGAAATGTGAGGAACATGTGTTTTTTTATCCAAATTTTGAGGTTTGCAAAGGATTCTGGGTAACAGAACCTGGTCCGAGCCACATAAGTCACCCCATCTTGGATTTCCCCTAGGTCTCTAGTTTTCAGAAATGCACAGGTTTGGTAGGTTTCCCTATGTGGCGGCTGAGCTACAGGCCAAAATCTACAGGTAGGCACTTTGCAAAAAACACCTCTGTTTTCCTTCACCAATTTGGTTGTGTCCACGTTGCGCTTTGGGGCATTTCCTGTCACGGGCGCTAGGCCTACCCACACAAGTGAGGTATCATTTTTATCGGGAGACGTGGGGGAACGCTGGGTGGAAGGAAATTTGTGGCTCCTCTCAGATTCCAGAACTTTCTGCCACAGAAATGTGAGGAACATGTGTTTTTTTAGCCAAATTTTGAGGTTTGCAAAGGATTCTGGGTAACAGAACCTGGTCCGAGCCACACAGGTCACCCCATCTTGGATTCCCCTAGGTCTCTAGTTTTCAGAAATGCACAGGTTTGGTAGGTTTCCCTAGGTGGCGGCTGAGCTACAGGCCAAAATCTGCAGGTAGACACTTTGCTAAAAACAGGTCTGTTTTCTGTGATGTGTCCACGTTGCGCTTTGGGGCATTTCCTGTCACGGGCGCTAGGCCTACCCACACAAGTGAGGTATCATTTTTATCGGGAGACGTGGGGGAACGCTGGGTGGAAGGAAATTCGTGGCTCCTCTCAGATTCCAGAACTTTCTGCCACAGAAATGTGAGGAACATGTGTTTTTTTAGCCGAATTTTGAGGTTTGCAAAGGATTCTGGGTAACAGAACCTGGTCCGAGCCACACAAGTCACCCCATCTTGGATTCCCCTAGGTCTCTAGTTTTCAGAAATGCACAGGTTTGGTAGGTTTCCCTATGTGGCGGCTGAGCTACAGGCCAAAATCTACAGGTAGGCACTTTGCAAAAAACACCTCTGTTCTCCTCCACCAATTTGGCTGTGTCCACGTTGCGCTTTGGGGCGTTTCCTGTCACGGGCGCTAGGCCTACCCACACAAGTGAGGTATCATTTTTATCGGGAGACGTGGGGGAACGCTGGGTGGAAGGAAATTTGTGGCTCCTCTCAGATTCCAGAACTTTCTGCCACAGAAATGTGAGGAACATGTGTTTTTTTAGCCAAATTTTGAGGTTTGCAAAGGATTCTGGGTAACAGAACCTGGTCCGAGCCACACAAGTCACCCCATCTTGGATTCCCCTAGGTCTCTAGTTTTCAGAAATGCACAGGTTTGGTAGGTTTCCCTAGGTGGCGGCTGAGCTACAGGCCAAAATCTGCAGGTAGGCACTTTGCTAAAAACAGGTCTGTTTTCTGTGATGTGTCCACGTTGCGCTTTGGGGCATTTCCTGTCACGGGCGCTAGGCCTACCCACACAAGTGAGGTATCATTTTTATCGGGAGACGTGGGGGAACGCTGGGTGGAAGGAAATTCGTGGCTCCTCTCAGATTCCAGAACTTTCTGCCACAGAAATGTGAGGAACATGTGTTTTTTTAGCCAAATTTTGAGGTTTGCAAAGGATTTTAGGTAACAGAACCTGGTTCGAGCCACACAAGTCACCCCATCTTGGATTCCCCTAGGTCTCTAGTTTTCAGAAATGCACAGGTTTGGTAGGTTTCCCTATGTGGCGGCTGAGCTACAGGCCAAAATCTACAGGTAGGCACTTTGCAAAAAACACCTCTGTTTTCCTCCACCAATTTGGCTGTGTCCACGTTGCGCTTTGGGGCGTTTCCTGTCACGGGCGCTAGGCCTACCCACACAAGTGAGGTATCATTTTTATCGGGAGACGTGGGGGAACGCTGGGTGGAAGGAAATTCGTGGCTCCTCTCAGATTCCAGAACTTTCTGCCACAGAAATGTGAGGAACATGTGTTTTTTTAGCCAAATTTTGAGGTTTGCAAAGGATTCTGGGTAACAGAACCTGGTCCGAGCCACACAAGTCACCCCATCTTGGATTCCCCTAGGTCTCTAGTTTTCAGAAATGCACAGGTTTGGTAGGTTTCCCTATGTGGCGGCTGAGCTACAGGCCAAAATCTACAGGTAGGCACTTTGCAAAAAACACCTCTGTTTTCCTCCACCAATTTGGCTGTGTCCACGTTGCGCTTTGGGGCGTTTCCTGTCACGGGCGCTAGGCCTACCCACACAAGTGAGGTATCATTTTTATCGGGAGACGTGGGGGAACGCTGGGTGGAAGGAAATTTGTGGCTCCTCTCAGATTCCAGAACTTTCTGCCACAGAAATGTGAGGAACATGTGTTTTTTTAGCCAAATTTTGAGGTTTGCAAAGGATTCTGGGTAACAGAACCTGGTCCGAGCCACACAAGTCACCCCATCTTGGATTCCCCTAGGTCTCTAGTTTTCAGAAATGCACAGGTTTGGTAGGTTTCCCTAGGTGGCGGCTGAGCTACAGGCCAAAATCTGCAGGTAGGCACTTTGCTAAAAACAGGTCTGTTTTCTGTGATGTGTCCACGTTGCGCTTTGGGGCATTTCCTGTCACGGGCGCTAGGCCTACCCACACAAGTGAGGTATCATTTTTATCGGGAGACGTGGGGGAACACTGGGTGGAAGGAAATTCGTGGCTCCTCTCAGATTCCAGAACTTTCTGCCACAGAAATGTGAGGAACATGTGTTTTTTTAGCCAAATTTTGAGGTTTGCAAAGGATTTTAGGTAACAGAACCTGGTCCGAGCCACACAAGTCACCCCATCTTGGATTCCCCTACGTCTCTAGTTTTCAGAAATGCACAGGTTTGGTAGGTTTCCCTATGTGGCGGCTGAGCTACAGGCCAAAATCTACAGGTAGGCACTTTGCAAAAAACACCTCTGTTTTCCTCCACCAATTTGGCTGTGTCCACGTTGCGCTTTGGGGCGTTTCCTGTCACGGGCGCTAGGCCTACCCACACAAGTGAGGTATCATTTTTATCGGGAGACGTGGGGGAACGCTGGGTGGAAGGAAATTCGTGGCTCCTCTCAGATTCCAGAACTTTCTGCCACAGAAATGTGAGGAACATGTGTTTTTTTAGCCAAATTTTGAGGTTTGCAAAGGATTCTGGGTAACAGAACCTGGTCCGAGCCACACAAGTCACCCCATCTTGGATTCCCCTAGGTCTCTAGTTTTCAGAAATGCACAGGTTTGGTAGGTTTCCCTATGTGGCGGCTGAGCTACAGGCCAAAATCTACAGGTAGGCACTTTGCAAAAAACACCTCTGTTTTCCTCCACCAATTTGGCTGTGTCCACGTTGCGCTTTGGGGCGTTTCCTGTCACGGGCGCTAGGCCTACCCACACAAGTGAGGTATCATTTTTATCGGGAGACGTGGGGGAACGCTGGGTGGAAGGAAATTTGTGGCTCCTCTCAGATTCCAGAACTTTCTGCCACAGAAATGTGAGGAACATGTGTTTTTTTAGCCAAATTTTGAGGTTTGCAAAGGATTCTGGGTAACAGAACCTGGTCCGAGCCACACAAGTCACCCCATCTTGGATTCCCCTAGGTCTCTAGTTTTCAGAAATGCACAGGTTTGGTAGGTTTCCCTAGGTGGCGGCTGAGCTACAGGCCAAAATCTGCAGGTAGGCACTTTGCTAAAAACAGGTCTGTTTTCTGTGATGTGTCCACGTTGCGCTTTGGGGCATTTCCTGTCACGGGCGCTAGGCCTACCCACACAAGTGAGGTATCATTTTTATCGGGAGACGTGGGGGAACGCTGGGTGGAAGGAAATTCGTGGCTCCTCTCAGATTCCAGAACTTTCTGCCACAGAAATGTGAGGAACATGTGTTTTTTTAGCCAAATTTTGAGGTTTGCAAAGGATTTTAGGTAACAGAACCTGGTCCGAGCCACACAAGTCACCCCATCTTGGATTCCCCTAGGTCTCTAGTTTTCAGAAATGCACAGGTTTGGTAGGTTTCCCTATGTGGCGGCTGAGCTACAGGCCAAAATCTACAGGTAGGCACTTTGCAAAAAACACCTCTGTTTTCCTCCACCAATTTGGCTGTGTCCACGTTGCGCTTTGGGGCGTTTCCTGTCACGGGCGCTAGGCCTACCCACACAAGTGAGGTATCATTTTTATCGGGAGACGTGGGGGAACGCTGGGTGGAAGGAAATTCGTGGCTCCTCTCAGATTCCAGAACTTTCTGCCACAGAAATGTGAGGAACATGTGTTTTTTTAGCCAAATTTTGAGGTTTGCAAAGGATTCTGGGTAACAGAACCTGGTCCGAGCCACATAAGTCACCCCATCTTGGATTCCCCTAGGTCTCTAGTTTTCAGAAATGCACAGGTTTGGTAGGATTCCCTATGTGGCGGCTGAGCTACAGGCCAAAATCTACAGGTAGGCACTTTGCAAAAAACACCTCTGTTTTCCTTCACCAATTTGGTTGTGTCCACGCTGCGCTTTGGGGCATTTCCTGTCACGGGCGCTAGGCCTACCCACACAAGTGAGGTATCATTTTTATCGGGAGACGTGGGGGAACGCTGGGTGGAAGGAAATTTGTGGCTCCTCTCAGATTCCAGAACTTTCTGCCACAGAAATGTGAGGAACATGTGTTTTTTTAGCCAAATTTTGAGGTTTGCAAAGGATTCTGGGTAACAGAACCTGGTCCGAGCCACACAAGTCACCCCATCTTGGATTCCTCTAGGTCTCTAGTTTTCAGAAATGCACAAGTTTGGTAGGTTTCCCTAGGTGGCGGCTGAGCTACAGGCCAAAATCTGCAGGTAGACACTTTGCTAAAAACAGGTCTGTTTTCTGTGATGTGTCCACGTTGCGCTTTGGGGCATTTCCTGTCACGGGCGCTAGGCCTACCCACACAAGTGAGGTATAATTTTTATCGGGAGACGTGGGGGAACGCTGGGTGGAAGGAAATTCGTGGCTCCTCTCAGATTCCAGAACTTTCTGCCACAGAAATGTGAGGAACATGTGTTTTTTTAGCCAAATTTTGAGGTTTGCAAAGGATTCTGGGTAACAGAACCTGGTCCGAGCCACACAAGTCACCCCATCTTGGATTCCCCTAGGTCTCTAGTTTTCAGAAATGCACAGGTTTGGTAGGTTTCCCTATGTGGCGGCTGAGCTACAGGCCAAAATCTACAGGTAGGCACTTTGCAAAAAACACCTCTGTTTTCCTCCACCAATTTGGCTGTGTCCACGTTGCGCTTTGGGGCGTTTCCTGTCACAGGCGCTAAGCCAACCCACACAAGTGAGGTATCATTTTTATCGGGAGACGTGGGGGAACGCTGGGTGGAAGGAAATTCGTGGCTCCTCTCAGATTCCAGAACTTTCTGCCACAGAAATGTGAGGAACATGTGTTTTTTTAGCCAAATTTTGAGGTTTGCAAAGGATTCTGGGTAACAGAACCTGGTCCGAGCCACATAAGTCACCCCATCTTGGAATTCCCCTAGGTCTCTAGTTTTCAGAAATGCACAGGTTTGGTAGGTTTCCCTATGTGGCGGCTGAGCTACAGGCCAAAATCTACAAGTAGGCACTTTGCAAAAAACACCTCTGTTTTCCTTCACCAATTTGGTTGTGTCCACGTTGCGCTTTGGGGCATTTCCTGTCACGGGCGCTAGGCCTACCCACACAAGTGAGGTATCATTTTTATCGGGAGACATGGGGGAACGCTGGGTGGAAGGAAATTTGTGGCTCCTCTCAGATTCCAGAACTTTCTGCCACAGAAATGTGAGGAACATGTGTTTTTTTAGCCAAATTTTGAGGTTTGCAAAGGATTCTGGGTAACAGAACCTGGTCCGAGCCACACAGGTCACCCCATCTTGGATTCCCCTAGGTCTCTAGTTTTCAGAAATGCACAGGTTTGGTAGGTTTCCCTAGGTGGCGGCTGAGCTACAGGCCAAAATCTGCAGGTAGACACTTTGCTAAAAACAGGTCTGTTTTCTGTGATGTGTCCACGTTGCGCTTTGGGGCATTTCCTGTCACGGGCGCTAGGCCTACCCACACAAGTGAGGTATCATTTTTATCGGGAGACGTGGGGGAACGCTGGGTGGAAGGAAATTCGTGGCTCCTCTCAGATTCCAGAACTTTCTGCCACAGAAATGTGAGGAACATGTGTTTTTTTAGCCGAATTTTGAGGTTTGCAAAGGATTCTGGGTAACAGAACCTGGTCCGAGCCACACAAGTCACCCCATCTTGGATTCCCCTAGGTCTCTAGTTTTCAGAAATGCACAGGTTTGGTAGGTTTCCCTATGTGGCGGCTGAGCTACAGGCCAAAATCTACAGGTAGGCACTTTGCAAAAAACACCTCTGTTTTCCTCCACCAATTTGGCTGTGTCCACGTTGCGCTTTGGGGCGTTTCCTGTCACAGGCGCTAAGCCAACCCACACAAGTGAGGTATCATTTTTATCGGGAGACGCGGGGGAACGCTGGGTGGAAGGAAATTCGTGACTCCTCTCAGATTCCAGAACTTTCTGCCACAGAAATGTGAGGAACATGTGTTTTTTTAGCCAAATTTTGAGGTTTGCAAAGGATTCTGGGTAACAGAACCTGGTCCGAGCCACATAAGTCACCCCATCTTGGATTTCCCCTAGGTCTCTAGTTTTCAGAAATGCACAGGTTTGGTAGGTTTCCCTATGTGGCGGCTGAGCTACAGGCCAAAATCTACAGGTAGGCACTTTGCAAAAAACACCTCTGTTTTCCTTCACCAATTTGGTTGTGTCCACGTTGCGCTTTGGGGCATTTCCTGTCACGGGCGCTAGGCCTACCCACACAAGTGAGGTATCATTTTTATCGGGAGACGTGGGGGAACGCTGGGTGGAAGGAAATTTGTGGCTCCTCTCAGATTCCAGAACTTTCTGCCACAGAAATGTGAGGAACATGTGTTTTTTTAGCCAAATTTTGAGGTTTGCAAAGGATTCTGGGTAACAGAACCTGGTCCGAGCCACACAGGTCACCCCATCTTGGATTCCCCTAGGTCTCTAGTTTTCAGAAATGCACAGGTTTGGTAGGTTTCCCTAGGTGGCGGCTGAGCTACAGGCCAAAATCTGCAGGTAGACACTTTGCTAAAAACAGGTCTGTTTTCTGTGATGTGTCCACGTTGCGCTTTGGGGCATTGCCTGTCACGGGCGCTAGGCCTACCCACACAAGTGAGGTATCATTTTTATCGGGAGACGTGGGGGAACGCTGGGTGGAAGGAAATTCGTGGCTCCTCTCAGATTCCAGAACTTTCTGCCACAGAAATGTGAGGAACATGTGTTTTTTTAGCCAAATTTTGAGGTTTGCAAAGGATTCTGGGTAACAGAACCTGGTCCGAGCCACACAAGTCACCCCATCTTGGATTCCCCTAGGTCTCTAGTTTTCAGAAATGCACAGGTTTGGTAGGTTTCCCTATGTGGCGGCTGAGCTAGAGGCCAAAATCTACAGGTAGGCACTTTGCAAAAAACACCTCTGTTTTCCTTCACCAATTTGGCTGTGTCCACGTTGCGCTTTGGGGCATTTCCTGTCACGGGCGCTAGGCCTACCCACACAAGTGAGGTATCATTTTTATCGGGAGACGTGGCGGAACGCTGGGTGGAAGGAAATTCGTGGCTCCTCTCAGATTCCAGAACTTTATGCCACAGAAATGTGAGGAACATGTGTTTTTTTAGCCACATTTTGAGGTTTGCAAAGGATTCTGGGTAACAGAACCTGGTCCGAGCCACACAAGTCACCCCATCTTGGATTCCCCTAGGTCTCTAGTTTTCAGAAATGCACAGGTTTGTTCGGTTTCCCTATGTGGCGACTGAGCTACAGGCCAAAATCTACAGGTAGGCACTTTGCAAAAAACACCTCTGTTTTCCTTCACCAATTTGGTTGTGTCCACGTTGCGCTTTGGGGCATTTCCTGTCACGGGCGCTAGGCCTACCCACACAAGTGAGGTATCATTTTTATCGGGAGACGTGGGGGAACGCTGGGTGGAAGGAAATTCGTGGCTCCTCTCAGATTCCAGAACTTTCTGCCACAGAAATGTGAGGAACATGTGTTTTTTTAGCCGAATTTTGAGGTTTGCAAAGGATTCTGGGTAACAGAACCTGGTCCGAGCCACACAAGTCACCCCATCTTGGATTCCCCTAGGTCTCTAGTTTTCAGAAATGCACAGGTTTGGTAGGTTTCCCTATGTGGCGGCTGAGCTACAGGCCAAAATCTACAGGTAGGCACTTTGCAAAAAACACCTCTGTTCTCCTCCACCAATTTGGCTGTGTCCACGTTGCGCTTTGGGGCGTTTCCTGTCACGGGCGCTAGGCCTACCCACACAAGTGAGGTATCATTTTTATCGGGAGACGTGGGGGAACGCTGGGTGGAAGGAAATTTGTGGCTCCTCTCAGATTCCAGAACTTTCTGCCACAGAAATGTGAGGAACATGTGTTTTTTTAGCCAAATTTTGAGGTTTGCAAAGGATTCTGGGTAACAGAACCTGGTCCGAGCCACACAAGTCACCCCATCTTGGATTCCCCTAGGTCTCTAGTTTTCAGAAATGCACAGGTTTGGTAGGTTTCCCTAGGTGGCGGCTGAGCTACAGGCCAAAATCTGCAGGTAGGCACTTTGCTAAAAACAGGTCTGTTTTCTGTGATGTGTCCACGTTGCGCTTTGGGGCATTTCCTGTCACGGGCGCTAGGCCTACCCACACAAGTGAGGTATCATTTTTATCGGGAGACGTGGGGGAACGCTGGGTGGAAGGAAATTCGTGGCTCCTCTCAGATTCCAGAACTTTCTGCCACAGAAATGTGAGGAACATGTGTTTTTTTAGCCAAATTTTGAGGTTTGCAAAGGATTTTAGGTAACAGAACCTGGTTCGAGCCACACAAGTCACCCCATCTTGGATTCCCCTAGGTCTCTAGTTTTCAGAAATGCACAGGTTTGGTAGGTTTCCCTATGTGGCGGCTGAGCTACAGGCCAAAATCTACAGGTAGGCACTTTGCAAAAAACACCTCTGTTTTCCTCCACCAATTTGGCTGTGTCCACGTTGCGCTTTGGGGCGTTTCCTGTCACGGGCGCTAGGCCTACCCACACAAGTGAGGTATCATTTTTATCGGGAGACGTGGGGGAACGCTGGGTGGAAGGAAATTCGTGGCTCCTCTCAGATTCCAGAACTTTCTGCCACAGAAATGTGAGGAACATGTGTTTTTTTAGCCAAATTTTGAGGTTTGCAAAGGATTCTGGGTAACAGAACCTGGTCCGAGCCACACAAGTCACCCCATCTTGGATTCCCCTAGGTCTCTAGTTTTCAGAAATGCACAGGTTTGGTAGGTTTCCCTATGTGGCGGCTGAGCTACAGGCCAAAATCTACAGGTAGGCACTTTGCAAAAAACACCTCTGTTTTCCTCCACCAATTTGGCTGTGTCCACGTTGCGCTTTGGGGCGTTTCCTGTCACGGGCGCTAGGCCTACCCACACAAGTGAGGTATCATTTTTATCGGGAGACGTGGGGGAACGCTGGGTGGAAGGAAATTTGTGGCTCCTCTCAGATTCCAGAACTTTCTGCCACAGAAATGTGAGGAACATGTGTTTTTTTAGCCAAATTTTGAGGTTTGCAAAGGATTCTGGGTAACAGAACCTGGTCCGAGCCACACAAGTCACCCCATCTTGGATTCCCCTAGGTCTCTAGTTTTCAGAAATGCACAGGTTTGGTAGGTTTCCCTAGGTGGCGGCTGAGCTACAGGCCAAAATCTGCAGGTAGGCACTTTGCTAAAAACAGGTCTGTTTTCTGTGATGTGTCCACGTTGCGCTTTGGGGCATTTCCTGTCACGGGCGCTAGGCCTACCCACACAAGTGAGGTATCATTTTTATCGGGAGACGTGGGGGAACACTGGGTGGAAGGAAATTCGTGGCTCCTCTCAGATTCCAGAACTTTCTGCCACAGAAATGTGAGGAACATGTGTTTTTTTAGCCAAATTTTGAGGTTTGCAAAGGATTTTAGGTAACAGAACCTGGTCCGAGCCACACAAGTCACCCCATCTTGGATT
Organism: Pleurodeles waltl; assembly: GCF_031143425.1. Taxonomy (NCBI): domain Eukaryota; kingdom Metazoa; phylum Chordata; class Amphibia; order Caudata; family Salamandridae; genus Pleurodeles; species Pleurodeles waltl. Next base: position 229,139,218 of record NC_090439.1, read on the forward strand.
CCCCTACGTCTCTAGTTTTCAGAAATGCACAGGTTTGGTAGGTTTCCCTATGTGGCGGCTGAGCTACAGGCCAAAATCTACAGGTAGGCACTTTGCAAAAAACACCTCTGTTTTCCTCCACCAATTTGGCTGTGTCCACGTTGCGCTTTGGGGCGTTTCCTGTCACGGGCGCTAGGCCTACCCACACAAGTGAGGTATCATTTTTATCGGGAGACGTGGGGGAACGCTGGGTGGAAGGAAATTCGTGGCTCCTCTCAGATTCCAGAACTTTCTGCCACAGAAATGTGAGGAACATGTGTTTTTTTAGCCAAATTTTGAGGTTTGCAAAGGATTCTGGGTAACAGAACCTGGTCCGAGCCACACAAGTCACCCCATCTTGGATTCCCCTAGGTCTCTAGTTTTCAGAAATGCACAGGTTTGGTAGGTTTCCCTATGTGGCGGCTGAGCTACAGGCCAAAATCTACAGGTAGGCACTTTGCAAAAAACACCTCTGTTTTCCTCCACCAATTTGGCTGTGTCCACGTTGCGCTTTGGGGCGTTTCCTGTCACGGGCGCTAGGCCTACCCACACAAGTGAGGTATCATTTTTATCGGGAGACGTGGGGGAACGCTGGGTGGAAGGAAATTTGTGGCTCCTCTCAGATTCCAGAACTTTCTGCCACAGAAATGTGAGGAACATGTGTTTTTTTAGCCAAATTTTGAGGTTTGCAAAGGATTCTGGGTAACAGAACCTGGTCCGAGCCACACAAGTCACCCCATCTTGGATTCCCCTAGGTCTCTAGTTTTCAGAAATGCACAGGTTTGGTAGGTTTCCCTAGGTGGCGGCTGAGCTACAGGCCAAAATCTGCAGGTAGGCACTTTGCTAAAAACAGGTCTGTTTTCTGTGATGTGTCCACGTTGCGCTTTGGGGCATTTCCTGTCACGGGCGCTAGGCCTACCCACACAAGTGAGGTATCATTTTTATCGGGAGACGTGGGGGAACGCTGGGTGGAAGGAAATTCGTGGCTCCTCTCAGATTCCAGAACTTTCTGCCACAGAAATGTGAGGAACATGTGTTTTTTTAGCCAAATTTTGAGGTTTGCAAAGGATTTTAGGTAACAGAACCTGGTCCGAGCCACACAAGTCACCCCATCTTGGATTCCCCTAGGTCTCTAGTTTTCAGAAATGCACAGGTTTGGTAGGTTTCCCTATGTGGCGGCTGAGCTACAGGCCAAAATCTACAGGTAGGCACTTTGCAAAAAACACCTCTGTTTTCCTCCACCAATTTGGCTGTGTCCACGTTGCGCTTTGGGGCGTTTCCTGTCACGGGCGCTAGGCCTACCCACACAAGTGAGGTATCATTTTTATCGGGAGACGTGGGGGAACGCTGGGTGGAAGGAAATTCGTGGCTCCTCTCAGATTCCAGAACTTTCTGCCACAGAAATGTGAGGAACATGTGTTTTTTTAGCCAAATTTTGAGGTTTGCAAAGGATTCTGGGTAACAGAACCTGGTCCGAGCCACATAAGTCACCCCATCTTGGATTCCCCTAGGTCTCTAGTTTTCAGAAATGCACAGGTTTGGTAGGATTCCCTATGTGGCGGCTGAGCTACAGGCCAAAATCTACAGGTAGGCACTTTGCAAAAAACACCTCTGTTTTCCTTCACCAATTTGGTTGTGTCCACGCTGCGCTTTGGGGCATTTCCTGTCACGGGCGCTAGGCCTACCCACACAAGTGAGGTATCATTTTTATCGGGAGACGTGGGGGAACGCTGGGTGGAAGGAAATTTGTGGCTCCTCTCAGATTCCAGAACTTTCTGCCACAGAAATGTGAGGAACATGTGTTTTTTTAGCCAAATTTTGAGGTTTGCAAAGGATTCTGGGTAACAGAACCTGGTCCGAGCCACACAAGTCACCCCATCTTGGATTCCTCTAGGTCTCTAGTTTTCAGAAATGCACAAGTTTGGTAGGTTTCCCTAGGTGGCGGCTGAGCTACAGGCCAAAATCTGCAGGTAGACACTTTGCTAAAAACAGGTCTGTTTTCTGTGATGTGTCCACGTTGCGCTTTGGGGCATTTCCTGTCACGGGCGCTAGGCCTACCCACACAAGTGAGGTATAATTTTTATCGGGAGACGTGGGGGAACGCTGGGTGGAAGGAAATTCGTGGCTCCTCTCAGATTCCAGAACTTTCTGCCACAGAAATGTGAGGAACATGTGTTTTTTTAGCCAAATTTTGAGGTTTGCAAAGGATTCTGGGTAACAGAACCTGGTCCGAGCCACACAAGTCACCCCATCTTGGATTCCCCTAGGTCTCTAGTTTTCAGAAATGCACAGGTTTGGTAGGTTTCCCTATGTGGCGGCTGAGCTACAGGCCAAAATCTACAGGTAGGCACTTTGCAAAAAACACCTCTGTTTTCCTCCACCAATTTGGCTGTGTCCACGTTGCGCTTTGGGGCGTTTCCTGTCACAGGCGCTAAGCCAACCCACACAAGTGAGGTATCATTTTTATCGGGAGACGTGGGGGAACGCTGGGTGGAAGGAAATTCGTGGCTCCTCTCAGATTCCAGAACTTTCTGCCACAGAAATGTGAGGAACATGTGTTTTTTTAGCCAAATTTTGAGGTTTGCAAAGGATTCTGGGTAACAGAACCTGGTCCGAGCCACATAAGTCACCCCATCTTGGAATTCCCCTAGGTCTCTAGTTTTCAGAAATGCACAGGTTTGGTAGGTTTCCCTATGTGGCGGCTGAGCTACAGGCCAAAATCTACAAGTAGGCACTTTGCAAAAAACACCTCTGTTTTCCTTCACCAATTTGGTTGTGTCCACGTTGCGCTTTGGGGCATTTCCTGTCACGGGCGCTAGGCCTACCCACACAAGTGAGGTATCATTTTTATCGGGAGACATGGGGGAACGCTGGGTGGAAGGAAATTTGTGGCTCCTCTCAGATTCCAGAACTTTCTGCCACAGAAATGTGAGGAACATGTGTTTTTTTAGCCAAATTTTGAGGTTTGCAAAGGATTCTGGGTAACAGAACCTGGTCCGAGCCACACAGGTCACCCCATCTTGGATTCCCCTAGGTCTCTAGTTTTCAGAAATGCACAGGTTTGGTAGGTTTCCCTAGGTGGCGGCTGAGCTACAGGCCAAAATCTGCAGGTAGACACTTTGCTAAAAACAGGTCTGTTTTCTGTGATGTGTCCACGTTGCGCTTTGGGGCATTTCCTGTCACGGGCGCTAGGCCTACCCACACAAGTGAGGTATCATTTTTATCGGGAGACGTGGGGGAACGCTGGGTGGAAGGAAATTCGTGGCTCCTCTCAGATTCCAGAACTTTCTGCCACAGAAATGTGAGGAACATGTGTTTTTTTAGCCGAATTTTGAGGTTTGCAAAGGATTCTGGGTAACAGAACCTGGTCCGAGCCACACAAGTCACCCCATCTTGGATTCCCCTAGGTCTCTAGTTTTCAGAAATGCACAGGTTTGGTAGGTTTCCCTATGTGGCGGCTGAGCTACAGGCCAAAATCTACAGGTAGGCACTTTGCAAAAAACACCTCTGTTTTCCTCCACCAATTTGGCTGTGTCCACGTTGCGCTTTGGGGCGTTTCCTGTCACAGGCGCTAAGCCAACCCACACAAGTGAGGTATCATTTTTATCGGGAGACGCGGGGGAACGCTGGGTGGAAGGAAATTCGTGACTCCTCTCAGATTCCAGAACTTTCTGCCACAGAAATGTGAGGAACATGTGTTTTTTTAGCCAAATTTTGAGGTTTGCAAAGGATTCTGGGTAACAGAACCTGGTCCGAGCCACATAAGTCACCCCATCTTGGATTTCCCCTAGGTCTCTAGTTTTCAGAAATGCACAGGTTTGGTAGGTTTCCCTATGTGGCGGCTGAGCTACAGGCCAAAATCTACAGGTAGGCACTTTGCAAAAAACACCTCTGTTTTCCTTCACCAATTTGGTTGTGTCCACGTTGCGCTTTGGGGCATTTCCTGTCACGGGCGCTAGGCCTACCCACACAAGTGAGGTATCATTTTTATCGGGAGACGTGGGGGAACGCTGGGTGGAAGGAAATTTGTGGCTCCTCTCAGATTCCAGAACTTTCTGCCACAGAAATGTGAGGAACATGTGTTTTTTTAGCCAAATTTTGAGGTTTGCAAAGGATTCTGGGTAACAGAACCTGGTCCGAGCCACACAGGTCACCCCATCTTGGATTCCCCTAGGTCTCTAGTTTTCAGAAATGCACAGGTTTGGTAGGTTTCCCTAGGTGGCGGCTGAGCTACAGGCCAAAATCTGCAGGTAGACACTTTGCTAAAAACAGGTCTGTTTTCTGTGATGTGTCCACGTTGCGCTTTGGGGCATTGCCTGTCACGGGCGCTAGGCCTACCCACACAAGTGAGGTATCATTTTTATCGGGAGACGTGGGGGAACGCTGGGTGGAAGGAAATTCGTGGCTCCTCTCAGATTCCAGAACTTTCTGCCACAGAAATGTGAGGAACATGTGTTTTTTTAGCCAAATTTTGAGGTTTGCAAAGGATTCTGGGTAACAGAACCTGGTCCGAGCCACACAAGTCACCCCATCTTGGATTCCCCTAGGTCTCTAGTTTTCAGAAATGCACAGGTTTGGTAGGTTTCCCTATGTGGCGGCTGAGCTAGAGGCCAAAATCTACAGGTAGGCACTTTGCAAAAAACACCTCTGTTTTCCTTCACCAATTTGGCTGTGTCCACGTTGCGCTTTGGGGCATTTCCTGTCACGGGCGCTAGGCCTACCCACACAAGTGAGGTATCATTTTTATCGGGAGACGTGGCGGAACGCTGGGTGGAAGGAAATTCGTGGCTCCTCTCAGATTCCAGAACTTTATGCCACAGAAATGTGAGGAACATGTGTTTTTTTAGCCACATTTTGAGGTTTGCAAAGGATTCTGGGTAACAGAACCTGGTCCGAGCCACACAAGTCACCCCATCTTGGATTCCCCTAGGTCTCTAGTTTTCAGAAATGCACAGGTTTGTTCGGTTTCCCTATGTGGCGACTGAGCTACAGGCCAAAATCTACAGGTAGGCACTTTGCAAAAAACACCTCTGTTTTCCTTCACCAATTTGGCTGTGTCCACGTTGCGCTTTGGGGCATTTCCTGTCACGGGCGCTAGGCCTACCCACACAAGTGAGGTATCATTTTTATCGGGAGACGTGGGGGAACGCTGGGTGGAAGGAAATTCGTGGCTCCTCTCAGATTCCAGAACTTTCTGCCACAGAAATGTTAGGAGCATGTTTTTTTTTAGCCAAATTTTGAGGTTTGCAAAGGATTCTGGGTAACAGAACCTGGTCCGAGCCACACAAGTCACCCCATCTTGGATTCCCCTAGGTCTCTAGTTTTCAGAAATGCACAGGTTTGGTAGGTTTCCCTAGGTGTCGGCTGAGCTAGAGGCCAAAATCTACAGGTAGGCACTGTTTTTAATGAAAAAATGTGATGTGTCCACGTTGCGTTTTGGGGCATATCCTGTCACGGGCGCTAGGCCTACCCACACAAGTGAGGTATCATTTTTATTGGGAGACGTGAGGGAACGCTGGGTGGAAGGAAATTCATGGCTCCTCTCAGATTCCAGAACTTTCTGCCACAGAAATGTGAGGAACATGTGTTTTTTTTAGCCAAATTTTGAGGTTTGCAAAGGATTCTGGGTAACAGAACCTGGTCCGAGCCACACAAGTCACCCCATCTTGGATTCCCCTAGGTCTCTAGTTTTCAGAAATGCACAGGTTTGGTAGGTTTCCCTAGGTGGCGGCTGAGCTACAGGCCAAAATCTGCAGGTAGGCACTTTGCTAAAAACAGGTCTGTTTTCTGTGATGTGTCCACGTTGCGCTTTGGGGCATTTCCTGTCACGGGCGCTAGGCCTACCCACACAAGTGAGGTATCATTTTTATCGGGAGACATGGGGGAACGCTGGGTGGAAGGAAATTCGTGGCTCCTCTCAGATTCCAGAACTTTCTGCCACAGAAATGTGAGGAACATGTGTTTTTTTAGCCAAATTTTGAGGTTTGCAAAGGATTCTGGCTAACAGAACCTGGTCCGAGCCACACAAGTCACCCCATCTTGGATTCCCCTAGGTCTCTAGTTTTCAGAAATGTACAGGTTTGGTAGGTTTCCCTATGTGGCGGCTGAGCTACAGGCCAAAATCTACAGGTAGGCACTTTGCAAAAAACACCTCTGTTTTCCTCCACCAATTTGGCTGTGTCCACGTTGCGCTTTGGGGCGTTTCCTGTCACGGGCGCTAGGCCTACCCACACAAGTGAGGTATCATTTTTATCGGGAGACGTGGGGGAACGCTGGGTGGAAGGAAATTCGTGGCTCCTCTCAGATTCCAGAACTTTCTGCCACAGAAATGTGAGTAACATGTGTTTTTTTAGCCACATTTTGAGGTTTGCAAAGGATTCTGGGTAACAGAACCTGGTCCGAGCCACACAAGTCACCCCATCTTGGATTCCCCTAGGTCTCTAGTTTTCAGAAATGCACAGGTTTGGTAGGTTTCCCTATGTGGCGGCTGAGCTACAGGCCAAAATCTACAGGTAGGCACTTTGCAAAAAACACCTCTGTTTTCCTCCACCAATTTGGCTGTGTCCACGTTGCGCTTTGGGGCATTTCCTGTCACGGGCGCTAGGCCTACCCACACAAGTGAGGTATCATTTTTATCGGGAGATGTGGGGGAACGCTGGGTGGAAGGAAATTTGTGGCTCCTCTCAGATTCCAGAACTTTCTGCCACAGAAACGTGAGGAACATGTGTTTTTTTAGCCAATTTTTGAGGTTTGCAAAGGATTCTGGGTAACAGAACCTGGTCCGAGCCACACAAGTCACCCCATCTTGGATTCCCCTAGGTCTCTAGTTTTCAGAAAGGCACAGGTTTGGTAGGTTTCCCTAGGTGGCGGCTGAGCTACAGGCCAAAATCTGCAGGTAGGCACTTTGCTAAAAACAGGTCTGTTTTCTGTGATGTGTCCACGTTGCGCTTTGGGGCATTTCCTGTCACGGGCGCTAGGCCTACCCACACAAGTGAGGTATCATTTTTATCGGGAGACGTGGGGGAACGCTGGGTGGAAGGAAATTTGTGGCTCCTCTCAGATTCCAGAACTTACTGCCACAGAAATGTGAGGAACATGTGTTTTTTTAGCCACATTTTGAGGTTTGCAAAGGATTCTGGGTAACAGAACCTGGTCCGAGCCACACAAGTCACCCCATCTTGGATTCCCCTAGGTCTCTAGTTTTCAGAAATGCACAGGTTTGGTAGGTTTCCCTAGGTGGCGGCTGAGCTACAGGCCAAAATCTGCAGGTAGGCACTTTGCTAAAAACAGGTCTGTTTTCTGTGATGTGTCCACGTTGCGCTTTGGGGCATTTCCTGTCACGGGCGCTAGGCCTACCCACACAAGTGAGGTATCATTTTTATCGGGAGACGTGGGGGAACGCTGGGTGGAAGGAAATTCGTGGCTCCTCTCAGATTCCAGAACTTTCTGCCACAGAAATGTGAGGAACATGTGTTTTTTTAGCCAAATTTTGAGGTTTGCAAAGGATTCTGGGTAACAGAACCTGGTCCGAGCCACACAAGTCACCCCATCTTGGATTCCCCATGGTCTCTAGTTTTCAGAAATGCACAGGTTTGGTAGGTTTCCCTATGTGGCGGCTGAGCTACAGGCCAAAACCTACAGGTAGGCACTTTGCAAAAAACACCTCTGTTTTCCTTCACCAATTTGGTTGTGTCCACGTTGCGCTTTGGGGCATTTCCTGTCACGGGCGCTAGGCCTACCCACACAAGTGAGGTATCATTTTTATCGGGAGACGTGGGGGAACGCTGGGTGGAAGGAAATTCGTGGCTCCTCTCAGATTCCAGAACTTTCTGCCACAGAAATGTGAGTAACATGTGTTTTTTTAGCCACATTTTGAGGTTTGCAAAGGATTCTGGGTAACAGAACCTGGTCCGAGCCACACAAGTCACCCCATCTTGGATTCCCCTAGGTCTCCAGTTTTCAGAAATGCACAGGTTTGGTAGGTTTCCCTATGTGGCGGCTGAGCTACAGGCCAAAATCTACAGGTAGGCACTTTGCAAAAAACACCTCTGTTTTCCTCCACCAATTTGGCTGTGTCCACGTTGCGCTTTGGGGCGTTTCCTGTCACGGGCGCTAAGCCAACCCACACAAGTGAGGTATCATTTTTATCGGGAGACGTGGGGGAACGCTGGGTGGAAGGAAATTCGTGGCTCCTCTCAGATTCCAGAACTTTCTGCCACAGAAATGTGAGGAACATGTGTTTTTTTAGCCAAATTTTGAGGTTTGCAAAGGATTCTGGCTAACAGAACCTGGTCCGAGCCACACAAGTCACCCCATCTTGGATTCCCCTAGGTCTCTAGTTTTCAGAAATGCACAGGTTGGGTAGGTTTCCCTATGTGGCAGCTGAGCTACAGGCCAAAATCTACAGGTAGGCACTTTGCAAAAAACACCTCTGTTTTCCTCCACCAATTTGGCTGTGTCCACGTTGCGCTTTGGGGCGTTTCCTTTCACGGGCGCTAGGCCTACCCACACAAGTGAGGTATCATTTTTATCGGGAGACGTGGGGGAACGCTGGGTGGAAGGAAATTCGTGGCTCCTCTCAGATTCCAGAACTTTCTGCCACAGAAATGTGAGTAACATGTGTTTTCTTAGCCACATTTTGAGGTTTGCAAAGGATTCTGGGTAACAGAACCTGGTCCGAGCCACACAAGTCACCCCATCTTGGATTCCCCTAGGTCTCCAGTTTTCAGAAATGCACAGGTTTGGTAGGTTTCCCTATGTGGCGGCTGAGCTACAGGCCAAAATCTACAGGTAGGCACTTTGCAAAAAACACCTCTGTTTTCCTTCACCAATTTGGCTGTGTCCACGTTGCGCTTTGGGGCATTTCCTGTCACGGGCGCTAGGCCTACCCACACAAGTGAGGTATCATTTTTATCGGGAGATGTGGGGGAACGCTAGGTGGAAGGAAATTTGTGGCTCCTCTCAGATTCCAGAACTTTCTGCCACAGAAACGTGAGGAACATGTGTTTTTTTAGCCAATTTTTGAGGTTTGCAATGGATTCTGGGTAACAGAACCTGGTCCGAGCCACACAAGTCACCCCATCTTGGATTCCCCTAGGTCTCTAGTTTTCAGAAATGCACAGGTTTGGTAGGTTTCCCTAGGTGGCGGCTGAGCTACAGGCCAAAATCTGCAGGTAGGCACTTTGCTAAAAACAGGTCTGTTTTCTGTGATGTGTCCACGTTGCGCTTTGGGGCATTTCCTGTCACGGGCGCTAGGCCTACCCACACAAGTGAGGTATCATTTTTATCGGGAGACGTGGGGGAATGCTGGGTGGAAGGAAATTTGTGGCTCCTCTCAGATTCCAGAACTTTCTGCCACAGAAATGTGAGGAACATGTGTTTTTTTAGCCAAATTTTGAGGTTTGCAAAGGATTCTGGGTAACAGAACCTGGTCCGAGCCACACAAGTCACCCCATCTTGGATTCCCCTAGGTCTCTAGTTTTCAGAAATGCACAGGTTTGGTAGGTTTCCCTAGGTGGCGGCTGAGCTACAGGCCAAAATCTGCAGGTAGGCACTTTGCTAAAAACAGGTCTGTTTTCTGTGATGTGTCCACGTTGCGCTTTGGGGCATTTCCTGGCACGGGCGCTAGGCCTACCCACACAAGTGAGGTATCATTTTTATCGGGAGACGTGGGGGAACGCTGGGTGGAAGGAAATTTGTGGCTCCTCTCAGATTCCAGAACTTTCTGCCACAGAAATGTGAGGAACATGTGTTTTTTTTGCCAAATTTTGAGGTTTGCAAAGGATTCTGGCTAACAGAACCTGGTCTGAGCCACACAAGTCACCCCATCTTGGATTCCCCTAGGTCTCTAGTTTTCAGAAATGCACAGGTTTGGTAGGTTTCCCTAGGTGGCGGCTGAGCTACAGGCCAAAATCTGCAGGTAGGCACTTTGCTAAAAACAGGTCTGTTTTCTGTGATGTGTCCACGTTGCGCTTTGGGGCATTTCCTGTCACGGGCGCTAGGCCTACCCACACAAGTGAGGTATCATTTTTATCGGGAGACGTGGGGGAACGCTGGGTGGAAGGAAATTCGTGGCTCCTCTCAGATTCCAGAACTTTCTGCCACAGAAATGTGAGGAACATGTGTTTTTTTAGCCAAATTTTGAGGTTTGCAAAGGATTTTGGGTAACAGAACCTGGTCCGAGCCACACAAGTCACCCCATCTTGGATTCCCCTAGGTCTCTAGTTTTCAGAAATGCACAGGTTTGTTCGGTTTCCCTATGTGGTGGCTGAGCTACAGGCCAAAATCTACAGGTAGGCACTTTGCAAAAAACACCTCTGTTTTCCTCCACCAATTTGGCTGTGTCCACGTTGCGCTTTGGGGCGTTTCCTGTCACGGGCGCTAGGCCTACCCACACAAGTGAGGTATCATTTTTATCGGGAGACGTGGGGGAACGCTGGGTGGAAGGAAATTCGTGGCTCCTCTCAGATTCCAGAACTTTCTGCCACAGAAATGTGAGTAACATGTGTTTTTTTAGCCACATTTTGAGGTTTGCAAAGGATTCTGGGTAACAGAACCTGGTCCGAGCCACACAAGTCACCCCATCTTGGATTCCCCTAGGTCTCTAGTTTTCAGAAATGCACAGGTTTGGTAGGTTTCCCTATGTGGCGGCTGAGCTACAGGCCAAAATCTACAGGTAGGCACTTTGCAAAAAACACCTCTGTTTTCCTCCACCAATTTGGCTGTGTCCACGTTGCGCTTTGGGGCATTTCCTGTCACGGGCGCTAGGCCTACCCACACAAGTGAGGTATCATTTTTATCGGGAGATGTGGGGGAACGCTGGGTGGAAGGAAATTTGTGGCTCCTCTCAGATTCCAGAACTTTCTGCCACAGAAACGTGAGGAACATGTGTTTTTTTAGCCAATTTTTGAGGTTTGCAAAGGATTCTGGGTAACAGAACCTGGTCCGAGCCACACAAGTCACCCCATCTTGGATTCCCCTAGGTCTCTAGTTTTCAGAAAGGCACAGGTTTGGTAGGTTTCCCTAGGTGGCGGCTGAGCTACAGGCCAAAATCTGCAGGTAGGCACTTTGCTAAAAACAGGTCTGTTTTCTGTGATGTGTCCACGTTGCGCTTTGGGGCATTTCCTGTCACGGGCGCTAGGCCTACCCACACAAGTGAGGTATCATTTTTATCGGGAGACATGGGGGAACGCTGGGTGGAAGGAAATTTGTGGCTCCTCTCAGATTCCAGAACTTACTGCCACAGAAATGTGAGGAACATGTGTTTTTTTAGCCACATTTTGAGGTTTGCAAAGGATTCTGGGTAACAGAACCTGGTCCGAGCCACACAAGTCACCCCATCTTGGATTCCCCTAGGTCTCTAGTTTTCAGAAATGCACAGGTTTGGTAGGTTTCCCTAGGTGGCGGCTGAGCTACAGGCCAAAATCTGCAGGTAGGCACTTTGCTAAAAACAGGTCTGTTTTCTGTGATGTGTCCACGTTGCGCTTTGGGGCATTTCCTGTCACGGGCGCTAGGCCTACCCACACAAGTGAGGTATCATTTTTATCGGGAGACGTGGGGGAACGCTGGGTGGAAGGAAATTCGTGGCTCCTCTCAGATTCCAGAACTTTCTGCCACAGAAATGTGAGGAACATGTGTTTTTTTAGCCAAATTTTGAGGTTTGCAAAGGATTCTGGGTAACAGAACCTGGTCCGAGCCACACAAGTCACCCCATCTTGGATTCCCCATGGTCTCTAGTTTTCAGAAATGCACAGGTTTGGTAGGTTTCCCTATGTGGCGGCTGAGCTACAGGCCAAAACCTACAGGTAGGCACTTTGCAAAAAACACCTCTGTTTTCCTTCACCAATTTGGTTGTGTCCACGTTGCGCTTTGGGGCATTTCCTGTCACGGGCGCTAGGCCTACCCACACAAGTGAGGTATCATTTTTATCGGGAGACGTGGGGGAACGCTGGGTGGAAGGAAATTCGTGGCTCCTCTCAGATTCCAGAACTTTCTGCCACAGAAATGTGAGTAACATGTGTTTTTTTAGCCACATTTTGAGGTTTGCAAAGGATTCTGGGTAACAGAACCTGGTCCGAGCCACACAAGTCACCCCATCTTGGATTCCCCTAGGTCTCCAGTTTTCAGAAATGCACAGGTTTGGTAGGTTTCCCTATGTGGCGGCTGAGCTACAGGCCAAAATCTACAGGTAGGCACTTTGCAAAAAACACCTCTGTTTTCCTCCACCAATTTGGCTGTGTCCACGTTGCGCTTTGGGGCGTTTCCTGTCACGGGCGCTAAGCCAACCCACACAAGTGAGGTATCATTTTTATCGGGAGACATGGGGGAACGCTGGGTGGAAGGAAATTCGTGGCTCCTCTCAGATTCCAGAACTTTCTGCCACAGAAATGTGAGGAACATGTGTTTTTTTAGCCAAATTTTGAGGTTTGCAAAGGATTCTGGCTAACAGAACCTGGTCCGAGCCACACAAGTCACCCCATCTTGGATTCCCCTAGGTCTCTAGTTTTCAGAAATGCACAGGTTGGGTAGGTTTCCCTATGTGGCAGCTGAGCTACAGGCCAAAATCTACAGGTAGGCACTTTGCAAAAAACACCTCTGTTTTCCTCCACCAATTTGGCTGTGTCCACGTTGCGCTTTGGGGCGTTTCCTTTCACGGGCGCTAGGCCTACCCACACAAGTGAGGTATCATTTTTATCGGGAGACGTGGGGGAACGCTGGGTGGAAGGAAATTCGTGGCTCCTCTCAGATTCCAGAACTTTCTGCCACAGAAATGTGAGTAACATGTGTTTTCTTAGCCACATTTTGAGGTTTGCAAAGGATTCTGGGTAACAGAACCTGGTCCGAGCCACACAAGTCACCCCATCTTGGATTCCCCTAGGTCTCCAGTTTTCAGAAATGCACAGGTTTGGTAGGTTTCCCTATGTGGCGGCTGAGCTACAGGCCAAAATCTACAGGTAGGCACTTTGCAAAAAACACCTCTGTTTTCCTTCACCAATTTGGCTGTGTCCACGTTGCGCTTTGGGGCATTTCCTGTCACGGGCGCTAGGCCTACCCACACAAGTGAGGTATCATTTTTATCGGGAGATGTGGGGGAACGCTAGGTGGAAGGAAATTTGTGGCTCCTCTCAGATTCCAGAACTTTCTGCCACAGAAACGTGAGGAACATGTGTTTTTTTAGCCAATTTTTGAGGTTTGCAATGGATTCTGGGTAACAGAACCTGGTCCGAGCCACACAAGTCACCCCATCTTGGATTCCCCTAGGTCTCTAGTTTTCAGAAATGCACAGGTTTGGTAGGTTTCCCTAGGTGGCGGCTGAGCTACAGGCCAAAATCTGCAGGTAGGCACTTTGCTAAAAACAGGTCTGTTTTCTGTGATGTGTCCACGTTGCGCTTTGGGGCATTTCCTGTCACGGGCGCTAGGCCTACCCACACAAGTGAGGTATCATTTTTATTGGGAGACGTGGGGGAATGCTGGGTGGAAGGAAATTTGTGGCTCCTCTCAGATTCCAGAACTTTCTGCCACAGAAATGTGAGGAACATGTGTTTTTTTAGCCAAATTTTGAGGTTTGCAAAGGATTCTGGGTAACAGAACCTGGTCCGAGCCACACAAGTCACCCCATCTTGGATTCCCCTAGGTCTCTAGTTTTCAGAAATGCACAGGTTTGGTAGGTTTCCCTAGGTGGCGGCTGAGCTACAGGCCAAAATCTGCAGGTAGGCACTTTGCTAAAAACAGGTCTGTTTTCTGTGATGTGTCCACGTTGCGCTTTGGGGCATTTCCTGGCACGGGCGCTAGGCCTACCCACACAAGTGAGGTATCATTTTTATCGGGAGACGTGGGGGAACGCTGGGTGGAAGGAAATTTGTGGCTCCTCTCAGATTCCAGAACTTTCTGCCACAGAAATGTGAGGAACATGTGTTTTTTTTGCCAAATTTTGAGGTTTGCAAAGGATTCTGGCTAACAGAACCTGGTCCGAGCCACACAAGTCACCCCATCTTGGATTCCCCTAGGTCTCTAGTTTTCAGAAATGCACAGGTTTGGTAGGTTTCCCTAGGTGGCGGCTGAGCTACAGGCCAAAATCTGCAGGTAGGCACTTTGCTAAAAACAGGTCTGTTTTCTGTGATGTGTCCACGTTGCGCTTTGGGGCATTTCCTGTCACGGGCGCTAGGCCTACCCACACAAGTGAGGTATCATTTTTATCGGGAGACGTGGGGGAACGCTGGGTGGAAGGAAATTCGTGGCTCCTCTCAGATTCCAGAACTTTCTGCCACAGAAATGTGAGGAACATGTGTTTTTTTAGCCAAATTTTGAGGTTTGCAAAGGATTTTGGGTAACAGAACCTGGTCCGAGCCACACAAGTCACCCCATCTTGGATTCCCCTAGGTCTCTAGTTTTCAGAAATGCACAGGTTTGGTAGGTTTCCCTATGTGGCGGCTGAGCTACAGGCCAAAATCTACAGGTAGGCACTTTGCAAAAAACACCTCTGTTTTCCTCCACCAATTTGGCTGTGTCCACGTTGCGCTTTGGGGCGTTTCCTGTCACGGGCGCTAGGCCTACCCACACAAGTGAGGTATCATTTTTATCGGGAGACGTGGGGGAATGCTGGGTGGAAGGAAATTCGTGGCTCCTCTCAGATTCCAGAACTTTCTGCCACAGAAATGTGAGGAACATGTGTTTTTTTAGCCAAATTTTGAGGTTTGCAAAGGATTCTGGGTAACAGAACCTTGTCCGAGCCACATAAGTCACCCCTTCTTGGATTCCCCTAGGTCTCTAGTTTTCAGAAATGCACAGGTTTGGTAGGATTCCCTATGTGGCGGCTGAGCTACAGGCCAAAATCTACAGGTAGGCACTTTGCAAAAAACACCTCTGTTTTCCTTCACCAATTTGGTTGTGTCCACGTTGCGCTTTGGGGCATTTCCTGTCACGGGCGCTAGGCCTACCCACACAAGTGAGGTATCATTTTTATCGGGAGACGTGGGGGAACGCTGGGTGGAAGGAAATTTGTGGCTCCTCTCAGATTCCAGAACTTTCTGCCACAGAAATGTGAGGAACATGTGTTTTTTTAGCCAAATTTTGAGGTTTGCAAAGGATTCTGGGTAACAGAACCTGGTCCGAGCCACACAAGTCACCCCATCTTAAATTCCCCTAGGTCTCTAGTTTTCAGAAATGCACAGGTTTGGTAGGTTTCCCTAGGTGGCGGCTGAGCTACAGGCCAAAATCTGCAGGTAGACACTTTGCTAAAAACAGGTCTGTTTTCTGTGATGTGTCCACGTTGCGCTTTGGGGCATTTCCTGTCACGGGCGCTAGGCCTACCCACACAAGTGAGGTACAATTTTTATCGGGAGACGTGGGGGAACGCTGGGTGGAAGGAAATTCGTGGCTCCTCTCAGATTCCAGAACTTTCTGCCACAGAAATGTGAGGAACATGTGTTTTTTTAGCCAAATTTTGAGGTTTGCAAAGGATTCTGGGTAACAGAACCTGGTCCGAGCCACACAAGTCACCCCATCTTGGATTCCCCTAGGTCTCTAGTTTTCAGAAATGCACAGGTTTGGTAGGTTTCCCTATGTGGCGGCTGAGCTACAGGCCAAAATCTACAGGTAGGCACTTTGCAAAAAACACCTCTGTTTTCCTCCACCAATTTGGCTGTGTCCACGTTGCGCTTTGGGGCGTTTCCTGTCACGGGCGCTAAGCCAACCCACACAAGTGAGGTATCATTTTTATCGGGAGACGTGGGGGAACGCTGGGTGGAAGGAAATTCGTGGCTCCTCTCAGATTCCAGAACTTTCTGCCACAGAAATGTGAGGAACATGTGTTTTTTTAGCCAAATTTTGAGGTTTGCAAAGGATTCTGGGTAACAGAACCTGGTCCGAGCCACATAAGTCACCCCATCTTGGATTTCCCCTAGGTCTCTAGTCTTCAGAAATGCACAGGTTTGGGAGGTTTCCCTATGTGGCGGCTGAGCTACAGGCCAAAATCTACAGGTAGGCACTTTGCAAAAAACACCTCTGTTTTCCTTCACCAATTTAGTTGTGTCCACGTTGCGCTTTGGGGCATTTCCTGTCACGGGCGCTAGGCCTACCCACACAAGTGAGGTATCATTTTTATCGGGAGACGTGGGGGAACGCTGGGTGGAAGGAAATTTGTGGCTCCTCTCAGATTCCAGAACTTTCTGCCACAGAAATGTGAGGAACATGTGTTTTTTTAGCCAAATTTTGAGGTTTGCAAAGGATTCTGGGTAACAGAACCTGGTCCGAGCCACACAGGTCACCCCATCTTGGGTTCCCCTAGGTCTCTAGTTTTCAGAAATGCACAGGTTTGGTAGGTTTCCCTAGGTGGCGGCTGAGCTACAGGCCAAAATCTGCAGGTAGACACTTTGCTAAAAACAGGTCTGTTTTCTGTAATGTGTCCACGTTGCGCTTTGGGGCATTTCCTGTCACGGGCGCTAGTCCTACCCACACAAGTGAGGTATCATTTTTATCGGAAGACGTGGGGGAACGCTGGGTGGAAGGAAATTCGTGGCTCCTCTCAGATTCCAGAACTTTCTGCCACAGAAATGTGAGGAACATGTGTTTTTTTAGCCAAATTTTGAGGTTTGCAAAGGATTCTGGGTAACAGAACCTGGTCCGAGCCACACAAGTCACCCCATCTTGGATTCCCCTAGGTCTCTAGTTTTCAGAAATGCACAGGTTTGGTAGGTTTCCCTATGTGGCGGCTGAGCTAGAGGCCAAAATCTACAGGTAGGCACTTTGCAAAAAACACCTCTGTTTTCCTTCACCAATTTGGCTGTGTCCACGTTGCGCTTTGGGGCATTTCCTGTCACGGGCGCTAGGCCTACCCACACAAGTGAGGTATCATTTTTATCGGGAGACGTGGCGGAACGCTGGGTGGAAGGAAATTCGTGGCTCCTCTCAGATTCCAGAACTTTATGCCACAGAAATGTGAGGAACATGTGTTTTTTTAGCCACATTTTGAGGTTTGCAAAGGATTCTGGGTAACAGTACCTGGTCCGAACCACACAAGTCACCCCATCTTGGATTCCCCTAGGTCTCTAGTTTTCAGAAATGCACAGGTTTGGTAGGTTTCCCTATGTGGCGACTGAGCTACAGGCCAAAATCTACAGGTAGGCACTTTGCAAAAAACACCTCTGTTTTCCTTCACCAATTTGGCTGTGTCCTCGTTGCGCTTTGGGGCATTTCCTGTCACGGGCGCTAGGCCTACCCACACAAGTGAGGTATCATTTTTATCGGGAGACGTTGGGGAACGCTGGGTGGAAGGAAATTTGTGGCTCCTCTCAGATTCCAGAACTTTCTGCCACAGAAATGTGAGGAACATGTGTTTTTTTAGCCAAATTTTGAGGTTTGCAAAGGATTCTGGGTAACAGAACCTGGTCCGAGGCACACAAGTCACCCCATCTTGGATTCCCCTAGGTCTCTAGTTTTCAGAAATGCACAGGTTTGGTAGGTTTCCCTAGGTGGCGGCTGAGCTACAGGCCAAAATCTACAGGTAGGCACTTTGCAAAAAACACCTCTGTTTTCCTTCACAAATTTGGATGTGTCCACGTTGCGGTTTGGGGCGTTTCCTGTCGCGGGCGCTAGGCCTACCCACACAAGTGAGGTATCATTTTTATCAGGAGACGTGGGGGAACGCTGGGTGGAAGGAAATTCGTGGCTCCTCTCAGATTCCAGAACTTTCTGCCACAGAAATGTGAGGAACATGTGTTTTTTAAGCCAAATTTTGAGGTTTGCAAAGGATTCTGGGTAACAGAACCTGGTCCGAGCCACACAGGTCACCCCATCTTGGATTCCCCTAGGTCTCTAGTTTTCAGAAATGCACAGGTTTGGTAGGTTTCCCTAGGTGGCGGCTGAGCTACAGGCCAAAATCTGCAGGTAGACACTTTGCTAAAAACAGGTCTGTTTTCTGTGATGTGTCCACGTTGCGCTTTGGGGCATTTCCTGTCACTGGCGCTAGGCCTACCCACACAAGTGAGGTATCATTTTTATCGGGAGACGTGGGGGAACGCTGGGTGGAAGGAAATTCGTGGCTCCTCTCAGATTCCAGAACTTTCTGCCACAGAAATGTGAGGAACATGTGTTTTTTTAGCCAAATTTTGAGGTTTGCAAAGGATTCTGGGTAACAGAACCTGGTCCGAGCCACACAAGTCACCCCATCTTGGATTCCCCTAGGTCTCTAGTTTTCAGAAATGCACAGGTTTGGTAGGTTTCCCTATGTGGCGGCTGAGCTAGAGGCCAAAATCTACAGGTAGGCACTTTGCAAAAAACACCTCTGTTTTCCTTCACCAATTTGGCTGTGTCCACGTTGCGCTTTGGGGCATTTCCTGTCACGGGCGCTAGGCCTACCCACACAAGTGAGGTATCATTTTTATCGGGAGACGTGGCGGAATGCTGGGTGGAAGGAAATTCGTGGCTCCTCTCAGATTCCAGAACTTTATGCCACAGAAATGTGAGGAACATGTGTTTTTTTAGCCACATTTTGAGGTTTGCAAAGGATTCTGGGTAACAGTACCTGGTCCGAGCCACACAAGTCACCCCATCTTGGATTCCCCTAGGTCTCTAGTTTTCAGAAATGCACAGGTTTGGTAGGTTTCCCTATGTGGCGACTGAGCTACAGGCCAAAATCTACAGGTAGGCACTTTGCAAAAAACACCTCTGTTTTCCTTCACCAATTTGGCTGTGTCCACGTTGCGCTTTGGGGCATTTCCTGTCACGGGCGCTAGGCCTACCCACACAAGTGAGGTATCATTTTTATCGGGAGACGTTGGGGAACGCTGGGTGGAAGGAAATTTGTGGCTCCTCTCAGATTCCAGAACTTTCTGCCACAGAAATGTGAGGAACATGTGTTTTTTTAGCCAAATTTTGAGGTTTGCAAAGGATTCTGGGTAACAGAACCTGGTCCGAGCCACACAGGTCACCCCATCTTGGATTCCCCTAGGTCTCTAGTTTTCAGAAATGCACAGGTTTGGTAGGTTTCCCTAGGTGGCGGCTGAGCTACAGGCCAAAATCTGCAGGTAGGCACTTTGCTAAAAACAGGTCTGTTTTCTGTGATGTGTCCACGTTGCGCTTTGGGGCATTTCCTGTCACGGGCGCTAGGCCTACCCACACAAGTGAGGTATCATTTTTATCGGGAGACGTGGGGGAACGCTGGGTGGAAGGAAATTCGTGGCTCCTCTCAGATTCCAGAACTTTCTGCCACAGAAATGTGAGGAACATGTGTTTTTTTAGCCAAATTTTGAGGTTTGCAAAGGATTTTGGGTAACAGAACCTGGTCCGAGCCACACAAGTCACCCCATCTTGGATTCCCCTAGGTCTCTAGTTTTCAGAAATGCACAGGTTTGTTCGGTTTCCCTATGTGGCGGCTGAGCTACAGGCCAAAATCTACAGGTAGGCACTTTGCAAAAAACACCTCTGTTTTCCTCCACCAATTTGGCTGTGTCCACGTTGCGCTTTGGGGCGTTTCCTGTCACGGGCGCTAGGCCTACCCACACAAGTGAGGTATCATTTTTATCGGGAGACGTGGGGGAACGCTGGGTGGAAGGAAATTCGTGGCTCCTCTCAGATTCCAGAACTTTCTGCCACAGAAATGTGAGTAACATGTGTTTTTTAAGCCACATTTTGAGGTTTGCAAAGGATTCTGGGTAACAGAACCTGGTCCGAGCCACACAAGTCACCCCATCTTGGATTCCCCTAGGTCTCTAGTTTTCAGAAATGCACAGGTTTGGTAGGTTTCCCTATGTGGCGGCTGAGCTACAGGCCAAAATCTACAGGTAGGCACTTTGCAAAAAACACCTCTGTTTTCCTCCACCAATTTGGCTGTGTCCACGTTGCGCTTTGGGGCATTTCCTGTCACGGGCGCTAGGCCTACCCACACAAGTGAGGTATCATTTTTATCGGGAGATGTGGGGGAACGCTGGGTGGAAGGAAATTTGTGGCTCCTCTCAGATTCCAGAACTTTCTGCCACAGAAACGTGAGGAACATGTGTTTTTTTAGCCAATTTTTGAGGTTTGCAAAGGATTCTGGGTAACAGAACCTGGTCCGAGCCACACAAGTCACCCCATCTTGGATTCCCCTAGGTCTCTAGTTTTCAGAAAGGCACAGGTTTGGTAGGTTTCCCTAGGTGGCGGCTGAGCTACAGGCCAAAATCTGCAGGTAGGCACTTTGCTAAAAACAGGTCTGTTTTCTGTGATGTGTCCACGTTGCGCTTTGGGGCATTTCCTGTCACGGGCGCTAGGCCTACCCACACAAGTGAGGTATCATTTTTATCGGGAGACGTGGGGGAACGCTGGGTGGAAGGAAATTTGTGGCTCCTCTCAGATTCCAGAACTTACTGCCACAGAAATGTGAGGAACATGTGTTTTTTTAGCCACATTTTGAGGTTTGCAAAGGATTCTGGGTAACAGAACCTGGTCCGAGCCACACAAGTCACCCCATCTTGGATTCCCCTAGGTCTCTAGTTTTCAGAAATGCACAGGTTTGGTAGGTTTCCCTAGGTGGCGGCTGAGCTACAGGCCAAAATCTGCAGGTAGGCACTTTGCTAAAAACAGGTCTGTTTTCTGTGATGTGTCCACGTTGCGCTTTGGGGCATTTCCTGTCACGGGCGCTAGGCCTACCCACACAAGTGAGGTATCATTTTTATCGGGAGACGTGGGGGAACGCTGGGTGGAAGGAAATTCGTGGCTCCTCTCAGATTCCAGAACTTTCTGCCACAGAAATGTGAGGAACATGTGTTTTTTTAGCCAAATTTTGAGGTTTGCAAAGGATTCTGGGTAACAGAACCTGGTCCGAGCCACACAAGTCACCCCATCTTGGATTCCCCATGGTCTCTAGTTTTCAGAAATGCACAGGTTTGGTAGGTTTCCCTATGTGGCAGCTGAGCTACAGGCCAAAACCTACAGGTAGGCACTTTGCAAAAAACACCTCTGTTTTCCTTCACCAATTTGGTTGTGTCCACGTTGCGCTTTGGGGCATTTCCTGTCACGGGCGCTAGGCCTACCCACACAAGTGAGGTATCATTTTTATCGGGAGACGTGGGGGAACGCTGGGTGGAAGGAAATTCGTGGCTCCTCTCAGATTCCAGAACTTTCTGCCACAGAAATGTGAGTAACATGTGTTTTTTTAGCCACATTTTGAGGTTTGCAAAGGATTCTGGGTAACAGAACCTGGTCCGAGCCACACAAGTCACCCCATCTTGGATTCCCCTAGGTCTCCAGTTTTCAGAAATGCACAGGTTTGGTAGGTTTCCCTATGTGGCGGCTGAGCTACAGGCCAAAATCTACAGGTAGGCACTTTGCAAAAAACACCTCTGTTTTCCTCCACCAATTTGGCTGTGTCCACGTTGCGCTTTGGGGCGTTTCCTGTCACGGGCGCTAAGCCAACCCACACAAGTGAGGTATCATTTTTATCGGGAGACATGGGGGAACGCTGGGTGGAAGGAAATTCGTGGCTCCTCTCAGATTCCAGAACTTTCTGCCACAGAAATGTGAGGAACATGTGTTTTTTTAGCCAAATTTTGAGGTTTGCAAAGGATTCTGGCTAACAGAACCTGGTCCGAGCCACACAAGTCACCCCATCTTGGATTCCCCTAGGTCTCTAGTTTTCAGAAATGCACAGGTTGGGTAGGTTTCCCTATGTGGCAGCTGAGCTACAGGCCAAAATCTACAGGTAGGCACTTTGCAAAAAACACCTCTGTTTTCCTCCACCAATTTGGCTGTGTCCACGTTGCGCTTTGGGGCGTTTCCTTTCACGGGCGCTAGGCCTACCCACACAAGTGAGGTATCATTTTTATCGGGAGATGTGGGGGAACGCTGGGTGGAAGGAAATTCGTGGCTCCTCTCAGATTCCAGAACTTTCTGCCACAGAAATGTGAGTAACATGTGTTTTCTTAGCCACATTTTGAGGTTTGCAAAGGATTCTGGGTAACAGAACCTGGTCCGAGCCACACAAGTCACCCCATCTTGGATTCCCCTAGGTCTCCAGTTTTCAGAAATGCACAGGTTTGGTAGGTTTCCCTATGTGGCGGCTGAGCTACAGGCCAAAATCTACAGGTAGGCACTTTGCAAAAAACACCTCTGTTTTCCTTCACCAATTTGGCTGTGTCCACGTTGCGCTTTGGGGCATTTCCTGTCACGGGCGCTAGGCCTACCCACACAAGTGAGGTATCATTTTTATCGGGAGATGTGGGGGAACGCTAGGTGGAAGGAAATTTGTGGCTCCTCTCAGATTCCAGAACTTTCTGCCACAGAAACGTGAGGAACATGTGTTTTTTTAGCCAATTTTTGAGGTTTGCAATGGATTCTGGGTAACAGAACCTGGTCCGAGCCACACAAGTCACCCCATCTTGGATTCCCCTAGGTCTCTAGTTTTCAGAAATGCACAGGTTTGGTAGGTTTCCCTAGGTGGCGGCTGAGCTACAGGCCAAAATCTGCAGGTAGGCACTTTGCTAAAAACAGGTCTGTTTTCTGTGATGTGTCCACGTTGCGCTTTGGGGCATTTCCTGTCACGGGCGCTAGGCCTACCCACACAAGTGAGGTATCATTTTTATCGGGAGACGTGGGGGAATGCTGGGTGGAAGGAAATTTGTGGCTCCTCTCAGATTCCAGAACTTTCTGCCACAGAAATGTGAGGAACATGTGTTTTTTTAGCCAAATTTTGAGGTTTGCAAAGGATTCTGGGTAACAGAACCTGGTCCGAGCCACACAAGTCACCCCATCTTGGATTCCCCTAGGTCTCTAGTTTTCAGAAATGCACAGGTTTGGTAGGTTTCCCTAGGTGGCGGCTGAGCTACAGGCCAAAATCTGCAGGTAGGCACTTTGCTAAAAACAGGTCTGTTTTCTGTGATGTGTCCACGTTGCGCTTTGGGGCATTTCCTGGCACGGGCGCTAGGCCTACCCACACAAGTGAGGTATCATTTTTATCGGGAGACGTGGGGGAACGCTGGGTGGAAGGAAATTTGTGGCTCCTCTCAGATTCCAGAACTTTCTGCCACAGAAATGTGAGGAACATGTGTTTTTTTTGCCAAATTTTGAGGTTTGCAAAGGATTCTGGCTAACAGAACCTGGTCCGAGCCACACAAGTCACCCCATCTTGGATTCCCCTAGGTCTCTAGTTTTCAGAAATGCACAGGTTTGGTAGGTTTCCCTAGGTGGCGGCTGAGCTACAGGCCAAAATCTGCAGGTAGGCACTTTGCTAAAAACAGGTCTGTTTTCTGTGATGTGTCCACGTTGCGCTTTGGGGCATTTCCTGTCACGGGCGCTAGGCCTACCCACACAAGTGAGGTATCATTTTTATCGGGAGACGTGGGGGAACGCTGGGTGGAAGGAAATTCGTGGCTCCTCTCAGATTCCAGAACTTTCTGCCACAGAAATGTGAGGAACATGTGTTTTTTTAGCCAAATTTTGAGGTTTGCAAAGGATTTTGGGTAACAGAACCTGGTCCGAGCCACACAAGTCACCCCATCTTGGATTCCCCTAGGTCTCTAGTTTTCAGAAATGCACAGGTTTGGTAGGTTTCCCTATGTGGCGGCTGAGCTACAGGCCAAAATCTACAGGTAGGCACTTTGCAAAAAACACCTCTGTTTTCCTCCACCAATTTGGCTGTGTCCACGTTGCGCTTTGGGGCGTTTCCTGTCACGGGCGCTAGGCCTACCCACACAAGTGAGGTATCATTTTTATCGGGAGACGTGGGGGAACGCTGGGTGGAAGGAAATTCGTGGCTCCTCTCAGATTCCAGAACTTTCTGCCACAGAAATGTGAGGAACATGTGTTTTTTTAGCCAAATTTTGAGGTTTGCAAAGGATTCTGGGTAACAGAACCTTGTCCGAGCCACATAAGTCACCCCATCTTGGATTCCCCTAGGTCTCTAGTTTTCAGAAATGCACAGGTTTGGTAGGATTCCCTATGTGGCGGCTGAGCTACAGGCCAAAATCTACAGGTAGGCACTTTGCAAAAAACACCTCTGTTTTCCTTCACCAATTTGGTTGTGTCCACGTTGCGCTTTGGGGCATTTCCTGTCACGGGCGCTAGGCCTACCCACACAAGTGAGGTATCATTTTTATCGGGAGACATGGGGGAACGCTGGGTGGAAGGAAATTTGTGGCTCCTCTCAGATTCCAGAACTTTCTGCCACAGAAATGGGAGGAACATGTGTTTTTTTAGCCAAATTTTGAGGTTTGCAAAGGATTCTGGGTAACAGAACCTGGTCCGAGCCACACAAGTCACCCCATCTTGGATTCCCCTAGGTCTCTAGTTTTCAGAAATGCACAGGTTTGGTAGGTTTCCCTAGGTGGCGGCTGAGCTACAGGCCAAAATCTGCAGGTAGACACTTTGCTAAAAACAGGTCTGTTTTCTGTGATGTGTCCACGTTGCGCTTTGGGGCATTTCCTGTCACGGGCGCTAGGCCTACCCACACAAGTGAGGTACAATTTTTATCGGGAGACGTGGGGGAACGCTGGGTGGAAGGAAATTCGTGGCTCCTCTCAGATTCCAGAACTTTCTGCCACAGAAATGTGAGGAACATGTGTTTTTTTAGCCAAATTTTGAGGTTTGCAAAGGATTTTGGGTAACAGAACCTGGTCCGAGCCACACAAGTCACCCCATCTTGGATTCCCCTAGGTCTCTAGTTTTCAGAAATGCACAGGTTTGGTAGGTTTCCCTATGTGGCGGCTGAGCTACAGGCCAAAATCTACAGGTAGGCACTTTGCAAAAAACACCTCTGTTTTCCTCCACCAATTTGGCTGTGTCCACGTTGCGCTTTGGGGCGTTTCCTGTCACGGGCGCTAGGCCTACCCACACAAGTGAGGTATCATTTTTATCGGGAGACGTGGGGGAACGCTGGGTGGAAGGAAATTCGTGGCTCCTCTCAGATTCCAGAACTTTCTGCCACAGAAATGTGAGGAACATGTGTTTTTTTAGCCAAATTTTGAGGTTTGCAAAGGATTCTGGGTAACAGAACCTTGTCCGAGCCACATAAGTCACCCCATCTTGGATTCCCCTAGGTCTCTAGTTTTCAGAAATGCACAGGTTTGGTAGGATTCCCTATGTGGCGGCTGAGCTACAGGCCAAAACCTACAGGTAGGCACTTTGCAAAAAACACCTCTGTTTTCCTTCACCAATTTGGTTGTGTCCACGTTGCGCTTTGGGGCATTTCCTGTCACGGGCGCTAGGCCTACCCACACAAGTGAGGTATCATTTTTATCGGGAGACGTGGGGGAACGCTGGGTGGAAGGAAATTCGTGGCTCCTCTCAGATTCCAGAACTTTCTGCCACAGAAATGTGAGGAACATGTGTTTTTTTAGCCAAATTTTGAGGTTTGCAAAGGATTCTGGGTAACAGAACCTGGTCCGAGCCACATAAGTCACCCCATCTTGGATTTCCCCTAGGTCTCTAGTCTTCAGAAATGCACAGGTTTGGGAGGTTTCCCTATGTGGCGGCTGAGCTACAGGCCAAAATCTACAGGTAGAGACTTTGCAAAAAACACCTCTGTTTTCCTTCACCAATTTGGTTTTGTCCACGTTGCGCTTTGGGGCATTTCCTGTCACGGGCGCTAGGCCTACCCACACAAGTGAGGTATCATTTTTATCGGGAGACGTGGGGGAACGCTGGGTGGAAGGAAATTTGTGGCTCCTCTCAGATTCCAGTACTTACTGCCACAGAAATGTGAGGAACATGTGTTTTTTTAGCCACATTTTGAGGTTTGCAAAGGATTCTGGGTAACAGAACCTGGTCCGAGCCACACAAGTCACCCCATCTTGGATTCCCCTAGGTCTCTAGTTTTCAGAAATGCACAGGTTTGGTAGGTTTCCCTAGGTGGCGGCTGAGCTACAGGCCAAAATCTGCAGGTAGACACTTTGCTAAAAACAGGTCTGTTTTCTGTAATGTGTCCACGTTGCGCTTTGGGGCATTTCCTGTCACGGGCGCTAGGCCTACCCACACAAGTGAGGTATCATTTTTATCGGAAGACGTGGGGGAACGCTGGGTGGAAGGAAATTCGTGGCTCCTCTCAGATTCCAGAACTTTCTGCCACAGAAATGTGAGGAACATGTGTTTTTTTAGCCAAATTTTGAGGTTTGCAAAGGATTCTGGGTAACAGAACCTGGTCCGAGCCACACAAGTCACCCCATCTTGGATTCCCCTAGGTCTCTAGTTTTCAGAAATGCACAGGTTTGGTAGGTTTCCCTATGTGGCGGCTGAGCTAGAGGCCAAAATCTACAGGTAGGCACTTTGCAAAAAACACCTCTGTTTTCCTTCACCAATTTGGCTGTGTCCACGTTGCGCTTTGGGGCATTTCCTGTCACGGGCGCTAGGCCTACCCACACAAGTGAGGTATCATTTTTATCGGGAGACGTGGCGGAACGCTGGGTGGAAGGAAATTCGTGGCTCCTCTCAGATTCCAGAACTTTATGCCACAGAAATGTGAGGAACATGTGTTTTTTTAGCCACATTTTGAGGTTTGCAAAGGATTCTGGGTAACAGTACCTGGTCCGAACCACACAAGTCACCCCATCTTGGATTCCCCTAGGTCTCTAGTTTTCAGAAATGCACAGGTTTGGTAGGTTTCCCTATGTGGCGACTGAGCTACAGGCCAAAATCTACAGGTAGGCACTTTGCAAAAAACACCTCTGTTTTCCTTCACCAATTTGGCTGTGTCCTCGTTGCGCTTTGGGGCATTTCCTGTCACGGGCGCTAGGCCTACCCACACAAGTGAGGTATCATTTTTATCGGGAGACGTTGGGGAACGCTGGGTGGAAGGAAATTTGTGGCTCCTCTCAGATTCCAGAACTTTCTGCCACAGAAATGTGAGGAACATGTGTTTTTTTAGCCAAATTTTGAGGTTTGCAAAGGATTCTGGGTAACAGAACCTGGTCCGAGGCACACAAGTCACCCCATCTTGGATTCCCCTAGGTCTCTAGTTTTCAGAAATGCACAGGTTTGGTAGGTTTCCCTAGGTGGCGGCTGAGCTACAGGCCAAAATCTACAGGTAGGCACTTTGCAAAAAACACCTCTGTTTTCCTTCACAAATTTGGATGTGTCCACGTTGCGGTTTGGGGCGTTTCCTGTCGCGGGCGCTAGGCCTACCCACACAAGTGAGGTATCATTTTTATCAGGAGACGTGGGGGAACGCTGGGTGGAAGGAAATTCGTGGCTCCTCTCAGATTCCAGAACTTTCTACCACAGAAATGTGAGGAACATGTGTTTTTTTAGCCAAATTTTGAGGTTTGCAAAGGATTCTGGGTAACAGAACCTGGTCCGAGCCACACAGGTCACCCCATCTTGGATTCCCCTAGGTCTCTAGTTTTCAGAAATGCACAGGTTTGGTAGGTTTCCCTAGGTGGCGGCTGAGCTACAGGCCAAAATCTGCAGGTAGACACTTTGCTAAAAACAGGTCTGTTTTCTGTGATGTGTCCACGTTGCGCTTTGGGGCATTTCCTGTCACTGGCGCTAGGCCTACCCACACAAGTGAGGTATCATTTTTATCGGGAGACGTGGGGGAACGCTGGGTGGAAGGAAATTCGTGGCTCCTCTCAGATTCCAGAACTTTCTGCCACAGAAATGTGAGGAACATGTGTTTTTTTAGCCAAATTTTGAGGTTTGCAAAGGATTCTGGGTAACAGAACCTGGTCCGAGCCACACAAGTCACCCCATCTTGGATTCCCCTAGGTCTCTAGTTTTCAGAAATGCACAGGTTTGGTAGGTTTCCCTATGTGGCGGCTGAGCTAGAGGCCAAAATCTACAGGTAGGCACTTTGCAAAAAACACCTCTGTTTTCCTTCACCAATTTGGCTGTGTCCACGTTGCGCTTTGGGGCATTTCCTGTCACGGGCGCTAGGCCTACCCACACAAGTGAGGTATCATTTTTATCGGGAGACGTGGCGGAACGCTGGGTGGAAAGAAATTCGTGGCTCCTCTCAGATTCCAGAACTTTATGCCACAGAAATGTGAGGAACATGTGTTTTTTTAGCCACATTTTGAGGTTTGCAAAGGATTCTGGGTAACAGTACCTGGTCCGAGCCACACAAGTCACCCCATCTTGGATTCCCCTAGGTCTCTAGTTTTCAGAAATGCACAGGTTTGGTAGGTTTCCCTATGTGGCGACTGAGCTACAGGCCAAAATCTACAGGTAGGCACTTTGCAAAAAACACCTCTGTTTTCCTTCACCAATTTGGCTGTGTCCACGTTGCGCTTTGGGGCATTTCCTGTCACGGGCGCTAGGCCTACCCACACAAGTGAGGTATCATTTTTATCGGGAGACGTTGGGGAACGCTGGGTGGAAGGAAATTTGTGGCTCCTCTCAGATTCCAGAACTTTCTGCCACAGAAATGTGAGGAACATGTGTTTTTTTAGCCAAATTTTGAGGTTTGCAAAGGATTCTGGGTAACAGAACCTGGTCCGAGCCACACAGGTCACCCCATCTTGGATTCCCCTAGGTCTCTAGTTTTCAGAAATGCACAGGTTTGGTAGGTTTCCCTAGGTGGCGGCTGAGCTACAGGCCAAAATCTGCAGGTAGACACTTTGCTAAAAACAGGTCTGTTTTCTGTGATGTGTCCACGTTGCGCTTTGGGGCATTGCCTGTCACGGGCGCTAGGCCTACCCACACAAGTGAGGTATCATTTTTATCGGGAGACGTGGGGGAACGCTGGGTGGAAGGAAATTCGTGGCTCCTCTCAGATTCCAGAACTTTCTGCCACAGAAATGTGAGGAACATGTGTTTTTTTAGCCAAATTTTGAGGTTTGCAAAGGATTCTGGGTAACAGAACCTGGTCCGAGCCACACAAGTCACCCCATCTTGGATTCCCCTAGGTCTCTAGTTTTCAGAAATGCACAGGTTTGGTAGGTTTCCCTATGTGGCGGCTGAGCTAGAGGCCAAAATCTACAGGTAGGCACTTTGCAAAAAACACCTCTGTTTTCCTTCACCAATTTGGCTGTGTCCACGTTGCGCTTTGGGGCATTTCCTGTCACGGGCGCTAGGCCTACCCACACAAGTGAGGTATCATTTTTATCGGGAGACGTGGCGGAACGCTGGGTGGAAGGAAATTCGTGGCTCCTCTCAGATTCCAGAACTTTATGCCACAGAAATGTGAGGAACATGTGTTTTTTTAGCCACATTTTGAGGTTTGCAAAGGATTCTGGGTAACAGAACCTGGTCCGAGCCACACAAGTCACCCCATCTTGGATTCCCCTAGGTCTCTAGTTTTCAGAAATGCACAGGTTTGTTCGGTTTCCCTATGTGGCGACTGAGCTACAGGCCAAAATCTACAGGTAGGCACTTTGCAAAAAACACCTCTGTTTTCCTTCACCAATTTGGCTGTGTCCACGTTGCGCTTTGGGGCATTTCCTGTCACGGGCGCTAGGCCTACCCACACAAGTGAGGTATCATTTTTATCGGGAGACGTGGGGGAACGCTGGGTGGAAGGAAATTCGTGGCTCCTCTCAGATTCCAGAACTTTCTGCCACAGAAATGTTAGGAGCATGTTTTTTTTTAGCCAACTTTTGAGGTTTGCAAAGGATTCTGGGTAACAGAACCTGGTCCGAGCCACACAAGTCACCCCATCTTGGATTCCCCTAGGTCTCTAGTTTTCAGAAATGCACAGGTTTGGTAGGTTTCCCTAGGTGTCGGCTGAGCTAGAGGCCAAAATCTACAGGTAGGCACTGTTTTTAATGAAAAAATGTGATGTGTCCACGTTGCGTTTTGGGGCATATCCTGTCACGGGCGCTAGGCCTACCCACACAAGTGAGGTATCATTTTTATTGGGAGACGTGAGGGAACGCTGGGTGGAAGGAAATTCATGGCTCCTCTCAGATTCCAGAACTTTCTGCCACAGAAATGTGAGGAACATGTGTTTTTTTTAGCCAAATTTTGAGGTTTGCAAAGGATTCTGGGTAACAGAACCTGGTCCGAGCCACACAAGTCACCCCATCTTGGATTCCCCTAGGTCTCTAGTTTTCAGAAATGCACAGGTTTGGTAGGTTTCCCTAGGTGGCGGCTGAGCTACAGGCCAAAATCTGCAGGTAGGCACTTTGCTAAAAACAGGTCTG
This sequence comes from Pleurodeles waltl, assembly GCF_031143425.1. Lineage (NCBI taxonomy): Eukaryota > Metazoa > Chordata > Amphibia > Caudata > Salamandridae > Pleurodeles > Pleurodeles waltl. The sequence continues at coordinate 229,169,277 of NC_090439.1, forward strand.
TTTTCTGTGATGTGTCCACGTTGCGCTTTGGGGCATTTCCTGTCACGGGCGCTAGGCCTACCCACACAAGTGAGGTATCATTTTTATCGGGAGACATGGGGGAACGCTGGGTGGAAGGAAATTCGTGGCTCCTCTCAGATTCCAGAACTTTCGGCCACAGAAATGTGAGGAACATGTGTTTTTTTAGCCAAATTTTGAGGTTTGCAAAGGATTCTGGCTAACAGAACCTGGTCCGAGCCACACAAGTCACCCCATCTTGGATTCCCCTAGGTCTCTAGTTTTCAGAAATGTACAGGTTTGGTAGGTTTCCCTATGTGGCGGCTGAGCTACAGGCCAAAATCTACAGGTAGGCACTTTGCAAAAAACACCTCTGTTTTCCTCCACCAATTTGGCTGTGTCCACGTTGCGCTTTGGGGCGTTTCCTGTCACGGGCGCTAGGCCTACCCACACAAGTGAGGTATCATTTTTATCGGGAGACGTGGGGGAACGCTGGGTGGAAGGAAATTCGTGGCTCCTCTCAGATTCCAGAACTTTCTGCCACAGAAATGTGAGTAACATGTGTTTTTTTAGCCACATTTTGAGGTTTGCAAAGGATTCTGGGTAACAGAACCTGGTCCGAGCCACACAAGTCACCCCATCTTGGATTCCCCTAGGTCTCTAGTTTTCAGAAATGCACAGGTTTGGTAGGTTTCCCTATGTGGCGGCTGAGCTACAGGCCAAAATCTACAGGTAGGCACTTTGCAAAAAACACCTCTGTTTTCCTCCACCAATTTGGCTGTGTCCACGTTGCGCTTTGGGGCATTTCCTGTCACGGGCGCTAGGCCTACCCACACAAGTGAGGTATCATTTTTATCGGGAGATGTGGGGGAACGCTGGGTGGAAGGAAATTTGTGGCTCCTCTCAGATTCCAGAACTTTCTGCCACAGAAACGTGAGGAACATGTGTTTTTTTAGCCAATTTTTGAGGTTTGCAAAGGATTCTGGGTAACAGAACCTGGTCCGAGCCACACAAGTCACCCCATCTTGGATTCCCCTAGGTCTCTAGTTTTCAGAAAGGCACAGGTTTGGTAGGTTTCCCTAGGTGGCGGCTGAGCTACAGGCCAAAATCTGCAGGTAGGCACTTTGCTAAAAACAGGTCTGTTTTCTGTGATGTGTCCACGTTGCGCTTTGGGGCATTTCCTGTCACGGGCGCTAGGCCTACCCACACAAGTGAGGTATCATTTTTATCGGGAGACGTGGGGGAACGCTGGGTGGAAGGAAATTTGTGGCTCCTCTCAGATTCCAGAACTTTCTGCCACAGAAATGTGAGGAACATGTGTTTTTTTAGCCACATTTTGAGGTTTGCAAAGGATTCTGGGTAACAGAACCTGGTCCGAGCCACACAAGTCACCCCATCTTGGATTCCCCTAGGTCTCTAGTTTTCAGAAATGCACAGGTTTGGTAGGTTTCCCTAGGTGGCGGCTGAGCTACAGGCCAAAATCTGCAGGTAGGCACTTTGCTAAAAACAGGTCTGTTTTCTGTAATGTGTCCACATTGCGCTTTGGGGCATTTCCTGTCACGGGCGCTAGGCCTACCCACACAAGTGAGGTATCATTTTTATCGGGAGACGTGGGGGAACGCTGGGTGGAAGGAAATTTGTGGCTCCTCTCAGATTCCAGAACTTTCTGCCACAGAAATGTGAGGAACATGTGTTTTTTTTAGCCAAATTTTGAGGTTTGCAAAGGATTCTGGCTAACAGAACCTGGTCCGAGCCACACAAGTCACCCCATCTTGGATTCCCCTCGGTCTCTAGTTTTCAGAAATGCACAGGTTTGGTAGGTTTCCCTAGGTGGCGGCTGAGCTACAGGCCAAAATCTGCAGGTAGGCACTTTGCTAAAAACAGGTCTGTTTTCTGTGATGTGTCCACGTTGCGCTTTGGGGCATTTCCTGTCACGGGCGCTAGGCCTACCCACACAAGTGAGGTATCATTTTTATCGGGAGACGTGGCGGAACGCTGGGTGGAAGGAAATTCGTGGCTCCTCTCAGATTCCAGAACTTTATGCCACAGAAATGTGAGGAACATGTGTTTTTTTAGCCACATTTTGAGGTTTGCAAAGGATTCTGGGTAACAGAACCTGGTCCGAGCCACACAAGTCACCCCATCTTGGATTCCGCTAGGTCTCTAGTTTTCAGAAATGCACAGGTTTGTTCGGTTTCCCTATGTGGCGACTGAGCTACAGGCCAAAATCTACAGGTAGGCACTTTGCAAAAAACACCTCTGTTTTCCTTCACCAATTTGGCTGTGTCCACGTTGCGCTTTGGGGCATTTCCTGTCACGGGCGCTAGGCCTACCCACACAAGTGAGGTATCATTTTTATCGGGAGACGTGGGGGAACGCTGGGTGGAAGGAAATTCGTGGCTCCTCTCAGATTCCAGAACTTTCTGCCACAGAAATGTTAGGAGCATGTTTTTTTTTAGCCAAATTTTGAGGTTTGCAAAGGATTCTGGGTAACAGAACCTGGTCCGAGCCACACAAGTCACCCCATCTTGGATTCCCCTAGGTCTCTAGTTTTCAGAAATGCACAGGTTTGGTAGGTTTCCCTAGGTGTCGGCTGAGCTAGAGGCCAAAATCTACAGGTAGGCACTGTTTTTAATGAAAAAATGTGATGTGTCCACGTTGCGTTTTGGGGCATATCCTGTCACGGGCGCTAGGCCTACCCACACAAGTGAGGTATCATTTTTATTGGGAGACGTGAGGGAACGCTGGGTGGAAGGAAATTCATGGCTCCTCTCAGATTCCAGAACTTTCTGCCACAGAAATGTGAGGAACATGTGTTTTTTTTAGCCAAATTTTGAGGTTTGCAAAGGATTCTGGGTAACAGAACCTGGTCCGAGCCACACAAGTCACCCCATCTTGGATTCCCCTAGGTCTCTAGTTTTCAGAAATGCACAGGTTTGGTAGGTTTCCCTAGGTGGCGGCTGAGCTACAGGCCAAAATCTGCAGGTAGGCACTTTGCTAAAAACAGGTCTGTTTTCTGTGATGTGTCCACGTTGCGCTTTGGGGCATTTCCTGTCACGGGCGCTAGGCCTACCCACACAAGTGAGGTATCATTTTTATCGGCAGACATGGGGGAACGCTGGGTGGAAGGAAATTCGTGGCTCCTCTCAGATTCCAGAACTTTCGGCCACAGAAATGTGAGGAACATGTGTTTTTTTAGCCAAATTTTGAGGTTTGCAAAGGATTCTGGCTAACAGAACCTGGTCCGAGCCACACAAGTCACCCCATCTTGGATTCCCCTAGGTCTCTAGTTTTCAGAAATGTACAGGTTTGGTAGGTTTCCCTATGTGGCGGCTGAGCTACAGGCCAAAATCTACAGGTAGGCACTTTGCAAAAAACACCTCTGTTTTCCTCCACCAATTTGGCTGTGTCCACGTTGCGCTTTGGGGCGTTTCCTGTCACGGGCGCTAGGCCTACCCACACAAGTGAGGTATCATTTTTATCGGGAGACGTGGGGGAACGCTGGGTGGAAGGAAATTCGTGGCTCCTCTCAGATTCCAGAACTTTCTGCCACAGAAATGTGAGTAACATGTGTTTTTTTAGCCACATTTTGAGGTTTGCAAAGGATTCTGGGTAACAGAACCTGGTCCGAGCCACACAAGTCACCCCATCTTGGATTCCCCTAGGTCTCTAGTTTTCAGAAATGCACAGGTTTGGTAGGTTTCCCTATGTGGCGGCTGAGCTACAGGCCAAAATCTACAGGTAGGCACTTTGCAAAAAACACCTCTGTTTTCCTCCACCAATTTGGCTGTGTCCACGTTGCGCTTTGGGGCATTTCCTGTCACGGGCGCTAGGCCTACCCACACAAGTGAGGTATCATTTTTATCGGGAGATGTGGGGGAACGCTGGGTGGAAGGAAATTTGTGGCTCCTCTCAGATTCCAGAACTTTCTGCCACAGAAACGTGAGGAACATGTGTTTTTTTAGCCAATTTTTGAGGTTTGCAAAGGATTCTGGGTAACAGAACCTGGTCCGAGCCACACAAGTCACCCCATCTTGGATTCCCCTAGGTCTCTAGTTTTCAGAAAGGCACAGGTTTGGTAGGTTTCCCTAGGTGGCGGCTGAGCTACAGGCCAAAATCTGCAGGTAGGCACTTTGCTAAAAACAGGTCTGTTTTCTGTGATGTGTCCACGTTGCGCTTTGGGGCATTTCCTGTCACGGGCGCTAGGCCTACCCACACAAGTGAGGTATCATTTTTATCGGGAGACGTGGGGGAACGCTGGGTGGAAGGAAATTTGTGGCTCCTCTCAGATTCCAGAACTTTCTGCCACAGAAATGTGAGGAACATGTGTTTTTTTAGCCACATTTTGAGGTTTGCAAAGGATTCTGGGTAACAGAACCTGGTCCGAGCCACACAAGTCACCCCATCTTGGATTCCCCTAGGTCTCTAGTTTTCAGAAATGCACAGGTTTGGTAGGTTTCCCTAGGTGGCGGCTGAGCTACAGGCCAAAATCTGCAGGTAGGCACTTTGCTAAAAACAGGTCTGTTTTCTGTAATGTGTCCACATTGCGCTTTGGGGCATTTCCTGTCACGGGCGCTAGGCCTACCCACACAAGTGAGGTATCATTTTTATCGGGAGACGTGGGGGAACGCTGGGTGGAAGGAAATTTGTGGCTCCTCTCAGATTCCAGAACTTTCTGCCACAGAAATGTGAGGAACATGTGTTTTTTTTAGCCAAATTTTGAGGTTTGCAAAGGATTCTGGCTAACAGAACCTGGTCCGAGCCACACAAGTCACCCCATCTTGGATTCCCCTAGGTCTCTAGTTTTCAGAAATGCACAGGTTTGGTAGGTTTCCCTAGGTGGCGGCTGAGCTACAGGCCAAAATCTGCAGGTAGGCACTTTGCTAAAAACAGGTCTGTTTTCTGTGATGTGTCCACGTTGCGCTTTGGGGCATTTCCTGTCACGGGCGCTAGGCCTACCCACACAAGTGAGGTATCATTTTTATCGGGAGACGTGGGGGAACGCTGGGTGGAAGGAAATTCGTGGCTCCTCTCAGATTCCAGAACTTTCTGCCACAGAAATGTGAGGAACATGTGTTTTTTTAGCCAAATTTTGAGGTTTGCAAAGGATTCTGGGTAACAGAACCTGGTCCGAGCCACACAAGTCACCCCATCTTGGATTCCCCATGGTCTCTAGTTTTCAGAAATGCACAGGTTTGGTAGGTTTCCCTATGTGGCGGCTGAGCTACAGGCCAAAACCTACAGGTAGGCACTTTGCAAAAAACACCTCTGTTTTCCTTCACCAATTTGGTTGTGTCCACGTTGCGCTTTGGGGCATTTCCTGTCACGGGCGCTAGGCCTACCCACACAAGTGAGGTATCATTTTTATCGGGAGACGTGGGGGAACGCTGGGTGGAAGGAAATTCGTGGCTCCTCTCAGATTCCAGAACTTTCTGCCACAGAAATGTGAGTAACATGTGTTTTTTTAGCCACATTTTGAGGTTTGCAAAGGATTCTGGGTAACAGAACCTGGTCCGAGCCACACAAGTCACCCCATCTTGGATTCCCCTAGGTCTCTAGTTTTCAGAAATGCACAGGTTTGGTAGGTTTCCCTAGGTGGCGGCTGAGCTACAGGCCAAAATCTGCAGGTAGGCACTTTGCTAAAAACAGGTCTGTTTTCTGTGATGTGTCCACGTTGCGCTTTGGGGCATTTCCTGTCACGGGCGCTAGGCCTACCCACACAAGTGAGGTATCATTTTTATCGGGAGACATGGGGGAACGCTGGGTGGAAGGAAATTCGTGGCTCCTCTCAGATTCCAGAACTTTCGGCCACAGAAATGTGAGGAACATGTGTTTTTTTAGCCAAATTTTGAGGTTTGCAAAGGATTCTGGCTAACAGAACCTGGTCCGAGCCACACAAGTCACCCCATCTTGGATTCCCCTAGGTCTCTAGTTTTCAGAAATGTACAGGTTTGGTAGGTTTCCCTATGTGGCGGCTGAGCTACAGGCCAAAATCTACAGGTAGGCACTTTGCAAAAAACACCTCTGTTTTCCTCCACCAATTTGGCTGTGTCCACGTTGCGCTTTGGGGCGTTTCCTGTCACGGGCGCTAGGCCTACCCACACAAGTGAGGTATCATTTTTATCGGGAGACGTGGGGGAACGCTGGGTGGAAGGAAATTCGTGGCTCCTCTCAGATTCCAGAACTTTCTGCCACAGAAATGTGAGTAACATGTGTTTTTTTAGCCACATTTTGAGGTTTGCAAAGGATTCTGGGTAACAGAACCTGGTCCGAGCCACACAAGTCACCCCATCTTGGATTCCCCTAGGTCTCTAGTTTTCAGAAATGCACAGGTTTGGTAGGTTTCCCTATGTGGCGGCTGAGCTACAGGCCAAAATCTACAGGTAGGCACTTTGCAAAAAACACCTCTGTTTTCCTCCACCAATTTGGCTGTGTCCACGTTGCGCTTTGGGGCATTTCCTGTCACGGGCGCTAGGCCTACCCACACAAGTGAGGTATCATTTTTATCGGGAGATGTGGGGGAACGCTGGGTGGAAGGAAATTTGTGGCTCCTCTCAGATTCCAGAACTTTCTGCCACAGAAACGTGAGGAACATGTGTTTTTTTAGCCAATTTTTGAGGTTTGCAAAGGATTCTGGGTAACAGAACCTGGTCCGAGCCACACAAGTCACCCCATCTTGGATTCCCCTAGGTCTCTAGTTTTCAGAAAGGCACAGGTTTGGTAGGTTTCCCTAGGTGGCGGCTGAGCTACAGGCCAAAATCTGCAGGTAGGCACTTTGCTAAAAACAGGTCTGTTTTCTGTGATGTGTCCACGTTGCGCTTTGGGGCATTTCCTGTCACGGGCGCTAGGCCTACCCACACAAGTGAGGTATCATTTTTATCGGGAGACGTGGGGGAACGCTGGGTGGAAGGAAATTTGTGGCTCCTCTCAGATTCCAGAACTTTCTGCCACAGAAATGTGAGGAACATGTGTTTTTTTAGCCACATTTTGAGGTTTGCAAAGGATTCTGGGTAACAGAACCTGGTCCGAGCCACACAAGTCACCCCATCTTGGATTCCCCTAGGTCTCTAGTTTTCAGAAATGCACAGGTTTGGTAGGTTTCCCTAGGTGGCGGCTGAGCTACAGGCCAAAATCTGCAGGTAGGCACTTTGCTAAAAACAGGTCTGTTTTCTGTAATGTGTCCACATTGCGCTTTGGGGCATTTCCTGTCACGGGCGCTAGGCCTACCCACACAAGTGAGGTATCATTTTTATCGGGAGACGTGGGGGAACGCTGGGTGGAAGGAAATTTGTGGCTCCTCTCAGATTCCAGAACTTTCTGCCACAGAAATGTGAGGAACATGTGTTTTTTTTAGCCAAATTTTGAGGTTTGCAAAGGATTCTGGCTAACAGAACCTGGTCCGAGCCACACAAGTCACCCCATCTTGGATTCCCCTAGGTCTCTAGTTTTCAGAAATGCACAGGTTTGGTAGGTTTCCCTAGGTGGCGGCTGAGCTACAGGCCAAAATCTGCAGGTAGGCACTTTGCTAAAAACAGGTCTGTTTTCTGTGATGTGTCCACGTTGCGCTTTGGGGCATTTCCTGTCACGGGCGCTAGGCCTACCCACACAAGTGAGGTATCATTTTTATCGGGAGACGTGGGGGAACGCTGGGTGGAAGGAAATTCGTGGCTCCTCTCAGATTCCAGAACTTTCTGCCACAGAAATGTGAGGAACATGTGTTTTTTTAGCCAAATTTTGAGGTTTGCAAAGGATTCTGGGTAACAGAACCTGGTCCGAGCCACACAAGTCACCCCATCTTGGATTCCCCATGGTCTCTAGTTTTCAGAAATGCACAGGTTTGGTAGGTTTCCCTATGTGGCGGCTGAGCTACAGGCCAAAACCTACAGGTAGGCACTTTGCAAAAAACACCTCTGTTTTCCTTCACCAATTTGGTTGTGTCCACGTTGCGCTTTGGGGCATTTCCTGTCACGGGCGCTAGGCCTACCCACACAAGTGAGGTATCATTTTTATCGGGAGACGTGGGGGAACGCTGGGTGGAAGGAAATTCGTGGCTCCTCTCAGATTCCAGAACTTTCTGCCACAGAAATGTGAGTAACATGTGTTTTTTTAGCCACATTTTGAGGTTTGCAAAGGATTCTGGGTAACAGAACCTGGTCCGAGCCACACAAGTCACCCCATCTTGGATTCCCCTAGGTCTCCAGTTTTCAGAAATGCACAGGTTTGGTAGGTTTCCCTATGTGGCGGCTGAGCTACAGGCCAAAATCTACAGGTAGGCACTTTGCAAAAAACACCTCTGTTTTCCTCCACCAATTTGGCTGTGTCCACGTTGCGCTTTGGGGCGTTTCCTGTCACGGGCGCTAAGCCAACCCACACAAGTGAGGTATCATTTTTATCGGGAGACGTGGGGGAACGCTGGGTGGAAGGAAATTCGTGGCTCCTCTCAGATTCCAGAACTTTCTGCCACAGAAATGTGAGGAACATGTGTTTTTTTAGCCAAATTTTGAGGTTTGCAAAGGATTCTGGCAAACAGAACCTGGTCCGAGCCACACAAGTCACCCCATCTTGGATTCCCCTAGGTCTCTAGTTTTCAGAAATGCACAGGTTGGGTAGGTTTCCCTATGTGGCAGCTGAGCTACAGACCAAAATCTACAGGTAGGCACTTTGCAAAAAACACCTCTGTTTTCCTCCACCAATTTGGCTGTGTCCACGTTGCGCTTTGGGGCGTTTCCTTTCACGGGCGCTAGGCCTACCCCCACAAGTGAGGTATCATTTTTATCGGGAGACGTGGGGGAACGCTGGGTGGAAGGAAATTCGTGGCTCCTCTCAGATTCCAGAACTTTCTGCCACAGAAATGTGAGTAACATGTGTTTTCTTAGCCACATTTTGAGGTTTGCAAAGGATTCTGGGTAACAGAACCTGGTCCGAGCCACACAAGTCACCCCATCTTGGATTCCCCTAGGTCTCCAGTTTTCAGAAATGCACAGGTTTGGTAGGTTTCCCTATGTGGCGGCTGAGCTACAGGCCAAAATCTACAGGTAGGCACTTTGCAAAAAACACCTCTGTTTTCCTTCACCAATTTGGCTGTGTCCACGTTGCGCTTTGGGGCATTTCCTGTCACGGGCGCTAGGCCTACCCACACAAGTGAGGTATCATTTTTATCGGGAGATGTGGGGGAACGCTAGGTGGAAGGAAATTTGTGGCTCCTCTCAGATTCCAGAACTTTCTGCCACAGAAACGTGAGGAACATGTGTTTTTTTAGCCAATTTTTGAGGTTTGCAATGGATTCTGGGTAACAGAACCTGGTCCGAGCCACACAAGTCACCCCATCTTGGATTCCCCTAGGTCTCTAGTTTTCAGAAATGCACAGGTTTGGTAGGTTTCCCTAGGTGGCGGCTGAGCTACAGGCCAAAATCTGCAGGTAGGCACTTTGCTAAAAACAGGTCTGTTTTCTGTGATGTGTCCACGTTGCGCTTTGGGGCATTTCCTGTCACGGGCGCTAGGCCTACCCACACAAGTGAGGTATCATTTTTATCGGGAGACGTGGGGGAATGCTGGGTGGAAGGAAATTTGTGGCTCCTCTCAGATTCCAGAACTTTCTGCCACAGAAATGTGAGGAACATGTGTTTTTTTAGCCAAATTTTGAGGTTTGCAAAGGATTCTGGGTAACAGAACCTGGTCCGAGCCACACAAGTCACCCCATCTTGGATTCCCCTAGGTCTCTAGTTTTCAGAAATGCACAGGTTTGGTAGGTTTCCCTAGGTGGCGGCTGAGCTACAGGCCAAAATCTGCAGGTAGGCACATTGCTAAAAACAGGTCTGTTTTCTGTGATGTGTCCACGTTGCGCTTTGGGGCATTTCCTGGCACGGGCGCTAGGCCTACCCACACAAGTGAGGTATCATTTTTATCGGGAGACGTAGGGGAACGCTGGGTGGAAGGAAATTTGTGGCTCCTCTCAGATTCCAGAACTTTCTGCCACAGAAATGTGAGGAACATGTGTTTTTTTTGCCAAATTTTGAGGTTTGCAAAGGATTCTGGCTAACAGAACCTGGTCTGAGCCACACAAGTCACCCCATCTTGGATTCCCCTAGGTCTCTAGTTTTCAGAAATGCACAGGTTTGGTAGGTTTCCTTAGGTGGCGGCTGAGCTACAGGCCGAAATCTGCAGGTAGGCACTTTGCTAAAAACAGGTCTGTTTTCTGTGATGTGTCCACGTTGCGCTTTGGGGCATTTCCTGTCACGGGCGCTAGGCCTACCCACACAAGTGAGGTATCATTTTTATCGGGAGACGTGGGGGAACGCTGGGTGGAAGGAAATTCGTGGCTCCTCTCAGATTCCAGAACTTTCTGCCACAGAAATGTGAGGAACATGTGTTTTTTTAGCCAAATTTTGAGGTTTGCAAAGGATTTTGGGTAACAGAACCTGGTCCGAGCCACACAAGTCACCCCATCTTGGATTCCCCTAGGTCTCTAGTTTTCAGAAATGCACAGGTTTGGTAGGTTTCCCTATGTGGCGGCTGAGCTACAGGCCAAAATCTACAGGTAGGCACTTTGCAAAAAACACCTCTGTTTTCCTCCACCAATTTGGCTGTGTCCACGTTGCGCTTTGGGGCGTTTCCTGTCACGGGCGCTAGGCCTACCCACACAAGTGAGGTATCATTTTTATCGGGAGACGTGGGGGAACGCTGGGTGGAAGGAAATTCGTGGCTCCTCTCAGATTCCAGAACTTTCTGCCACAGAAATGTGAGGAACATGTGTTTTTTTAGCCAAATTTTGAGGTTTGCAAAGGATTCTGGGTAACAGAACCTTGTCCGAGCCACATAAGTCACCCCATCTTGGATTCCCCTAGGTCTCTAGTTTTCAGAAATGCACAGGTTTGGTAGGATTCCCTATGTGGCGGCTGAGCTACAGGCCAAAATCTACAGGTAGGCACTTTGCAAAAAACACCTCTGTTTTCCTTCACCAATTTGGTTGTGTCCACGTTGCGCTTTGGGGCATTTCCTGTCACGGGCGCTAGGCCTACCCACACAAGTGAGGTATCATTTTTATCGGGAGACGTGGGGGAACGCTGGGTGGAAGGAAATTTGTGGCTCCTCTCAGATTCCAGAACTTTCTGCCACAGAAATGTGAGGAACATGTGTTTTTTTAGCCAAATTTTGAGGTTTGCAAAGGATTCTGGGTAACAGAACCTGGTCCGAGCCACACAAGTCACCCCATCTTGGATTCCCCTAGGTCTCTAGTTTTCAGAAATGCACAGGTTTGGTAGGTTTCCCTATGTGGCGGCTGAGCTAGAGGCCAAAATCTACAGGTAGGCACTTTGCAAAAAACACCTCTGTTTTCCTTCACCAATTTGGCTGTGTCCACGTTGCGCTTTGGGGCATTTCCTGTCACGGGCGCTAGGCCTACCCACACAAGTGAGGTATCATTTTTATCGGGAGACGTTGGGGAACGCTGGGTGGAAGGAAATTTGTGGCTCCTCTCAGATTCCAGAACTTTCTGCCACAGAAATGTGAGGAACATGTGTTTTTTTAGCCAAATTTTGAGGTTTGCAAAGGATTCTGGGTAACAGAACCTGGTCCGAGGCACACAAGTCACCCCATCTTGGATTCCCCTAGGTCTCTAGTTTTCAGAAATGCACAGGTTTGGTAGGTTTCCCTAGGTGGCAGCTGAGCTACAGGCCAAAATCTACAGGTAGGCACTTTGCAAAAAACACCTCTGTTTTCCTTCACAAATTTGGATGTGTCCACGTTGCGGTTTGGGGCGTTTCCTGTCGCGGGCGCTAGGCCTACCCACACAAGTGAGGTATCATTTTTATCAGGAGACGTGGGGGAACGCTGGGTGGAAGGAAATTCGTGGCTCCTCTCAGATTCCAGAACTTTCTGCCACAGAAATGTTAGGAACATGTGTTTTTTTAGTCAAATTTTGAGGTTTGCAAAGGATTCTGGGTAACAGAACCTGGTCCGAGCCACACAAGTCACCCCATCTTGGATTCCCCTAGGTCTCTAGTTTTCAGAAATGCGCAGGTTTGGTAGGTTTCCCTGGGTGCCGGCTGAGCTAGAGGCCAAAATCTACAGGTAGGCACTGTTTTCAATGAAAAAATGTGAAGTGTCCACGTTGCGTTTTGGGGCATATCCTGTCACGGGCGCTAGGCCTACCCACACAAGTGAGGTATCATTTTTATTGGGAGACGTGAGGGAACGCTGGGTGGAAGGATATTCGTGGCTCCTCTCAGATTCCAGAACTTTCTGCCACAGAAATGTGAGGAACATTTGTTTTTTTAGCCAAATTTTGAGGTTTGCAAAGGATTCTGGGTAACAGAACCGGGTCCGAGCCACACAAGTCACCCCATCTTGGATTCCCCTAGGTCTCTAGTTTTCAGAAATGCACAGGTTTGGTAGGTTTCCCTAGGTGGCGGCTGAGCTACAGGCCAAAATCTGCAGGTAGGCACTTTGCTAAAAACAGGTCTGTTTTCTGTGATGTGTCCACGTTGCGCTTTGGGGCATATCCTGTCACGGGCGCTAGGCCTACCCACACAAGTGAGGTATCATTTTTATTGGGAGACGTGAGGGAACGCTGGGTGGAAGGATATTCGTGGCTCCTCTCAGATTCCAGAACTTTCTGCCACAGAAATGTGAGGAACATGTGTTTTTTTAGCCAAATTTTGAGGTTTGCAAAGGATTCTGGGTAACAGAACCTGGTCCGAGCCACACAAGTCACCCCATCTTGGATTCCCCTAGGTCTCTAGTTTTCAGAAATGCACAGGTTTGGTAGGTTTCCCTAGGTGGCGGCTGAGCTACAGGCCAAAATCTGCAGGTAGACACTTTGCTAAAAACAGGTCTGTTTTCTGTGATGTGTCCACGTTGCGCTTTGGGGCATTTCCTGTCACGGGCGCTAGGCCTACCCACACAAGTGAGGTACAATTTTTATCGGGAGACGTGGGGGAACGCTGGGTGGAAGGAAATTCGTGGCTCCTCTCAGATTCCAGAACTTTCTGCCACAGAAATGTGAGGAACATGTGTTTTTTTAGCCAAATTTTGAGGTTTGCAAAGGATTCTGGGTAACAGAACCTGGTCCGAGCCACACAAGTCACCCCATCTTGGATTCCCCTAGGTCTCTAGTTTTCAGAAATGCACAGGTTTGGTAGGTTTCCCTATGTGGCGGCTGAGCTACAGGCCAAAATCTACAGGTAGGCACTTTGCAAAAAACACCTCTGTTTTCCTCCACCAATTTGGCTGTGTCCACGTTGCGCTTTGGGGCGTTTCCTGTCACGGGCGCTAAGCCAACCCACACAAGTGAGGTATCATTTTTATCGGGAGACGTGGGGGAACGCTGGGTGGAAGGAAATTCGTGGCTCCTCTCAGATTCCAGAACTTTCTGCCACAGAAATGTGAGGAACATGTGTTTTTTTAGCCAAATTTTGAGGTTTGCAAAGGATTCTGGGTAACAGAACCTGGTCCGAGCCACATAAGTCACCCCATCTTGGATTTCCCCTAGGTCTCTAGTCTTCAGAAATGCACAGGTTTGGGAGGTTTCCCTATGTGGCGGCTGAGCTACAGGCCAAAATCTACAGGTAGAGACTTTGCAAAAAACACCTCTGTTTTCCTTCACCAATTTGGTTTTGTCCACGTTGCGCTTTGGGGCATTTCCTGTCACGGGCGCTAGGCCTACCCACACAAGTGAGGTATCATTTTTATCGGGAGACGTGGGGGAACGCTGGGTGGAAGGAAATTTGTGGCTCCTCTCAGATTCCAGAACTTTCTGCCACAGAAATGTGAGGAACATGTGTTTTTTTAGCCAAATTTTGAGGTTTGCAAAGGATTCTGGGTAACAGAACCTGGTCCGAGCCACACAGGTCACCCCATCTTGGATTCCCCTAGGTCTCTAGTTTTCAGAAATGCACAGGTTTGGTAGGTTTCCCTAGGTGGCGGCTGAGCTACAGGCCAAAATCTGCAGGTAGACACTTTGCTAAAAACAGGTCTGTTTTCTGTAATGTGTCCACGTTGCGCTTTGGGGCATTTCCTGTCACGGGCGCTAGGCCTACCCACACAAGTGAGGTATCATTTTTATCGGAAGACGTGGGGGAACGCTGGGTGGAAGGAAATTCGTGGCTCCTCTCAGATTCCAGAACTTTCTGCCACAGAAATGTGAGGAACATGTGTTTTTTTAGCCAAATTTTGAGGTTTGCAAAGGATTCTGGGTAACAGAACCTGGTCCGAGCCACACAAGTCACCCCATCTTGGATTCCCCTAGGTCTCTAGTTTTCAGAAATGCACAGGTTTGGTAGGTTTCCCTATGTGGCGGCTGAGCTAGAGGCCAAAATCTACAGGTAGGCACTTTGCAAAAAACACCTCTGTTTTCCTTCACCAATTTGGCTGTGTCCACGTTGCGCTTTGGGGCATTTCCTGTCACGGGCGCTAGGCCTACCCACACAAGTGAGGTATCATTTTTATCGGGAGACGTGGCGGAACGCTGGGTGGAAGGAAATTCGTGGCTCCTCTCAGATTCCAGAACTTTATGCCACAGAAATGTGAGGAACATGTGTTTTTTTAGCCACATTTTGAGGTTTGCAAAGGATTCTGGGTAACAGTACCTGGTCCGAACCACACAAGTCACCCCATCTTGGATTCCCCTAGGTCTCTAGTTTTCAGAAATGCACAGGTTTGGTAGGTTTCCCTATGTGGCGACTGAGCTACAGGCCAAAATCTACAGGTAGGCACTTTGCAAAAAACACCTCTGTTTTCCTTCACCAATTTGGCTGTGTCCTCGTTGCGCTTTGGGGCATTTCCTGTCACGGGCGCTAGGCCTACCCACACAAGTGAGGTATCATTTTTATCGGGAGACGTTGGGGAACGCTGGGTGGAAGGAAATTTGTGGCTCCTCTCAGATTCCAGAACTTTCTGCCACAGAAATGTGAGGAACATGTGTTTTTTTAGCCAAATTTTGAGGTTTGCAAAGGATTCTGGGTAACAGAACCTGGTCCGAGGCACACAAGTCACCCCATCTTGGATTCCCCTAGGTCTCTAGTTTTCAGAAATGCACAGGTTTGGTAGGTTTCCCTAGGTGGCGGCTGAGCTACAGGCCAAAATCTACAGGTAGGCACTTTGCAAAAAACACCTCTGTTTTCCTTCACAAATTTGGATGTGACCACGTTGCGGTTTGGGGCGTTTCCTGTCGCGGGCGCTAGGCCTACCCACACAAGTGAGGTATCATTTTTATCAGGAGACGTGGGGGAACGCTGGGTGGAAGGAAATTCGTGGCTCCTCTCAGATTCCAGAACTTTCTGCCACAGAAATGTGAGGAACATGTGTTTTTTTAGCCAAATTTTGAGGTTTGCAAAGGATTCTGGGTAACAGAACCTGGTCCGAGCCACACAGGTCACCCCATCTTGGATTCCCCTAGGTCTCTAGTTTTCAGAAATGCACAGGTTTGGTAGGTTTCCCTAGGTGGCGGCTGAGCTACAGGCCAAAATCTGCAGGTAGACACTTTGCTAAAAACAGGTCTGTTTTCTGTGATGTGTCCACGTTGCGCTTTGGGGCATTTCCTGTCACTGGCGCTAGGCCTACCCACACAAGTGAGGTATCATTTTTATCGGGAGACGTGGGGGAACGCTGGGTGGAAGGAAATTCGTGGCTCCTCTCAGATTCCAGAACTTTCTGCCACAGAAATGTGAGGAACATGTGTTTTTTTAGCCAAATTTTGAGGTTTGCAAAGGATTCTGGGTAACAGAACCTGGTCCGAGCCACACAAGTCACCCCATCTTGGATTCCCCTAGGTCTCTAGTTTTCAGAAATGCACAGGTTTGGTAGGTTTCCCTATGTGGCGGCTGAGCTAGAGGCCAAAATCTACAGGTAGGCACTTTGCAAAAAACACCTCTGTTTTCCTTCACCAATTTGGCTGTGTCCACGTTGCGCTTTGGGGCATTTCCTGTCACGGGCGCTAGGCCTACCCACACAAGTGAGGTATCATTTTTATCGGGAGACGTGGCGGAACGCTGGGTGGAAGGAAATTCGTGGCTCCTCTCAGATTCCAGAACTTTATGCCACAGAAATGTGAGGAACATGTGTTTTTTTAGCCACATTTTGAGGTTTGCAAAGGATTCTGGGTAACAGTACCTGGTCCGAGCCACACAAGTCACCCCATCTTGGATTCCCCTAGGTCTCTAGTTTTCAGAAATGCACAGGTTTGGTAGGTTTCCCTATGTGGCGACTGAGCTACAGGCCAAAATCTACAGGTAGGCACTTTGCAAAAAACACCTCTGTTTTCCTCCACCAATTTGGCTGTGTCCACGTTGCGCTTTGGGGCGTTTCCTGTCACGGGCGCTAAGCCAACCCACACAAGTGAGGTATCATTTTTATCGGGAGACGTTGGGGAACGCTGGGTGGAAGGAAATTTGTGGCTCCTCTCAGATTCCAGAACTTTCTGCCACAGAAATGTGAGGAACATGTGTTTTTTTAGCCAAATTTTGAGGTTTGCAAAGGATTCTGGGTAACAGAACCTGGTCCGAGCCACATAAGTCACCCCATCTTGGATTTCCCCTAGGTCTCTAGTTTTCAGAAATGCACAGGTTTGGTAGGTTTCCCTATGTGGCGGCTGAGCTACAGGCCAAAATCTACAGGTAGGCACTTTGCAAAAAACACCTCTGTTTTCCTTCACCAATTTGGTTGTGTCCACGTTGCGGTTTGGGGCATTTCCTGTCACGGGCGCTAGGCCTACCCACACAAGTGAGGTATCATTTTTATCGGGAGACGTGGGGGAACGCTGGGTGGAAGGAAATTTGTGGCTCCTCTCAGATTCCAGAACTTTCTGCCACAGAAATGTGAGGAACATGTGTTTTTTTAGCCAAATTTTGAGGTTTGCAAAGGATTCTGGGTAACAGAACCTGGTCCGAGCCACACAGGTCACCCCATCTTGGATTCCCCTAGGTCTCTAGTTTTCAGAAATGCACAGGTTTGGTAGGTTTCCCTAGGTGGCGGCTGAGCTACAGGCCAAAATCTGCAGGTAGACACTTTGCTAAAAACAGGTCTGTTTTCTGTGATGTGTCCACGTTGCGCTTTGGGGCATTTCCTGTCACGGGCGCTAGGCCTACCCACACAAGTGAGGTATCATTTTTATCGGGAGACGTGGGGGAACGCTGGGTGGAAGGAAATTCGTGGCTCCTCTCAGATTCCAGAACTTTCTGCCACAGAAATGTGAGGAACATGTGTTTTTTTAGCCAAATTTTGAGGTTTGCAAAGGATTCTGGGTAACAGAACCTGGTCCGAGCCACACAAGTCACCCCATCTTGGATTCCCCTAGGTCTCTAGTTTTCAGAAATGCACAGGTTTGGTAGGTTTCCCTATGTGGCGGCTGAGCTAGAGGCCAAAATCTACAGGTAGGCACTTTGCAAAAAACACCTCTGTTTTCCTTCACCAATTTGGCTGTGTCCACGTTGCGCTTTGGGGCATTTCCTGTCACGGGCGCTAGGCCTACCCACACAAGTGAGGTATCATTTTTATCGGGAGACGTGGCGGAACGCTGGGTGGAAGGAAATTCGTGGCTCCTCTCAGATTCCAGAACTTTATGCCACAGAAATGTGAGGAACATGTGTTTTTTTAGCCACATTTTGAGGTTTGCAAAGGATTCTGGGTAACAGTACCTGGTCCGAGCCACACCAGTCACCCCATCTTGGATTCCCCTAGGTCTCTAGTTTTCAGAAATGCACAGGTTTGGTAGGTTTCCCTATGTGGCGACTGAGCTACAGGCCAAAATCTACAGGTAGGCACTTTGCAAAAAACACCTCTGTTTTCCTTCACCAATTTGGCTGTGTCCACGTTGCGCTTTGGGGCATTTCCTGTCACGGGCGCTAGGCCTACCCACACAAGTGAGGTATCATTTTTATCGGGAGACGTTGGGGAACGCTGGGTGGAAGGAAATTTGTGGCTCCTCTCAGATTCCAGAACTTTCTGCCACAGAAATGTGAGGAACATGTGTTTTTTTTAGCCAAATTTTGAGGTTTGCAAAGGATTCTGGGTAACAGAACCTGGTCCGAGGCACACAAGTCACCCCATCTTGGATTCCCCTAGGTCTCTAGTTTTCAGAAATGCACAGGTTTGGTAGGTTTCCCTAGGTGGCGGCTGAGCTACAGGCCAAAATCTACAGGTAGGCACTTTGCAAAAAACACCTCTGTTTTCCTTCACAAATTTGGATGTGTCCACGTTGCGGTTTGGGGCGTTTCCTGTCGCGGGCGCTAGGCCTACCCACACAAGTGAGGTATCATTTTTATCAGGAGACGTGGGGGAACGCTGGGTGGAAGGAAATTCGTGGCTCCTCTCAGATTCCAGAACTTTCTGCCACAGAAATGTGAGGAACATGTGTTTTTTTAGCCAAATTTTGAGGTTTGCAAAGGATTCTGGGTAACAGAACCTGGTCCGAGCCACACAGGTCACCCCATCTTGGATTCCCCTAGGTCTCTAGTTTTCAGAAATGCACAGGTTTGGTAGGTTTCCCTAGGTGGCGGCTGAGCTACAGGCCAAAATCTGCAGGTAGACACTTTGCTAAAAACAGGTCTGTTTTCTGTGATGTGTCCACGTTGCGCTTTGGGGCATTTCCTGTCACGGGCGCTAGGCCTACCCACACAAGTGAGGTATCATTTTTATCGGGAGACGTGGGGGAACGCTGGGTGGAAGGAAATTCGTGGCTCCTCTCAGATTCCAGAACTTTCTGCCACAGAAATGTGAGGAACATGTGTTTTTTTAGCCAAATTTTGAGGTTTGCAAAGGATTCTGGGTAACAGAACCTGGTCCGAGCCACACAAGTCACCCCATCTTGGATTCCCCTAGGTCTCTAGTTTTCAGAAATGCACAGGTTTGGTAGGTTTCCCTATGTGGCGGCTGAGCTAGAGGCCAAAATCTACAGGTAGGCACTTTGCAAAAAACACCTCTGTTTTCCTTCACCAATTTGGCTGTGTCCACGTTGCGCTTTGGGGCATTTCCTGTCACGGGCGCTAGGCCTACCCACACAAGTGAGGTATCATTTTTATCGGGAGACGTGGCGGAACGCTGGGTGGAAGGAAATTCGTGGCTCCTCTCAGATTCCAGAACTTTATGCCACAGAAATGTGAGGAACATGTGTTTTTTTAGCCACATTTTGAGGTTTGCAAAGGATTCTGGGTAACAGTACCTGGTCCGAGCCACACCAGTCACCCCATCTTGGATTCCCCTAGGTCTCTAGTTTTCAGAAATGCACAGGTTTGGTAGGTTTCCCTATGTGGCGACTGAGCTACAGGCCAAAATCTACAGGTAGGCACTTTGCAAAAAACACCTCTGTTTTCCTTCACCAATTTGGCTGTGTCCACGTTGCGCTTTGGGGCATTTCCTGTCACGGGCGCTAGGCCTACCCACACAAGTGAGGTATCATTTTTATCGGGAGACGTTGGGGAACGCTGGGTGGAAGGAAATTTGTGGCTCCTCTCAGATTCCAGAACTTTCTGCCACAGAAATGTGAGGAACATGTGTTTTTTTAGCCAAATTTTGAGGTTTGCAAAGGATTCTGGGTAACAGAACCTGGTCCGAGGCACACAAGTCACCCCATCTTGGATTCCCCTAGGTCTCTAGTTTTCAGAAATGCACAGGTTTGGTAGGTTTCCCTAGGTGGCAGCTGAGCTACAGGCCAAAATCTACAGGTAGGCACTTTGCAAAAAACACCTCTGTTTTCCTTCACAAATTTGGATGTGTCCACGTTGCGGTTTGGGGCGTTTCCTGTCGCGGGCGCTAGGCCTACCCACACAAGTGAGGTATCATTTTTATCAGGAGACGTGGGGGAACGCTGGGTGGAAGGAAATTCGTGGCTCCTCTCAGATTCCAGAACTTTCTGCCACAGAAATGTTAGGAACATGTGTTTTTTTAGTCAAATTTTGAGGTTTGCAAAGGATTCTGGGTAACAGAACCTGGTCCGAGCCACACAAGTCACCCCATCTTGGATTCCCCTAGGTCTCTAGTTTTCAGAAATGCGCAGGTTTGGTAGGTTTCCCTGGGTGCCGGCTGAGCTAGAGGCCAAAATCTACAGGTAGGCACTGTTTTCAATGAAAAAATGTGAAGTGTCCACGTTGCGTTTTGGGGCATATCCTGTCACGGGCGCTAGGCCTACCCACACAAGTGAGGTATCATTTTTATTGGGAGACGTGAGGGAACGCTGGGTGGAAGGATATTCGTGGCTCCTCTCAGATTCCAGAACTTTCTGCCACAGAAATGTGAGGAACATTTGTTTTTTTAGCCAAATTTTGAGGTTTGCAAAGGATTCTGGGTAACAGAACCGGGTCCGAGCCACACAAGTCACCCCATCTTGGATTCCCCTAGGTCTCTAGTTTTCAGAAATGCACAGGTTTGGTAGGTTTCCCTAGGTGGCGGCTGAGCTACAGGCCAAAATCTGCAGGTAGGCACTTTGCTAAAAACAGGTCTGTTTTCTGTGATGTGTCCACGTTGCGCTTTGGGGCATATCCTGTCACGGGCGCTAGGCCTACCCACACAAGTGAGGTATCATTTTTATTGGGAGACGTGAGGGAACGCTGGGTGGAAGGATATTCGTGGCTCCTCTCAGATTCCAGAACTTTCTGCCACAGAAATGTGAGGAACATGTGTTTTTTTAGCCAAATTTTGAGGTTTGCAAAGGATTCTGGGTAACAGAACCTGGTCCGAGCCACACAAGTCACCCCATCTTGGATTCCCCTAGGTCTCTAGTTTTCAGAAATGCACAGGTTTGGTAGGTTTCCCTAGGTGGCGGCTGAGCTACAGGCCAAAATCTGCAGGTAGACACTTTGCTAAAAACAGGTCTGTTTTCTGTGATGTGTCCACGTTGCGCTTTGGGGCATTTCCTGTCACGGGCGCTAGGCCTACCCACACAAGTGAGGTACAATTTTTATCGGGAGACGTGGGGGAACGCTGGGTGGAAGGAAATTCGTGGCTCCTCTCAGATTCCAGAACTTTCTGCCACAGAAATGTGAGGAACATGTGTTTTTTTAGCCAAATTTTGAGGTTTGCAAAGGATTCTGGGTAACAGAACCTGGTCCGAGCCACACAAGTCACCCCATCTTGGATTCCCCTAGGTCTCTAGTTTTCAGAAATGCACAGGTTTGGTAGGTTTCCCTATGTGGCGGCTGAGCTACAGGCCAAAATCTACAGGTAGGCACTTTGCAAAAAACACCTCTGTTTTCCTCCACCAATTTGGCTGTGTCCACGTTGCGCTTTGGGGCGTTTCCTGTCACGGGCGCTAAGCCAACCCACACAAGTGAGGTATCATTTTTATCGGGAGACGTGGGGGAACGCTGGGTGGAAGGAAATTCGTGGCTCCTCTCAGATTCCAGAACTTTCTGCCACAGAAATGTGAGGAACATGTGTTTTTTTAGCCAAATTTTGAGGTTTGCAAAGGATTCTGGGTAACAGAACCTGGTCCGAGCCACATAAGTCACCCCATCTTGGATTTCCCCTAGGTCTCTAGTCTTCAGAAATGCACAGGTTTGGGAGGTTTCCCTATGTGGCGGCTGAGCTACAGGCCAAAATCTACAGGTAGAGACTTTGCAAAAAACACCTCTGTTTTCCTTCACCAATTTGGTTTTGTCCACGTTGCGCTTTGGGGCATTTCCTGTCACGGGCGCTAGGCCTACCCACACAAGTGAGGTATCATTTTTATCGGGAGACGTGGGGGAACGCTGGGTGGAAGGAAATTTGTGGCTCCTCTCAGATTCCAGAACTTTCTGCCACAGAAATGTGAGGAACATGTGTTTTTTTAGCCAAATTTTGAGGTTTGCAAAGGATTCTGGGTAACAGAACCTGGTCCGAGCCACACAGGTCACCCCATCTTGGATTCCCCTAGGTCTCTAGTTTTCAGAAATGCACAGGTTTGGTAGGTTTCCCTAGGTGGCGGCTGAGCTACAGGCCAAAATCTGCAGGTAGACACTTTGCTAAAAACAGGTCTGTTTTCTGTAATGTGTCCACGTTGCGCTTTGGGGCATTTCCTGTCACGGGCGCTAGGCCTACCCACACAAGTGAGGTATCATTTTTATCGGAAGACGTGGGGGAACGCTGGGTGGAAGGAAATTCGTGGCTCCTCTCAGATTCCAGAACTTTCTGCCACAGAAATGTGAGGAACATGTGTTTTTTTAGCCAAATTTTGAGGTTTGCAAAGGATTCTGGGTAACAGAACCTGGTCCGAGCCACACAAGTCACCCCATCTTGGATTCCCCTAGGTCTCTAGTTTTCAGAAATGCACAGGTTTGGTAGGTTTCCCTATGTGGCGGCTGAGCTAGAGGCCAAAATCTACAGGTAGGCACTTTGCAAAAAACACCTCTGTTTTCCTTCACCAATTTGGCTGTGTCCACGTTGCGCTTTGGGGCATTTCCTGTCACGGGCGCTAGGCCTACCCACACAAGTGAGGTATCATTTTTATCGGGAGACGTGGCGGAACGCTGGGTGGAAGGAAATTCGTGGCTCCTCTCAGATTCCAGAACTTTATGCCACAGAAATGTGAGGAACATGTGTTTTTTTAGCCACATTTTGAGGTTTGCAAAGGATTCTGGGTAACAGTACCTGGTCCGAACCACACAAGTCACCCCATCTTGGATTCCCCTAGGTCTCTAGTTTTCAGAAATGCACAGGTTTGGTAGGTTTCCCTATGTGGCGACTGAGCTACAGGCCAAAATCTACAGGTAGGCACTTTGCAAAAAACACCTCTGTTTTCCTTCACCAATTTGGCTGTGTCCTCGTTGCGCTTTGGGGCATTTCCTGTCACGGGCGCTAGGCCTACCCACACAAGTGAGGTATCATTTTTATCGGGAGACGTTGGGGAACGCTGGGTGGAAGGAAATTTGTGGCTCCTCTCAGATTCCAGAACTTTCTGCCACAGAAATGTGAGGAACATGTGTTTTTTTAGCCAAATTTTGAGGTTTGCAAAGGATTCTGGGTAACAGAACCTGGTCCGAGGCACACAAGTCACCCCATCTTGGATTCCTCTAGGTCTCTAGTTTTCAGAAATGCACAGGTTTGGTAGGTTTCCCTAGGTGGCGGCTGAGCTACAGGCCAAAATCTACAGGTAGGCACTTTGCAAAAAACACCTCTGTTTTCCTTCACAAATTTGGATGTGACCACGTTGCGGTTTGGGGCGTTTCCTGTCGCGGGCGCTAGGCCTACCCACACAAGTGAGGTATCATTTTTATCAGGAGACGTGGGGGAACGCTGGGTGGAAGGAAATTCGTGGCTCCTCTCAGATTCCAGAACTTTCTGCCACAGAAATGTGAGGAACATGTGTTTTTTTAGCCAAATTTTGAGGTTTGCAAAGGATTCTGGGTAACAGAACCTGGTCCGAGCCACACAGGTCACCCCATCTTGGATTCCCCTAGGTCTCTAGTTTTCAGAAATGCACAGGTTTGGTAGGTTTCCCTAGGTGGCGGCTGAGCTACAGGCCAAAATCTGCAGGTAGACACTTTGCTAAAAACAGGTCTGTTTTCTGTGATGTGTCCACGTTGCGCTTTGGGGCATTTCCTGTCACTGGCGCTAGGCCTACCCACACAAGTGAGGTATCATTTTTATCGGGAGACGTGGGGGAACGCTGGGTGGAAGGAAATTCGTGGCTCCTCTCAGATTCCAGAACTTTCTGCCACAGAAATGTGAGGAACATGTGTTTTTTTAGCCAAATTTTGAGGTTTGCAAAGGATTCTGGGTAACAGAACCTGGTCCGAGCCACACAAGTCACCCCATCTTGGATTCCCCTAGGTCTCTAGTTTTCAGAAATGCACAGGTTTGGTAGGTTTCCCTATGTGGCGGCTGAGCTAGAGGCCAAAATCTACAGGTAGGCACTTTGCAAAAAACACCTCTGTTTTCCTTCACCAATTTGGCTGTGTCCACGTTGCGCTTTGGGGCATTTCCTGTCACGGGCGCTAGGCCTACCCACACAAGTGAGGTATCATTTTTATCGGGAGACGTGGCGGAACGCTGGGTGGAAGGAAATTCGTGGCTCCTCTCAGATTCCAGAACTTTATGCCACAGAAATGTGAGGAACATGTGTTTTTTTAGCCACATTTTGAGGTTTGCAAAGGATTCTGGGTAACAGTACCTGGTCCGAGCCACACAAGTCACCCCATCTTGGATTCCCCTAGGTCTCTAGTTTTCAGAAATGCACAGGTTTGGTAGGTTTCCCTATGTGGCGACTGAGCTACAGGCCAAAATCTACAGGTAGGCACTTTGCAAAAAACACCTCTGTTTTCCTTCACCAATTTGGCTGTGTCCACGTTGCGCTTTGGGGCATTTCCTGTCACGGGCGCTAGGCCTACCCACACAAGTGAGGTATCATTTTTATCGGGAGACGTTGGGGAACGCTGGGTGGAAGGAAATTTGTGGCTCCTCTCAGATTCCAGAACTTTCTGCCACAGAAATGTGAGGAACATGTGTTTTTTTAGCCAAATTTTGAGGTTTGCAAAGGATTCTGGGTAACAGAACCTGGTCCGAGCCACACAGGTCACCCCATCTTGGATTCCCCTAGGTCTCTAGTTTTCAGAAATGCACAGGTTTGGTAGGTTTCCCTAGGTGGCGGCTGAGCTACAGGCCAAAATCTGCAGGTAGACACTTTGCTAAAAACAGGTCTGTTTTCTGTGATGTGTCCACGTTGCGCTTTGGGGCATTGCCTGTCACGGGCGCTAGGCCTACCCACACAAGTGAGGTATCATTTTTATCGGGAGACGTGGGGGAACGCTGGGTGGAAGGAAATTCGTGGCTCCTCTCAGATTCCAGAACTTTCTGCCACAGAAATGTGAGGAACATGTGTTTTTTTAGCCAAATTTTGAGGTTTGCAAAGGATTCTGGGTAACAGAACCTGGTCCGAGCCACACAAGTCACCCCATCTTGGATTCCCCTAGGTCTCTAGTTTTCAGAAATGCACAGGTTTGGTAGGTTTCCCTATGTGGCGGCTGAGCTAGAGGCCAAAATCTACAGGTAGGCACTTTGCAAAAAACACCTCTGTTTTCCTTCACCAATTTGGCTGTGTCCACGTTGCGCTTTGGGGCATTTCCTGTCACGGGCGCTAGGCCTACCCACACAAGTGAGGTATAATTTTTATCGGGAGACGTGGCGGAACGCTGGGTGGAAGGAAATTCGTGGCTCCTCTCAGATTCCAGAACTTTATGCCACAGAAATGTGAGGAACATGTGTTTTTTTAGCCACATTTTGAGGTTTGCAAAGGATTCTGGGTAACAGAACCTGGTCCGAGCCACACAAGTCACCCCATCTTGGATTCCCCTAGGTCTCTAGTTTTCAGAAATGCACAGGTTTGTTCGGTTTCCCTATGTGGCGACTGAGCTACAGGCCAAAATCTACAGGTAGGCACTTTGCAAAAAACACCTCTGTTTTCCTTCACCAATTTGGCTGTGTCCACGTTGCGCTTTGGGGCATTTCCTGTCACGGGCGCTAGGCCTACCCACACAAGTGAGGTATCATTTTTATCGGGAGACGTGGGGGAACGCTGGGTGGAAGGAAATTCGTGGCTCCTCTCAGATTCCAGAACTTTCTGCCACAGAAATGTTAGGAGCATGTTTTTTTTTAGCCAAATTTTGAGGTTTGCAAAGGATTCTGGGTAACAGAACCTGGTCCGAGCCACACAAGTCACCCCATCTTGGATTCCCCTAGGTCTCTAGTTTTCAGAAATGCACAGGTTTGGTAGGTTTCCCTAGGTGTCGGCTGAGCTAGAGGCCAAAATCTACAGGTAGGCACTGTTTTTAATGAAAAAATGTGATGTGTCCACGTTGCGTTTTGGGGCATATCCTGTCACGGGCGCTAGGCCTACCCACACAAGTGAGGTATCATTTTTATTGGGAGACGTGAGGGAACGCTGGGTGGAAGGAAATTCATGGCTCCTCTCAGATTCCAGAACTTTCTGCCACAGAAATGTGAGGAACATGTGTTTTTTTTAGCCAAATTTTGAGGTTTGCAAAGGATTCTGGGTAACAGAACCTGGTCCGAGCCACACAAGTCACCCCATCTTGGATTCCCCTAGGTCTCTAGTTTTCAGAAATGCACAGGTTTGGTAGGTTTCCCTAGGTGGCGGCTGAGCTACAGGCCAAAATCTGCAGGTAGGCACTTTGCTAAAAACAGGTCTGTTTTCTGTGATGTGTCCACGTTGCGCTTTGGGGCATTTCCTGTCACGGGCGCTAGGCCTACCCACACAAGTGAGGTATCATTTTTATCGGGAGACATGGGGGAACGCTGGGTGGAAGGAAATTCGTGGCTCCTCTCAGATTCCAGAACTTTCGGCCACAGAAATGTGAGGAACATGTGTTTTTTTAGCCAAATTTTGAGGTTTGCAAAGGATTCTGGCTAACAGAACCTGGTCCGAGCCACACAAGTCACCCCATCTTGGATTCCCCTAGGTCTCTAGTTTTCAGAAATGTACAGGTTTGGTAGGTTTCCCTATGTGGCGGCTGAGCTACAGGCCAAAATCTACAGGTAGGCACTTTGCAAAAAACACCTCTGTTTTCCTCCACCAATTTGGCTGTGTCCACGTTGCGCTTTGGGGCGTTTCCTGTCACGGGCGCTAGGCCTACCCACACAAGTGAGGTATCATTTTTATCGGGAGACGTGGGGGAACGCTGGGTGGAAGGAAATTCGTGGCTCCTCTCAGATTCCAGAACTTTCTGCCACAGAAATGTGAGTAACATGTGTTTTTTTAGCCACATTTTGAGGTTTGCAAAGGATTCTGGGTAACAGAACCTGGTCCGAGCCACACAAGTCACCCCATCTTGGATTCCCCTAGGTCTCTAGTTTTCAGAAATGCACAGGTTTGGTAGGTTTCCCTATGTGGCGGCTGAGCTACAGGCCAAAATCTACAGGTAGGCACTTTGCAAAAAACACCTCTGTTTTCCTCCACCAATTTGGCTGTGTCCACGTTGCGCTTTGGGGCATTTCCTGTCACGGGCGCTAGGCCTACCCACACAAGTGAGGTATCATTTTTATCGGGAGATGTGGGGGAACGCTGGGTGGAAGGAAATTTGTGGCTCCTCTCAGATTCCAGAACTTTCTGCCACAGAAACGTGAGGAACATGTGTTTTTTTAGCCAATTTTTGAGGTTTGCAAAGGATTCTGGGTAACAGAACCTGGTCCGAGCCACACAAGTCACCCCATCTTGGATTCCCCTAGGTCTCTAGTTTTCAGAAAGGCACAGGTTTGGTAGGTTTCCCTAGGTGGCGGCTGAGCTACAGGCCAAAATCTGCAGGTAGGCACTTTGCTAAAAACAGGTCTGTTTTCTGTGATGTGTCCACGTTGCGCTTTGGGGCATTTCCTGTCACGGGCGCTAGGCCTACCCACACAAGTGAGGTATCATTTTTATCGGGAGACGTGGGGGAACGCTGGGTGGAAGGAAATTTGTGGCTCCTCTCAGATTCCAGAACTTTCTGCCACAGAAATGTGAGGAACATGTGTTTTTTTAGCCACATTTTGAGGTTTGCAAAGGATTCTGGGTAACAGAACCTGGTCCGAGCCACACAAGTCACCCCATCTTGGATTCCCCTAGGTCTCTAGTTTTCAGAAATGCACAGGTTTGGTAGGTTTCCCTAGGTGGCGGCTGAGCTACAGGCCAAAATCTGCAGGTAGGCACTTTGCTAAAAACAGGTCTGTTTTCTGTAATGTGTCCACATTGCGCTTTGGGGCATTTCCTGTCACGGGCGCTAGGCCTACCCACACAAGTGAGGTATCATTTTTATCGGGAGACGTGGGGGAACGCTGGGTGGAAGGAAATTTGTGGCTCCTCTCAGATTCCAGAACTTTCTGCCACAGAAATGTGAGGAACATGTGTTTTTTTTAGCCAAATTTTGAGGTTTGCAAAGGATTCTGGCTAACAGAACCTGGTCCGAGCCACACAAGTCACCCCATCTTGGATTCCCCTAGGTCTCTAGTTTTCAGAAATGCACAGGTTTGGTAGGTTTCCCTAGGTGGCGGCTGAGCTACAGGCCAAAATCTGCAGGTAGGCACTTTGCTAAAAACAGGTCTGTTTTCTGTGATGTGTCCACGTTGCGCTTTGGGGCATTTCCTGTCACGGGCGCTAGGCCTACCCACACAAGTGAGGTATCATTTTTATCGGGAGACGTGGGGGAACGCTGGGTGGAAGGAAATTCGTGGCTCCTCTCAGATTCCAGAACTTTCTGCCACAGAAATGTGAGGAACATGTGTTTTTTTAGCCAAATTTTGAGGTTTGCAAAGGATTCTGGGTAACAGAACCTGGTCCGAGCCACACAAGTCACCCCATCTTGGATTCCCCATGGTCTCTAGTTTTCAGAAATGCACAGGTTTGGTAGGTTTCCCTATGTGGCGGCTGAGCTACAGGCCAAAACCTACAGGTAGGCACTTTGCAAAAAACACCTCTGTTTTCCTTCACCAATTTGGTTGTGTCCACGTTGCGCTTTGGGGCATTTCCTGTCACGGGCGCTAGGCCTACCCACACAAGTGAGGTATCATTTTTATCGGGAGACGTGGGGGAACGCTGGGTGGAAGGAAATTCGTGGCTCCTCTCAGATTCCAGAACTTTCTGCCACAGAAATGTGAGTAACATGTGTTTTTTTAGCCACATTTTGAGGTTTGCAAAGGATTCTGGGTAACAGAACCTGGTCCGAGCCACACAAGTCACCCCATCTTGGATTCCCCTAGGTCTCCAGTTTTCAGAAATGCACAGGTTTGGTAGGTTTCCCTATGTGGCGGCTGAGCTACAGGCCAAAATCTACAGGTAGGCACTTTGCAAAAAACACCTCTGTTTTCCTCCACCAATTTGGCTGTGTCCACGTTGCGCTTTGGGGCGTTTCCTGTCACGGGCGCTAAGCCAACCCACACAAGTGAGGTATCATTTTTATCGGGAGACATGGGGGAACGCTGGGTGGAAGGAAATTCGTGGCTCCTCTCAGATTCCAGAACTTTCTGCCACAGAAATGTGAGGAACATGTGTTTTTTTAGCCAAATTTTGAGGTTTGCAAAGGATTCTGGCAAACAGAACCTGGTCCGAGCCACACAAGTCACCCCATCTTGGATTCCCCTAGGTCTCTAGTTTTCAGAAATGCACAGGTTGGGTAGGTTTCCCTATGTGGCAGCTGAGCTACAGGCCAAAATCTACAGGTAGGCACTTTGCAAAAAACACCTCTGTTTTCCTCCACCAATTTGGCTGTGTCCACGTTGCGCTTTGGGGCGTTTCCTTTCACGGGCGCTAGGCCTACCCCCACAAGTGAGGTATCATTTTTATCGGGAGACGTGGGGGAACGCTGGGTGGAAGGAAATTCGTGGCTCCTCTCAGATTCCAGAACTTTCTGCCACAGAAATGTGAGTAACATGTGTTTTCTTAGCCACATTTTGAGGTTTGCAAAGGATTCTGGGTAACAGAACCTGGTCCGAGCCACACAAGTCACCCCATCTTGGATTCCCCTAGGTCTCCAGTTTTCAGAAATGCACAGGTTTGGTAGGTTTCCCTATGTGGCGGCTGAGCTACAGGCCAAAATCTACAGGTAGGCACTTTGCAAAAAACACCTCTGTTTTCCTTCACCAATTTGGCTGTGTCCACGTTGCGCTTTGGGGCATTTCCTGTCACGGGCGCTAGGCCTACCCACACAAGTGAGGTATCATTTTTATCGGGAGACGTGGCGGAACGCTGGGTGGAAGGAAATTCGTGGCTCCTCTCAGATTCCAGAACTTTATGCCACAGAAATGTGAGGAACATGTGTTTTTTTAGCCACATTTTGAGGTTTGCAAAGGATTCTGGGTAACAGTACCTGGTCCGAACCACACAAGTCACCCCATCTTGGATTCCCCTAGGTCTCTAGTTTTCAGAAATGCACAGGTTTGGTAGGTTTCCCTATGTGGCGACTGAGCTACAGGCCAAAATCTACAGGTAGGCACTTTGCAAAAAACACCTCTGTTTTCCTTCACCAATTTGGCTGTGTCCTCGTTGCGCTTTGGGGCATTTCCTGTCACGGGCGCTAGGCCTACCCACACAAGTGAGGTATCATTTTTATCGGGAGACGTTGGGGAACGCTGGGTGGAAGGAAATTTGTGGCTCCTCTCAGATTCCAGAACTTTCTGCCACAGAAATGTGAGGAACATGTGTTTTTTTAGCCAAATTTTGAGGTTTGCAAAGGATTCTGGGTAACAGAACCTGGTCCGAGGCACACAAGTCACCCCATCTTGGATTCCCCTAGGTCTCTAGTTTTCAGAAATGCACAGGTTTGGTAGGTTTCCCTAGGTGGCGGCTGAGCTACAGGCCAAAATCTACAGGTAGGCACTTTGCAAAAAACACCTCTGTTTTCCTTCACAAATTTGGATGTGACCACGTTGCGGTTTGGGGCGTTTCCTGTCGCGGGCGCTAGGCCTACCCACACAAGTGAGGTATCATTTTTATCAGGAGACGTGGGGGAACGCTGGGTGGAAGGAAATTCGTGGCTCCTCTCAGATTCCAGAACTTTCTGCCACAGAAATGTGAGGAACATGTGTTTTTTTAGCCAAATTTTGAGGTTTGCAAAGGATTCTGGGTAACAGAACCTGGTCCGAGCCACACAGGTCACCCCATCTTGGATTCCCCTAGGTCTCTAGTTTTCAGAAATGCACAGGTTTGGTAGGTTTCCCTAGGTGGCGGCTGAGCTACAGGCCAAAATCTGCAGGTAGACACTTTGCTAAAAACAGGTCTGTTTTCTGTGATGTGTCCACGTTGCGCTTTGGGGCATTTCCTGTCACTGGCGCTAGGCCTACCCACACAAGTGAGGTATCATTTTTATCGGGAGACGTGGGGGAACGCTGGGTGGAAGGAAATTCGTGGCTCCTCTCAGATTCCAGAACTTTCTGCCACAGAAATGTGAGGAACATGTGTTTTTTTAGCCAAATTTTGAGGTTTGCAAAGGATTCTGGGTAACAGAACCTGGTCCGAGCCACACAAGTCACCCCATCTTGGATTCCCCTAGGTCTCTAGTTTTCAGAAATGCACAGGTTTGGTAGGTTTCCCTATGTGGCGGCTGAGCTAGAGGCCAAAATCTACAGGTAGGCACTTTGCAAAAAACACCTCTGTTTTCCTTCACCAATTTGGCTGTGTCCACGTTGCGCTTTGGGGCATTTCCTGTCACGGGCGCTAGGCCTACCCACACAAGTGAGGTATCATTTTTATCGGGAGACGTGGCGGAACGCTGGGTGGAAGGAAATTCGTGGCTCCTCTCAGATTCCAGAACTTTATGCCACAGAAATGTGAGGAACATGTGTTTTTTTAGCCACATTTTGAGGTTTGCAAAGGATTCTGGGTAACAGTACCTGGTCCGAGCCACACAAGTCACCCCATCTTGGATTCCCCTAGGTCTCTAGTTTTCAGAAATGCACAGGTTTGGTAGGTTTCCCTATGTGGCGACTGAGCTACAGGCCAAAATCTACAGGTAGGCACTTTGCAAAAAACACCTCTGTTTTCCTTCACCAATTTGGCTGTGTCCACGTTGCGCTTTGGGGCATTTCCTGTCACGGGCGCTAGGCCTACCCACACAAGTGAGGTATCATTTTTATCGGGAGACGTTGGGGAACGCTGGGTGGAAGGAAATTTGTGGCTCCTCTCAGATTCCAGAACTTTCTGCCACAGAAATGTGAGGAACATGTGTTTTTTTAGCCAAATTTTGAGGTTTGCAAAGGATTCTGGGTAACAGAACCTGGTCCGAGCCACACAGGTCACCCCATCTTGGATTCCCCTAGGTCTCTAGTTTTCAGAAATGCACAGGTTTGGTAGGTTTCCCTAGGTGGCGGCTGAGCTACAGGCCAAAATCTGCAGGTAGACACTTTGCTAAAAACAGGTCTGTTTTCTGTGATGTGTCCACGTTGCGCTTTGGGGCATTGCCTGTCACGGGCGCTAGGCCTACCCACACAAGTGAGGTATCATTTTTATCGGGAGACGTGGGGGAACGCTGGGTGGAAGGAAATTCGTGGCTCCTCTCAGATTCCAGAACTTTCTGCCACAGAAATGTGAGGAACATGTGTTTTTTTAGCCAAATTTTGAGGTTTGCAAAGGATTCTGGGTAACAGAACCTGGTCCGAGCCACACAAGTCACCCCATCTTGGATTCCCCTAGGTCTCTAGTTTTCAGAAATGCACAGGTTTGGTAGGTTTCCCTATGTGGCGGCTGAGCTAGAGGCCAAAATCTACAGGTAGGCACTTTGCAAAAAACACCTCTGTTTTCCTTCACCAATTTGGCTGTGTCCACGTTGCGCTTTGGGGCATTTCCTGTCACGGGCGCTAGGCCTACCCACACAAGTGAGGTATAATTTTTATCGGGAGACGTGGCGGAACGCTGGGTGGAAGGAAATTCGTGGCTCCTCTCAGATTCCAGAACTTTATGCCACAGAAATGTGAGGAACATGTGTTTTTTTAGCCACATTTTGAGGTTTGCAAAGGATTCTGGGTAACAGAACCTGGTCCGAGCCACACAAGTCACCCCATCTTGGATTCCCCTAGGTCTCTAGTTTTCAGAAATGCACAGGTTTGTTCGGTTTCCCTATGTGGCGACTGAGCTACAGGCCAAAATCTACAGGTAGGCACTTTGCAAAAAACACCTCTGTTTTCCTTCACCAATTTGGCTGTGTCCACGTTGCGCTTTGGGGCATTTCCTGTCACGGGCGCTAGGCCTACCCACACAAGTGAGGTATCATTTTTATCGGGAGACGTGGGGGAACGCTGGGTGGAAGGAAATTCGTGGCTCCTCTCAGATTCCAGAACTTTCTGCCACAGAAATGTTAGGAGCATGTTTTTTTTTAGCCAAATTTTGAGGTTTGCAAAGGATTCTGGGTAACAGAACCTGGTCCGAGCCACACAAGTCACCCCATCTTGGATTCCCCTAGGTCTCTAGTTTTCAGAAATGCACAGGTTTGGTAGGTTTCCCTAGGTGTCGGCTGAGCTAGAGGCCAAAATCTACAGGTAGGCACTGTTTTTAATGAAAAAATGTGATGTGTCCACGTTGCGTTTTGGGGCATATCCTGTCACGGGCGCTAGGCCTACCCACACAAGTGAGGTATCATTTTTATTGGGAGACGTGAGGGAACGCTGGGTGGAAGGAAATTCATGGCTCCTCTCAGATTCCAGAACTTTCTGCCACAGAAATGTGAGGAACATGTGTTTTTTTTAGCCAAATTTTGAGGTTTGCAAAGGATTCTGGGTAACAGAACCTGGTCCGAGCCACACAAGTCACCCCATCTTGGATTCCCCTAGGTCTCTAGTTTTCAGAAATGCACAGGTTTGGTAGGTTTCCCTAGGTGGCGGCTGAGCTACAGGCCAAAATCTGCAGGTAGGCACTTTGCTAAAAACAGGTCTGTTTTCTGTGATGTGTCCACGTTGCGCTTTGGGGCATTTCCTGTCACGGGCGCTAGGCCTACCCACACAAGTGAGGTATCATTTTTATCGGGAGACATGGGGGAACGCTGGGTGGAAGGAAATTCGTGGCTCCTCTCAGATTCCAGAACTTTCGGCCACAGAAATGTGAGGAACATGTGTTTTTTTAGCCAAATTTTGAGGTTTGCAAAGGATTCTGGCTAACAGAACCTGGTCCGAGCCACACAAGTCACCCCATCTTGGATTCCCCTAGGTCTCTAGTTTTCAGAAATGTACAGGTTTGGTAGGTTTCCCTATGTGGCGGCTGAGCTACAGGCCAAAATCTACAGGTAGGCACTTTGCAAAAAACACCTCTGTTTTCCTCCACCAATTTGGCTGTGTCCACGTTGCGCTTTGGGGCGTTTCCTGTCACGGGCGCTAGGCCTACCCACACAAGTGAGGTATCATTTTTATCGGGAGACGTGGGGGAACGCTGGGTGGAAGGAAATTCGTGGCTCCTCTCAGATTCCAGAACTTTCTGCCACAGAAATGTGAGTAACATGTGTTTTTTTAGCCACATTTTGAGGTTTGCAAAGGATTCTGGGTAACAGAACCTGGTCCGAGCCACACAAGTCACCCCATCTTGGATTCCCCTAGGTCTCTAGTTTTCAGAAATGCACAGGTTTGGTAGGTTTCCCTATGTGGCGGCTGAGCTACAGGCCAAAATCTACAGGTAGGCACTTTGCAAAAAACACCTCTGTTTTCCTCCACCAATTTGGCTGTGTCCACGTTGCGCTTTGGGGCATTTCCTGTCACGGGCGCTAGGCCTACCCACACAAGTGAGGTATCATTTTTATCGGGAGATGTGGGGGAACGCTGGGTGGAAGGAAATTTGTGGCTCCTCTCAGATTCCAGAACTTTCTGCCACAGAAACGTGAGGAACATGTGTTTTTTTAGCCAATTTTTGAGGTTTGCAAAGGATTCTGGGTAACAGAACCTGGTCCGAGCCACACAAGTCACCCCATCTTGGATTCCCCTAGGTCTCTAGTTTTCAGAAAGGCACAGGTTTGGTAGGTTTCCCTAGGTGGCGGCTGAGCTACAGGCCAAAATCTGCAGGTAGGCACTTTGCTAAAAACAGGTCTGTTTTCTGTGATGTGTCCACGTTGCGCTTTGGGGCATTTCCTGTCACGGGCGCTAGGCCTACCCACACAAGTGAGGTATCATTTTTATCGGGAGACGTGGGGGAACGCTGGGTGGAAGGAAATTTGTGGCTCCTCTCAGATTCCAGAACTTTCTGCCACAGAAATGTGAGGAACATGTGTTTTTTTAGCCACATTTTGAGGTTTGCAAAGGATTCTGGGTAACAGAACCTGGTCCGAGCCACACAAGTCACCCCATCTTGGATTCCCCTAGGTCTCTAGTTTTCAGAAATGCACAGGTTTGGTAGGTTTCCCTAGGTGGCGGCTGAGCTACAGGCCAAAATCTGCAGGTAGGCACTTTGCTAAAAACAGGTCTGTTTTCTGTAATGTGTCCACATTGCGCTTTGGGGCATTTCCTGTCACGGGCGCTAGGCCTACCCACACAAGTGAGGTATCATTTTTATCGGGAGACGTGGGGGAACGCTGGGTGGAAGGAAATTTGTGGCTCCTCTCAGATTCCAGAACTTTCTGCCACAGAAATGTGAGGAACATGTGTTTTTTTTAGCCAAATTTTGAGGTTTGCAAAGGATTCTGGCTAACAGAACCTGGTCCGAGCCACACAAGTCACCCCATCTTGGATTCCCCTAGGTCTCTAGTTTTCAGAAATGCACAGGTTTGGTAGGTTTCCCTAGGTGGCGGCTGAGCTACAGGCCAAAATCTGCAGGTAGGCACTTTGCTAAAAACAGGTCTGTTTTCTGTGATGTGTCCACGTTGCGCTTTGGGGCATTTCCTGTCACGGGCGCTAGGCCTACCCACACAAGTGAGGTATCATTTTTATCGGGAGACGTGGGGGAACGCTGGGTGGAAGGAAATTCGTGGCTCCTCTCAGATTCCAGAACTTTCTGCCACAGAAATGTGAGGAACATGTGTTTTTTTAGCCAAATTTTGAGGTTTGCAAAGGATTCTGGGTAACAGAACCTGGTCCGAGCCACACAAGTCACCCCATCTTGGATTCCCCATGGTCTCTAGTTTTCAGAAATGCACAGGTTTGGTAGGTTTCCCTATGTGGCGGCTGAGCTACAGGCCAAAACCTACAGGTAGGCACTTTGCAAAAAACACCTCTGTTTTCCTTCACCAATTTGGTTGTGTCCACGTTGCGCTTTGGGGCATTTCCTGTCACGGGCGCTAGGCCTACCCACACAAGTGAGGTATCATTTTTATCGGGAGACGTGGGGGAACGCTGGGTGGAAGGAAATTCGTGGCTCCTCTCAGATTCCAGAACTTTCTGCCACAGAAATGTGAGTAACATGTGTTTTTTTAGCCACATTTTGAGGTTTGCAAAGGATTCTGGGTAACAGAACCTGGTCCGAGCCACACAAGTCACCCCATCTTGGATTCCCCTAGGTCTCCAGTTTTCAGAAATGCACAGGTTTGGTAGGTTTCCCTATGTGGCGGCTGAGCTACAGGCCAAAATCTACAGGTAGGCACTTTGCAAAAAACACCTCTGTTTTCCTCCACCAATTTGGCTGTGTCCACGTTGCGCTTTGGGGCGTTTCCTGTCACGGGCGCTAAGCCAACCCACACAAGTGAGGTATCATTTTTATCGGGAGACATGGGGGAACGCTGGGTGGAAGGAAATTCGTGGCTCCTCTCAGATTCCAGAACTTTCTGCCACAGAAATGTGAGGAACATGTGTTTTTTTAGCCAAATTTTGAGGTTTGCAAAGGATTCTGGCAAACAGAACCTGGTCCGAGCCACACAAGTCACCCCATCTTGGATTCCCCTAGGTCTCTAGTTTTCAGAAATGCACAGGTTGGGTAGGTTTCCCTATGTGGCAGCTGAGCTACAGGCCAAAATCTACAGGTAGGCACTTTGCAAAAAACACCTCTGTTTTCCTCCACCAATTTGGCTGTGTCCACGTTGCGCTTTGGGGCGTTTCCTTTCACGGGCGCTAGGCCTACCCCCACAAGTGAGGTATCATTTTTATCGGGAGACGTGGGGGAACGCTGGGTGGAAGGAAATTCGTGGCTCCTCTCAGATTCCAGAACTTTCTGCCACAGAAATGTGAGTAACATGTGTTTTCTTAGCCACATTTTGAGGTTTGCAAAGGATTCTGGGTAACAGAACCTGGTCCGAGCCACACAAGTCACCCCATCTTGGATTCCCCTAGGTCTCCAGTTTTCAGAAATGCACAGGTTTGGTAGGTTTCCCTATGTGGCGGCTGAGCTACAGGCCAAAATCTACAGGTAGGCACTTTGCAAAAAACACCTCTGTTTTCCTTCACCAATTTGGTTGTGTCCACGTTGCGCTTTGGGGCATTTCCTGTCACGGGCGCTAGGCCTACCCACACAAGTGAGGTATCATTTTTATCGGGAGACGTGGGGGAACGCTGGGTGGAAGGAAATTCGTGGCTCCTCTCAGATTCCAGAACTTTCTGCCACAGAAATGTGAGTAACATGTGTTTTTTTAGCCACATTTTGAGGTTTGCAAAGGATTCTGGGTAACAGAACCTGGTCCGAGCCACACAAGTCACCCCATCTTGGATTCCCCTAGGTCTCCAGTTTTCAGAAATGCACAGGTTTGGTAGGTTTCCCTATGTGGCGGCTGAGCTACAGGCCAAAATCTACAGGTAGGCACTTTGCAAAAAACACCTCTGTTTTCCTCCACCAATTTGGCTGTGTCCACGTTGCGCTTTGGGGCGTTTCCTGTCACGGGCGCTAAGCCAACCCACACAAGTGAGGTATTATTTTTATCGGGAGACGTGGGGGAACGCTGGGTGGAAGGAAATTCGTGGCTCCTCTCAGATTCCAGAACTTTCTGCCACAGAAATGTGAGGAACATGTGTTTTTTTAGCCAAATTTTGAGGTTTGCAAAGGATTCTGGCAAACAGAACCTGGTCCGAGCCACACAAGTCACCCCATCTTGGATTCCCCTAGGTCTCTAGTTTTCAGAAATGCACAGGTTGGGTAGGTTTCCCTATGTGGCAGCTGAGCTACAGGCCAAAATCTACAGGTAGGCACTTTGCAAAAAACACCTCTGTTTTCCTCCACCAATTTGGCTGTGTCCACGTTGCGCTTTGGGGCGTTTCCTTTCACGGGCGCTAGGCCTACCCCCACAAGTGAGGTATCATTTTTATCGGGAGACGTGGGGGAACGCTGGGTGGAAGGAAATTCGTGGCTCCTCTCAGATTCCAGAACTTTCTGCCACAGAAATGTGAGTAACATGTGTTTTCTTAGCCACATTTTGAGGTTTGCAAAGGATTCTGGGTAACAGAACCTGGTCCGAGCCACACAAGTCATCCCATCTTGGATTCCCCTAGGTCTCCAGTTTTCAGAAATGCACAGGTTTGGTAGGTTTCCCTATGTGGCGGCTGAGCTACAGGCCAAAATCTACAGGTAGGCACTTTGCAAAAAACACCTCTGTTTTCCTTCACCAATTTGGCTGTGTCCACGTTGCGCTTTGGGGCATTTCCTGTCACGGGCGCTAGGCCTACCCACACAAGTGAGGTATCATTTTTATCGGGAGATGTGGGGGAACGCTAGGTGGAAGGAAATTTGTGGCTCCTCTCAGATTCCAGAACTTTCTGCCACAGAAACGTGAGGAACATGTGTTTTTTTAGCCAATTTTTGAGGTTTGCAATGGATTCTGGGTAACAGAACCTGGTCCGAGCCACACAAGTCACCCCATCTTGGATTCCCCTAGGTCTCTAGTTTTCAGAAATGCACAGGTTTGGTAGGTTTCCCTAGGTGGCGGCTGAGCTACAGGCCAAAATCTGCAGGTAGGCACTTTGCTAAAAACAGGTCTGTTTTCTGTGATGTGTCCACGTTGCGCTTTGGGGCATTTCCTGTCACGGGCGCTAGGCCTACCCACACAAGTGAGGTATCATTTTTATCGGGAGACGTGGGGGAATGCTGGGTGGAAGGAAATTTGTGGCTCCTCTCAGATTCCAGAACTTTCTGCCACAGAAATGTGAGGAACATGTGTTTTTTTAGCCAAATTTTGAGGTTTGCAAAGGATTCTGGGTAACAGAACCTGGTCCGAGCCACACAAGTCACCCCATCTTGGATTCCCCTAGGTCTCTAGTTTTCAGAAATGCACAGGTTTGGTAGGTTTCCCTAGGTGGCGGCTGAGCTACAGGCCAAAATCTGCAGGTAGGCACATTGCTAAAAACAGGTCTGTTTTCTGTGATGTGTCCACGTTGCGCTTTGGGGCATTTCCTGGCACGGGCGCTAGGCCTACCCACACAAGTGAGGTATCATTTTTATCGGGAGACGTAGGGGAACGCTGGGTGGAAGGAAATTTGTGGCTCCTCTCAGATTCCAAAACTTTCTGCCACAGAAATGTGAGGAACATGTGTTTTTTTTGCCAAATTTTGAGGTTTGCAAAGGATTCTGGCTAACAGAACCTGGTCTGAGCCACACAAGTCACCCCATCTTGGATTCCCCTAGGTCTCTAGTTTTCAGAAATGCACAGGTTTGGTAGGTTTCCCTAGGTGGCGGCTGAGCTACAGGCCGAAATCTGCAGGTAGGCACTTTGCTAAAAACAGGTCTGTTTTCTGTGATGTGTCCCCGTTGCGCTTTGGGGCATTTCCTGTCACGAGCGCTAGGCCTACCCACACAAGTGAGGTATCATTTTTATCGGGAGACGTGGGGGAACGCTGGGTGGAAGGAAATTCGTGGCTCCTCTCAGATTCCAGAACTTTCTGCCACAGAAATGTGAGGAACATGTGTTTTTTTAGCCAAATTTTGAGGTTTGCAAAGGATTTTGGGTAACAGAACCTGGTCCGAGCCACACAAGTCACCCCATCTTGGATTCCCCTAGGTCTCTAGTTTTCAGAAATGCACAGGTTTGGTAGGTTTCCCTATGTGGCGGCTGAGCTACAGGCCAAAATCTACAGGTAGGCACTTTGCAAAAAACACCTCTGTTTTCCTCCACCAATTTGGCTGTGTCCACGTTGCGCTTTGGGGCGTTTCCTGTCACGGGCGCTAGGCCTACCCACACAAGTGAGGTATCATTTTTATCGGGAGACGTGGGGGAACGCTGGGTGGAAGGAAATTCGTGGCTCCTCTCAGATTCCAGAACTTTCTGCCACAGAAATGTGAGGAACATGTGTTTTTTTAGCCAAATTTTGAGGTTTGCAAAGGATTCTGGGTAACAGAACCTTGTCCGAGCCACATAAGTCACCCCATCTTGGATTCCCCTAGGTCTCTAGTTTTCAGAAATGCACAGGTTTGGTAGGATTCCCTATGTGGCGGCTGAGCTACAGGCCAAAATCTACAGGTAGGCACTTTGCAAAAAACACCTCTGTTTTCCTTCACCAATTTGGTTGTGTCCACGTTGCGCTTTGGGGCATTTCCTGTCACGGGCGCTAGGCCTACCCACACAAGTGAGGTATCATTTTTATCGGGAGACGTGGGGGAACGCTGGGTGGAAGGAAATTTGTGGCTCCTCTCAGATTCCAGAACTTTCTGCCACAGAAATGTGAGGAACATGTGTTTTTTTAGCCAAATTTTGAGGTTTGCAAAGGATTCTGGGTAACAGAACCTGGTCCGAGCCACACAAGTCACCCCATCTTGGATTCCCCTAGGTCTCTAGTTTTCAGAAATGCACAGGTTTGGTAGGTTTCCCTAGGTGGCGGCTGAGCTACAGGCCAAAATCTGCAGGTAGACACTTTGCTAAAAACAGGTCTGTTTTCTGTGATGTGTCCACGTTGCGCTTTGGGGCATTTCCTGTCACGGGCGCTAGGCCTACCCACACAAGTGAGGTACAATTTTTATCGGGAGACGTGGGGGAACGCTGGGTGGAAGGAAATTCGTGGCTCCTCTCAGATTCCAGAACTTTCTGCCACAGAAATGTGAGGAACATGTGTTTTTTTAGCCAAATTTTGAGGTTTGCAAAGGATTCTGGGTAACAGAACCTGGTCCGAGCCACACAAGTCACCCCATCTTGGATTCCCCTAGGTCTCTAGTTTTCAGAAATGCACAGGTTTGGTAGGTTTCCCTATGTGGCGGCTGAGCTACAGGCCAAAATCTACAGGTAGGCACTTTGCAAAAAACACCTCTGTTTTCCTCCACCAATTTGGCTGTGTCCACGTTGCGCTTTGGGGCGTTTCCTGTCACGGGCGCTAAGCCAACCCACACAAGTGAGGTATCATTTTTATCGGGAGACGTGGGGGAACGCTGGGTGGAAGGAAATTCGTGGCTCCTCTCAGATTCCAGAACTTTCTGCCACAGAAATGTGAGGAACATGTGTTTTTTTAGCCAAATTTTGAGGTTTGCAAAGGATTCTGGGTAACAGAACCTGGTCCGAGCCACATAAGTCACCCCATCTTGGATTTCCCCTAGGTCTCTAGTTTTCAGAAATGCACAGGTTTGGTAGGTTTCCCTATGTGGCGGCTGAGCTACAGGCCAAAATCTACAGGTAGGCACTTTGCAAAAAACACCTCTGTTTTCCTTCACCAATTTGGTTGTGTCCACGTTGCGCTTTGGGGCATTTCCTGTCACGGGCGCTAGGCCTACCCACACAAGTGAGGTATCATTTTTATCGGGAGACGTGGGGGAACGCTGGGTGGAAGGAAATTTGTGGCTCCTCTCAGATTCCAGAACTTTCTGCCACAGAAATGTGAGGAACATGTGTTTTTTTAGCCAAATTTTGAGGTTTGCAAAGGATTCTGGGTAACAGAACCTGGTCCGAGCCACACAGGTCACCCCATCTTGGATTCCCCTAGGTCTCTAGTTTTCAGAAATGCACAGGTTTGGTAGGTTTCCCTAGGTGGCGGCTGAGCTACAGGCCAAAATCTGCAGGTAGACACTTTGCTAAAAACAGGTCTGTTTTCTGTAATGTGTCCACGTTGCGCTTTGGGGCATTTCCTGTCACGGGCGCTAGGCCTACCCACACAAGTGAGGTATCATTTTTATCGGAAGACGTGGGGGAACGCTGGGTGGAAGGAAATTCGTGGCTCCTCTCAGATTCCAGAACTTTCTGCCACAGAAATGTGAGGAACATGTGTTTTTTTAGCCAAATTTTGAGGTTTGCAAAGGATTCTGGGTAACAGAACCTGGTCCGAGCCACACAAGTCACCCCATCTTGGATTCCCCTAGGTCTCTAGTTTTCAGAAATGCACAGGTTTGGTAGGTTTCCCTATGTGGCGGCTGAGCTAGAGGCCAAAATCTACAGGTAGGCACTTTGCAAAAAACACCTCTGTTTTCCTTCACCAATTTGGCTGTGTCCACGTTGCGCTTTGGGGCATTTCCTGTCACGGGCGCTAGGCCTACCCACACAAGTGAGGTATCATTTTTATCGGGAGACGTGGCGGAACGCTGGGTGGAAGGAAATTCGTGGCTCCTCTCAGATTCCAGAACTTTATGCCACAGAAATGTGAGGAACATGTGTTTTTTTAGCCACATTTTGAGGTTTGCAAAGGATTCTGGGTAACAGTACCTGGTCCGAACCACACAAGTCACCCCATCTTGGATTCCCCTAGGTCTCTAGTTTTCAGAAATGCACAGGTTTGGTAGGTTTCCCTATGTGGCGACTGAGCTACAGGCCAAAATCTACAGGTAGGCACTTTGCAAAAAACACCTCTGTTTTCCTTCACCAATTTGGCTGTGTCCACGTTGCGCTTTGGGGCATTTCCTGTCACGGGCGCTAGGCCTACCCACACAAGTGAGGTATCATTTTTATCGGGAGACGTTGGGGAACGCTGGGTGGAAGGAAATTTGTGGCTCCTCTCAGATTCCAGAACTTTCTGCCACAGAAATGTGAGGAACATGTGTTTTTTTAGCCAAATTTTGAGGTTTGCAAAGGATTCTGGGTAACAGAACCTGGTCCGAGGCACACAAGTCACCCCATCTTGGATTCCCCTAGGTCTCTAGTTTTCAGAAATGCACAGGTTTGGTAGGTTTCCCTAGGTGGCGGCTGAGCTACAGGCCAAAATCTACAGGTAGGCACTTTGCAAAAAACACCTCTGTTTTCCTTCACAAATTTGGATGTGTCCACGTTGCGGTTTGGGGCGTTTCCTGTCGCGGGCGCTAGGCCTACCCACACAAGTGAGGTATCATTTTTATCAGGAGACGTGGGGGAACGCTGGGTGGAAGGAAATTCGTGGCTCCTCTCAGATTCCAGAACTTTCTGCCACAGAAATGTGAGGAACATGTGTTTTTTTAGCCAAATTTTGAGGTTTGCAAAGGATTCTGGGTAACAGAACCTGGTCCGAGCCACACAGGTCACCCCATCTTGGATTCCCCTAGGTCTCTAGTTTTCAGAAATGCACAGGTTTGGTAGGTTTCCCTAGGTGGCGGCTGAGCTACAGGCCAAAATCTGCAGGTAGACACTTTGCTAAAAACAGGTCTGTTTTCTGTGATGTGTCCACGTTGCGCTTTGGGGCATTTCCTGTCACGGGCGCTAGGCCTACCCACACAAGTGAGGTATCATTTTTATCGGGAGACGTGGGGGAACGCTGGGTGGAAGGAAATTCGTGGCTCCTCTCAGATTC
This sequence comes from Pleurodeles waltl, assembly GCF_031143425.1. NCBI lineage: Eukaryota > Metazoa > Chordata > Amphibia > Caudata > Salamandridae > Pleurodeles > Pleurodeles waltl. The sequence continues at coordinate 229,212,216 of NC_090439.1, forward strand.
CAGAACTTTCTGCCACAGAAATGTGAGGAACATGTGTTTTTTTAGCCAAATTTTGAGGTTTGCAAAGGATTCTGGGTAACAGAACCTGGTCCGAGCCACACAAGTCACCCCATCTTGGATTCCCCTAGGTCTCTAGTTTTCAGAAATGCACAGGTTTGGTAGGTTTCCCTATGTGGCGGCTGAGCTAGAGGCCAAAATCTACAGGTAGGCACTTTGCAAAAAACACCTCTGTTTTCCTTCACCAATTTGGCTGTGTCCACGTTGCGCTTTGGGGCATTTCCTGTCACGGGCGCTAGGCCTACCCACACAAGTGAGGTATCATTTTTATCGGGAGACGTGGCGGAACGCTGGGTGGAAGGAAATTCGTGGCTCCTCTCAGATTCCAGAACTTTATGCCACAGAAATTTGAGGAACATGTGTTTTTTTAGCCACATTTTGAGGTTTGCAAAGGATTCTGGGTAACAGTACCTGGTCCGAGCCACACAAGTCACCCCATCTTGGATTCCCCTAGGTCTCTAGTTTTCAGAAATGCACAGGTTTGGTAGGTTTCCCTATGTGGCGACTGAGCTACAGGCCAAAATCTACAGGTAGGCACTTTGCAAAAAACACCTCTGTTTTCCTTCACCAATTTGGCTGTGTCCACGTTGCGCTTTGGGGCATTTCCTGTCACGGGCGCTAGGCCTACCCACACAAGTGAGGTATCATTTTTATCGGGAGACGTTGGGGAACGCTGGGTGGAAGGAAATTTGTGGCTCCTCTCAGATTCCAGAACTTTCTGCCACAGAAATGTGAGGAACATGTGTTTTTTTAGCCAAATTTTGAGGTTTGCAAAGGATTCTGGGTAACAGAACCTGGTCCGAGGCACACAAGTCACCCCATCTTGGATTCCCCTAGGTCTCTAGTTTTCAGAAATGCACAGGTTTGGTAGGTTTCCCTAGGTGGCAGCTGAGCTACAGGCCAAAATCTACAGGTAGGCACTTTGCAAAAAACACCTCTGTTTTCCTTCACAAATTTGGATGTGTCCACGTTGCGGTTTGGGGCGTTTCCTGTCGCGGGCGCTAGGCCTACCCACACAAGTGAGGTATCATTTTTATCAGGAGACGTGGGGGAACGCTGGGTGGAAGGAAATTCGTGGCTCCTCTCAGATTCCAGAACTTTCTGCCACAGAAATGTTAGGAACATGTGTTTTTTTAGTCAAATTTTGAGGTTTGCAAAGGATTCTGGGTAACAGAACCTGGTCCGAGCCACACAAGTCACCCCATCTTGGATTCCCCTAGGTCTCTAGTTTTCAGAAATGCGCAGGTTTGGTAGGTTTCCCTGGGTGCCGGCTGAGCTAGAGGCCAAAATCTACAGGTAGGCACTGTTTTCAATGAAAAAATGTGATGTGTCCACGTTGCGTTTTGGGGCATATCCTGTCACGGGCGCTAGGCCTACCCACACAAGTGAGGTATCATTTTTATTGGGAGACGTGAGGGAACGCTGGGTGGAAGGATATTCGTGGCTCCTCTCAGATTCCAGAACTTTCTGCCACAGAAATGTGAGGAACATTTGTTTTTTTAGCCAAATTTTGAGGTTTGCAAAGGATTCTGGGTAACAGAACCGGGTCCGAGCCACACAAGTCACCCCATCTTGGATTCCCCTAGGTCTCTAGTTTTCAGAAATGCACAGGTTTGGTAGGTTTCCCTAGGTGGCGGCTGAGCTACAGGCCAAAATCTGCAGGTAGGCACTTTGCTAAAAACAGGTCTGTTTTCTGTGATGTGTCCACGTTGCGCTTTGGGGCATATCCTGTCACGGGCGCTAGGCCTACCCACACAAGTGAGGTATCATTTTTATTGGGAGACGTGAGGGAACGTGGGTGGAAGGATATTCGTGGCTCCTCTCAGATTCCAGAACTTTCTGCCACAGAAATGTGAGGAACATTTGTTTTTTTAGCCAAATTTTGAGGTTTGCAAAGGATTCTGGGTAACAGAACCGGGTCCGAGCCACACAAGTCACCCCATCTTGGATTCCCCTAGGTCTCTAGTTTTCAGAAATGCACAGGTTTGGTAGGTTTCCCTAGGTGGCGGCTGAGCTACAGGCCAAAATCTGCAGGTAGGCACTTTGCTAAAAACAGGTCTGTTTTCTGTGATGTGTCCACGTTGCGCTTTGGGGCATTTCCTGTCACGGGCGCTAGGCCTACCCACACAAGTGAGGTATCATTTTTATCGGGAGATGTGGGGGAACGCTGGGTGGAAGGAAATTCGTGGCTCCTCTCAGATTCCAGAACTTTCTGCCACAGAAATGTGAGGAACATGTGTTTTTTTAGCCAAATTTTGAGGTTTGCAAAGGATTCTGGCTAACAGAACCTGGTCCGAGCCACACAAGTCACCCCATCTTGGCGGCTGAGCTACAGGCCAAAATCTAAAGGTAGGCACTTTGGAAAAAACACCTCTGTTTTCCTCCACGAATTTGGCTGTGTCCACGTTGCGCTTTGGGGCGTTTCCTGTCACGGGCGCTAGGCCTACCCACACAAGTGAGGTATCATTTTTATCGGGAGATGTGGGGGAACGCTGTGTGGAAGGAAATTTGTGGCTCCTCTCAGATTCCAGAACTTTCTGCCACAGAAACGTGAGGAACATGTGTTTTTTTAGCCAATTTTTGAGGTTTGCAAAGGATTCTGGGTAACAGAACCTGGTCCGAGCCACACAAGTCACCCCATCTTGGATTCCCCTAGGTCTCTAGTTTTCAGAAATGCACAGGTTTGGTAGGTTTCCCTAGGTGGTGGCTGAGCTACAGGCCAAAATCTGCAGGTAGGCACTTTGCTAAAAACAGGTCTGTTTTCTGTGATGTGTCCACGTTGCGCTTTGGGGCATTTCCTGTCACGGGCGCTAGGCCTACCCACACAAGTGAGGTATCATTTTTATCGGGAGACGTGGGGGAACGCTGGGTGGAAGGAAATTTGTGGCTCCTCTCAGATTCCAGAACTTTCTGCAACAGAAATGTGAGGAACATGTGTTTTTTAGCCAAATTTTGAGGTTTGCAAAGGATTCTGGGTAACAGAACCTGGTCCGAGCCACACATGTCACCCCATCTTGGATTCCCCTAGGTCTCTAGTTTTCAGAAATGCACAGGTTTGGTAGGTTTCCCTAGGTGGCGGCTGAGCTACAGGCCAAAATCTGAAGGTAGGCACTTTGCTAAAAACAGGTCTGTTTTCTGTGATGTGTCCACGTTGCGCTTTGGGGCATTTCCTGTCACGGGCGCTAGGCCTACCCACACAAGTGAGGTATCATTTTTATCGGGAGACGTGGGGGAACGCTGGGTGGAAGGAAATTTGTGGCTCCTCTCAGATTCCAGAACTTTCTGCCACAGAAATGTGAGGAACATGTGTTTTTTTAGCCAAATTTTGAGGTTTGCAAAGGATTCTGGCTAACAGAACCTGGTCCGAGCCACACAAGTCACCCCATCTTGGATTCCCCTAGGTCTCTAGTTTTCAGAAATGCACAGGTTTGGTAGGTTTCCCTAGGTGGCGGCTGAGCTACAGGCCAAAATCTGCAGGTAGACACTTTGCTAAAAACAGGTCTGTTTTCTGTGATGTGTCCACGTTGCGCTTTGGGGCATTTCCTGTCACGGGCGCTAGGCCTACCCACACAAGTGAGGTATCATTTTTATCGGGAGACGTGGGGGAACGCTGGGTGGAAGGAAATTCGTGGCTCCTCTCAGATTCCAGAACTTTCTGCCACAGAAATGTGAGGAACATGTGTTTTTTTAACCAAATTTTGAGGTTTGCAAAGGATTCTGGGTAACAGAACCTGGTCCGAGCCACACAAGTCACCCCATCTTGGATTCCCCTAGGTCTCTAGTTTTCAGAAATGCACAGGTTTTGGTAGGTTTCCCTATGTGGCGGCTGAGCTACAGGCCAAAATCTACAGGTAGGCACTTTGCAAAAAACACCTCTGTTTTCCTCCACCAATTTGGCTGTGTCCACGTTGCGCTTTGGGGCGTTTCCTGTCACGGGCGCTAAGCCAACCCACACAAGTGAGGTATCATTTTTATCGGGAGACGTGGGGGAACGCTGGGTGGAAGGAAATTCGTGGCTCCTCTCAGATTCCAGAACTTTCTGCCACAGAAATGTGAGGAACATGTGTTTTTTTAGCCAAATTTTGAGGTTTGCAAAGGATTCTGGGTAACAGAACCTGGTCCGAGCCACATAAGTCACCCCATCTTGGATTTCCCCTAGGTCTCTAGTTTTCAGAAATGCACAGGTTTGGTAGGTTTCCCTATGTGGCGGCTGAGCTACAGGCCAAAATCTACAGGTAGGCACTTTGCAAAAAACACCTCTGTTTTCCTTCACCAATTTGGTTGTGTCCACGTTGCGCTTTGGGGCATTTCCTGTCACGGGCGCTAGGCCTACCCACACAAGTGAGGTATCATTTTTATCGGGAGACGTGGGGGAACGCTGGGTGGAAGGAAATTTGTGGCTCCTCTCAGATTCCAGAACTTTCTGCCACAGAAATGTGAGGAACATGTGTTTTTTTAGCCAAATTTTGAGGTTTGCAAAGGATTCTGGGTAACAGAACCTGGTCCGAGCCACACAGGTCACCCCATCTTGGATTCCCCTAGGTCTCTAGTTTTCAGAAATGCACAGGTTTGGTAGGTTTCCCTAGGTGGCGGCTGAGCTACAGGCCAAAATCTGCAGGTAGGCACTTTGCTAAAAACAGGTCTGTTTTCTGTGATGTGTCCACGTTGCGCTTTGGGGCATTTCCTGTCACGGGCGCTAGGCCTACCCACACAAGTGAGGTATCATTTTTATCGGGAGACGTGGGGGAACGCTGGGTGGAAGGAAATTCGTGGCTCCTCTCAGATTCCAGAACTTTCTGCCACAGAAATGTGAGGAACATGTGTTTTTTTAGCCAAATTTTGAGGTTTGCAAAGGATTCTGGGTAACAGAACCTGGTCCGAGCCACACAAGTCACCCCATCTTGGATTCCCCTAGGTCTCTAGTTTTCAGAAATGCACAGGTTTTGGTAGGTTTCCCTATGTGGCGGCTGAGCTACAGGCCAAAATCTACAGGTAGGCACTTTGCAAAAAACACCTCTGTTTTCCTCCACCAATTTGGCTGTGTCCACGTTGCGCTTTGGGGCGTTTCCTGTCACGGGCGCTAAGCCAACCCACACAAGTGAGGTATCATTTTTATCGGGAGACGTGGGGGAACGCTGGGTGGAAGGAAATTCGTGGCTCCTCTCAGATTCCAGAACTTTCTGCCACAGAAATGTGAGGAACATGTGTTTTTTTAGCCAAATTTTGAGGTTTGCAAAGGATTCTGGGTAACAGAACCTGGTCCGAGCCACACAAGTCACCCCATCTTGGATTCCCCTAGGTCTCTAGTTTTCAGAAATGCACAGGTTTGGTAGGTTTCCCTAGGTGGCGGCTGAGCTACAGGCCAAAATCTGCAGGTAGGCACTTTGTTAAAAACAGGTCTGTTTTCTGTGATGTGTCCACGTTGCGCTTTGGGGCATTTCCTGTCACGGGCGCTAGGCCTACCCACACAAGTGAGGTATCATTTTTATCGGGAGACAGGGGGAACGCTGGGTGGAAGGAAATTCGTGGCTCCTCTCAGATTCCAGAACTTTCTGCCACAGAAATGTGAGGAACATGTGTTTTTTTAGCCAAATTTTGAGGTTTGCAAAGGATTCTGGGTAACAGAACCTGGTCCGAGCCACACAAGTCACCCCATCTTGGATTCCCCTAGGTCTCTAGTTTTCAGAAATGCACAGGTTTGGTAGGTTTCCCTAGGTGGCGGCTGAGCTACAGGCCAAAATCTACAGGTAGGCACTTTGCAAAAAACACCTCTGTTTTCCTTCACAAATTTGGATGTGTCCACGTTGCGGTTTGGGGCGTTTCCTGTCGCGGGCGCTAGGCCTACCCACACAAGTGAGGTATCATTTTTATCAGGAGACATGGGGGAACGCTGGGTGGAAGGAAATTCGTGGCTCCTCTCAGATTCCAGAACTTTCTGCCACAGAAATGTTAGGAACATGTGTTTTTTTAGTCAAATTTTGAGGTTTGCAAAGGATTCTGGGTAACAGAACCTGGTCCGAGCCACACAAGTCACCCCATCTTGGATTCCCCTAGGTCTCTAGTTTTCAGAAATGCACAGGTTTGGTAGGTTTCCCTGGGTGCCGGCTGAGCTAGAGGCCAAAATCTACAGGTAGGCACTGTTTTCAATGAAAAAATGTGATGTGTCCACGTTGCGTTTTGGGGCATATCCTGTCACGGGCGCTAGGCCTACCCACACAAGTGAGGTATCATTTTTATTGGGAGACGTGAGGGAACGCTGGGTGGAAGGATATTCGTGGCTCCTCTCAGATTCCAGAACTTTCTGCCACAGAAATGTGAGGAACATTTGTTTTTTTAGCCAAATTTTGAGGTTTGCAAAGGATTCTGGGTAACAGAATCGGGTCCGAGCCACACAAGTCACCCCATCTTGGATTCCCCTAGGTCTCTAGTTTTCAGAAATGCACAGGTTTGGTAGGTTTCCCTAGGTGGCGGCTAAGCTACAGGCCAAAATCTGCAGGTAGGCATTTTGCTAAAAACAGGTCTGTTTTCTGTGATGTGTCCACGTTGCGCTTTGGGGCATATCCTGTCACGGGCGCTAGGCCTACCCACACAAGTGAGGTATCATTTTTATTGGGAGACGTGAGGGAACGCTGGGTGGAAGGATATTCGTGGCTCCTCTCAGATTCCAGAACTTTCTGCCTCAGAAATGTGAGGAACATGTGTTTTGTTAGCCAAATTTTGAGGTTTGCAAAGGATTCTGGCTAACAGAACCTGGTCCGAGCCACACAAGTCACCCCATCTTGGATTCCCCTAGGTCTCTAGTTTTCAGAAATGCACAGGTTTGGTAGGTTTCCCTATGTGGCGGCTGAGCTAGAGGCCAAAATCTACAGGTAGGCACTTTGGAAAAAACACCTCTGTTTTCCTCCACCAATTTGGCTGTGTCCACGTTGCGCTTTGGGGCGTTTCCTGTCACGGGCGCTAGGCCTACCCACACAAGTGAGGTATCATTTTTATCGGGAGATGTGGGGGAACGCTGTGTGGAAGGAAATTTGTGGCTCCTCTCAGATTCCAGAACTTTCTGCCACAGAAACGTGAGGAACATGTGTTTTTTTAGCCAAATTTTGAGGTTTGCAAAGATTTCTGGCTAACAGAACCTGGTCCGAGCCACACAAGTCACCCCATCTTGGATTCCCCTAGGTCTCTAGTTTTCAGAAATGCACAGGTTTGGTAGGTTTCCCTATGTGGCGGCTGAGCTACAGGCCAAAATCTACAGGTAGGCACTTTGGAAAAAACACCTCTGTTTTCCTCCACCAATTTGGCTGTGTCCACGTTGCGCTTTGGGGCGTTTCCTGTCACGGGCGCTAGGCCTACCCACACAAGTGAGGTATCATTTTTATCGGGAGATGTGGGGGAACGCTGTGTGGAAGGAAATTTGTGGCTCCTCTCAGATTCCAGAACTTTCTGCCACAGAAACGTGAGGAACATGTGTTTTTTTAGCCAATTTTTGAGGTTTGCAAAGGATTCTGGGTAACAGAACCTGGTCCGAGCCACACAAGTCACCCCATCTTGGATTCCCCTAGGTCTCTAGTTTTCAGAAATGCACAGGTTTGGTAGGTTTCCCTAGGTGGTGGCTGAGCTACAGGCCAAAATCTGCAGGTAGGCACTTTGCTAAAAACAGGTCTGTTTTCTGTGATGTGTCCACGTTGCGCTTTGGGGCATTTCCTGTCACGGGCGCTAGGCCTACCCACACAAGTGAGGTATCATTTTTATCGGGAGACGTGGGGGAACGCTGGGTGGAAGGAAATTTGTGGCTCCTCTCAGATTCCAGAACTTTCTGCAACAGAAATGTGAGGAACATGTGTTTTTTAGCCAAATTTTGAGGTTTGCAAAGGATTCTGGGTAACAGAACCTGGTCCTAGCCACACAAGTCACCCCATCTTGGATTCCCCTAGGTCTCTAGTTTTCAGAAATGCACAGGTTTGGTAGGTTTCCCTAGGTGGAGGCTGAGCTACAGGCCAAAATCTGCAGGTAGGCACTTTGCTAAAAACAGGTCTGTTTTCTGTGATGTGTCCACGTTGCGCTTTGGGGCATTTCCTGTCACGGGCGCTAGGCCTACCCACACAAGTGAGGTATCATTTTTATCGGGAGACGTGGGGGAACGCTGGGTGGAAGGAAATTTGTGGCCCCTCTCAGATTCCAGAACTTTCTGCCACAGAAATGTGAGGAACATGTGTTTTTTTAGCCAAATTTTGAGGTTTGCAAAGGATTCTGGCTAACAGAACCTGGTCCGAGCCACACAAGTCACCCCATCTTGGATTCCCCTAGGTCTCTAGTTTTCAGAAATGCACAGGTTTGGTAGGTTTCCCTAGGTGGCGGCTGAGCTACAGGCCAAAATCTGCAGGTAGGCACTTTGCTAAAAACAGGTCTGTTTTCTGTGATGTGTCCACGTTGCGCTTTGGGGCATTTCCTGTCACGGGCGCTAGGCCTACCCACACAAGTGAGGTATCATTTTTATCGGGAGACAGGGGGAACGCTGGGTGGAAGGAAATTCGTGGCTCCTCTCAGATTCCAGAACTTTCTGCCACAGAAATGTGAGGAACATGTGTTTTTTTAGCCAAATTTTGAGGTTTGCAAAGGATTCTGGGTAACAGAACCTGGTCCGAGCCACACAAGTCACCCCATCTTGGATTCCCCTAGGTCTCTAGTTTTCAGAAATGTACAGGTTTGGTAGGTTTCCCTATGTGGCGGCTGAGCTACAGGCCAAAATCTACAGGTAGGCACTTTGCAAAAAACACCTCTGTTTTCCTCCACCAATTTGGCTGTGTCCACGTTGCGCTTTGGGGCGTTTCCTGTCACGGGCGCTAGGCCTACCCACACAAGTGAGGTATCATTTTTATCGGGAGACGTGGGGGAACACTGGTTGGAAGGAAATTAGTGGCTCCTCTCAGATTCCAGAACTTTCTGCCACAGAAATGTGAGTAACATGTGTTTTTTTAGCCACATTTTGAGGTTTGCAAAGGATTCTGGGTAACAGAACCTGGTCCGAGCCACACAAGTCACCCCATCTTGGATTCCCCTAGGTCTCTAGTTTTCAGAAATGCACAGGTTTGGTAGGTTTCCCTATGTGGCGGCTGAGCTACAGGCCAAAATCTACAGGTAGGCACTTTGCAAAAAACACCTCTGTTTTCCTTCACCAATTTGGCTGTGTCCACGTTGCGCTTTGGGGCATTTCCTGTCACGGGCGTTAGGCCTACCCACACAAGTGAGGTATCATTTTTATCGGGAGATGTGGGGGAACGCTGGGTGTAAGGAAATTTGTGGCTCCTCTCAGATTCCAGAACTTTCTGCCACAGAAACGTGAGGAACATGTGTTTTTTTAGCCAATTTTTGAGGTTTGCAAAGGATTCTGGGTAACAGAACCTGGTCCGAGCCACACAAGTCACCCCATCTTGGATTCCCCTAGGTCTCTAGTTTTCAGAAATGCACAGGTTTGGTAGGTTTCCCTAGGTGGCGGCTGAGCTACAGGCCAAAATCTGCAGGTAGGCACTTTGCTAAAAACAGGTCTGTTTTCTGTGATGTGTCCACGTTGCGCTTTGGGGCATTTCCTGTCACGGGCGCTAGGCCTACCCACACAAGTGAGGTATCATTTTTATCGGGAGACGTGGGGGAACGCTGGGTGGAAGGAAATTTGTGGCTCCTCTCAGATTCCAGAACTTTCTGCCACAGAAATGTGAGGAACATGTGTTTTTTTAGCCACATTTTGAGGTTTGCAAAGGATTCTGGGTAACAGAACCTGGTCCGAGCCACACAAGTCACCCCATCTTGGATTCCCCTAGGTCTCTAGTTTTCAGAAATGCACAGGTTTGGTAGGTTTCCCTAGGTGGCGGCTGAGCTACAGGCCAAAATCTGCAGGTAGGCACTTTGCTAAAAAGAGGTCTGTTTTCTGTAATGTGTCCACATTGCGCTTTGGGGCATTTCCTGTCACGGGCGCTAGGCCTACCCACACAAGTGAGGTATCATTTTTATCGGGAGACGTGGGGGAACGCTGGGTGGAAGGAAATTTGTGGCTCCTCTCAGATTCCAGAACTTTCTGCCACAGAAATGTGAGGAACATGTGTTTTTTTAGCCAAATTTTGAGGTTTGCAAAGGATTCTGGCTAACAGAACCTGGTCCGAGCCACACAAGTCACCCCATCTTGGATTCCCCTAGGTCTCTAGTTTTCAGAAATGCACAGGTTTGGTAGGTTTCCCTAGGTGGCGGCTGAGCTACAGGCCAAAATCTGCAGGTAGGCACTTTGCTAAAAACAGGTCTGTTTTCTGTGATGTGTCCACGTTGCGCTTTCGGGCATTTCCTGTCACGGGCGCTAGGCCTACCCACACAAGTGAGGTATCATTTTTATCGGAAGACGTGGGGGAACGCTGGGTGGAAGGAAATTCGTGGCTCCTCTCAGATTCCAGAACTTTCTGTCACAGAAATGTGAGGAACTTGTGTTTTTTTAGCCAAATTTTGAGGTTTGCAAAGGATTCTGGGTAACAGAACCTGGTCTGAGCCACACAAGTCACCCCATCTTGGATTCCCCTAGGTCTCTAGTTTTCAGAAATGCACAGGTTTGGTAGGTTTCCCTATGTGGCGGCTGAGCTACAGGCCAAAATCTACAGGTAGGCACTTTGCAAAAAACACCTCTGTTTTCCTCCACCAATTTGGCTGTGTCCACGTTGTGCTTTGGGGCGTTTCCTGTCACGGGCACTAGGGCTACCCACACAAGTGAGGTATCATTTTTATCGGGAGACTTGGGGGAACGCTGGGTGGAAGGAAATTCGTGGCTCCTCTCAGATTCCAGAACTTTCTGCCACAGAAATGTGAGGAACATGTGTTTTTTTAGCCAAATTTTGAGGTTTGCAAAGGATTCTGGGTAACAGAACCTGGTCCGAGCCACACAAGTCACCCCATCTTGGATTCCCCATGGTCTCTAGTTTTCAGAAATGCACAGGTTTGGTAGGTTTCCCTATGTGGCGGCTGAGCTACAGGCCAAAATCTACAGGTAGGCACTTTGCAAAAAACACCTCTGTTTTCCTTCACCAATTTGGTTGTGTCTACGTTGCGCTTTGGGGCATTTCCTGTCACGGGCGCTAGGCCTACCCACACAAGTGAGGTATCATTTTTATCGGGAGACGTGGGGGAACGCTGGGTGGAAGGAAATTCGTGGCTCCTCTCAGATTCCAGAACTTTCTGCCACAGAAATGTGAGGAACATGTGTTTTTTTAGCCAAATTTTGAGGTTTGCAAAGGATTCTGGCTAACAGAACCTGGTCCGAGCCACACAAGTCACCCCATCTTGGATTCCCCTAGGTCTCTAGTTTTCAGAAATGCACAGGTTGGGTAGGTTTCCCTATGTGGCAGCTGAGCTACAGGCCAAAATCTACAGGTAGGCACTTTGCAAAAAACACCTCTGTTTTCCTCCACCAATTTGGCTGTGTCCACGTTGCGCTTTGGGGCGTTTCCTGTCACGGGCGCTAGGCCTACCCACACAAGTGAGGTATCATTTTTATCGGGAGACGTGGGGGAACGCTGGGTGGAAGGAAATTCGTGGCTCCTCTCAGATTCCAGAACTTTCTGCCACAGAAATGTGAGGAACATGTGTTTTTTTAGCCAAATTTTGAGGTTTGCAAAGGATTCTGGGTAACAGAACCTGGTCCGAGCCACACAAGTCACCCCATCTTGGATTCCCCTAGGTCTCTAGTTTTCAGAAATGCACAGGTTTGGTAGGTTTCCCTATGTGGCGGCTGAGCTACAGGCCAAAATCTACAGGTAGGCACTTTGCAAAAAACACCTCTGTTTTCCTCCACCAATTTGGCTGTGTCCACGTTGCGCTTTGGGGCGTTTCCTGTCACGGGCGCTAAGCCAACCCACACTAGTGAGGTATCATTTTTATCGGGAGACGTGGGGGAACGCTGGGTGGAAGGAAATTCGTGGCTCCTCTCAGATTCCAGAACTTTCTGCCACAGAAATGTGAGGAACATGTGTTTTTTTAGCCAAATTTTGAGGTTTGCAAAGGATTCTGGGTAACAGAACCTGGTCCGAGCCACATAAGTCACCCCATCTTGGATTTCCCCTAGGTCTCTAGTTTTCAGAAATGCACAGGTTTGGTAGGTTTCCCTATGTGGCGGCTGAGCTACAGGCCAAAATCTACAGGTAGGCACTTTGCAAAAAACACCTCTGTTTTCCTTCACCAATTTGGTTGTGTCCACGTTGCGCTTTGGGGCATTTCCTGTCACGGGCGCTAGGCCTACCCACACAAGTGAGGTATCATTTTTATCGGGAGACGTGGGGGAACGCTGGGTGGAAGGAAATTCGTGGCTCCTCTCAGATTCCAGAACTTTCTGCCACAGAAATGTGAGGAACATGTGTTTTTTTAGCCAAATTTTGAGGTTTGCAAAGGATTCTGGGTAACAGAAACTGGTCCGAGCCACACAAGTCACCCCATCTTGGATTCCCCTAGGTCTCTAGTTTTCAGAAATGCACAGGTTTGGTAGGTTTCCCTATGTGGCGGCTGAGCTAGAGGCCAAAATCTACAGGTAGGCACTTTGCAAAAAACACCTCTGTTTTCCTTCACCAATTTGGCTGTGTCCACGTTGCGCTTTGGGGCATTTCCTGTCACGGGCGCTAGGCCTACCCACACAAGTGAGGTATCATTTTTATCGGGAGACGTGGCGGAACGCTGGGTGGAAGGAAATTCGTGGCTCCTCTCAGATTCCAGTACTTTATGCCACAGAAATGTGAGGAACATGTGTTTTTTTAGCCACATTTTGAGGTTTGCAAAGGATTCTGGGTAACAGAACCTGGTCCGAGCCACACAAGTCACCCCATCTTGGATTCCCCTAGGTCTCTAGTTTTCAGAAATGCACAGGTTTGGTAGGTTTCCCTATGTGGCGACTGAGCTACAGGCCAAAATCTACAGGTAGGCACTTTGCAAAAAACACCTCTGTTTTCCTTCACCAATTTGGCTGTGTCCACGTTGCGCTTTGGGGCATTTCCTGTCACGGGCGCTAGGCCTACCCACACAAGTGAGGTATCATTTTTATCGGGAGACGTTGGGGAACGCTGGGTGGAAGGAAATTTGTGGCTCCTCTCAGATTCCAGAACTTTCTGCCACAGAAATGTGAGGAACATGTGTTTTTTTAGCCAAATTTTGAGGTTTGCAAAGGATTCTGGGTAACAGAACCTGGTCCGAGCCACAGAAGTCACCCCATCTTGGATTCCCCTAGGTCTCTAGTTTTCAGAAATGCACAGGTTTGGTAGGTTTCCCTAGGTGGCGGCTGAGCTACAGGCCAAAATCTACAGGTAGGCACTTTGCAAAAAACACCTCTGTTTTCCTTCACAAATTTGGATGTGTCCACGTTGCGGTTTGGGGCGTTTCCTGTCGCGGGCGCTAGGCCTACCCACACAAGTGAGGTATCATTTTTATCAGGAGACGTGGGGGAACGCTGGGTGGAAGGAAATTCGTGGCTCCTCTCAGATTCCAGAACTTTCTGCCACAGAAATGTTAGGAACATGTGTTTTTTTAGTCAAATTTTGAGGTTTGCAAAGGATTCTGGGTAACAGAACCTGGTCCGAGCCACACAAGTCACCCCATCTTGGATTCCCCTAGGTCTCTAGTTTTCAGAAATGCACAGGTTTGGTAGGTTTCCCTGGGTGCCGGCTGAGCTAGAGGCCAAAATCTACAGGTAGGCACTGTTTTCAATGAAAAAATGTGATGTGTCCACGTTGCGTTTTGGGGCATATCCTGTCACGCGCGCTAGGCCTACCCACACAAGTGAGGTATCATTTTTATTGGGAGACGTGAGGGAACGCTGGGTGGAAGGATATTCGTGGCTCCTCTCAGATTCCAGAACTTTCTGCCACAGAAATGTGAGGAACATTTGTTTTTTTAGCCAAATTTTGAGGTTTGCAAAGGATTCTGGGTAACAGAACCGGGTCCGAGCCACACAAGTCACCCCATCTTGGATTCCCCTAGGTCTCTAGTTTTCAGAAATGCACAGGTTTGGTAGGTTTCCCTAGGTGGCGGCTGAGCTACAGGCCAAAATCTGCAGGTAGGCACTTTGCTAAAAACAGGTCTGTTTTCTGTGATGTGTCCACGTTGCGCTTTGGGGCATATCCTGTCACGGGCGCTAGGCCTACCCACACAAGTGAGGTATCATTTTTATTGGGAGACGTGAGGGAACGCTGGGTGGAAGGATATTCGTGGCTCCTCTCAGATTCCAGAACTTTCTGCCACAGAAATGTGAGGAACATTTGTTTTTTTAGCCAAATTTTGAGGTTTGCAAAGGATTCTGGGTAACAGAACCGGGTCCGAGCCACACAAGTCACCCCATCTTGGATTCCCCTAGGTCTCTAGTTTTCAGAAATGCACAGGTTTGGTAGGTTTCCCTAGGTGGCGGCTGAGCTACAGGCCAAAATCTGCAGGTAGGCACTTTGCTAAAAACAGGTCTGTTTTCTGTGATGTGTCCACGTTGCGCTTTGGGGCGTTTCCTGTCACGGGCGCTAGGCCTACCCACACAAGTGAGGTATCATTTTTATCGGGAGACGTGGGGGAACGCTGGGTGGAAGGAAATTTGTGGCTCCTCTCAGATTCCAGAACTTTCTGCAACAGAAATGTGAGGAACATGTGTTTTTTAGCCAAATTTTGAGGTTTGCAAAGGATTCTGGGTAACAGAACCAGGTCCGAGCCACACAAGTCACCCCATCTTGGATTCCCCTAGGTCTCTAGTTTTCAGAAATGCACAGGTTTGGTAGGTTTCCTTAGGTGGCGGCTGAGCTACAGGCCAAAATCTGCAGGTAGGCACTTTGCTAAAAACAGTTCTGTTTTCTGTGATGTGTCCACGTTGCGCTTTGGGGCATTTCCTGTCACGGGCGCTAGGCCTACCCACACAAGTGAGGTATCATTTTTATCGGGAGACGTGGGGGAACGCTGGGTGGAAGGAAATTTGTGGCTCCTCTCAGATTCCAGAACTTTCTGCCACAGAAATGTGAGGAACATGTGTTTTTTTAGCCAAATTTTGAGGTTTGCAAAGGATTCTGGCTAACAGAACCTGGTCCGAGCCACACAAGTCACCCCATCTTGGATTCCCCTAGGTCTCTAGTTTTCAGAAATGCACAGGTTTGGTAGGTTTCCCTAGGTGGCGGCTGAGCTACAGGCCAAAATCTGCAGGTAGGCACTTTGCTAAAAACAGGTCTGTTTTCTGTGATGTGTCCACGTTGCGCTTTGGGGCATTTCCTGTCACGGGCGCTAGGCCTACCCACACAAGTGAGGTATCATTTTTATCGGGAGACAGGGGGAACGCTGGGTGGAAGGAAATTCGTGGCTCCTCTCAGATTCCAGAACTTTCTGCCACAGAAATGTGAGGAACATGTGTTTTTTTAGCCAAATTTTGAGGTTTGCAAAGGATTCTGGGTAACAGAACCTGGTCCGAGCCACACAAGTCACCCCATCTTGGATTCCCCTAGGTCTCTAGTTTTCAGAAATGCACAGGTTTGGTAGGTTTCCCTAGGTGTCGGCTGAGCTAGAGGCCAAAATCTACAGGTAGGCACTGTTTTCAATGAAAAAATGTGATGTGTCCACGTTGCGTTTTGGGGCATATCCTGTCACGGGCGCTAGGCCTACCCACACAAGTGAGGTATCATTTTTATTGGGAGACGTGAGGGAACGCTGGGTGGAAGGAAATTCATGGCTCCTCTCAGATTCCAGAACTTTCTGCCACAGAAATGTGAGGAACATGTGTTTTTTTAGCCAAATTTTGAGGTTTGCAAAGGATTCTGGGTAACAGAACCTGGTCCGAGCCACACAAGTCACCCCATCTTGGATTCCCCTAGGTCTCTAGTTTTCAGAAATGCACAGGTTTGGTAGGTTTCCCTAGGTGGCGGCTGAGCTACAGGCCAAAATCTGCAGGTAGGCACTTTGCTAAAAACAGGTCTGTTTTCTGTGATGTGTCCACGTTGCGCTTTGGGGCATTTCCTGTCACGGGCGCTAGGCCTACCCACACAAGTGAGGTATCATTTTTATCGGGAGACGTGGGGGAACGCTGGGTGGAAGGAAATTCGTGGCTCCTCTCAGATTCCAGAACTTTCTGCCACAGAAATGTGAGGAACATGTGTTTTTTTAGCCAAATTTTGAGGTTTGCAAAGGATTCTGGCTAACAGAACCTGCTCCGAGCCACACAAGTCACCCCATCTTGGATTCCCCTAGGTCTCTAGTTTTCAGAAATGCACAGGTTTGGTAGGTTTCCCTGGGTGCCGGCTGAGCTAGAGGCCAAAATCTACAGGTAGGCACTGTTTTCAATGAAAAAATGTGATGTGTCCACGTTGCGTTTTGGGGCATATCCTGTCACGCGCGCTAGGCCTACCCACACAAGTGAGGTATCATTTTTATTGGGAGACGTGAGGGAACGCTGGGTGGAAGGATATTCGTGGCTCCTCTCAGATTCCAGAACTTTCTGCCACAGAAATGTGAGGAACATTTGTTTTTTTAGCCAAATTTTGAGGTTTGCAAAGGATTCTGGGTAACAGAACCGGGTCCGAGCCACACAAGTCACCCCATCTTGGATTCCCCTAGGTCTCTAGTTTTCAGAAATGCACAGGTTTGGTAGGTTTCCCTAGGTGGCGGCTGAGCTACAGGCCAAAATCTGCAGGTAGGCACTTTGCTAAAAACAGGTCTGTTTTCTGTGATGTGTCCACGTTGCGCTTTGGGGCATATCCTGTCACGGGCGCTAGGCCTACCCACACAAGTGAGGTATCATTTTTATTGGGAGACGTGAGGGAACGCTGGGTGGAAGGATATTCGTGGCTCCTCTCAGATTCCAGAACTTTCTGCCACAGAAATGTGAGGAACATTTGTTTTTTTAGCCAAATTTTGAGGTTTGCAAAGGATTCTGGGTAACAGAACCGGGTCCGAGCCACATAAGTCACCCCATCTTGGATTCCCCTAGGTCTCTAGTTTTCAGAAATGCACAGGTTTGGTAGGTTTCCCTAGGTGGCGGCTGAGCTACAGGCCAAAATCTGCAGGTAGGCACTTTGCTAAAAACAGGTCTGTTTTCTGTGATGTGTCCACGTTGCGCTTTGGGGCGTTTCCTGTCACGGGCGCTAGGCCTACCCACACAAGTGAGGTATCATTTTTATCGGGAGACGTGGGGGAACGCTGGGTGGAAGGAAATTTGTGGCTCCTCTCAGATTCCAGAACTTTCTGCAACAGAAATGTGAGGAACATGTGTTTTTTAGCCAAATTTTGAGGTTTGCAAAGGATTCTGGGTAACAGAACCAGGTCCGAGCCACACAAGTCACCCCATCTTGGATTCCCCTAGGTCTCTAGTTTTCAGAAATGCACAGGTTTGGTAGGTTTCCTTAGGTGGCGGCTGAGCTACAGGCCAAAATCTGCAGGTAGGCACTTTGCTAAAAACAGTTCTGTTTTCTGTGATGTGTCCACGTTGCGCTTTGGGGCATTTCCTGTCACGGGCGCTAGGCCTACCCACACAAGTGAGGTATCATTTTTATCGGGAGACGTGGGGGAACGCTGGGTGGAAGGAAATTTGTGGCTTCTCTCAGATTCCAGAACTTTCTGCCACAGAAATGTGAGGAACATGTGTTTTTTTAGCCAAATTTTGAGGTTTGCAAAGGATTCTGGCTAACAGAACCTGGTCCGAGCCACACAAGTCACCCCATCTTGGATTCCCCTAGGTCTCTAGTTTTCAGAAATGCACAGGTTTGGTAGGTTTCTCTAGGTGGCGGCTGAGCTACAGGCCAAAATCTGCAGGTAGGCACTTTGCTAAAAACAGGTCTGTTTTCTGTGATGTGTCCACGTTGCGCTTTGGGGCATTTCCTGTCACGGGCGCTAGGCCTACCCACACAAGTGAGGTATCATTTTTATCGGGAGACAGGGGGAACGGTGGGTGGAAGGAAATTCGTGGCTCCTCTCAGATTCCAGAACTTTCTGCCACAGAAATGTGAGGAACATGTGTTTTTTTAGCCAAATTTTGAGGTTTGCAAAGGATTCTGGGTAACAGAACCTGGTCCGAGCCACACAAGTCACCCCATCTTGGATTCCCCTAGGTCTCTAGTTTTCAGAAATGTACAGGTTTGGTAGGTTTCCCTATGTGGCGGCTGAGCTACAGGCCAAAATCTACAGGTAGGCACTTTGCAAAAAACACCTCTGTTTTCCTCCACCAATTTGGCTGTGTCCACGTTGCGCTTTGGGGCGTTTCCTGTCACGGGCGCTAGGCCTACCCACACAAGTGAGGTATCATTTTTATCGGGAGACGTGGGGGAACGCTGGGTGGAAGGAAATTCGTGGCTCCTCTCAGATTCCAGAACTTTCTGCCACAGAAATGTGAGGAACATGTGTTTTTTTAGCCAAATTTTGAGGTTTGCAAAGGATTCTGGGTAACAGAACCTGGTCCGAGCCACACAAGTCACCCCATCTTGGATTCCCCTAGGTCTCTAGTTTTCAGAAATGCACAGGTTTGGTAGGTTTCCCTAGGTGTCGGCTGAGCTAGAGGCCAAAATCTACAGGTAGGCACTGTTTTCAATGAAAAAATGTGATGTGTCCACGTTGCGTTTTGGGGCATATCCTGTCACGGGCGCTAGGCCTACCCACACAAGTGAGGTATCATTTTTATTGGGAGACGTGAGGGAACGCTGGGTGGAAGGAAATTCATGGCTCCTCTCAGATTCCAGAACTTTCTGCCACAGAAATGTGAGGAACATGTGTTTTTTTAGCCAAATTTTGAGGTTTGCAAAGGATTCTGGGTAACAGAACCTGGTCCGAGCCACACAAGTCACCCCATCTTGGATTCCCCTAGGTCTCTAGTTTTCAGAAATGCACAGGTTTGGTAGGTTTCCCTAGGTGGCGGCTGAGCTACAGGCCAAAATCTGCAGGTAGGCACTTTGCTAAAAACAGGTCTGTTTTCTGTGATGTGTCCACGTTGCGCTTTGGGGCATTTCCTGTCACGGGCGCTAGGCCTACCCACACAAGTGAGGTATCATTTTTATCGGGAGACGTGGGGGAACGCTGGGTGGAAGGAAATTCGTGGCTCCTCTCAGATTCCAGAACTTTCTGCCACAGAAATGTGAGAAACATGTGTTTTTTTAGCCAAATTTTGAGGTTTGCAAAGGATTCTGGCTAACAGAACCTGCTCCGAGCCACACAAGTCACCCCATCTTGGATTCCCCTAGGTCTCTAGTTTTCAGAAATGCACAGGTTTGGTAGGTTTCCCTGGGTGCCGGCTGAGCTAGAGGCCAAAATCTACAGGTAGGCACTGTTTTCAATGAAAAAATGTGATGTGTCCACGTTGCGTTTTGGGGCATATCCTGTCACGCGCGCTAGGCCTACCCACACAAGTGAGGTATCATTTTTATTGGGAGACGTGAGGGAACGCTGGGTGGAAGGATATTCGTGGCTCCTCTCAGATTCCAGAACTTTCTGCCACAGAAATGTGAGGAACATTTGTTTTTTTAGCCAAATTTTGAGGTTTGCAAAGGATTCTGGGTAACAGAACCGGGTCCGAGCCACACAAGTCACCCCATCTTGGATTCCCCTAGGTCTCTAGTTTTCAGAAATGCACAGGTTTGGTAGGTTTCCCTAGGTGGCGGCTGAGCTACAGGCCAAAATCTGCAGGTAGGCACTTTGCTAAAAACAGGTCTGTTTTCTGTGATGTGTCCACGTTGCGCTTTGGGGCATATCCTGTCACGGGCGCTAGGCCTACCCACACAAGTGAGGTATCATTTTTATTGGGAGACGTGAGGGAACGCTGGGTGGAAGGATATTCGTGGCTCCTCTCAGATTCCAGAACTTTCTGCCACAGAAATGTGAGGAACATTTGTTTTTTTAGCCAAATTTTGAGGTTTGCAAAGGATTCTGGGTAACAGAACCGGGTCCGAGCCACACAAGTCACCCCATCTTGGATTCCCCTAGGTCTCTAGTTTTCAGAAATGCACAGGTTTGGTAGGTTTCCCTAGGTGGCGGCTGAGCTACAGGCCAAAATCTGCAGGTAGGCACTTTGCTAAAAACAGGTCTGTTTTCTGTGATGTGTCCACGTTGCGCTTTGGGGCGTTTCCTGTCACGGGCGCTAGGCCTACCCACACAAGTGAGGTATCATTTTTATCGGGAGACGTGGGGGAACGCTGGGTGGAAGGAAATTTGTGGCTCCTCTCAGATTCCAGAACTTTCTGCAACAGAAATGTGAGGAACATGTGTTTTTTAGCCAAATTTTGAGGTTTGCAAAGGATTCTGGGTAACAGAACCAGGTCCGAGCCACACAAGTCACCCCATCTTGGATTCCCCTAGGTCTCTAGTTTTCAGAAATGCACAGGTTTGGTAGGTTTCCTTAGGTGGCGGCTGAGCTACAGGCCAAAATCTGCAGGTAGGCACTTTGCTAAAAACAGTTCTGTTTTCTGTGATGTGTCCACGTTGCGCTTTGGGGCATTTCCTGTCACGGGCGCTAGGCCTACCCACACAAGTGAGGTATCATTTTTATCGGGAGACGTGGGGGAACGCTGGGTGGAAGGAAATTTGTGGCTCCTCTCAGATTCCAGAACTTTCTGCCACAGAAATGTGAGGAACATGTGTTTTTCTAGCCAAATTTTGAGGTTTGCAAAGGATTCTGGCTAACAGAACCTGGTCCGAGCCACACAAGTCACCCCATCTTGGATTCCCCTAGGTCTCTAGTTTTCAGAAATGCACAGGTTTGGTAGGTTTCCCTAGGTGGCGGCTGAGCTACAGGCCAAAATCTGCAGGTAGGCACTTTGCTAAAAACAGGTCTGTTTTCTGTGATGTGTCCACGTTGCGCTTTGGGGCATTTCCTGTCACGGGCGCTAGGCCTACCCACACAAGTGAGGTATCATTTTTATCGGGAGACAGGGGGAACGCTGGGTGGAAGGAAATTCGTGGCTCCTCTCAGATTCCAGAACTTTCTGCCACAGAAATGTGAGGAACATGTGTTTTTTTAGCCAAATTTTGAGGTTTGCAAAGGATTCTGGGTAACAGAACCTGGTCCGAGCCACACAAGTCACCCCATCTTGGATTCCCCTAGGTCTCTAGTTTTCAGAAATGCACAGGTTTGGTAGGTTTCCCTAGGTGTCGGCTGAGCTAGAGGCCAAAATCTACAGGTAGGCACTGTTTTCAATGAAAAAATGTGATGTGTCCACGTTGCGTTTTGGGGCATATCCTGTCACGGGCGCTAGGCCTACCCACACAAGTGAGGTATCATTTTTATTGGGAGACGTGAGGGAACGCTGGGTGGAAGGAAATTCATGGCTCCTCTCAGATTCCAGAACTTTCTGCCACAGAAATGTGAGGAACATGTGTTTTTTTAGCCAAATTTTGAGGTTTGCAAAGGATTCTGGGTAACAGAACCTGGTCCGAGCCACACAAGTCACCCCATCTTGGATTCCCCTAGGTCTCTAGTTTTCAGAAATGCACAGGTTTGGTAGGTTTCCCTAGGTGGCGGCTGAGCTACAGGCCAAAATCTGCAGGTAGGCACTTTGCTAAAAACAGGTCTGTTTTCTGTGATGTGTCCACGTTGCGCTTTGGGGCATTTCCTGTCACGGGCGCTAGGCCTACCCACACAAGTGAGGTATCATTTTTATCGGGAGACGTGGGGGAACGCTGGGTGGAAGGAAATTCGTGGCTCCTCTCAGATTCCAGAACTTTCTGCCACAGAAATGTGAGGAACATGTGTTTTTTTAGCCAAATTTTGAGGTTTGCAAAGGATTCTGGCTAACAGAACCTGCTCCGAGCCACACAAGTCACCCCATCTTGGATTCCCCTAGGTCTCTAGTTTTCAGAAATGTACAGGTTTGGTAGGTTTCCCTATGTGGCGGCTGAGCTACAGGCCAAAATCTACAGGTAGGCACTTTGCAAAAAACACCTCTGTTTTCCTCCACCAATTTGGCTGTGTCCACGTTGCGCTTTGGGGCGTTTCCTGTCACGGGCGCTAGGCCTACCCACACAAGTGAGGTATCATTTTTATCGGGAGACGTGGGGGAACGCTGGGTGGAAGGAAATTCGTGGCTCCTCTCAGATTCCAGAACTTTCTGCCACAGAAATGTGAGTAACATGTGTTTTTTTAGCCACATTTTGAGGTTTGCAAAGGATTCTGGGTAACAGAACCTGGTCCGAGCCACACAAGTCACCCCATCTTGGATTCCCCTAGGTCTCTAGTTTTCAGAAATGCACAGGTTTGGTAGGTTTCCCTATGTGGCGGCTGAGCTACAGGCCAAAATCTACAGGTAGGCACTTTGCAAAAAACACCTCTGTTTTCCTTCACCAATTTGGCTGTGTCCATGTTGCGCTTTGGGGCATTTCCTGTCACGGGCGTTAGGCCTACCCACACAAGTGAGGTATCATTTTTATCGGGAGATGTGGGGGAACGCTGGGTGGAAGGAAATTTGTGGCTCCTCTCAGATTCCAGAACTTTCTGCCACAGAAACGTGAGGAACATGTGTTTTTTTAGCCAATTTTTGAGGTTTGCAAAGGATTCTGGGTAACAGAACCTGGTCCGAGCCACACAAGTCACCCAATCTTGGATTCCCCTAGGTCTCTAGTTTTCAGAAATGCACAGGTTTGGTAGGTTTCCCTAGGTGGCGGCTGAGCTACAGGCCAAAATCTGCAGGTAGGCACTTTGCTAAAAAGAGGTCTGTTTTCTGTAATGTGTCCACATTGCGCTTTGGGGCATTTCCTGTCACGGGCGCTAGGCCTACCCACACAAGTGAGGTATCATTTTTATCGGGAGACGTGGGGGAATGCTGGGTGGAAGGAAATTTGTGGCTCCTCTCAGATTCCAGAACTTTCTGCCACAGAAATGTGAGGAACATGTGTTTTTTTAGCCAAATTTTGAGGTTTGCAAAGGATTCTGGCTAACAGAACCTGGTCCGAGCCACACAAGTCACCCCATCTTGGATTCCCCTAGGTCTCTAGTTTTCAGAAATGCACAGGTTTGGTAGGTTTCCCTAGGTGGCGGCTGAGCTACAGGCCAAAATCTGCAGGTAGGCACTTTGCTAAAAACAGGTCTGTTTTCTGTGATGTGTCCACGTTGCGCTTTCGGGCATTTCCTGTCACGGGCGCTAGGCCTACCCACACAAGTGAGGTATCATTTTTATCGGGAGACGTGGGGGAACGCTGGGTGGAAGGAAATTCGTGGCTCCTCTCAGATTCCAGAACTTTCTGCCACAGAAATGTGAGGAACATGTGTTTTTTTAGCCAAATGTTGAGGTTTGCAAAGGATTCTGGGTAACAGAACCTGGTCCGAGCCACACAAGTCACCCCATCTTGGATTCCCCTAGGTCTCTAGTTTTCAGAAATGCACAGGTTTGGTAGGTTTCCCTATGTGGCGGCTGAGCTACAGGCCAAAATCTACAGGTAGGCACTTTGCAAAAAACACCTCTGTTTTCCTTCACCAATTTGGTTGTGTCCACGTTGCGCTTTGGGGCATTTCCTGTCACGGGCGCTAGGCCTACCCACACAAGTGAGGTATCATTTTTATCGGGAGACGTGGGGGAACGCTGGGTGGAAGGAAATTCGTGGCTCCTCTCAGATTCCAGAACTTTCTGCCACAGAAATGTGAGGAACATGTGTTTTTTTAGCCAAATTTTGAGGTTTGCAAAGGATTCTGGCTAACAGAACCTGGTCCGAGCCACACAAGTCACCCCATCTTGGATTCCCCTAGGTCTCTAGTTTTCAGAAATGCACAGGTTGGGTAGGTTTCCCTATGTGGCAGCTGAGCTACAGGCCAAAATCTACAGGTAGGCACTTTGCAAAAAACACCTCTGTTTTCCTCCACCAATTTGGCTGTGTCCACGTTGCGCTTTGGTGCGTTTCCTGTCACGGGCGCTAGGCCTACCCACACAAGTGAGGTATCATTTTTATCGGGAGACGTGGGGGAACACTGGGTGGAAGGAAATTCGTGGCTCCTCTCAGATTCCAGAACTTTCTGCCACAGAAATGTGAGTAACATGTGTTTTTTTAGCCACATTTTGAGGTTTGCAAAGGATTCTGGGTAACAGAACCTGGTCCGAGCCACACAAGTCACCCCATCTTGGATTCCCCTAGGTCTCCAGTTTTCAGAAATGCACAGGTTTGGTAGGTTTCCCTATGTGGCGGCTGAGCTACAAGCCAAAATCTACAGGTAGGCACTTTGCAAAAAACACCTCTGTTTTCCTTCACCAATTTGGCTGTGTCCATGTTGCGCTTTGGGGCATTTCCTGTCACGGGCGCTAGGCCTACCCACACAAGTGAGGTATCATTTTTATCGGGAGATGTGGGGGAACGCTAGGTGGAAGGAAATTTGTGGCTCCTCTCAGATTCCAGAACTTTCTGCCACAGAAACGTGAGGAACATGTGTTTTTTTAGCCAATTTTTGAGGTTTGCAAAGGATTCTGGGTAACAGAACCTGGTCCGAGCCACACAAGTCACCCCATCTTGGATTCCCCTAGGTCTCTAGTTTTCAGAAATGCACAGGTTTGGTAGGTTTCCCTATGTGGCGGCTGAGCTACAGGCCAAAATCTACAGGTAGGCACTTTGCAAAAAACACCTCTGTTTTCCTTCACCAATTTGGTTGTGTCCACGTTGCGCTTTGGGGCATTTCCTGTCACGGGCGCTAGGCCTACCCACACAAGTGAGGTATCATTTTTATCGGGAGACGTGGGGGAACGCTGGGTGGAAGGAAATTCGTGGCTCCTCTCAGATTCCAGAACTTTCTGCCACAGAAATGTGAGGAACATGTGTTTTTTTAGCCAAATTTTGAGGTTTGCAAAGGATTCTGGCTAACAGAACCTGGTCCGAGCCACACAAGTCACCCCATCTTGGATTCCCCTAGGTCTCTAGTTTTCAGAAATGCACAGGTTGGGTAGGTTTCCCTATGTGGCAGCTGAGCTACAGGCCAAAATCTACAGGTAGGCACTTTGCAAAAAACACCTCTGTTTTCCTCCACCAATTTGGCTGTGTCCACGTTGCGCTTTGGTGCGTTTCCTGTCACGGGCGCTAGGCCTACCCACACAAGTGAGGTATCATTTTTATCGGGAGACGTGGGGGAACACTGGGTGGAAGGAAATTCGTGGCTCCTCTCAGATTCCAGAACTTTCTGCCACAGAAATGTGAGTAACATGTGTTTTTTTAGCCACATTTTGAGGTTTGCAAAGGATTCTGGGTAACAGAACCTGGTCCGAGCCACACAAGTCACCCCATCTTGGATTCCCCTAGGTCTCCAGTTTTCAGAAATGCACAGGTTTGGTAGGTTTCCCTATGTGGCGGCTGAGCTACAGGCCAAAATCTACAGGTAGGCACTTTGCAAAAAACACCTCTGTTTTCCTTCACCAATTTGGCTGTGTCCACGTTGCGCTTTGGGGCATTTCCTGTCACGGGCGCTAGGCCTACCCACACAAGTGAGGTATCATTTTTATCGGGAGATGTGGGGGAACGCTAGGTGGAAGGAAATTTGTGGCTCCTCTCAGATTCCAGAACTTTCTGCCACAGAAACGTGAGGAACATGTGTTTTTTTAGCCAATTTTTGAGGTTTGCAAAGGATTCTGGGTAACAGAACCTGGTCCGAGCCACACAAGTCACCCCATCTTGGATTCCCCTAGGTCTCTAGTTTTCAGAAATGCACAGGTTTGGTAGGTTTCCCTAGGTGGCGGCTGAGCTACAGGCCAAAATCTGCAGGTAGGCACTTTGCTAAAAACAGGTCTGTTTTCTGTGATGTGTCCACGTTGCGCTTTGGGGCATTTCCTGTCACGGGCGCTAGGCCTACCCACACAAGTGAGGTATCATTTTTATCGGGAGATGTGGGGGAACGCTGGGTGGAAGGAAATTTGTGGCTCCTCTCAGATTCCAGAACTTTCTGCCACAGAAATGTGAGGAACATGTGTTTTAGCCAAATTTTGAGGTTTGCAAAGGATTCTGGGTAACAGAACCTGGTCCGAGCCAAACAAGTCACCCCATCTTGGATTTCCCTAGGTCTCTAGTTTTCAGAAATGCACAGGTTTGGTAGGTTTCCCTAGGTGGCGGCTGAGCTACAGGCCAAAATCTGCAGGTAGGCACTTTGCTAAAAACAGGTCTGTTTTCTGTGATGTGTCCACGTTGCGCTTTGGGGCATTTCCTGTCACGGGCGCTAGGCCTACCCACACAAGTGAGGTATCATTTTTATCGGGAGACGTGGGGGAACGCTGGGTGGAAGGAAATTTGTGGCTCCTCTCAGATTCCAGGACTTTCTGCCACAGAAATGTGAGGAACATGTGTTTTTTAGCCAAATTTTGAGGTTTGCAAAGGATTCTGGCTAACAGAACCTGGTCCGAGCCACACAAGTCACCCCATCTTGGATTCCCCTAGGTCTCTAGTTTTCAGAAATGCACAGGTTTGGTAGGTTTCCCTAGGTGGCGGCTGAGCTACAGGCCAAAATCTGCAGGTAGGCACTTTGCTAAAAACAGGTCTGTTTTCTGTGATGTGTCCACGTTGCGCTTTGGGGCGTTTCCTGTCACGGGCGCTAGGCCTACCCACACAAGTGAGGTATCATTTTTATCGGGAGACGTGGGGGAACGCTGGGTGGAAGGAAATTTGTGGCTCCTCTCAGATTCCAGAACTTTCTGCAACAGAAATGTGAGGAACATGTGTTTTTTAGCCAAATTTTGAGGTTTGCAAAGGATTCTGGGTAACAGAACCAGGTCCGAGCCACACAAGTCACCCCATCTTGGATTCCCCTAGGTCTCTAGTTTTCAGAAATGCACAGGTTTGGTAGGTTTCCTTAGGTGGCGGCTGAGCTACAGGCCAAAATCTGCAGGTAGGCACTTTGCTAAAAACAGTTCTGTTTTCTGTGATGTGTCCACGTTGCGCTTTGGGGCATTTCCTGTCACGGGCGCTAGGCCTACCCACACAAGTGAGGTATCATTTTTATCGGGAGACGTGGGGGAACGCTGGGTGGAAGGAAATTTGTGGCTCCTCTCAGATTCCAGAACTTTCTGCCACAGAAATGTGAGGAACATGTGTTTTTTTAGCCAAATTTTGAGGTTTGCAAAGGATTCTGGCTAACAGAACCTGGTCCGAGCCACACAAGTCACCCCATCTTGGATTCCCCTAGGTCTCTAGTTTTCAGAAATGCACAGGTTTGGTAGGTTTCCCTAGGTGGCGGCTGAGCTACAGGCCAAAATCTGCAGGTAGGCACTTTGCTAAAAACAGGTCTGTTTTCTGTGATGTGTCCACGTTGCGCTTTGGGGCATTTCCTGTCACGGGCGCTAGGCCTACCCACACAAGTGAGGTATCATTTTTATCGGGAGACAGGGGGAACGCTGGGTGGAAGGAAATTCGTGGCTCCTCTCAGATTCCAGAACTTTCTGCCACAGAAATGTGAGGAACATGTGTTTTTTTAGCCAAATTTTGAGGTTTGCAAAGGATTCTGGGTAACAGAACCTGGTCCGAGCCACACAAGTCACCCCATCTTGGATTCCCCTAGGTCTCTAGTTTTCAGAAATGCACAGGTTTGGTAGGTTTCCCTAGGTGTCGGCTGAGCTAGAGGCCAAAATCTACAGGTAGGCACTGTTTTCAATGAAAAAATGTGATGTGTCCTTGTTGCGTTTTGGGGCATATCCTGTCACGGGCGCTAGGCCTACCCACACAAGTGAGGTATCATTTTTATTGGGAGACGTGAGGGAACGCTGGGTGGAAGGAAATTCATGGCTCCTCTCAGATTCCAGAACTTTCTGCCACAGAAATGTGAGGAACATGTGTTTTTTTAGCCAAATTTTGAGGTTTGCAAAGGATTCTGGGTAACAGAACCTGGTCCGAGCCACACAAGTCACCCCATCTTGGATTCCCCTAGGTCTCTAGTTTTCAGAAATGCACAGGTTTGGTAGGTTTCCCTAGGTGGCGGCTGAGCTACAGGCCAAAATCTGCAGGTAGGCACTTTGCTAAAAACAGGTCTGTTTTCTGTGATGTGTCCACGTTGCGCTTTGGGGCATTTCCTGTCACGGGCGCTAGGCCTACCCACACAAGTGAGGTATCATTTTTATCGGGAGACGTGGGGGAACGCTGGGTGGAAGGAAATTCGTGGCTCCTCTCAGATTCCAGAACTTTCTGCCACAGAAATGTGAGGAACATGTGTTTTTTTAGCCAAATTTTGAGGTTTGCAAAGGATTCTGGCTAACAGAACCTGCTCCGAGCCACACAAGTCACCCCATCTTGGATTCCCCTAGGTCTCTAGTTTTCAGAAATGTACAGGTTTGGTAGGTTTCCCTATGTGGCGGCTGAGCTACAGGCCAAAATCTACAGGTAGGCACTTTGCAAAAAACACCTCTGTTTTCCTCCACCAATTTGGCTGTGTCCACGTTGCGCTTTGGGGCGTTTCCTGTCACGGGCGCTAGGCCTACCCACACAAGTGAGGTATCATTTTTATCGGGAGACATGGGGGAACGCTGGGTGGAAGGAAATTCGTGGCTCCTCTCAGATTCCAGAACTTTCTGCCACAGAAATGTGAGTAACATGTGTTTTTTTAGCCACATTTTGAGGTTTGCAAAGGATTCTGGGTAACAGAACCTGGTCCGAGCCACACAAGTCACCCCATCTTGGATTCCCCTAGGTCTCTAGTTTTCAGAAATGCACAGGTTTGGTAGGTTTCCCTATGTGGCGGCTGAGCTACAGGCCAAAATCTACAGGTAGGCACTTTGCAAAAAACACCTCTGTTTTCCTTCACCAATTTGGCTGTGTCCATGTTGCGCTTTGGGGCATTTCCTGTCACGGGCGTTAGGCCTACCCACACAAGTGAGGTATCATTTTTATCGGGAGATGTGGGGGAACGCTGGGTGGAAGGAAATTTGTGGCTCCTCTCAGATTCCAGAACTTTCTGCCACAGAAACGTGAGGAACATGTGTTTTTTTAGCCAATTTTTGAGGTTTGCAAAGTATTCTGGGTAACAGAACCTGGTCCGAGCCACACAAGTCACCCCATCTTGGATTCCCCTAGGTCTCTAGTTTTCAGAAATGCACAGGTTTGGTAGGTTTCCCTAGGTGGCGGCTGAGCTACAGGCCAAAATCTGCAGGTAGGCACTTTGCTAAAAAGAGGTCTGTTTTCTGTAATGTGTCCACATTGCGCTTTGGGGCATTTCCTGTCACGGGCGCTAGGCCTACCCACACAAGTGAGGTATCATTTTTATCGGGAGACGTGGGGGAATGCTGGGTGGAAGGAAATTTGTGGCTCCTCTCAGATTCCAGAACTTTCTGCCACAGAAATGTGAGGAACATGTGTTTTTTTAGCCAAATTTTGAGGTTTGCAAAGGATTCTGGCTAACAGAACCTGGTCCGAGCCACACAAGTCACCCCATCTTGGATTCCCCTAGGTCTCTAGTTTTCAGAAATGCACAGGTTTGGTAGGTTTCCCTAGGTGGCGGCTGAGCTACAGGCCAAAATCTGCAGGTAGGCACTTTGCTAAAAACAGGTCTGTTTTCTGTGATGTGTCCACGTTGCGCTTTCGGGCATTTCCTGTCACGGGCGCTAGGCCTACCCACACAAGTGAGGTATCATTTTTATCGGGAGACGTGGGGGAACGCTGGGTGGAAGGAAATTCGTGGCTTCTCTCAGATTCCAGAACTTTCTGCCACAGAAATGTGAGGAACATGTGTTTTTTTAGCCAAATGTTGAGGTTTGCAAAGGATTCTTGGTAACAGAACCTGGTCCGAGCCACACAAGTCACCCCATCTTGGATTCCCCTAGGTCTCTAGTTTTCAGAAATGCACAGGTTTGGTAGGTTTCCCTATGTGGCGGCTGAGCTACAGGCCAAAATCTACAGGTAGGCACTTTGCAAAAAACACCTCTGTTTTCCTTCACCAATTTGGTTGTGTCCACGTTGCGCTTTGGGGCATTTCCTGTCACGGGCGCTAGGCCTACCCACACAAGTGAGGTATCATTTTTATCGGGAGACGTGGGGGAACGCTGGGTGGAAGGAAATTCGTGGCTCCTCTCAGATTCCAGAACTTTCTGCCACAGAAATGTGAGGAACATGTGTTTTTTTAGCCAAATTTTGAGGTTTGCAAAGGATTCTGGCTAACAGAACCTGGTCCGAGCCACACAAGTCACCCCATCTTGGATTCCCCTAGGTCTCTAGTTGTCAAAAATGCACAGGTTGGGTAGGTTTCCCTATGTGGCAGCTGAGCTACAGGCCAAAATCTACAGGTAGGCACTTTGCAAAAAACACCTCTGTTTTCCTCCACCAATTTGGCTGTGTCCACGTTGCGCTTTGGTGCGTTTCCTGTCACGGGCGCTAGGCCTACCCACACAAGTGAGGTATCATTTTTATCGGGAGACGTGGGGGAACACTGGGTGGAAGGAAATTCGTGGCTCCTCTCAGATTCCAGAACTTTCTGCCACAGAAATGTGAGTAACATGTGTTTTTTTAGCCACATTTTGAGGTTTGCAAAGGATTCTGGGTAACAGAACCTGGTCCGAGCCACACAAGTCACCCCATCTTGGATTCCCCTAGGTCTCCAGTTTTCAGAAATGCACAGGTTTGGTAGGTTTCCCTATGTGGCGGCTGAGCTACAGGCCAAAATCTACAGGTAGGCACTTTGCAAAAAACACCTCTGTTTTCCTTCACCAATTTGGCTGTGTCCACGTTGCGCTTTGGGGCATTTCCTGTCACGGGCGCTAGGCCTACCCACACAAGTGAGGTATCATTTTTATCGGGAGATGTGGGGGAACGCTGGGTGGAAGGATATTCGTGGCTCCTCTCAGATTCCAGAACTTTCTGCCACAGAAATGTGAGGAACATGTGTTTTTTTAGCCAAATTTTGAGGTTTGCAAAGGATTCTGGCTAACAGAACCTGGTCCGAGCCACACAAGTCACCCCATCTTGGATTCCCCTAGGTCTCTAGTTTTCAGAAATGCACAGGTTTGGTAGGTTTCCCTAGGTGGCGGCTGAGCTACAGGCCAAAATCTGCAGGTAGGCACTTTGCTAAAAACAGGTCTGTTTTCTGTGATGTGTCCACGTTGCGCTTTGGGGCGTTTCCTGTCACGGGCGCTAGGCCTACCCACACAAGTGAGGTATCATTTTTATCGGGAGACGTGGGGGAACGCTGGGTGGAAGGAAATTTGTGGCTCCTCTCAGATTCCAGAACTTTCTGCAACAGAAATGTGAGGAACATGTGTTTTTTAGCCAAATTTTGAGGTTTGCAAAGGATTCTGGGTAACAGAACCAGGTCCGAGCCACACAAGTCACCCCATCTTGGATTCCCCTAGGTCTCTAGTTTTCAGAAATGCACAGGTTTGGTAGGTTTCCTTAGGTGGCGGCTGAGCTACAGGCCAAAATCTGCAGGTAGGCACTTTGCTAAAAACAGTTCTGTTTTCTGTGATGTGTCCACGTTGCGCTTTGGGGCATTTCCTGTCACGGGCGCTAGGCCTACCCACACAAGTGAGGTATCATTTTTATCGGGAGACGTGGGGGAACGCTGGGTGGAAGGAAATTTGTGGCTCCTCTCAGATTCCAGAACTTTCTGCCACAGAAATGTGAGGAACATGTGTTTTTCTAGCCAAATTTTGAGGTTTGCAAAGGATTCTGGCTAACAGAACCTGGTCCGAGCCACACAAGTCACCCCATCTTGGATTCCCCTAGGTCTCTAGTTTTCAGAAATGCACAGGTTTGGTAGGTTTCCCTAGGTGGCGGCTGAGCTACAGGCCAAAATCTGCAGGTAGGCACTTTGCTAAAAACAGGTCTGTTTTCTGTGATGTGTCCACGTTGCGCTTTGGGGCATTTCCTGTCACGGGCGCTAGGCCTACCCACACAAGTGAGGTATCATTTTTATCGGGAGACAGGGGGAACGCTGGGTGGAAGGAAATTCGTGGCTCCTCTCAGATTCCAGAACTTTCTGCCACAGAAATGTGAGGAACATGTGTTTTTTTAGCCAAATTTTGAGGTTTGCAAAGGATTCTGGGTAACAGAACCTGGTCCGAGCCACACAAGTCACCCCATCTTGGATTCCCCTAGGTCTCTAGTTTTCAGAAATGCACAGGTTTGGTAGGTTTCCCTAGGTGTCGGCTGAGCTAGAGGCCAAAATCTACAGGTAGGCACTGTTTTCAATGAAAAAATGTGATGTGTCCACGTTGCGTTTTGGGGCATATCCTGTCACGGGCGCTAGGCCTACCCACACAAGTGAGGTATCATTTTTATTGGGAGACGTGAGGGAACGCTGGGTGGAAGGAAATTCATGGCTCCTCTCAGATTCCAGAACTTTCTGCCACAGAAATGTGAGGAACATGTGTTTTTTTAGCCAAATTTTGAGGTTTGCAAAGGATTCTGGGTAACAGAACCTGGTCCGAGCCACACAAGTCACCCCATCTTGGATTCCCCTAGGTCTCTAGTTTTCAGAAATGCACAGGTTTGGTAGGTTTCCCTAGGTGGCGGCTGAGCTACAGGCCAAAATCTGCAGGTAGGCACTTTGCTAAAAACAGGTCTGTTTTCTGTGATGTGTCCACGTTGCGCTTTGGGGCATTTCCTGTCACGGGCGCTAGGCCTACCCACACAAGTGAGGTATCATTTTTATCGGGAGACGTGGGGGAACGCTGGGTGGAAGGAAATTCGTGGCTCCTCTCAGATTCCAGAACTTTCTGCCACAGAAATGTGAGGAACATGTGTTTTTTTAGCCAAATTTTGAGGTTTGCAAAGGATTCTGGCTAACAGAACCTGCTCCGAGCCACACAAGTCACCCCATCTTGGATTCCCCTAGGTCTCTAGTTTTCAGAAATGTACAGGTTTGGTAGGTTTCCCTATGTGGCGGCTGAGCTACAGGCCAAAATCTACAGGTAGGCACTTTGCAAAAAACACCTCTGTTTTCCTCCACCAATTTGGCTGTGTCCACGTTGCGCTTTGGGGCGTTTCCTGTCACGGGCGCTAGGCCTACCCACACAAGTGAGGTATCATTTTTATCGGGAGACGTGGGGGAACGCTGGGTGGAAGGAAATTCGTGGCTCCTCTCAGATTCCAGAACTTTCTGCCACAGAAATGTGAGTAACATGTGTTTTTTTAGCCACATTTTGAGGTTTGCAAAGGATTCTGGGTAACAGAACCTGGTCCGAGCCACACAAGTCACCCCATCTTGGATTCCCCTAGGTCTCTAGTTTTCAGAAATGCACAGGTTTGGTAGGTTTCCCTATGTGGCGGCTGAGCTACAGGCCAAAATCTACAGGTAGGCACTTTGCAAAAAACACCTCTGTTTTCCTTCACCAATTTGGCTGTGTCCATGTTGCGCTTTGGGGCATTTCCTGTCACGGGCGTTAGGCCTACCCACACAAGTGAGGTATCATTTTTATCGGGAGATGTGGGGGAACGCTGGGTGGAAGGAAATTTGTGGCTCCTCTCAGATTCCAGAACTTTCTGCCACAGAAACGTGAGGAACATGTGTTTTTTTAGCCAATTTTTGAGGTTTGCAAAGGATTCTGGGTAACAGAACCTGGTCCGAGCCACACAAGTCACCCAATCTTGGATTCCCCTAGGTCTCTAGTTTTCAGAAATGCACAGGTTTGGTAGGTTTCCCTAGGTGGCGGCTGAGCTACAGGCCAAAATCTGCAGGTAGGCACTTTGCTAAAAAGAGGTCTGTTTTCTGTAATGTGTCCACATTGCGCTTTGGGGCATTTCCTGTCACGGGCGCTAGGCCTACCCACACAAGTGAGGTATCATTTTTATCGGGAGACGTGGGGGAATGCTGGGTGGAAGGAAATTTGTGGCTCCTCTCAGATTCCAGAACTTTCTGCCACAGAAATGTGAGGAACATGTGTTTTTTTAGCCAAATTTTGAGGTTTGCAAAGGATTCTGGCTAACAGAACCTGGTCCGAGCCACACAAGTCACCCCATCTTGGATTCCCCTAGGTCTCTAGTTTTCAGAAATGCACAGGTTTGGTAGGTTTCCCTAGGTGGCGGCTGAGCTACAGGCCAAAATCTGCAGGTAGGCACTTTGCTAAAAACAGGTCTGTTTTCTGTGATGTGTCCACGTTGCGCTTTCGGGCATTTCCTGTCACGGGCGCTAGGCCTACCCACACAAGTGAGGTATCATTTTTATCGGGAGACGTGGGGGAACGCTGGGTGGAAGGAAATTCGTGACTCCTCTCAGATTCCAGAACTTTCTGCCACAGAAATGTGAGGAACATGTGTTTTTTTAGCCAAATGTTGAGGTTTGCAAAGGATTCTGGGTAACAGAACCTGGTCCGAGCCACACAAGTCACCCCATCTTGGATTCCCCTAGGTCTCTAGTTTTCAGAAATGCACAGGTTTGGTAGGTTTCCCTATGTGGCGGCTGAGCTACAGGCCAAAATCTACAGGTAGGCACTTTGCAAAAAACACCTCTGTTTTCCTTCACCAATTTGGTTGTGTCCACGTTGCGCTTTGGGGCATTTCCTGTCACGGGCGCTAGGCCTACCCACACAAGTGAGGTATCATTTTTATCGGGAGACGTGGGGGAACGCTGGGTGGAAGGAAATTCGTGGCTCCTCTCAGATTCCAGAACTTTCTGCCACAGAAATGTGAGGAACATGTGTTTTTTTAGCCAAATTTTGAGGTTTGCAAAGGATTCTGGCTAACAGAACCTGGTCCGAGCCACACAAGTCACCCCATCTTGGATTCCCCTAGGTCTCTAGTTTTCAGAAATGCACAGGTTGGGTAGGTTTCCCTATGTGGCAGCTGAGCTACAGGCCAAAATCTACAGGTAGGCACTTTGCAAAAAACACCTCTGTTTTCCTCCACCAATTTGGCTGTGTCCACGTTGCGCTTTGGTGCGTTTCCTGTCACGGGCGCTAGGCCTACCCACACAAGTGAGGTATCATTTTTATCGGGAGACGTGGGGGAACACTGGGTGGAAGGAAATTCGTGGCTCCTCTCAGATTCCAGAACTTTCTGCCACAGAAATGTGAGTAACATGTGTTTTTTTAGCCACATTTTGAGGTTTGCAAAGGATTCTGGGTAACAGAACCTGGTCCGAGCCACACAAGTCACCCCATCTTGGATTCCCCTAGGTCTCCAGTTTTCAGAAATGCACAGGTTTGGTAGGTTTCCCTATGTGGCGGCTGAGCTACAGGCCAAAATCTACAGGTAGGCACTTTGCAAAAAACACCTCTGTTTTCCTTCACCAATTTGGCTGTGTCCACGTTGCGCTTTGGGGCATTTCCTGTCACGGGCGCTAGGCCTACCCACACAAGTGAGGTATCATTTTTATCGGGAGATGTGGGGGAACGCTAGGTGGAAGGAAATTTGTGGCTCCTCTCAGATTCCAGAACTTTCTGCCACAGAAACGTGAGGAACATGTGTTTTTTTAGCCAATTTTTGAGGTTTGCAAAGGATTCTGGGTAACAGAACCTGGTCCGAGCCACACAAGTCACCCCATCTTGGATTCCCCTAGGTCTCTAGTTTTCAGAAATGCACAGGTTTGGTAGGTTTCCCTATGTGGCGGCTGAGCTACAGGCCAAAATCTACAGGTAGGCACTTTGCAAAAAACACCTCTGTTTTCCTTCACCAATTTGGTTGTGTCCACGTTGCGCTTTGGGGCATTTCCTGTCACGGGCGCTAGGCCTACCCACACAAGTGAGGTATCATTTTTATCGGGAGACGTGGGGGAACGCTGGGTGGAAGGAAATTCGTGGCTCCTCTCAGATTCCAGAACTTTCTGCCACAGAAATGTGAGGAACATGTGTTTTTTTAGCCAAATTTTGAGGTTTGCAAAGGATTCTGGCTAACAGAACCTGGTCCGAGCCACACAAGTCACCCCATCTTGGATTCCCCTAGGTCTCTAGTTTTCAGAAATGCACAGGTTGGGTAGGTTTCCCTATGTGGCAGCTGAGCTACAGGCCAAAATCTACAGGTAGGCACTTTGCAAAAAACACCTCTGTTTTCCTCCACCAATTTGGCTGTGTCCACGTTGCGCTTTGGTGCGTTTCCTGTCACGGGCGCTAGGCCTACCCACACAAGTGAGGTATCATTTTTATCGGGAGACGTGGGGGAACACTGGGTGGAAGGAAATTCGTGGCTCCTCTCAGATTCCAGAACTTTCTGCCACAGAAATGTGAGTAACATGTGTTTTTTTAGCCACATTTTGAGGTTTGCAAAGGATTCTGGGTAACAGAACCTGGTCCGAGCCACACAAGTCACCCCATCTTGGATTCCCCTAGGTCTCCAGTTTTCAGAAATGCACAGGTTTGGTAGGTTTCCCTATGTGGCGGCTGAGCTACAGGCCAAAATCTACAGGTAGGCACTTTGCAAAAAACACCTCTGTTTTCCTTCACCAATTTGGCTGTGTCCACGTTGCGCTTTGGGGCATTTCCTGTCACGGGCGCTAGGCCTACCCACACAAGTGAGGTATCATTTTTATCGGGAGACGTGGGGGAACGCTGGGTGGAAGGACATTTGTGGCTCCTCTCAGATTCCAGGACTTTCTGCCACAGAAATGTGAGGAACATGTGTTTTTTAGCCAAATTTTGAGGTTTGCAAAGGATTCTGGCTAACAGAACCTGGTCCGAGCCACACAAGTCACCCCATCTTGGATTCCCCTAGGTCTCTAGTTTTCAGAAAGGCACAGGTTTGGTAGGTTTCCCTAGGTGGCGGCTGAGCTACAGGCCAAAATCTGCAGGTAGGCACTTTGCTAAAAACAGGTCTGTTTTCTGTGATGTGTCCACGTTGCGCTTTGGGGCGTTTCCTGTCACGGGCGCTAGGCCTACCCACACAAGTGAGGTATCATTTTTATCGGGAGACGTGGGGGAACGCTGGGTGGAAGGAAATTTGTGGCTCCTCTCAGATTCCAGAACTTTCTGCAACAGAAATGTGAGGAACATGTGTTTTTTAGCCAAATTTTGAGGTTTGCAAAGGATTCTGGGTAACAGAACCAGGTCCGAGCCACACAAGTCACCCCATCTTGGATTCCCCTAGGTCTCTAGTTTTCAGAAATGCACAGGTTTGGTAGGTTTCCTTAGGTGGCGGCTGAGCTACAGGCCAAAATCTGCAGGTAGGCACTTTGCTAAAAACAGTTCTGTTTTCTGTGATGTGTCCACGTTGCGCTTTGGGGCATTTCCTGTCACGGGCGCTAGGCCTACCCACACAAGTGAGGTATCATTTTTATCGGGAGACGTGGGGGAACG
The DNA here is from genome assembly GCF_031143425.1 of Pleurodeles waltl. Classification (NCBI taxonomy): domain Eukaryota; kingdom Metazoa; phylum Chordata; class Amphibia; order Caudata; family Salamandridae; genus Pleurodeles; species Pleurodeles waltl. Next base: position 229,249,382 of record NC_090439.1, read on the forward strand.
CTGGGTGGAAGGAAATTTGTGGCTCCTCTCAGATTCCAGAACTTTCTGCCACAGAAATGTGAGGAACATGTGTTTTTTTAGCCAAATTTTGAGGTTTGCAAAGGATTCTGGCTAACAGAACCTGGTCCGAGCCACACAAGTCACCCCATCTTGGATTCCCCTAGGTCTCTAGTTTTCAGAAATGCACAGGTTTGGTAGGTTTCCCTAGGTGGCGGCTGAGCTACAGGCCAAAATCTGCAGGTAGGCACTTTGCTAAAAACAGGTCTGTTTTCTGTGATGTGTCCACGTTGCGCTTTGGGGCATTTCCTGTCACGGGCGCTAGGCCTACCCACACAAGTGAGGTATCATTTTTATCGGGAGACAGGGGGAACGCTGGGTGGAAGGAAATTCGTGGCTCCTCTCAGATTCCAGAACTTTCTGCCACAGAAATGTGAGGAACATGTGTTTTTTTAGCCAAATTTTGAGGTTTGCAAAGGATTCTGGGTAACAGAACCTGGTCCGAGCCACACAAGTCACCCCATCTTGGATTCCCCTAGGTCTCTAGTTTTCAGAAATGCACAGGTTTGGTAGGTTTCCCTAGGTGTCGGCTGAGCTAGAGGCCAAAATCTACAGGTAGGCACTGTTTTCAATGAAAAAATGTGATGTGTCCACGTTGCGTTTTGGGGCATATCCTGTCACGGGCGCTAGGCCTACCCACACAAGTGAGGTATCATTTTTATTGGGAGACGTGAGGGAACGCTGGGTGGAAGGAAATTCATGGCTCCTCTCAGATTCCAGAACTTTCTGCCACAGAAATGTGAGGAACATGTGTTTTTTTAGCCAAATTTTGAGGTTTGCAAAGGATTCTGGGTAACAGAACCTGGTCCGAGCCACACAAGTCACCCCATCTTGGATTCCCCTAGGTCTCTAGTTTTCAGAAATGCACAGGTTTGGTAGGTTTCCCTAGGTGGCGGCTGAGCTACAGGCCAAAATCTGCAGGTAGGCACTTTGCTAAAAACAGGTCTGTTTTCTGTGATGTGTCCACGTTGCGCTTTGGGGCATTTCCTGTCACGGGCGCTAGGCCTAACCACACAAGTGAGGTATCATTTTTATCGGGAGACGTGGGGGAACGCTGGGTGGAAGGAAATTCGTGGCTCCTCTCAGATTCCAGAACTTTCTGCCACAGAAATGTGAGGAACATGTGTTTTTTTAGCCAAATTTTGAGGTTTGCAAAGGATTCTGGCTAACAGAACCTGCTCCGAGCCACACAAGTCACCCCATCTTGGATTCCCCTAGGTCTCTAGTTTTCAGAAATGTACAGGTTTGGTAGGTTTCCCTATGTGGCGGCTGAGCTACAGGCCAAAATCTACAGGTAGGCACTTTGCAAAAAACACCTCTGTTTTCCTCCACCAATTTGGCTGTGTCCACGTTGCGCTTTGGGGCGTTTCCTGTCACGGGCGCTAGGCCTACCCACACAAGTGAGGTATCATTTTTATCGGGAGACGTGGGGGAACGCTGGGTGGAAGGAAATTCGTGGCTCCTCTCAGATTCCAGAACTTTCTGCCACAGAAATGTGAGTAACATGTGTTTTTTTAGCCACATTTTGAGGTTTGCAAAGGATTCTGGGTAACAGAACCTGGTCCGAGCCACACAAGTCACCCCATCTTGGATTCCCCTAGGTCTCTAGTTTTCAGAAATGCACAGGTTTGGTAGGTTTCCCTATGTGGCGGCTGAGCTACAGGCCAAAATCTACAGGTAGGCACTTTGCAAAAAACACCTCTGTTTTCCTTCACCAATTTGGCTGTGTCCATGTTGCGCTTTGGGGCATTTCCTGTCACGGGCGTTAGGCCTACCCACACAAGTGAGGTATCATTTTTATCGGGAGATGTGGGGGAACGCTGGGTGGAAGGAAATTTGTGGCTCCTCTCAGATTCCAGAACTTTCTGCCACAGAAACGTGAGGAACATGTGTTTTTTTAGCCAATTTTTGAGGTTTGCAAAGGATTCTGGGTAACAGAACCTGGTCCGAGCCACACAAGTCACCCCATCTTGGATTCCCCTAGGTCTCTAGTTTTCAGAAATGCACAGGTTTGGTAGGTTTCCCTAGGTGGCGGCTGAGCTACAGGCCAAAATCTGCAGGTAGGCACTTTGCTAAAAAGAGGTCTGTTTTCTGTAATGTGTCCACATTGCGCTTTGGGGCATTTCCTGTCACGGGCGCTAGGCCTACCCACACAAGTGAGGTATCATTTTTATCGGGAGACGTGGGGGAATGCTGGGTGGAAGGAAATTTGTGGCTCCTCTCAGATTCCAGAACTTTCTGCCACAGAAATGTGAGGAACATGTGTTTTTTTAGCCAAATTTTGAGGTTTGCAAAGGATTCTGGCTAACAGAACCTGGTCCGAGCCACACAAGTCACCCCATCTTGGATTCCCCTAGGTCTCTAGTTTTCAGAAATGCACAGGTTTGGTAGGTTTCCCTAGGTGGCGGCTGAGCTACAGGCCAAAATCTGCAGGTAGGCACTTTGCTAAAAACAGGTCTGTTTTCTGTGATGTGTCCACGTTGCGCTTTCGGGCATTTCCTGTCACGGGCGCTAGGCCTACCCACACAAGTGAGGTATAATTTTTATCGGGAGACGTGGGGGAACGCTGGGTGGAAGGAAATTCGTGGCTCCTCTCAGATTCCAGAACTTTCTGCCACAGAAATGTGAGGAACATGTGTTTTTTTAGCCAAATGTTGAGGTTTGCAAAGGATTCTGGGTAACAGAACCTGGTCCGAGCCACACAAGTCACCCCATCTTGGATTCCCCTAGGTCTCTAGTTTTCAGAAATGCACAGGTTTGGTAGGTTTCCCTATGTGGCGGCTGAGCTACAGGCCAAAATCTACAGGTAGGCACTTTGCAAAAAACACCTCTGTTTTCCTTCACCAATTTGGTTGTGTCCACGTTGCGCTTTGGGGCATTTCCTGTCACGGGCGCTAGGCCTACCCACACAAATGAGGTATCATTTTTATCGGGAGACGTGGGGGAACGCTGGGTGGAAGGAAATTCGTGGCTCCTCTCAGATTCCAGAACTTTCTGCCACAGAAATGTGAGGAACATGTGTTTTTTTAGCCAAATTTTGAGGTTTGCAAAGGATTCTGGCTAACAGAACCTGGTCCGAGCCACACAAGTCACCCCATCTTGGATTCCCCTAGGTCTCTAGTTGTCAAAAATGCACAGGTTGGGTAGGTTTCCCTATGTGGCAGCTGAGCTACAGGCCAAAATCTACAGGTAGGCACTTTGCAAAAAACACCTCTGTTTTCCTTCACCAATTTGGCTGTGTCCACGTTGCGCTTTGGGGCATTTCCTGTCACGGGCGCTAGGCCTACCCACACAAGTGAGGTATCATTTTTATCGGGAGATGTGGGGGAACGCTAGGTGGAAGGAAATTTGTGGCTCCTCTCAGATTCCAGAACTTTCTGCCACAGAAACGTGAGGAACATGTGTTTTTTTAGCCAATTTTTGAGGTTTGCAAAGGATTCTGGGTAACAGAACCTGGTCCGAGCCACACAAGTCACCCCATCTTGGATTCCCCTAGGTCTCTAGTTTTCAGAAATGCACAGGTTTGGTAGGTTTCCCTAGGTGGCGGCTGAGCTACAGGCCAAAATCTGCAGGTAGGCACTTTGCTAAAAACAGGTCTGTTTTCTGTGATGTGTCCACGTTGCGCTTTGGGGCATTTCCTGTCACGGGCGCTAGGCCTACCCACACAAGTGAGGTATCATTTTTATCGGGAGATGTGGGGGAACGCTGGGTGGAAGGAAATTTGTGGCTCCTCTCAGATTCCAGAACTTTCTGCCACAGAAATGTGAGGAACATGTGTTTTAGCCAAATTTTGAGGTTTGCAAAGGATTCTGGGTAACAGAACCTGGTCCGAGCCAAACAAGTCACCCCATCTTGGATTTCCCTAGGTCTCTAGTTTTCAGAAATGCACAGGTTTGGTAGGTTTCCCTAGGTGGCGGCTGAGCTACAGGCCAAAATCTGCAGGTAGGCACTTTGCTAAAAACAGGTCTGTTTTCTGTGATGTGTCCACGTTGCGCTTTGGGGCATTTCCTGTTACGGGCGCTAGGCCTACCCACACAAGTGAGGTATCATTTTTATCGGGAGACGTGGGGGAACGCTGGGTGGAAGGACATTTGTGGCTCCTCTCAGATTCCAGGACTTTCTGCCACAGAAATGTGAGGAACATGTGTTTTTTAGCCAAATTTTGAGGTTTGCAAAGGATTCTGGCTAACAGAACCTGGTCCGAGCCACACAAGTCACCCCATCTTGGATTCCCCTAGGTCTCTAGTTTTCAGAAAGGCACAGGTTTGGTAGGTTTCCCTAGGTGGCGGCTGAGCTACAGGCCAAAATCTGCAGGTAGGCACTTTGCTAAAAACAGGTCTGTTTTCTGTGATGTGTCCACGTTGCGCTTTGGGGCGTTTCCTGTCACGGGCGCTAGGCCTACCCACACAAGTGAGGTATCATTTTTATCGGGAGACGTGGGGGAACGCTGGGTGGAAGGAAATTTGTGGCTCCTCTCAGATTCCAGAACTTTCTGCAACAGAAATGTGAGGAACATGTGTTTTTTAGCCAAATTTTGAGGTTTGCAAAGGATTCTGGGTAACAGAACCAGGTCCGAGCCACACAAGTCACCCCATCTTGGATTCCCCTAGGTCTCTAGTTTTCAGAAATGCACAGGTTTGGTAGGTTTCCTTAGGTGGCGGCTGAGCTACAGGCCAAAATCTGCAGGTAGGCACTTTGCTAAAAACAGTTCTGTTTTCTGTGATGTGTCCACGTTGCGCTTTGGGGCATTTCCTGTCACGGGCGCTAGGCCTACCCACACAAGTGAGGTATCATTTTTATCGGGAGACGTGGGGGAACGCTGGGTGGAAGGAAATTTGTGGCTCCTCTCAGATTCCAGAACTTTCTGCCACAGAAATGTGAGGAACATGTGTTTTTTTAGCCAAATTTTGAGGTTTGCAAAGGATTCTGGCTAACAGAACCTGGTCCGAGCCACACAAGTCACCCCATCTTGGATTCCCCTAGGTCTCTAGTTTTCAGAAATGCACAGGTTTGGTAGGTTTCCCTAGGTGGCGGCTGAGCTACAGGCCAAAATCTGCAGGTAGGCACTTTGCTAAAAACAGGTCTGTTTTCTGTGATGTGTCCACGTTGCGCTTTGGGGCATTTCCTGTCACGGGCGCTAGGCCTACCCACACAAGTGAGGTATCATTTTTATCGGGAGACAGGGGGAACGCTGGGTGGAAGGAAATTCGTGGCTCCTCTCAGATTCCAGAACTTTCTGCCACAGAAATGTGAGGAACATGTGTTTTTTTAGCCAAATTTTGAGGTTTGCAAAGGATTCTGGGTAACAGAACCTGGTCCGAGCCACACAAGTCACCCCATCTTGGATTCCCCTAGGTCTCTAGTTTTCAGAAATGCACAGGTTTGGTAGGTTTCCCTAGGTGTCGGCTGAGCTAGAGGCCAAAATCTACAGGTAGGCACTGTTTTCAATGAAAAAATGTGATGTGTCCACGTTGCGTTTTGGGGCATATCCTGTCACGGGCGCTAGGCCTACCCACACAAGTGAGGTATCATTTTTATTGGGAGACATGAGGGAACGCTGGGTGGAAGGAAATTCATGGCTCCTCTCAGATTCCAGAACTTTCTGCCACAGAAATGTGAGGAACATGTGTTTTTTTAGCCAAATTTTGAGGTTTGCAAAGGATTCTGGGTAACAGAACCTGGTCCGAGCCACACAAGTCACCCCATCTTGGATTCCCCTAGGTCTCTAGTTTTCAGAAATGCACAGGTTTGGTAGGTTTCCCTAGGTGGCGGCTGAGCTACAGGCCAAAATCTGCAGGTAGGCACTTTGCTAAAAACAGGTCTGTTTTCTGTGATGTGTCCACGTTGCGCTTTGGGGCATTTCCTGTCACGGGCGCTAGGCCTAACCACACAAGTGAGGTATCATTTTTATCGGGAGACGTGGGGGAACGCTGGGTGGAAGGAAATTCGTGGCTCCTCTCAGATTCCAGAACTTTCTGCCACAGAAATTTGAGGAACATGTGTTTTTTTAGCCAAATTTTGAGGTTTGCAAAGGATTCTGGCTAACAGAACCTGCTCCGAGCCACACAAGTCACCCCATCTTGGATTCCCCTAGGTCTCTAGTTTTCAGAAATGTACAGGTTTGGTAGGTTTCCCTATGTGGCGGCTGAGCTACAGGCCAAAATCTACAGGTAGGCACTTTGCAAAAAACACCTCTGTTTTCCTCCACCAATTTGGCTGTGTCCACGTTGCGCTTTGGGGCGTTTCCTGTCACGGGCGCTAGGCCTACCCACACAAGTGAGGTATCATTTTTATCGGGAGACGTGGGGGAACGCTGGGTGGAAGGAAATTCGTGGCTCCTCTCAGATTCCAGAACTTTCTGCCACAGAAATGTGAGTAACATGTGTTTTTTTAGCCACATTTTGAGGTTTGCAAAGGATTCTGGGTAACAGAACCTGGTCCGAGCCACACAAGTCACCCCATCTTGGATTCCCCTAGGTCTCTAGTTTTCAGAAATGCACAGGTTTGGTAGGTTTCCCTATGTGGCGGCTGAGCTACAGGCCAAAATCTACAGGTAGGCACTTTGCAAAAAACACCTCTGTTTTCCTTCACCAATTTGGCTGTGTCCATGTTGCGCTTTGGGGCATTTCCTGTCACGGGCGTTAGGCCTACCCACACAAGTGAGGTATCATTTTTATCGGGAGATGTGGGGGAACGCTGGGTGGAAGGAAATTTGTGGCTCCTCTCAGATTCCAGAACTTTCTGCCACAGAAACGTGAGGAACATGTGTTTTTTTAGCCAATTTTTGAGGTTTGCAAAGGATTCTGGGTAACAGAACCTGGTCCGAGCCACACAAGTCACCCCATCTTGGATTCCCCTAGGTCTCTAGTTTTCAGAAATGCACAGGTTTGGTAGGTTTCCCTAGGTGGCGGCTGAGCTACAGGCCAAAATCTGCAGGTAGGCACTTTGCTAAAAAGAGGTCTGTTTTCTGTAATGTGTCCACATTGCGCTTTGGGGCATTTCCTGTCACGGGCGCTAGGCCTACCCACACAAGTGAGGTATCATTTTTATCGGGAGACGTGGGGGAATGCTGGGTGGAAGGAAATTTGTGGCTCCTCTCAGATTCCAGAACTTTCTGCCACAGAAATGTGAGGAACATGTGTTTTTTTAGCCAAATTTTGAGGTTTGCAAAGGATTCTGGCTAACAGAACCTGGTCCGAGCCACACAAGTCACCCCATCTTGGATTCCCCTAGGTCTCTAGTTTTCAGAAATGCACAGGTTTGGTAGGTTTCCCTAGGTGGCGGGTGAGCTACAGGCCAAAATCTGCAGGTAGGCACTTTGCTAAAAACAGGTCTGTTTTCTGTGATGTGTCCACGTTGCGCTTTCGGGCATTTCCTGTCACGGGCGCTAGGCCTACCCACACAAGTGAGGTATCATTTTTATCGGGAGACGTGGGGGAACGCTGGGTGGAAGGAAATTCGTGGCTCCTCTCAGATTCCAGAACTTTCTGCCACAGAAATGTGAGGAACATGTGTTTTTTTAGCCAAATTTTGAGGTTTGCAAAGGATTCTGGGTAACAGAACCTGGTCCGAGCCACACAAGTCACCCCATCTTGGATTCCCCTAGGTCTCTAGTTTTCAGAAATGCACAGGTTTGGTAGGTTTCCCTATGTGGCGGCTGAGCTACAGGCCAAAATCTACAGGTAGGCACTTTGCAAAAAACACCTCTGTTTTCCTTCACCAATTTGGTTGTGTCCACGTTGCGCTTTGGGGCATTTCCTGTCACGGGCGCTAGGCCTACCCACACAAGTGAGGTATCATTTTTATCGGGAGACGTGGGGGAACGCTGGGTGGAAGGAAATTCGTGGCTCCTCTCAGATTCCAGAACTTTCTGCCACAGAAATGTGAGGAACATGTGTTTTTTTAGCCAAATTTTGAGGTTTGCAAAGGATTCTGGCTAACAGAACCTGGTCCGAGCCACACAAGTCACCCCATCTTGGATTCCCCTAGGTCTCTAGTTTTCAGAAATGCACAGGTTGGGTAGGTTTCCCTATGTGGCAGCTGAGCTACAGGCCAAAATCTACAGGTAGGCACTTTGCAAAAAACACCTCTGTTTTCCTCCACCAATTTGGCTGTGTCCACGTTGCGCTTTGGTGCGTTTCCTGTCACGGGCGCTAGGCCTACCCACACAAGTGAGGTATCATTTTTATCGGGAGACGTGGGGGAACGCTGGGTGGAAGGAAATTCGTGGCTCCTCTCAGATTCCAGAACTTTCTGCCACAGAAATGTGAGTAACATGTGTTTTTTTAGCCACATTTTGAGGTTTGCAAAGGATTCTGGGTAACAGAACCTGGTCCGAGCCACACAAGTCACCCCATCTTGGATTCCCCTAGGTCTCCAGTTTTCAGAAATGCACAGGTTTGGTAGGTTTCCCTATGTGGCGGCTGAGCTACAGGCCAAAATCTACAGGTAGGCACTTTGCAAAAAACACCTCTGTTTTCCTTCACCAATTTGGCTGTGTCCACGTTGCGCTTTGGGGCATTTCCTGTCACGGGCGCTAGGCCTACCCACACAAGTGAGGTATCATTTTTATCGGGAGATGTGGGGGAACGCTAGGTGGAAGGAAATTTGTGGCTCCTCTCAGATTCCAGAACTTTCTGCCACAGAAACGTGAGGAACATGTGTTTTTTTAGCCAATTTTTGAGGTTTGCAAAGGATTCTGGGTAACAGAACCTGGTCCGAGCCACACAAGTCACCCCATCTTGGATTCCCCTAGGTCTCTAGTTTTCAGAAATGCACAGGTTTGGTAGGTTTCCCTAGGTGGCGGCTGAGCTACAGGCCAAAATCTGCAGGTAGGCACTTTGCTAAAAACAGGTCTGTTTTCTGTGATGTGTCCACGTTGCGCTTTGGGGCATTTCCTGTCACGGGCGCTAGGCCTACCCACACAAGTGAGGTATCATTTTTATCGGGAGATGTGGGGGAACGCTGGGTGGAAGGAAATTTGTGGCTCCTCTCAGATTCCAGAACTTTCTGCCACAGAAATGTGAGGAACATGTGTTTTTTTAGCCAAATTTTGAGGTTTGCAAAGGATTCTGGGTAACAGAACCTGGTCCGAGCCAAACAAGTCACCCCATCTTGGATTTCCCTAGGTCTCTAGTTTTCAGAAATGCACAGGTTTGGTAGGTTTCCCTAGGTGGCGGCTGAGCTACAGGCCAAAATCTGCAGGTAGGCACTTTGCTAAAAACAGGTCTGTTTTCTGTGATGTGTCCACGTTGCGCTTTGGGGCATTTCCTGTTACGGGCGCTAGGCCTACCCACACAAGTGAGGTATCATTTTTATCGGGAGACGTGGGGGAACGCTGGGTGGAAGGAAATTTGTGGCTCCTCTCAGATTCCAGGACTTTCTGCCACAGAAATGTGAGGAACATGTGTTTTTTAGCCAAATTTTGAGGTTTGCAAAGGATTCTGGCTAACAGAACCTGGTCCGAGCCACACAAGTCACCCCATCTTGGATTCCCCTAGGTCTCTAGTTTTCAGAAATGCACAGGTTTGGTAGGTTTCCCTAGGTGGCGGCTGAGCTACAGGCCAAAATCTGCAGGTAGGCACTTTGCTAAAAACAGGTCTGTTTTCTGTGATGTGTCCACGTTGCGCTTTCGGGCGTTTCCTGTCACGGGCGCTAGGCCTACCCACACAAGTGAGGTATCATTTTTATCGGGAGACGTGGGGGAACGCTGGGTGGAAGGAAATTCGTGGCTCCTCTCAGATTCCAGAACTTTCTGCCACAGAAATGTGAGGAACATGTGTTTTTTTAGCCACATTTTGAGGTTAGCAAAGGATTCTGGGTAACAGAACCTGGTCCGAGCCACACAAGTCACCCCATCTTGGATTCCCCTAGGTCTCTAGTTTTCAGAAATGCACAGGTTTGGTAGGTTTCCCTATGTGGCGGCTGAGCTACAGGCCAAAAGCTACAGGTAGGCACTTTGCAAAAAACACCTCTGTTTTCCTCCACCAATTTGGCTGTGTCCACGTTGCGCTTTGGGGCGTTTCCTGTCACGGGCGCTAGGCCTACCCACACAAGTGAGGTATCATTTTTATCGGGAGACGTGGGGGAAGGCTGGGTGGAAGGAAATTTGTGGCTCCTCTCAGATTCCAGAACTTTCTGCCACAGAAATGTGAGGAACATGTGTTTTTTTTGCCAAATTTTGAGGTTTGCAAAGGATTCTGGCTAACAGAACCTGGTCCGAGCCACACAAGTCACCCCATCTTGGATTCCCCTAGGTCTCTAGTTTTCAGAAATGCACAGGTTTGGTAGGTTTCCCTAGGTGGCGGCTGAGCTACAGGCCAAAATCTGCAGGTAGGCACTTTGCTAAAAACAGTTCTGTTTTCTGTGATGTGTCCACGTTGCGCTTTGGGGCATTTCCTGTCACGGGCGCTAGGCCTACCCACACAAGTGAGGTATCATTTTTATCGGGAGACGTGGGGGAACGCTGGGTGGAAGGAAATTTGTGGCTCCTCTCAGATTCCAGAACTTTCTGCCACAGAAATGTGAGGAACATGTGTTTTTTTAGCCAAATTTTGAGGTTTGCAAAGGATTCTGGGTAACAGAACCTGGTCCGAGCCACACAAGTCACCCCATCTTGGATTCCCCTAGGTCTCTAGTTTTCAGAAATGCACAGGTTTGGTAGGTTTCCCTAGGTGGCGGCTGAGCTAGAGGCCAAAATCTACAGGTAGGCACTTTGCTAAAAACAGGTCTGCTTTCTGTGATGTGTCCACGTTGCGCTTTGGGGCATTTCCTGTCACGGGCGCTAGGCCTACCCACACAAGTGAGGTATCATTTTTATCGGGAGACGTGGGGGAACGCTGGGTGGAAGGAAATTCGTGGCTCCTCTCAGATTCCAGAACTTTCTGCCACAGAAATGTGAGGAACATGTGTTTTTTTAGCCAAATTTTGAGGTTTGCAAAGGATTCTGGCTAACAGAACCTGCTCCGAGCCACACAAGTCACCCCATCTTGGATTCCCCTAGGTCTCTAGTTTTCAGAAATGTACAGGTTTGGTAGGTTTCCCTATGTGGCGGCTGAGCTACAGGCCAAAAGCTACAGGTAGGCACTTTGCAAAAAACACCTCTGTTTTCCTCCACCAATTTGGCTGTGTCCACGTTGCGCTTTGGGGCGTTTCCTGTCACGGGCGCTAGGCCTACCCACACAAGTGAGGTATCATTTTTATCGGGAGACGTGGGGGAACGCTGGGTGGAAGGAAATTCGTGGCTCCTCTCAGATTCCAGAACTTTCTGCCACAGAAATGTGAGGAACATGTGTTTTTTTAGCCAAATTTTGAGGTTTGCAAAGGATTCTGGCTAACAGAACCTGGTCCGAGCCACACAAGTCACCCCATCTTGGATTCCCCTAGGTCTCTAGTTTTCAGAAATGCACAGGTTGGGTAGGTTTCCCTATGTGGCAGCTGAGCTACAGGCCAAAATCTACAGGTAGGCACTTTGCAAAAAACACCTCTGTTTTCCTCCACCAATTTGGCTGTGTCCACGTTGCGCTTTGGTGCGTTTCCTGTCACGGGCGCTAGGCCTACCCACACAAGTGAGGTATCATTTTTATCGGGAGACGTGGGGGAACGCTGGGTGGAAGGAAATTCGTGGCTCCTCTCAGATTCCAGAACTTTCTGCCACAGAAATGTGAGTAACATGTGTTTTTTTAGCCACATTTTGAGGTTTGCAAAGGATTCTGGGTAACAGAACCTGGTCCGAGCCACACAAGTCACCCCATCTTGGATTCCCCTAGGTCTCCAGTTTTCAGAAATGCACAGGTTTGGTAGGTTTCCCTATGTGGCGGCTGAGCTACAGGCCAAAATCTACAGGTAGGCACTTTGCAAAAAACACCTCTGTTTTCCTTCACCAATTTGGCTGTGTCCACGTTGCGCTTTGGGGCATTTCCTGTCACGGGCGCTAGGCCTACCCACACAAGTGAGGTATCATTTTTATCGGGAGATGTGGGGGAACGCTAGGTGGAAGGAAATTTGTGGCTCCTCTCAGATTCCAGAACTTTCTGCCACAGAAACGTGAGGAACATGTGTTTTTTTAGCCAATTTTTGAGGTTTGCAAAGGATTCTGGGTAACAGAACCTGGTCCGAGCCACACAAGTCACCCCATCTTGGATTCCCCTAGGTCTCTAGTTTTCAGAAATGCACAGGTTTGGTAGGTTTCCCTAGGTGGCGGCTGAGCTACAGGCCAAAATCTGCAGGTAGGCACTTTGCTAAAAACAGGTCTGTTTTCTGTGATGTGTCCACGTTGCGCTTTGGGGCATTTCCTGTCACGGGCGCTAGGCCTACCCACACAAGTGAGGTATCATTTTTATCGGGAGATGTGGGGGAACGCTGGGTGGAAGGAAATTTGTGGCTCCTCTCAGATTCCAGAACTTTCTGCCACAGAAATGTGAGGAACATGTGTTTTTTTAGCCAAATTTTGAGGTTTGCAAAGGATTCTGGGTAACAGAACCTGGTCCGAGCCAAACAAGTCACCCCATCTTGGATTTCCCTAGGTCTCTAGTTTTCAGAAATGCACAGGTTTGGTAGGTTTCCCTAGGTGGCGGCTGAGCTACAGGCCAAAATCTGCAGGTAGGCACTTTGCTAAAAACAGGTCTGTTTTCTGTGATGTGTCCACGTTGCGCTTTGGGGCATTTCCTGTTACGGGCGCTAGGCCTACCCACACAAGTGAGGTATCATTTTTATCGGGAGACGTGGGGGAACGCTGGGTGGAAGGAAATTTGTGGCTCCTCTCAGATTCCAGGACTTTCTGCCACAGAAATGTGAGGAACATGTGTTTTTTAGCCAAATTTTGAGGTTTGCAAAGGATTCTGGCTAACAGAACCTGGTCCGAGCCACACAAGTCACCCCATCTTGGATTCCCCTAGGTCTCTAGTTTTCAGAAATGCACAGGTTTGGTAGGTTTCCCTAGGTGGCGGCTGAGCTACAGGCCAAAATCTGCAGGTAGGCACTTTGCTAAAAACAGGTCTGTTTTCTGTGATGTGTCCACGTTGCGCTTTCGGGCGTTTCCTGTCACGGGCGCTAGGCCTACCCACACAAGTGAGGTATCATTTTTATCGGGAGACGTGGGGGAACGCTGGGTGGAAGGAAATTCGTGGCTCCTCTCAGATTCCAGAACTTTCTGCCACAGAAATGTGAGGAACATGTGTTTTTTTAGCCACATTTTGAGGTTAGCAAAGGATTCTGGGTAACAGAACCTGGTCCGAGCCACACAAGTCACCCCATCTTGGATTCCCCTAGGTCTCTAGTTTTCAGAAATGCACAGGTTTGGTAGGTTTCCCTATGTGGCGGCTGAGCTACAGGCCAAAAGCTACAGGTAGGCACTTTGCAAAAAACACCTCTGTTTTCCTCCACCAATTTGGCTGTGTCCACGTTGCGCTTTGGGGCGTTTCCTGTCACGGGCGCTAGGCCTACCCACACAAGTGAGGTATCATTTTTATCGGGAGACGTGGGGGAAGGCTGGGTGGAAGGAAATTTGTGGCTCCTCTCAGATTCCAGAACTTTCTGCCACAGAAATGTGAGGAACATGTGTTTTTTTTGCCAAATTTTGAGGTTTGCAAAGGATTCTGGCTAACAGAACCTGGTCCGAGCCACACAAGTCACCCCATCTTGGATTCCCCTAGGTCTCTAGTTTTCAGAAATGCACAGGTTTGGTAGGTTTCCCTAGGTGGCGGCTGAGCTACAGGCCAAAATCTGCAGGTAGGCACTTTGCTAAAAACAGTTCTGTTTTCTGTGATGTGTCCACGTTGCGCTTTGGGGCATTTCCTGTCACGGGCGCTAGGCCTACCCACACAAGTGAGGTATCATTTTTATCGGGAGACGTGGGGGAACGCTGGGTGGAAGGAAATTTGTGGCTCCTCTCAGATTCCAGAACTTTCTGCCACAGAAATGTGAGGAACATGTGTTTTTTTAGCCAAATTTTGAGGTTTGCAAAGGATTCTGGGTAACAGAACCTGGTCCGAGCCACACAAGTCACCCCATCTTGGATTCCCCTAGGTCTCTAGTTTTCAGAAATGCACAGGTTTGGTAGGTTTCCCTAGGTGGCGGCTGAGCTAGAGGCCAAAATCTACAGGTAGGCACTTTGCTAAAAACAGGTCTGCTTTCTGTGATGTGTCCACGTTGCGCTTTGGGGCATTTCCTGTCACGGGCGCTAGGCCTACCCACACAAGTGAGGTATCATTTTTATCGGGAGACGTGGGGGAACGCTGGGTGGAAGGAAATTCGTGGCTCCTCTCAGATTCCAGAACTTTCTGCCACAGAAATGTGAGGAACATGTGTTTTTTTAGCCAAATTTTGAGGTTTGCAAAGGATTCTGGCTAACAGAACCTGCTCCGAGCCACACAAGTCACCCCATCTTGGATTCCCCTAGGTCTCTAGTTTTCAGAAATGTACAGGTTTGGTAGGTTTCCCTATGTGGCGGCTGAGCTACAGGCCAAAATCTACAGGTAGGCACTTTGCAAAAAACACCTCTGTTTTCCTCCACCAATTTGGCTGTGTCCACGTTGCGCTTTGGGGCGTTTCCTGTCCCGGGCGCTAGGCCTACCCACACAAGTGAGGTATCATTTTTATCGGGAGACGTGGGGGAACGCTGGGTGGAAGGAAATTCGTGGCTCCTCTAAGATTCCAGAACTTTCTGCCACAGAAATGTGAGTAACATGTGTTTTTTTAGCCACATTTTGAGGTTTGCAAAGGATTCTGGGTAACAGAACCTGGTCCGAGCCACACAAGTCACCCCATCTTGGATTCCCCTAGGTCTCTAGTTTTCAGAAATGCACAGGTTTGGTAGGTTTCCCTATGTGGCGGCTGAGCTACAGGCCAAAATCTACAGGTAGGCACTTTGCAAAAAACACCTCTGTTTTCCTTCACCAATTTGGCTGTGTCCACGTTGCGCTTTGGGGCATTTCCTGTCACGGGCGTTAGGCCTACCCACACAAGTGAGGTATCATTTTTATCGGGAGATGTGGGGGAACGCTGGGTGGAAGGAAATTTGTGGCTCCTCTCAGATTCCAGAACTTTCTGCCACAGAAACGTGAGGAACATGTGTTTTTTTAGCCAATTTTTGAGGTTTGCAAAGGATTCTGGGTAACAGAACCTGGTCCGAGCCACACAAGTCACCCCATCTTGGATTCCCCTAGGTCTCTAGTTTTCAGAAATGCACAGGTTTGGTAGGTTTCCCTAGGTGGCGGCTGAGCTACAGGCCAAAATCTGCAGGTAGGCACTTTGCTAAAAAGAGGTCTGTTTTCTGTAATGTGTCCACATTGCGCTTTGGGGCATTTCCTGTCACGGGCGCTAGGCCTACCCACACAAGTGAGGTATCATTTTTATCGGGAGACGTGGGGGAACGCTGGGTGGAAGGAAATTTGTGGCTCCTCTCAGATTCCAGAACTTTCTGCCACAGAAATGTGAGGAACATGTGTTTTTTTAGCCACATTTTGAGGTTTGCAAAGGATTCTGGCTAACAGAACCTGGTCCGAGCCACACAAGTCACCCCATCTTGGATTCCCCTAGGTCTCTAGTTTTCAGAAATGCACAGGTTTGGTAGGTTTCCCTAGGTGGCGGCTGAGCTACAGGCCAAAATCTGCAGGTAGGCACTTTGCTAAAAACAGGTCTGTTTTCTGTGATGTGTCCACGTTGCGCTTTGGGGCATTTCCTGTCACGGGCGCTAGGCCTACCCACACAAGTGAGGTATCATTTTTATCGGGAGACGTGGGGGAACGCTGGGTGGAAGGAAATTCGTGGCTCCTCTCAGATTCCAGAACTTTCTGCCACAGAAATGTGAGGAACATGTGTTTTTTTAGCCAAATTTTGAGGTTTGCAAAGGATTCTGGGTAACAGAACCTGGTCCGAGCCACACAAGTCACCCCATCTTGGATTCCCCTAGGTCTCTAGTTTTCAGAAATGCACAGGTTTGGTAGGTTTCCCTATGTGGCGGCTGAGCTACAGGCCAAAATCTACAGGTAGGCACTTTGCAAAAAACACCTCTGTTTTCCTTCACCAATTTGGTTGTGTCCACGTTGCGCTTTGGGGCATTTCCTGTCACGGGCGCTAGGCCTACCCACACAAGTGAGGTATCATTTTTATCGGGAGACGTGGGGGAACGCTGGGTGGAAGGAAATTCGTGGCTCCTCTCAGATTCCAGAACTTTCTGCCACAGAAACGTGAGGAACATGTGTTTTTTTAGCCAATTTTTGAGGTTTGCAAAGGATTCTGGGTAACAGAACCTGGTCCGAGCCACACAAGTCACCCCATCTTGGATTCCCCTAGGTCTCTAGTTTTCAGAAATGCACAGGTTTGGTAGGTTTCCCTAGGTGGCGGCTGAGCTACAGGCCAAAATCTGCAGGTAGGCACTTTGCTAAAAAGAGGTCTGTTTTCTGTAATGTGTCCACATTGCGCTTTGGGGCATTTCCTGTCACGGGCGCTAGGCCTACCCACACAAGTGAGGTATCATTTTTATCGGGAGACGTGGGGGAACGCTGGGTGGAAGGAAATTTGTGGCTCCTCTCAGATTCCAGAACTTTCTGCCACAGAAATGTGAGGAACATGTGTTTTTTTTAGCCACATTTTGAGGTTTGCAAAGGATTCTGGCTAACAGAACCTGGTCCGAGCCACACAAGTCACCCCATCTTGGATTCCCCTAGGTCTCTAGTTTTCAGAAATGCACAGGTTTGGTAGGTTTCCCTAGGTGGCGGCTGAGCTACAGGCCAAAATCTGCAGGTAGGCACTTTGCTAAAAACAGGTCTGTTTTCTGTGATGTGTCCACGTTGCGCTTTGGGGCATTTCCTGTCACGGGCGCTAGGCCTACCCACACAAGTGAGGTATCATTTTTATCGGGAGACGTGGGGGAACGCTGGGTGGAAGGAAATTCGTGGCTCCTCTCAGATTCCAGAACTTTCTGCCACAGAAATGTGAGGAACATGTGTTTTTTTAGCCAAATTTTGAGGTTTGCAAAGGATTCTGGGTAACAGAACCTGGTCCGAGCCACACAAGTCACCCCATCTTGGATTCCCCTAGGTCTCTAGTTTTCAGAAATGCACAGGTTTGGTAGGTTTCCCTATGTGGCGGCTGAGCTACAGGCCAAAATCTACAGGTAGGCACTTTGCAAAAAACACCTCTGTTTTCCTTCACCAATTTGGTTGTGTCCACGTTGCGCTTTGGGGCATTTCCTGTCACGGGCGCTAGGCCTACCCACACAAGTGAGGTATCATTTTTATCGGGAGACGTGGGGGAACGCTGGGTGGAAGGAAATTCGTGGCTCCTCTCAGATTCCAGAACTTTCTGCCACAGAAATGTGAGGAACATGTGTTTTTTTAGCCAAATTTTGAGGTTTGCAAAGGATTCTGGCTAACAGAACCTGGTCCGAGCCACACAAGTCACCCCATCTTGGATTCCCCTAGGTCTCTAGTTTTCAGAAATGCACAGGTTGGGTAGGTTTCCCTATGTGGCAGCTGAGCTACAGGCCAAAATCTACAGGTAGGCACTTTGCAAAAAACACCTCTGTTTTCCTCCACCAATTTGGCTGTGTCCACGTTGCGCTTTGGTGCGTTTCCTGTCACGGGCGCTAGGCCTACCCACACAAGTGAGGTATCATTTTTATCGGGAGACGTGGGGGAACGCTGGGTGGAAGGAAATTCGTGGCTCCTCTCAGATTCCAGAACTTTCTGCCACAGAAATGTGAGTAACATGTGTTTTTTTAGCCACATTTTGAGGTTTGCAAAGGATTCTGGGTAACAGAACCTGGTCCGAGCCACACAAGTCACCCCATCTTGGATTCCCCTAGGTCTCCAGTTTTCAGAAATGCACAGGTTTGGTAGGTTTCCCTATGTGGCGGCTGAGCTACAGGCCAAAATCTACAGGTAGGCACTTTGCAAAAAACACCTCTGTTTTCCTTCACCAATTTGGCTGTGTCCACGTTGCGCTTTGGGGCATTTCCTGTCACGGGCGCTAGGCCTACCCACACAAGTGAGGTATCATTTTTATCGGGAGATGTGGGGGAACGCTAGGTGGAAGGAAATTTGTGGCTCCTCTCAGATTCCAGAACTTTCTGCCACAGAAACGTGAGGAACATGTGTTTTTTTAGCCAATTTTTGAGGTTTGCAAAGGATTCTGGGTAACAGAACCTGGTCCGAGCCACACAAGTCACCCCATCTTGGATTCCCCTAGGTCTCTAGTTTTCAGAAATGCACAGGTTTGGTAGGTTTCCCTAGGTGGCGGCTGAGCTACAGGCCAAAATCTGCAGGTAGGCACTTTGCTAAAAACAGGTCTGTTTTCTGTGATGTGTCCACGTTGCGCTTTGGGGCATTTCCTGTCACGGGCGCTAGGCCTACCCACACAAGTGAGGTATCATTTTTATCGGGAGATGTGGGGGAACGCTGGGTGGAAGGAAATTTGTGGCTCCTCTCAGATTCCAGAACTTTCTGCCACAGAAATGTGAGGAACATGTGTTTTTTTAGCCAAATTTTGAGGTTTGCAAAGGATTCTGGGTAACAGAACCTGGTCCGAGCCAAACAAGTCACCCCATCTTGGATTTCCCTAGGTCTCTAGTTTTCAGAAATGCACAGGTTTGGTAGGTTTCCCTAGGTGGCGGCTGAGCTACAGGCCAAAATCTGCAGGTAGGCACTTTGCTAAAAACAGGTCTGTTTTCTGTGATGTGTCCACGTTGCGCTTTGGGGCATTTCCTGTTACGGGCGCTAGGCCTACCCACACAAGTGAGGTATCATATTTATCGGGAGACGTGGGGGAACGCTGGGTGGAAGGAAATTTGTGGCTCCTCTCAGATTCCAGGACTTTCTGCCACAGAAATGTGAGGAACATGTGTTTTTTAGCCAAATTTTGAGGTTTGCAAAGGATTCTGGCTAACAGAACCTGGTCCGAGCCACACAAGTCACCCCATCTTGGATTCCCCTAGGTCTCTAGTTTTCAGAAATGCACAGGTTTGGTAGGTTTCCCTATGTGGCGGCTGAGCTACAGGCCAAAATCTACAGGTAGGCACTTTGCAAAAAACACCTCTGTTTTCCTCCACCAATTTGGCTGTGTCCACGTTGCGCTTTGGGGCGTTTCCTGTCACGGGCGCTAGGCCTACCCACACAAGTGAGGTATCATTTTTATCGGGAGACGTGGGGGAAGGCTGGGTGGAAGGAAATTTGTGGCTCCTCTCAGATTCCAGAACTTTCTGCCACAGAAATGTGAGGAACATGTGTTTTTTTTGCCAAATTTTGAGGTTTGCAAAGGATTCTGGCTAACAGAACCTGGTCCGAGCCACACAAGTCACCCCATCTTGGATTCCCCTAGGTCTCTAGTTTTCAGAAATGCACAGGTTTGGTAGGTTTCCCTATGTGGCGGCTGAGCTACAGGCCAAAATCTACAGGTAGGCACTTTGCAAAAAACACCTCTGTTTTCCTCCACCAATTTGGCTGTGTCCACGTTGCGCTTTGGGGCGTTTCCTGTCACGGGCGCTAGGCCTACCCACACAAGTGAGGTATCATTTTTATCGGGAGACGTGGGGGAAGGCTGGGTGGAAGGAAATTTGTGGCTCCTCTCAGATTCCAGAACTTTCTGCCACAGAAATGTGAGGAACATGTGTTTTTTTTGCCAAATTTTGAGGTTTGCAAAGGATTCTGGCTAACAGAACCTGGTCCGAGCCACACAAGTCACCCCATCTTGGATTCCCCTAGGTCTCTAGTTTTCAGAAATGCACAGGTTTGGTAGGTTTCCCTAGGTGGCGGCTGAGCTACAGGCCAAAATCTGCAGGTAGGCACTTTGCTAAAAACAGGTCTGTTTTCTGTGATGTGTCCACGTTGCGCTTTGGGGCATTTCCTGTCACGGGCGCTAGGCCTACCCACACAAGTGAGGTATCATTTTTATCGGGAGACGTGGGGGAACGCTGGGTGGAAGGAAATTCGTGGCTCCTCTCAGATTCCAGAACTTTCTGCCACAGAAATGTGAGTAACATGTGTTTTTTTAGCCAAATTTTGAGGTTTGCAAAGGATTCTGGGTAACAGAACCTGGTCCGAGCCACATAAGTCACCCCATCTTGGATTCCCCTAGGTCTCTAGTTTTCAGAAATGCACAGGTTTGGTAGGTTTCCCTATGTGGCGGCTGAGCTACAGGCCAAAATCTACAGGTAGGCACTTTGCAAAAAACACCTCTGTTTTCCTTCACCAATTTGGTTGTGTCCACGTTGCGCTTTGGGGCATTTCCTGTCACGGGCGCTAGGCCTACCCACACAAGTGAGGTATATTTTTATCGGGAGACGTGGGGGAACGCTGGGTGGAAGGAAATTCGTGGCTCCTCTCAGATTCCAGAACTTTCTGCCACAGAAATGTGAGTAACATGTGTTTTTTTAGCCACATTTTGAGGTTTGCAAAGGATTCTGGGTAACAGAACCTGGTCCGAGCCACACAAATCACCCCATCTTGGATTCCCCTAGGTCTCCAGTTTTCAGAAATGCACAGGTTTGGTAGGTTTCCCTATGTGGCGGCTGAGCTACAGGCCAAAATCTACAGGTAGGCACTTTGCAAAAAACACCTCTGTTTTCCTTCACCAATTTGGTTGTGTCCACGTTGCGCTTTGGGGCATTTCCTGTCACGGGCGCTAGGCCTACCCACACAAGTGAGGTATCATTTTTATCGGGAGACGTGGGGGAACGCTGGGTGGAAGGAAATTTGTGGCTCCTCTCAGATTCCAGAACTTTCTGCCACAGAAATGTGAGGAACATGTGTTTTTTTAGCCAAATTTTGAGGTTTGCAAAGGATTCTGGCTAACAGAACCTGGTCCGAGCCACACAAGTCACCCCATCTTGGATTCCCCTAGGTCTCTAGTTTTCAGAAATGCACAGGTTTGGTAGGTTTCCCTAGGTGGCGGCTGAGCTACAGGCCAAAAGCTGCAGGTAGGCACTTTGCTAAAAACAGGTCTGTTTTCTGTGATGTGTCCACGTTGCGCTTTGGGGCATTTCCTGTCACGGGCGCTAGGCCTACCCACACAAGTGAGGTATCATTTTTATCGGGAGACAGGGGGAACGCTGGGTGGAAGGAAATTCGTGGCTCCTCTCAGATTCCAGAACTTTCTGCCACAGAAATGTGAGGAACATGTGTTTTTTTAGCCAAATTTTGAGGTTTGCAAAGGATTCTGGGTAACAGAACCTGGTCCGAGCCACACAAGTCACCCCATCTTGGATTCCCCTAGGTCTCTAGTTTTCAGAAATGCACAGGTTTGGTAGGTTTCCCTATGTGGCGGCTGAGCTACAGGCCAAAATCTACAGGTAGGCACTTTGCAAAAAACACCTCTGTTTTCCTCCACCAATTTGGCTGTGTCCACGTTGCGCTTTGGGGCGTTTCCTGTCACGGGCGCTAGGCCTACCCACACAAGTGAGGTATCATTTTTATCGGGAGAAGTGGGGGAACGCTGGGTGGAAGGACATTCGTGGCTCCTCTCAGATTCCAGAACTTTCTGCCACAGAAATGTGAGGAACATGTGTTTTTTTAGCCACATTTTGAGGTTTGCAAAGGATTCTGGGTAACAGAACCTGGTCCGAGCCACACAAGTCACCCCATCTTGGATTCCCCTAGGTCTCTAGTTTTCAGAAATGCACAGGTTTGGTAGGTTTCCCTATGTGGCGGCTGAGCTACAGGCCAAAATCTACAGGTAGGCACTTTGCAAAAAACACCTCTGTTTTCCTTCACCAATTTGGCTGTGTCCACGTTGCGCTTTGGGGCATTTCCTATCATGGGCGCTAGGCCTACCCACACAAGTGAGGTATCATTTTTATCGGGAGACGTTGGGAAACGCTGGGTGGAAGGAAATTTGTGGCTCCTCTCAGATTCCAGAACTTTCTGCCACAGAAATGTGAGGAACATGTGTTTTTTTAGCCAAATTTTGAGGTTTGCAAAGGATTCTGGGTAACAGAACCTGGTCCGAGCCACACAAGTCACCCCATCTTGGATTCCCCTAGGTCTCTAGTTTTCAGAAATGCACAGGTTTGGTAGGTTTCCCTAGGTGGCGGCTGAGCTACAGGCCAAAATCTGCAGGTAGGCACTTTGCTAAAAACAGGTCTGTTTTCTGTGATGTGTCCACGTTGCGCTTTGGGGCATTTCCTGTCACGGGCGCTAGGCCTACCCACACAAGTGAGGTATATTTTTATCGGGAGACGTGGGGGAACGCTGGGTGGAAGGAAATTTGTGGCTCCTCTCAGATTCCAGAACTTTCTGCCACAGAAATGTGAGGAACATGTGTTTTTTTAGCCAAATTTTGAGGTTTGCAAAGGATTCTGGCTAACAGAACCTGGTCCGAGCCACACAAGTCACCCCATCTTGGATTCCCCTAGGTCTCTAGTTTTCAGAAATGCACAGGTTTGGTAGGTTTCCCTAGGTGGCGGCTGAGCTACAGGCCCAAATCTGCAGGTAGGCACTTTGCTAAAAACAGGTCTGTTTTCTGTGATGTGTCCACGTTGCGCTTTGGGGCATTTCCTGTCACGGGCGCTAGGCCTACCCACACAAGTGAGGTATCATTTTTATCGGGAGACGTGGGGGAACGCTGGGTGGAAGGAAATTTGTGGCTCCTCTCAGATTCCAGAACTTTCTGCCACAGAAATGTGAGGAACATGTGTTTTTTTAGCCAAATTTTGAGGTTTGCAAAGGATTCTGGGTAACAGAACCTGGTCCGAGCCACACAAGTCACCCCATCTTGGATTCCCCTAGGTCTCTAGTTTTCAGAAATGCACAGGTTTGGTAGGTTTCTCTAGGTGGCGGCTGAGCTACAGGCCAAAATCTGCAGGTAGGCACTTTGCTAAAAACAGGTCTGTTTTCTGTGATGTGTCCACGTTGCGCTTTGGGGCATTTCCTGTCACGGGCGCTAGGCCTACCCACACAAGTGAGGTATCATTTTTATCGGGAGACGTGGGGGAACGCTGGGTGGAAGGAAATTCGTGGCTCCTCTCAGATTCCAGAAATTTCTGCCACAGAAATGAGAGGAACATGTGTTTTTTTAGCCAAATTTTGAGGTTTGCAAAGGATTCTGGGTAACAGAACCTGGTCCGAGCCACACAAGTCACCCCATCTTGGATTCCCCTAGGTCTCTAGTTTTCAGAAATGCACAGGTTGGGTAGGTTTCCCTATGTGGCAGCTGAGCTACAGGCCAAAATCTACAGGTAGGCACTTTGCAAAAAACACCTCTGTTTTCCTTCACCAATTTGGCTGTGTCCACGTTGCGCTTTGGGGCATTTCCTGTCACGGGCGCTAGGCCTACCCACACAAGTGAGGTATCATTTTTATCGGGAGATGTGGGGGAACGCTAGGTGGAAGGAAATTTGTGGCTCCTCTCAGATTCCAGAACTTTCTGCCACAGAAACGTGAGGAACATGTGTTTTTTTAGCCAATTTTTGAGGTTTGCAAAGGATTCTGGGTAACAGAACCTGGTCCGAGCCACACAAGTCACCCCATCTTGGATTCCCCTTGGTCTCTAGTTTTCAGAAATGCACAGGTTTGGTAGGTTTCCCTAGGTGGCGGCTGAGCTACAGGCCAAAATCTGCAGGTAGGCACTTTGCTAAAAACAGGTCTGTTTTCTGTGATGTGTCCACGTTGCGCTTTGGGGCATTTCCTGTCACGGGCGCTAGGCCTACCCACACAAGTGAGGTATCATTTTTATCGGGAGATGTGGGGGAACGCTGGGTGGAAGGAAATTTGTGGCTCCTCTCAGATTCCAGAACTTTCTGCCACAGAAATGTGAGGAACATGTGTTTTTTTAGCCAAATTTTGAGGTTTGCAAAGGATTCTGGGTAACAGAACCTGGTCCGAGCCAAACAAGTCACCCCATCTTGGATTTCCCTAGGTCTCTAGTTTTCAGAAATGCACAGGTTTGGTAGGTTTCCCTAGGTGGCGGCTGAGCTACAGGCCAAAATCTGCAGGTAGGCACTTTGCTAAAAACAGGTCTGTTTTCTGTGATGTGTCCACGTTGCGCTTTGGGGCATTTCCTGTTACGGGCGCCAGGCCTACCCACACAAGTGAGGTATCATATTTATCGGGAGACGTGGGGGAACGCTGGGTGGAAGGAAATTTGTGGCTCCTCTCAGATTCCAGGACTTTCTGCCACAGAAATGTGAGGAACATGTGTTTTTTAGCCAAATTTTGAGGTTTGCAAAGGATTCTGGCTAACAGAACCTGGTCCGAGCCACACAAGTCACCCCATCTTGGATTCCCCTAGGTCTCTAGTTTTCAGAAATGCACAGGTTTGGTAGGTTTCCCTATGTGGCGGCTGAGCTACAGGCCAAAATCTACAGGTAGGCACTTTGCAAAAAACACCTCTGTTTTCCTCCACCAATTTGGCTGTGTCCACGTTGCGCTTTGGGGCGTTTCCTGTCACGGGCGCTAGGCCTACCCACACAAGTGAGGTATCATTTTTATCGGGAGACGTGGGGGAAGGCTGGGTGGAAGGAAATTTGTGGCTCCTCTCAGATTCCAGAACTTTCTGCCACAGAAATGTGAGGAACATGTGTTTTTTTTGCCAAATTTTGAGGTTTGCAAAGGATTCTGGCTAACAGAACCTGGTCCGAGCCACACAAGTCACCCCATCTTGGATTCCCCTAGGTCTCTAGTTTTCAGAAATGCACAGGTTTGGTAGGTTTCCCTAGGTGGCGGCTGAGCTACAGGCCAAAATCTGCAGGTAGGCACTTTGCTAAAAACAGGTCTGTTTTCTGTGATGTGTCCACGTTGCGCTTTGGGGCATTTCCTGTCACGGGCGCTAGGCCTACCCACACAAGTGAGGTATCATTTTTATCGGGAGACGTGGGGGAACGCTGGGTGGAAGGAAATTCATGGCTCCTCTCAGATTCCAGAACTTTCTGCCACAGAAATGTGAGGAACATGTGTTTTTTTAGCCAAATTTTGAGGTTTGCAAAGGATTTTGGGTAACAGAACCTGGTCCGAGCCACACAAGTCACCCCATCTTGGATTCCCCTAGGTCTCTAGTTTTCAGAAATGCACAGGTTTGGTAGGTTTCCCTATGTGGCGGCTGAGCTACAGGCCAAAATCTAGAGGTAGGCACTTTGCAAAAAACACCTCTGTTTTCCTCCACCAATTTGGCTGTGTCCACGTTGCGCTTTGGGGCGTTTCCTGTCACGGGCGCTAGGCCTACCCACACAAGTGAGGTATCATTTTTATCGGGAGACGTGGGGGAACGCTGGGTGGAAGGAAATTCGTGGCTCCTCTCAGATTCCAGAACTTTCTGCCACAGAAATGTGAGGAACATGTGTTTTTTTAGCCAAATTTTGAGGTTTGCAAAGGATTCTGGGTAACAGAACCTGGTCCGAGCCACATAAGTCACCCCATCTTGGATTCCCCTAGGTCTCTAGTTTTCAGAAATGCACATGTTTGGTAGGTTTCCCTATGTGGCGGCTGAGCTACAGGCCAAAATCTACAGGTAGGCACTTTGCAAAAAACACCTCTGTTTTCCTTCACCAATTTGGTTGTGTCCACGTTGCGCTTTGGGGCATTTCCTGTCACGGGCGCTAGGCCTACCCACACAAGTGAGGTATATTTTTATCGGGAGACGTGGGGGAACGCTGGGTGGAAGGAAATTCGTGGCTCCTCTCAGATTCCAGAACTTTCTGCCACAGAAATGTGAGTAACATGTGTTTTTTTAGCCACATTTTGAGGTTTGCAAAGGATTCTGGGTAACAGAACCTGGTCCGAGCCACACAAATCACCCCATCTTGGATTCCCCTAGGTCTCCAGTTTTCAGAAATGCACAGGTTTGGTAGGTTTCCCTATGTGGCGGCTGAGCTACAGGCCAAAATCTACAGGTAGGCACTTTGCAAAAAACACCTCTGTTTTCCTTCACCAATTTGGTTGTGTCCACGTTGCGCTTTGGGGCATTTCCTGTCACGGGCGCTAGGCCTACCCACACAAGTGAGGTATCATTTTTATCGGGAGACGTGGGGGAACGCTGGGTGGAAGGAAATTTGTGGCTCCTCTCAGATTCCAGAACTTTCTGCCACAGAAATGTGAGGAACATGTGTTTTTTTAGCCAAATTTTGAGGTTTGCAAAGGATTCTGGCTAACAGAACCTGGTCCGAGCAACACAAGTCACCCCATCTTGGATTCCCCTAGGTCTCTAGTTTTCAGAAATGCACAGGTTTGGTAGGTTTCCCTAGGTGGCGGCTGAGCTACAGGCCAAAATCTGCAGGTAGGCACTTTGCTAAAAACAGGTCTGTTTTCTGTGATGTGTCCACGTTGCGCTTTCGGGCATTTCCTGTCACGGGCGCTAGGCCTACCCACACAAGTGAGGTATCATTTTTATCGGGAGACAGGGGGAACGCTGGGTGGAAGGAAATTCGTGGCTCCTCTCAGATTCCAGAACTTTCTGCCACAGAAATGTGAGGAACATGTGTTTTTTTAGCCAAATTTTGAGGTTTGCAAAGGATTCTGGGTAACAGAACCTGGTCCGAGCCACACAAGTCACCCCATCTTGGATTCCCCTAGGTCTCTAGTTTTCAGAAATGCACAGGTTTGGTAGGTTTCCCTATGTGGCGGCTGAGCTACAGGCCAAAATCTACAGGTAGGCACTTTGCAAAAAACACCTCTGTTTTCCTCCACCAATTTGGCTGTGTCCACGTTGCGCTTTGGGGCGTTTCCTGTCACGGGCGCTAGGCCTACCCACACAAGTGAGGTATAATTTTTATCGGGAGAAGTGGGGGAACGCTGGGTGGAAGGAAATTCGTGGCTCCTCTCAGATTCCAGAACTTTCTGCCACAGAAATGTGAGGAACATGTGTTTTTTTAGCCACATTTTGAGGTTTGCAAAGGATTCTGGGTAACAGAACCTGGTCCGAGCCACACAAGTCACCCCATCTTGGATTCCCCTAGGTCTCTAGTTTTCAGAAATGCACAGGTTTGGTAGGTTTCCCTATGTGGCGGCTGAGCTACAGGCCAAAATCTACAGGTAGGCACTTTGCAAAAAACACCTCTGTTTTCCTTCACCAATTTGGCTGTGTCCACGTTGCGCTTTGGGGCATTTCCTATCATGGGCGCTAGGCCTACCCACACAAGTGAGGTATCATTTTTATCGGGAGACGTTGGGAAATGCTGGGTGGAAGGAAATTTGTGGCTCCTCTCAGATTCCAGAACTTTCTGCCACAGAAATGTGAGGAACATGTGTTTTTTTAGCCAAATTTTGAGGTTTGCAAAGGATTCTGGGTAACAGAACCTGGTCCGAGCCACACAAGTCACCCCATCTTGGATTCCCCTAGGTCTCTAGTTTTCAGAAATGCACAGGTTTGGTAGGTTTCCCTAGGTGGCGGCTGAGCTACAGGCCAAAATCTGCAGGTAGGCACTTTGCTAAAAACAGGTCTGTTTTCTGTGATGTGTCCACGTTGCGCTTTGGGGCATTTCCTGTCACGGGCGCTAGGCCTACCCACACAAGTGAGGTATATTTTTATCGGGAGACGTGGGGGAACGCTGGGTGGAAGGAAATTTGTGGCTCCTCTCAGATTCCAGAACTTTCTGCCACAGAAATGTGAGGAACATGTGTTTTTTTAGCCAAATTTTGAGGTTTGCAAAGGATTCTGGCTAACAGAACCTGGTCCGAGCCACACAAGTCACCCCATCTTGGATTCCCCTAGGTCTCTAGTTTTCAGAAATGCACAGGTTTGGTAGGTTTCCCTAGGTGGCGGCTGAGCTACAGGCCCAAATCTGCAGGTAGGCACTTTGCTAAAAACAGGTCTGTTTTCTGTGATGTGTCCACGTTGCGCTTTGGGGCATTTCCTGTCACGGGCGCTAGGCCTACCCACACAAGTGAGGTATCATTTTTATCGGGAGACGTGGGGGAACGCTGGGTGGAAGGAAATTCGTGGCTCCTCTCAGATTCCAGAACTTTCTGCCACAGAAATGTGAGGAACATGTGTTTTTTTAGCCAAATTTTGAGGTTTGCAAAGGATTCTGGGTAACAGAACCTGGTCCGAGCCACACAAGTCACCCCATCTTGCATTCCCCTAGGTCTCTAGTTTTCAGAAATGCACAGGTTTGGTAGGTTTCCCTAGGTGGCGGCTGAGCTACAGGCCAAAATCTGCAGGTAGGCACTTTGCTAAAAACAGGTCTGTTTTCTGTGATGTGTCTACGTTGCGCTTTGGGGCATTTCCTGTCACGGGCGCTAGGCCTACCCACACAAGTGAGGTATCATTATTATCGGGAGACATGGGGGAACGCTGGGTGGAAGGAAATTCGTGGCTCCTCTCAGATTCCAGAACTTTCTGCCACAGAAATGTGAGGAACATGTGTTTTTTTAGCCAATTTTTGACGTTTGCAAAGGATTCTGGGTAACAGAACCTGGTCCGAGCCACACAAGTCACCCCATCTTGGATTCCCCTAGGTCTCTAGTTTTCAGAAATGCACAGGTTTGGTAGGTTTCCCTATGTGGCGGCTGAGCTACAGGCCAAAATCTACAGGTAGGCACTTTGAAAAAAACACCTCTGTTTTCCTCCACCAATTTGGCTGTGTCCACTTTGCGCTTTGGGGCGTTTCCTGTCACGGACGCTAGGCCTACCCACACAAGTGAGGTATCATTTTTATCGGGAGATGTGGGGGAACGCTGGGTGGAAGGAAATTTGTGGCTCCTCTCAGATTCCAGAACTTTCTGCCACAGAAACGTGAGGAACATGTGTTTTTTTAGCCAATTTTTGACGTTTGCAAAGGATTCTGGGTAACAGAACCTGGTCCGAGCCACACAAGTCACCCCATCTTGGATTCCCCTAGGTCTCTAGTTTTCAGAAATGCACAGGTTTGGTAGGTTTCCCTAGGTGGCGGCTGAGCTACAGGCCAAAATCTGCAGGTAGGCACTTTGCTAAAAACAGGTCTGTTTTCTGTGATGTGTCCACGTTGCGCTTTGGGGCATTTCCTGTCACGGGCGCTAGGCCTACCCACACAAGTGAGGTATCATTTTTATCGGGAGACGTGGGGGAACGCTGGGTGGAAGGAAATTTGTGGCTCCTCTCAGATTCCAGAACTTTCTGCAACAGAAATGTGAGGAACATGTGTTTTTTAGCCAAATTTTGAGGTTTGCAAAGGATTCTGGGTAACAGAACCTGGTCCGAGCCACACAAGTCACCCCATCTTGGATTCCCCTAGGTCTCTAGTTTTCAGAAATGCACAGGTTTGGTAGGTTTCCCTAGGTGGCGGCTGAGCTACAGGCCAAAATCTGCAGGTAGGCACTTTGCTAAAAACAGGTCTGTTTTCTGTGATGTGTCCACGCTGCGCTTTGGGGCATTTCCTGTCACGGGCGCTAGGCCTACCCACACAAGTGAGGTATCATTTTTATCGGGAGACGTGGGGGAACGCTGGGTGGAAGGAAATTTGTGGCTCCTCTCAGATTCCAGAACTTTCTGCCACAGAAATGTGAGGAACATGTGTTTTTTTAGCCAAATTTTGAGGTTTGCAAAGGATTCTGGCTAACAGAACCTGGTCCGAGCCACACAAGTCACCCCATCTTGGATTCCCCTAGGTCTCTAGTTTTCAGAAATGCACAGGTTTGGTAGGTTTCCCTAGGTGGCGGCTGAGCTACAGGCCAAAATCTGCAGGTAGGCACTTTGCTAAAAACAGGTCTGTTTTCTGTGATGTGTTCACGTTGCGCTTTGGGGCATTTCCTGTCACGGGCGCTAGGCCTACCCACACAAGTGAGGTATCATTTTTATCGGGAGACAGGGGGAACGCTGGGTGGAAGGAAATTCGTGGCTCCTCTCAGATTCCAGAACTTTCTGCCACAGAAATGTGAGGAACATGTGTTTTTTTAGCCAAATTTTGAGGTTTGCAAAGGATTCTGGGTAACAGAACCTGGTCCGAGCCACACAAGTCACCCCATCTTGGATTCCCCTAGGTCTCTAGTTTTCAGAAATGCACAGGTTTGGTAGGTTTCCCTATGTGGCGGCTGAGCTACAGGCCAAAATCTATAGGTAGGCACTTTGCAAAAAACACCTCTGTTTTCCTCCACCAATTTGGCTGTGTCCACGTTGCGCTTTGGGGCGTTTCCTGTCACGGGCGCTAGGCCTACCCACACAAGTGAGGTATCATTTTTATCGGGAGAAGTGGGGGAACGCTGGGTGGAAGGAAATTCGTGGCTCCTCTCAGATTCCAGAACTTTCTGCCACAGAAATGTGAGGAACATGTGTTTTTTTAGCCACATTTTGAGGTTTGCAAAGGATTCTGGGTAACAGAACCTGGTCCGAGCCACACAAGTCACCCCATCTTGGATTCCCCTAGGTCTCTAGTTTTCAGAAATGCACAGGTTTGGTAGGTTTCCCTATGTGGCGGCTGAGCTACAGGCCAAAATCTACAGGTAGGCACTTTGCAAAAAACACCTCTGTTTTCCTTCACCAATTTGGCTGTGTCCACGTTGCGCTTTGGGGCATTTCCTATCATGGGCGCTAGGCCTACCCACACAAGTGAGGTATCATTTTTATCGGGAGATGTGGGGGAACGCTAGGTGGAAGGAAATTTGTGGCTCCTCTCAGATTCCAGAACTTTCTGCCACAGAAACGTGAGGAACATGTGTTTTTTTAGCCAATTTTTGAGGTTTGCAAAGGATTCTGGGTAACAGAACCTGGTCCGAGCCACACAAGTCACCCCATCTTGGATTCCCCTAGGTCTCTAGTTTTCAGAAATGCACAGGTTTGGTAGGTTTCCCTAGGTGGCGGCTGAGCTACAGGCCAAAATCTGCAGGTAGGCACTTTGCTAAAAACAGGTCTGTTTTCTGTGATGTGTCCACGTTGCGCTTTGGGGCATTTCCTGTCACGGGCGCTAGGCCTACCCACACAAGTGAGGTATCATTTTTATCGGGAGATGTGGGGGAACGCTGGGTGGAAGGAAATTTGTGGCTCCTCTCAGATTCCAGAACTTTCTGCCACAGAAATGTGAGGAACATGTGTTTTTTTAGCCAAATTTTGAGGTTTGCAAAGGATTCTGGGTAACAGAACCTGGTCCGAGCCAAACAAGTCACCCCATCTTGGATTTCCCTAGGTCTCTAGTTTTCAGAAATGCACAGGTTTGGTAGGTTTCCCTAGGTGGCGGCTGAGCTACAGGCCAAAATCTGCAGGTAGGCACTTTGCTAAAAACAGGTCTGTTTTCTGTGATGTGTCCACGTTGCGCTTTGGGGCATTTCCTGTTACGGGCGCTAGGCCTACCCACACAAGTGAGGTATCATTTTTATCGGGAGACGTGGGGGAACGCTGGGTGGAAGGAAATTTGTGGCTCCTCTCAGATTCCAGGACTTTCTGCCACAGAAATGTGAGGAACATGTGTTTTTTAGCCAAATTTTGAGGTTTGCAAAGGATTCTGGCTAACAGAACCTGGTCCGAGCCACACAAGTCACCCCATCTTGGATTCCCCTAGGTCTCTAGTTTTCAGAAATGCACAGGTTTGGTAGGTTTCCCTAGGTGGCGGCTGAGCTACAGGCCAAAATCTGCAGGTAGGCACTTTGCTAAAAACAGGTCTGTTTTCTGTGATGTGTCCACGTTGCGCTTTCGGGCATTTCCTGTCACGGGCGCTAGGCCTACCCACACAAGTGAGGTATCATTTTTATCGGGAGACGTGGGGGAACGCTGGGTGGAAGAAAATTCGTGGCTCCTCTTAGATTCCAGAACTTTCTGCCACAGAAATGTGAGGAACATGTGTTTTTTTAGCCACATTTTGAGGTTAGCAAAGGATTCTGGGTAACAGAACCTGGTCCGAGCCACACAAGTCACCCCATCTTGGATTCCCCTAGGTCTCTAGTTTTCAGAAATGCACAGGTTTGGTAGGTTTCCCTATGTGGCGGCTGAGCTACAGGCCAAAATCTACAGGTAGGCACTTTGCAAAAAACACCTCTGTTTTCCTCCACCAATTTGGCTGTGTCCACGTTGCGCTTTGGGGCGTTTCCTGTCACGGGCGCTAGGCCTACCCACACAAGTGAGGTATCATTTTTATCGGGAGACGTGGGGGAAGGCTGGGTGGAAGGAAATTTGTGGCTCCTCTCAGATTCCAGAACTTTCTGCCACAGAAATGTGAGGAACATGTGTTTTTTTTGCCAAATTTTGAGGTTTGCAAAGGATTCTGGCTAACAGAACCTGGTCCGAGCCACACAAGTCACCCCATCTTGGATTCCCCTAGGTCTCTAGTTTTCAGAAATGCACAGGTTTGGTAGGTTTCCCTAGGTGGCGGCTGAGCTACAGGCCCAAATCTGCAGGTAGGCACTTTGCTAAAAACAGGTCTGTTTTCTGTGATGTGTCCACGTTGCGCTTTGGGGCATTTCCTGTCACGGGCGCTAGGCCTACCCACACAAGTGAGGTATCATTTTTATCGGGAGACGTGGGGGAACGCTGGGTGGAAGGAAATTCATGGCTCCTCTCAGATTCCAGAACTTTCTGCCACAGAAATGTGAGGAACATGTGTTTTTTTAGCCAAATTTTGAGGTTTGCAAAGGATTCTGGCTAACAGAACCTGGTCCGAGCCACATAAGTCACCCCATCTTGGATTCCCCTAGGTCTCTAGTTTTCAGAAATGCACAGGTTTGGTAGGTTTCCCTATGTGGCGGCTGAGCTACAGGCCAAAATCTACAGGTAGGCACTTTGCAAAAAACACCTCTGTTTTCCTTCACCAATTTGGTTGTGTCCACGTTGCGCTTTGGGGCATTTCCTGTCACGGGCGCTAGGCCTACCCACACAAGTGAGGTATCATTTTTATCGGGAGACAGGGGGAACGCTGGGTGGAAGGAAATTCGTGGCTCCTCTCAGATTCCAGAACTTTCTGCCACAGAAATGTGAGGAACATGTGTTTTTTTAGCCACATTTTGAGGTTTGCAAAGGATTCTGGGTAACAGAACCTGGTCCGAGCCACACAAGTCACCCCATCTTGGATTCCCCTAGGTCTCTAGTTTTCAGAAATGCACAGGTTTGGTAGGTTTCCCTATGTGGCGGCTGAGCTACAGGCCAAAATCTACAGGTAGGCACTTTGCAAAAAACACCTCTGTTTTCCTTCACCAATTTGGCTGTGTCCACGTTGCGCTTTGGGGCATTTCCTATCATGGGCGCTAGGCCTACCCACACAAGTGAGGTATCATTTTTATCGGGAGACGTTGGGAAACGCTGGGTGGAAGGAAATTTGTGGCTCCTCTCAGATTCCAGAACTTTCTGCCACAGAAATGTGAGGAACATGTGTTTTTTTAGCCAAATTTTGAGGTTTGCAAAGGATTCTGGGTAACAGAACCTGGTCCGAGCCACACAAGTCACCCCATCTTGGATTCCCCTAGGTCTCTAGTTTTCAGAAATGCACAGGTTTGGTAGGTTTCCCTAGGTGGCGGCTGAGCTACAGGCCAAAATCTGCAGGTAGGCACTTTGCTAAAAACAGGTCTGTTTTCTGTGATGTGTCCACGTTGCGCTTTGGGGCATTTCATGTCACGGGCGCTAGGCCTACCCACACAAGTGAGGTATATTTTTATCGGGAGACGTGGGGGAACGCTGGGTGGAAGGAAATTTGTGGCTCCTCTCAGATTCCAGAACTTTCTGCCACAGAAATGTGAGGAACATGTGTTTTTTTAGCCAAATTTTGAGGTTTGCAAAGGATTCTGGGTAACAGAACCTGGTCCGAGCCACACAAGTCACCCCATCTTGGATTCCCCTAGGTCTCTAGTTTTCAGAAATGCACAGGTTTGGTAGGTTTCCCTATGTGGCGGCTGAGCTACAGTCCAAAATCTACAGGTAGGCGCTTTGCAAAAAACACCTCTGTTTTCCTCCACCAATTTGGCTGTGTCCACGTTGCGCTTTGGGGCGTTTCCTGTCACGGGCGCTAGGCCTACCCACACAAGTGAGGTATCATTTTTATCGGGAGACGTGGGGGAACGCTGGGTGGAAGGAAATTCGTGGCTCCTCTCAGATTCCAGAACTTTCTGCCACAGAAATGTGAGGAACATTTGTTTTTTTAGCCAAATTTTGAGGTTTGCAAAGGATTCTGGGTAACAGAACCTGGTCCGAGCCACACAAGTCACCCCATCTTGGATTCCCCTAGGTCTCTAGTTTTCAGAAATGCACAGGTTTGGTAGGTTTCCCTAGGTGGCGGCTGAGCTACAGGCCAAAATCTGCAGGTAGGCACTTTGCTAAAAACAGGTCTGTTTTCTGTGATGTGTCCACGTTGCGCTTTGGGGCATTTCCTGTCACGGGCGCTAGGCCTACCCACACAAGTGAGGTATCATTATTATCGGGAGACATGGGGGAACGCTGGGTGGAAGGAAATTCGTGGCTCCTCTCAGATTCCAGAACTTTCTGCCACAGAAATGTGAGGAACATGTGTTTTTTTAGCCAATTTTTGAGGTTTGCAAAGGATTCTGGCTAACAGAACCTGGTCCGAGCCACACAAGTCACCCCATCTTGGATTCCCCTAGGTCTCTAGTTTTCAGAAATGCACAGGTTTGGTAGGTTTCCCTATGTGGCGGCTGAGCTACAGGCCAAAATCTACAGGTA
Organism: Pleurodeles waltl; assembly: GCF_031143425.1. NCBI lineage: Eukaryota > Metazoa > Chordata > Amphibia > Caudata > Salamandridae > Pleurodeles > Pleurodeles waltl. The sequence continues at coordinate 229,283,933 of NC_090439.1, forward strand.
GGCACTTTGAAAAAAACACCTCTGTTTTCCTCCACCAATTTGGCTGTGTCCACTTTGCGCTTTGGGGCGTTTCCTGTCACGGACGCTAGGTCTACCCACACAAGTGAGGTATCATTTTTATCGGGAGATGTGGGGGAACGCTGGGTGGAAGGAAATTTGTGGCTCCTCTCAGATTCCAGAACTTTCTGCCACAGAAACGTGAGGAACATGTGTTTTTTTAGCCAATTTTTGACGTTTGCAAAGGATTCTGGGTAACAGAACCTGGTCCGAGCCACACAAGTCACCCCATCTTGGATTCCCCTAGGTCTCTAGTTTTCAGAAATGCACAGGTTTGGTAGGTTTCCCTATGTGGCGGCTGAGCTACAGGCCAAAATCTGCAGGTAGGCACTTTGCTAAAAACAGGTCTGTTTTCTGTGATGTGTCCACGTTGCGCTTTGGGGCATTTCCTGTCACGGGCGCTAGGCCTACCCACACAAGTGAGGTATCATTTTTATCGGGAGACGTGGGGGAACGCTGGGTGGAAGGAAATTTGTGGCTCCTCTCAGATTCCAGAACTTTCTGCAACAGAAATGTGAGGAACATGTGTTTTTTAGCCAAATTTTGAGGTTTGCAAAGGATTCTGGGTAACAGAACCTGGTCCGAGCCACACAAGTCACCCCATCTTGGATTCCCCTAGGTCTCTAGTTTTCAGAAATGCACAGGTTTGGTAGGTTTCCCTAGGTGGCGGCTGAGCTACAGGCCAAAATCTGCAGGTAGGCACTTTGCTAAAAACAGGTCTGTTTTCTGTGATGTGTCCACGCTGCGCTTTGGGGCATTTCCTGTCACGGGCGCTAGGCCTACCCACACAAGTGAGGTATCATTTTTATCGGGAGACGTGGGGGAACGCTGGGTGGAAGGAAATTTGTGGCTCCTCTCAGATTCCAGAACTTTCTGCCACAGAAATGTGAGGAACATGTGTTTTTTTAGCCAAATTTTGAGGTTTGCAAAGGATTCTGGCTAACAGAACCTGGTCCGAGCCACACAAGTCACCCCATCTTGGATTCCCCTAGGTCTCTAGTTTTCAGAAATGCACAGGTTTGGTAGGTTTCCCTAGGTGGCGGCTGAGCTACAGGCCAAAATCTGCAGGTAGGCACTTTGCTAAAAACAGGTCTGTTTTCTGTGATGTGTCCACGTTGCGCTTTGGGGCATTTCCTGTCACGGGCGCTAGGCCTACCCACACAAGTGAGGTATCATTTTTATCGGGAGACAGGGGGAACGCTGGGTGGAAGGAAATTCGTGGCTCCTCTCAGATTCCAGAACTTTCTGCCACAGAAATGTGAGGAACATGTGTTTTTTTAGCCAAATTTTGAGGTTTGCAAAGGATTCTGGGTAACAGAACCTGGTCCGAGCCACACAAGTCACCCCATCTTGGATTCCCCTAGGTCTCTAGTTTTCAGAAATGCACAGGTTTGGTAGGTTTCCCTATGTGGCGGCTGAGCTACAGGCCAAAATCTACAGGTAGGCACTTTGCAAAAAACACCTCTGTTTTCCTCCACCAATTTGGCTGTGTCCACGTTGCGCTTTGGGGCGTTTCCTGTCACGGGCGCTAGGCCTACCCACACAAGTGAGGTATCATTTTTATCGGGAGACGTTGGGAAACGCTGGGTGGAAGGAAATTTGTGGCTCCTCTCAGATTCCAGAACTTTCTGCCACAGAAATGTGAGGAACATGTGTTTTTTTAGCCAAATTTTGAGGTTTGCAAAGGATTCTGGGTAACAGAACCTGGTCCGAGCCACACAAGTCACCCCATCTTGGATTCCCCTAGGTCTCTAGTTTTCAGAAATGCACAGGTTTGGTAGGTTTCCCTAGGTGTCGGCTGAGCTACAGGCCAAAATCTGCAGGTAGGCACTTTGCTAAAAACAGGTCTGTTTTCTGTGATGTGTCCACGTTGCGCTTTGGGGCATTTCCTGTCACGGGCGCTAGGCCTACCCACACAAGTGAGGTATATTTTTATCGGGAGACGTGGGGGAACGCTGGGTGGAAGGAAATTTGTGGCTCCTCTCAGATTCCAGAACTTTCTGCCACAGAAATGTGAGGAACATGTGTTTTTTTAGCCAAATTTTGAGGTTTGCAAAGGATTCTGGCTAACAGAACCTGGTCCGAGCCACACAAGTCACCCCATCTTGGATTCCCCTAGGTCTCTAGTTTTCAGAAATGCACAGGTTTGGTAGGTTTCCCTAGGTGGCGGCTGAGCTACAGGCCCAAATCTGCAGGTAGGCACTTTGCTAAAAACAGGTCTGTTTTCTGTGATGTGTCCACGTTGCGCTTTGGGGCATTTCCTGTCACGGGCGCTAGGCCTACCCACACAAGTGAGGTATCATTTTTATCGGGAGACGTGGGGGAACGCTGGGTGGAAGGAAATTCGTGGCTCCTCTCAGATTCCAGAACTTTCTGCCACAGAAATGTGAGGAACATTTGTTTTTTTAGCCAAATTTTGAGGTTTGCAAAGGATTCTGGGTAACAGAACCTGTTCCGAGCCACACAAGTCACCCCATCTTGGATTCCCCTAGGTCTCTAGTTTTCAGAAATGCACAGGTTTGGTAGGTTTCCCTAGGTGGCGGCTGAGCTACAGGCCAAAATCTGCAGGTAGGCACTTTGCTAAAAACAGGTCTGTTTTCTGTGATGTGTCCACGTTGCGCTTTGGGGCATTTCCTGTCACGGGCGCTAGGCCTACCCACACAAGTGAGGTATCATTATTATCGGGAGACATGGGGGAACGCTGGGTGGAAGGAAATTCGTGGCTCCTCTCAGATTCCAGAACTTTCTGCCACAGAAATTTGAGGAACATGTGTTTTTTTATCCAAATTTTGAGGTTTGCAAAGGATTCTGGGTAACAGAACCTGGTCCGAGCCACACAAGTCACCCCATCTTGGATTCCCCTAGGTCTCTAGTTTTCAGAAATGCACAGGTTTGGTAGGTTTCCCTAGGTGGCGGCTGAGCTACAGGCCAAAATCTGCAGGTAGGCACTTTGCTAAAAACAGGTCTGTTTTCTGTGATGTGTCCACGTTGCGCTTTGGGGCATTTCCTGTCACGGGCGCTAGGCCTACCCACACAAGTGAGGTATCATTTTTATCGGGAGACGTGGCGGAACACTGGGTGGAAGGAAATTCGTGGCTCCTCTCAGATTCCAGAACTTTATGCCACAGAAATGTGAGGAACATGTGTTTTTTTAGCCACATTTTGAGGTTTGCAAAGGATTCTGGGTAACAGAACCTGGTCCGAGCCACACAAGTCGCCCCATCTTGGATTCCCCTAGGTCTCTAGTTTTCAGAAATGCACAGGTTTGGTAGGTTTCCCTATGTGGCGGCTGAGCTACAGGCCAAAATCTACAGGTAGGCACTTTGCAAAAAACACCTCTGTTTTCCTTCACCAATTTGGCTGTGTCCACGTTGCGCTTTGGGGCATTTCCTGTCACGGGCGCTAGGCCTACCCACACAAGTGAGGTATCATTTTTATCGGGAGACGTTGGGGAACGCTGGGTGGAAGGAAATTCGTGGCTCCTCTCAGATTCCAGAACTTTCTGCCACAGAAATGTGAGGAACATTTGTTTTTTTAGCCAAATTTTGAGGTTTGCAAAGGATTCTGGGTAACAGAACCTGGTCCGAGCCACACAAGTCACCCCATCTTGGATTCCCCTAGGTCTCTAGTTTTCAGAAATGCACAGGTTTGGTAGGTTTCCCTAGGTGGCGGCTGAGCTACAGGCCAAAATCTGCAGGTAGGCTCTTTGCTAAAAACAGGTCTGTTTTCTGTGATGTGTCCACGTTGCGCTTTGGGGCATTTCCTGTCACGGGCGCTAGGCCTACCCACACAAGTGAGGTATCATTTTTATCGGGAGACGTGGGGGAACGCTGGGTGGAAGGAAATTCGTGGCTCCTCTCAGATTCCAGAACTTTCTGCCACAGAAATGTGAGGAACATGTGTTTTTTTTAGCCAAATTTTGAGGTTTGCAAAGGATTCTGGGTAACAGAACCTGGTCCGAGCCACACAAGTCACCCCATCTTGGATTCCCCTAGGTCTCTAGTTTTCAGAAATGCACAGGTTTGGTAGGTTTCCCTAGGTGGCGGCTGAGCTACAGGCCAAAATCTGCAGGTAGGCACTTTGCTAAAAACAGGTCTGTTTTCTGTGATGTGTCCACGCTGCGCTTTGGGGCGTTTCCTGTCACGGGCGCTAGGCCTACCCACACAAGTGAGGTATCATTTTTATCGGGAGATGTGGGGGAACGCTGGGTGGAAGGAAATTTGTGGCTCCTCTCAGATTCCAGAACTTTCTGCCACAGAAACGTGAGGAACATGTGTTTTTTTAGCCAATTTTTGAGGTTTGCAAAGGATTCTGGGTAACAGAACCTGGTCCGAGCCACACAAGTCACCCCATCTTGGATTCCCCTAGGTCTCTAGTTTTCAGAAATGCACAGGTTTGGTAGGTTTCCCTAGGTGGCGGCTGAGCTACAGGCCAAAATCTGCAGGTAGGCACTTTGCTAAAAACAGGTCTGTTTTCTGTGATGTGTCCACGTTGCGCTTTGGGGCATTTCCTGTCACGGGCGCTAGGCCTACCCACACAAGTGAGGTATCATTTTTATCGGGAGACGTGGGGGAACGCTGGGAGGAAGGAAATTTGTGGCTCCTCTCAGATTCCAGAACTTTCTGCAACAGAAATGTGAGGAACATGTGTTTTTTAGCCAAATTTTGAGGTTTGCAAAGGATTCTGGGTAACAGAACCTGCTCCGAGCCACACAAGTCACCCCATCTTGGATTCCCCTAGGTCTCTAGTTTTCAGAAATGCACAGGTTTGGTAGGTTTCCCTAGGTGGCGGCTGAGCTACAGGCCAAAATCTGCAGGTAGGCACTTTGCTAAAAACAGGTCTGTTTTCTGTGATGTGTCCACGTTGCGCTTTGGGGCATTTCCTGTCACGGGCGCTAGGCCTACCCACACAAGTGAGGTATCATTTTTATCGGGAGACAGGGGGAACGCTGGGTGGAAGGAAATTCGTGGCTCCTCTCAGATTCCAGAACTTTCTGCCACAGAAATGTGAGGAACATGTGTTTTTTTAGCCAAATTTTGAGGTTTGCAAAGGATTCTGGGTAACAGAACCTGGTCCGAGCCACACAAGTCACCCCATCTTGGATTCCCCTAGGTCTCTAGTTTTCAGAAATGCACAGGTTTGGTAGGTTTCCCTATGTGGCGGCTGAGCTACAGGCCAAAATCTACAGGTAGGCACTTTGCAAAAAACACCTCTGTTTTCCTCCACCAATTTGGCTGTGTCCACGTTGCGCTTTGGGGCGTTTCCTGTCAGGGGCGCTAGGCCTACCCACACAAGTGAGGTATCATTTTTATCGGGAGAAGTGGGGGAACGCTGGGTGGAAGGAAATTCGTGGCTCCTCTCAGATTCCAGAACTTTCTGCCACAGAAATGTGAGGAACATGTGTTTTTTTAGCCACATTTTGAGGTTTGCAAAGGATTCTGGGTAACAGAACCTGTTCCGAGCCACACAAGTCACCCCATCTTGGATTCCCCTAGGTCTCTAGTTTTCAGAAATGCACAGGTTTGGTAGGTTTCCCTATGTGGCGGCTGAGCTACAGGCCAAAATCTACAGGTAGGCACTTTGCAAAAAACACCTCTGTTTTCCTTCACCAATTTGGCAGTGTCCACGTTGCGCTTTGGGGCATTTCCTGTCATGGGCGCTAGGCCTACCCACACAAGTGAGGTATCATTTTTATCGGGAGATGCTGGGAAACGCTGGGTGGAAGGAAATTTGTGGCTCCTCTCAGATTCCAGAACTTTCTGCCACAGAAATGTGAGGAACATGTGTTTTTTTAGCCAAATTTTGAGGTTTGCAAAGGATTCTGGGTAACAGAACCTGGTCCGAGCCACACAAGTCACCCCATCTTGGATTCCCCTAGGTCTCTAGTTTTCAGAAATGCACAGGTTTGGTAGGTTTCCCTAGGTGGCGGCTGAGCTACAGGCCCAAATCTGCAGGTAGGCACTTTGCTAAAAACAGGTCTGTTTTCTGTGATGTGTCCACGTTGCGCTTTGGGGCATTTCCTGTCACGGGCGCTAGGCCTACCCACACAAGTGAGGTATCATTTTTATCGGGAGACGTGGGGGAACGCTGGGTGGAAGGAAATTTGTGGCTCCTCTCAGATTCCAGAACTTTCTGCCACAGAAATGTGAGGAACATGTGTTTTTTTAGCCAAATTTTGAGGTTTGCAAAGGATTCTGGGTAACAGAACCTGGTCCGAGCCACACAAGTCACCCCATCTTGGATTCCCCTATGTCTCTAGTTTTCAGAAATGCACAGGTTTGGTAGGTTTCCCTAGGTGGCGGCTGAGCTACAGGCCAAAATCTGCAGGTAGGCACTTTGCTAAAAACAGGTCTGTTTTCTGTGATGTGTCCACGTTGCGCTTTGGGGCATTTCCTGTCACGGGCGCTAGGCCTACCCACACAAGTGAGGTATCATTTTTATCGGGAGACGTGGGGGAACGCTGGGTGGAAGGAAATTCGTGGCTCCTCTCAGATTCCAGAACTTTCTGCCACAGAAATGTGAGGAACATGTGTTTTTTTAGCCAAATTTTGAGGTTTGCAAAGGATTCTGGGTAACAGAACCTGGTCCGAGCCACACAAGTCACCCCATCTTGGATTCCCCTAGGTCTCTAGTTTTCAGAAATGCACAGGTTTGGTAGGTTTCCCTATGTGGCGGCTGAGCTACAGGCCAAAATCTACAGGTAGGCACTTTGCAAAAAACACCTCTGTTTTCCTCCACCAATTTGGCTGTGTCCACGTTGCGCTTTGGGGCGTTTCCTGTCACGGGCGCTAGGCCTACCCACACAAGTGAGGTATCATTTTTATCGGGAGACGTGGGGGAACGCTGGGTGGAAGGAAATTCGTGGCTCCTCTCAGATTCCAGAACTTTCTGCCACAGAAATATGAGGAACATGTGTTTTTTTAGCCACATTTTGAGGTTTGTAAAGGATTCTGGGTAACAGAACCTGGTCCGAGCCACACAAGTCACCCCATCTTGGATTCCCCTAGATCTCTAGTTTTCAGAAATGCACAGGTTTGGTAGGTTTCCCTATGTGGCGGCTGAGCTACAGGCCAAAATCTACAGGTAGGCACTTTGCAAAAAACACCTCTGTTTTCCTTCACCAATTTGGCTGTGTCCACGTTGCGCTTTGGGGCATTTCCTGTCACGGGCGCTAGGCCTACCCACACAAGTGAGGTATCATTTTTATCGGGAGACGTTGGGCAACACTGGGTGGATGGAAATTTGTGGCTCCTCTCAGATTCCAGAACTTTCTGCCACAGAAATGTGAGGAACATGTGTTTTTTTAGCCAAATTTTGAGGTTTGCAAAGGATTCTGGGTAACAGAACCTGCTCCGAGCCACACAAGTCACCCCATCTTGGATTCCCCTAGGTCTCTAGTTTTCAGAAATGCACAGGTTTGGTAGGTTTCCCTAGGTGGCGGCTGAGCTACAGGCCAAAATCTGCAGGTAGACACTTTGCTAAAAACAGGTCTGTTTTCTGTGATGTGTCCACGTTGCGCTTTGGGGCATGTCCTGTCACGGGCGCTAGGCCTACCCACACAAGTGAGGTATCATTTTTATCGGGAGACGTGGGGGAACGCTGGGTGGAAGGAAATTTGTGGCTCCTCTCAGATTCCAGAACTTTCTGCCACAGAAATGTGAGGAACATGTGTTTTTTTAGCCAAATTTTGAGGTTTGCAAAGGATTCTGGGTAACAGAACCTGGTCCGAGCCACACAAGTCACCCCATCTTGGATTCCCCTAGGTCTCTAGTTTTCAGAAATGCACAGGTTTGGTAGGTTTCCCTATGTGGCGGCTGAGCTACAGGCCAAAATCTACAGGTAGGCACTTTGCAAAAAACACCTCTGTTTTCCTCCACCAATTTGGCTGTGTCCACGTTGCGCTTTGGGGCGTTTCCTGTCACGGGCGCTAGGCCTACCCACACAAGTGAGGTATCATTTTTATCGGGAGACGTGGGGGAACGCTGGGTGGAAGGAAATTCGTGGCTCCTCTCAGATTCCAGAACTTTCTGCCACAGAAATATGAGGAACATGTGTTTTTTTAGCCACATTTTGAGGTTTGTAAAGGATTCTGGGTAACAGAACCTGGTCCGAGCCACACAAGTCACCCCATCTTGGATTCCCCTAGATCTCTAGTTTTCAGAAATGCACAGGTTTGGTAGGTTTCCCTATGTGGCGGCTGAGCTACAGGCCAAAATCTACAGGTAGGCACTTTGCAAAAAACACCTCTGTTTTCCTTCACCAATTTGGCTGTGTCCACGTTGCGCTTTGGGGCATTTCCTGTCACGGGCGCTAGGCCTACCCACACAAGTGAGGTATCATTTTTATCGGGAGACGTTGGGCAACACTGGGTGGATGGAAATTTGTGGCTCCTCTCAGATTCCAGAACTTTCTGCCACAGAAATGTGAGGAACATGTGTTTTTTTAGCCAAATTTTGAGGTTTGCAAAGGATTCTGGGTAACAGAACCTGCTCCGAGCCACACAAGTCACCCCATCTTGGATTCCCCTAGGTCTCTAGTTTTCAGAAATGCACAGGTTTGGTAGGTTTCCCTAGGTGGCGGCTGAGCTACAGGCCAAAATCTGCAGGTAGACACTTTGCTAAAAACAGGTCTGTTTTCTGTGATGTGTCCACGTTGCGCTTTGGGGCATGTCCTGTCACGGGCGCTAGGCCTACCCACACAAGTGAGGTATCATTTTTATCGGGAGACGTGGGGGAACGCTGGGTGGAAGGAAATTTGTGGCTCCTCTCAGATTCCAGAACTTTCTGCCACAGAAATGTGAGGAACATGTGTTTTTTTAGCCAAATTATGAGGTTTGCAAAGGATTCTGGGTAACAGAACCTGGTCCAAGCCACACAAGTCACCCCATCTTGGATTCCCCTAGGTCTCTAGTTTTCAGAAATGCACAGGTTTGGTAGGTTTCCCTAGGTGGCGGCTGAGCTACAGGCCAAAATCTGCAGGTAGGCACTTTGCTAAAAACAGGTCTGTTTTCTGTGATGTGTCCACGTTGCGCTTTGGGGCATTTCCTGTCACGGGCGCTAGGCCTACCCACACAAGTGAGGTATCATTTTTATCGGAAGACGTGGGGGAACGCTGGGTGGAAGGAAATTTGTGGCTCCTCTCAGATTCCAGAACTTTCTGCCACAGAAATGTGAGGAACATGTGTTTTTTTAGCCAAATTTTGAGGTTTGCAAAGGATTCTGGGTAACAGAACCTGGTCCGAGCCACACAAGTCACCCCATCTTGGATTCCCCTAGGTCTCTAGTTTTCAGAAATGCACAGGTTTGGTAGCTTTCCCTAGGTGGCGGCTGAGCTACAGGCCAAAATCTGCAGGTAGGCACTTTGCTAAAAACAGGTCTGTTTTCTGTGATGTGTCCACGTTGCGCTTTGGGGCATTTCCTGTCACGGGCGCTAGGCCTACCCACACAAGTGAGGTATCATTTTTATCGGGAGACGTGGGGGAACGCTGGGTGGAAGGAAATTTGTGGCTCCTCTCAGATTCCAGAACTTTCTGCCACAGAAATGTGAGGAACATGTGTTTTTTTAGCCAAATTTTGAGGTTTGCAAAGGATTCTGGGTAACAGAACCTGGTCCGAGCCACACAAGTCACCCCATCTTGGATTCCCCTAGGTCTCTAGTTTTCAGAAATGCACAGGTTTGGTAGGTTTCCCTAGGTGGCGGCTTAGCTACAGGCCAAAATCTACAGGTAGGCACTTTGCAAAAAACACCTCTGTTTTCCTTCACCAATTTGGCTGTGTCCACGTTGCGCTTTGGGGCATTTCCTGTCACGGGCGCTAGGCCTACCCACACAAGTGAGGTATCATTTTTATCGGGAGACATGGGGGAATGCTGGGTGGAAGGAAATTCGTGGCTCCTCTCAGATTCCAGAACTTTCTGCCACAGAAATATGAGGAACATGTGTTTTTTTAGCCACATTTTGAGGTTTGTAAAGGATTCTGGGTAACAGAACCTAGTCCGAGCCACACAAGTCACCCCATCTTGGATTCCCCTAGGTCTCTAGTTTTCAGAAATGCACAGGTCTGGTAGGTTTCCCTAGGTGGCGGCTGAGCTACAGGCCAAAATCTGCAGGTAGGCACTTTGCTAAAAACAGGTCTGTTTTCTGTGATGTGTCCACGTTGCGCTTTGGGGCATTTCCTGTCACGGGCGCTAGGCCTACCCACACAAGTGAGGTATCATTTTTATCGGGAGACGTGGGGGAACGCTGGGTGGAAGGAAATTCGTGGCTCCTCTCAGATTCCAGAACTTTCTGCCACAGAAATGTGAGGAACATGTGTTTTTTTAGCCAAATTTTGAGGTTTGCAAAGGATTCTGGGTAACAGAACCTGGTCCGAGCCACACAAGTCACCCCATCTTGGATTCCCCTAGGTCTCTAGTTTTCAGAAATGCACAGGTTTGGTAGGTTTCCCTATGTGGCGGCTGAGCTACAGGCCAAATTCTACAGGTAGGCACTTTGCAAAAAACACCTCTGTTTTCCTCCACCAATTTGGCTGTGTCCACGTTGCGCTTTCGGGCGTTTCCTGTCACGGGCGCTAGGCCTACCCACACAAGTGAGGTATCATTTTTATCGGGAGACGTGGGGGAACGCTGGGTGGAAGGAAATTCGTGGCTCCTCTCAGATTCCAGAACTTTCTGCCACAGAAATGTGAGGAACATGTGTTTTTTTAGCCAAATTTTGAGGTTTGCAAAGGATTCTGGGTAACAGAACCTGGTCCGAGCCACACAAGTCACCCCATCTTGGATTCCCCTAGGTCTCTAGTTTTCAGAAATGCACAGGTTTGGTAGGTTTCCCTAGGTGGCGGCTGAGCTACAGGCCAAAATCTACAGGTAGGCACTTTGCAAAAAACACCTCTGTTTTCCTTCACCAATTTGGCTGTGTCCACGTTGCGCTTTGGGGCATTTCCTGTCACGGGCGCTAGGCCTACCCACACAAGTGAGGTATCATTTTTATCGGGAGACGTGGGGGAACGCTGGGTGGAAGGAAATTTGTGGCTCCTCTCAGATTCCAGAACTTTCTGCCACAGAAATATGAGGAACATGTGTTTTTTTAGTCACATTTTGAGGTTTGTAAATGATTCTGGGTAACAGAACCTAGTCCGAGCCACACAAGTCACCCCATCTTGGATTCCCCTAGGTCTCTAGTTTTCAGAAATGCACAGGTTTGGTAGGTTTCCCTATGTGGCGGCTGAGCTACAGGCCAAAATCTACAGGTAGGCACTTTGCAAAAAACACCTCTGTTTTCCTTCACCAATTTGGCTGTGTCCACGTTGCGCTTTGGGGCATTTCCTGTCACGGGCGCTAGGCCTACCCACACAAGTGAGGTATCATTTTTATCGGGAGACATTGGGGAACACTGGGTGGAAGGAAATTTGTGGCTCCTCTCAGATTCCAGAACTTTCTGCCACAGAAATGTGAGGAACATGTGTTTTTTTAGCCAAATTTTGAGGTTTGCAAAGGATTCTGGGTAACAGAACCTGGTCCGAGCCACACAAGTCACCCCATCTTGGATTCCCCTAGGTCTCTAGTTTTCAGAAATGCACAGGTTTGGTAGGTTTCCTTATGTGGCGGCTGAGCTACAGGCCAAAATCTACAGGTAGGCACTTTGCAAAAAACACCTCTGTTTTCCTTCATCAATTTGGTTGTGTCCACGTTGCGCTTTGGGGCATTTCCTGTCACGGGCGCTAGGCCTACCCACACAAGTGAGGTATCATTTTTATCGGGAGACGTGGGGGAACGCTGGGTGGAAGGACATTTTTGGCTCCTCTCAGATTCCATAACTTTCTGCCACAGAAATGTGAGGAACATGTGTTTTTTTAGCCAAATTTTGAGGTTTGCAAAGGATTCTGGGTAACAGAACCTGGTCCGAGCCACACAAGTCACCCCATCTTGGATTCCCCTAGGTCTCTAGTTTTCAGAAATGCACAGGTTTGGTAGGTTTCCCTATGTGGCGGCTGAGCTACAGGCCAAAATCTAAAGGTAGGCACTTTGCAAAAAACACCTCTGTTTTCCTTCACCAATTTGGCTGTGTCCACGTTGCGCTTTGGGGCATTTCCTGTCATGGGCGCTAGGCCTACCCACACAAGTGAAGTATCATTTTTATCGGGAGACGTTGGGAAACGCTGGGTGGAAGGAAATTTGTGGCTCCTCTCAGATTCCAGAACTTTCTGCCACAGAAATGTGAGGAACATGTGTTTTTTTAGCCAAATTTTGAGGTTTGCAAAGGATTCTGGGTAACAGAACCTGGTCCGAGCCACACAAGTCACCCCATCTTGGATTCCCCTAGGTCTCTAGTTTTCAGAAATGCACAGGTTTGGTAGGTTTCCCTAGGTGGCGGCTGAGCTACAGGCCAAAATCTGCAGGTAGGCACTTTGCTAAAAACAGGTCTGTTTTCTGTGATGTGTCCACTTTGCGCTTTGGGGCATTTCCTGTCACGGGCGCTAGGCCTACCCACACAAGTGAGGTATCATTTTTATCGGAAGACGTGGGGGAACGCTGGGTGGAAGGAAATTTGTGGCTCCTCTCAGATTCCAGAACTTTCTGCCACAGAAATGTGAGAAACATGTGTTTTTTTAGCCAAATTTTGAGGTTTGCAAAGGATTCTGGGTAACAGAACCTGGTCCGAGCCACACAAGTCACCCCATCTTGGATTCCCCTAGGTCTCTAGTTTTCAGAAATGCACAGGTTTGGTAGGTTTCCCTAGGTGGCGGCTGAGCTACAGGCCAAAATCTGCAGGTAGGCACTTTGCTAAAAACAGGTCTGTTTTCTGTGATGTGTCCACGTTGCGCTTTGGGGCATTTCCTGTCACGGGCGCTAGGCCTACCCACACAAGTGAGGTATCATTTTTATCGGGAGACGTGGGGGAACGCTGGGTGGAAGGAAATTCGTGGCTCATCTCAGATTCCAGAACTTTCTGCCACAGAAATGTGAGGAACATGTGTTTTTTTAGCCAAATTTTGAGGTTTGCAAAGGATTCTGGGTAACAGAACCTGGTCCGAGCCACACAAGTCACCCCATCTTGAATTCCGCTAGGTCTCTAGTTTTCAGAAATGCACAGGTTTGGTAGGTTTCCCTATGTGGCGGCTGAGCTACAGGCCAAAATCTACAGGTAGGCACTTTGCAAAAAACACCTCTGTTTTCCTTCACCAATTTGGCTGTGTCCACGTTGCGCTTTGGGGCGTTTCCTGTCACGGGCGCTAGGCCTACCCACACAAGTGAGGTATCATTTTTATCGGGAGACGTGGGGGAACGCTGGGTGGAAGGAAATTCGTGGCTCCTCTCAGATTCCAGAACTTTCTGCCACAGAAATGTGAGTAACATGTGTTTTTTTAGCCAAATTTTGAGGTTTGCAAAGGATTCTGGGTAACAGAACCTGGTCCGAGCCACACAAGTCACCCCATCTTGGATTCCCCTAGGTCTCTAGTTTTCAGAAATGCACAGGTTTGGTAGGTTTCCCTATGTGGCGGCTGAGCTACAGGCCAAAATCTACAGGTAGGCACTTTGCAAGAAACACCTCTGTTTTCCTTCACCAATTTGGCTGTGTCCACGTTGCGCTTTGGGGCATTTCCTGTCACGGGCGCTAGGCCTACCCACACAAGTGAGGTATCATTTTTATCGGGAGACATGGGGGAACGCTGGGTGGAAGGAAATTTGTGGCTCCTCTCAGATTCCAGAACTTTCTGCCACAGAAATGTGAGGAACATGTGTTTTTTTAGCCACATTTTGAGGTTTGCAAAGGATTCTGGGTAACAGAACCTGCTCCGAGCCACACAAGTCACCCCATCTTGGATTCCCCTAGGTCTCTAGTTTTCAGAAATGCACAGGTTTGGTAGGTTTCCCTAGGTGGCGGCTGAGCTACAGGCCAAAATCTGCAGGTAGACACTTTGCTAAAAACAGGTCTGTTTTCTGTGATGTGTCCACGTTGCGCTTTGGGGCATGTCCTGTCACGGGCGCTAGGCCTACCCACACAAGTGAGGTATCATTTTTATCGGGAGACGTGGGGGAACGCTGGGTGGAAGGAAATTTGTGGCTCCTCTCAGATTCCAGAACTTTCTGCCACAGAAATGTGAGGAACATGTGTTTTTTTAGCCAAATTTTGAGGTTTGCAAAGGATTCTGGGTAACAGAACCTGGTCCGAGCCACACAAGTCACCCCATCTTGGATTCCCCTAGGTCTCTAGTTTTCAGAAATGCACAGGTTTGGTAGGTTTCCCTATGTGGCGGCTGAGCTACAGGCCAAAATCTACAGGTAGGCACTTTGCAAAAAACACCTCTGTTTTCCTCCACCAATTTGGCTGTGTCCACGTTGCGCTTTGGGGCGTTTCCTGTCACGGGCGCTAGGCCTACCCACACAAGTGAGGTATCATTTTTATCGGGAGACGTGGGGGAACGCTGGGTGGAAGGAAATTCGTGGCTCCTCTCAGATTCCAGAACTTTCTGCCACAGAAATATGAGGAACATGTGTTTTTTTAGCCACATTTTGAGGTTTGTAAAGGATTCTGGGTAACAGAACCTGGTCCGAGCCACACAAGTCACCCCATCTTGGATTCCCCTAGATCTCTAGTTTTCAGAAATGCACAGGTTTGGTAGGTTTCCCTATGTGGCGGCTGAGCTACAGGCCAAAATCTACAGGTAGGCACTTTGCAAAAAACACCTCTGTTTTCCTTCACCAATTTGGCTGTGTCCACGTTGCGCTTTGGGGCATTTCCTGTCACGGGCGCTAGGCCTACCCACACAAGTGAGGTATCATTTTTATCGGGAGACGTTGGGCAACACTGGGTGGATGGAAATTTGTGGCTCCTCTCAGATTCCAGAACTTTCTGCCACAGAAATGTGAGGAACATGTGTTTTTTTAGCCAAATTTTGAGGTTTGCAAAGGATTCTGGGTAACAGAACCTGCTCCGAGCCACACAAGTCACCCCATCTTGGATTCCCCTAGGTCTCTAGTTTTCAGAAATGCACAGGTTTGGTAGGTTTCCCTAGGTGGCGGCTGAGCTACAGGCCAAAATCTGCAGGTAGACACTTTGCTAAAAACAGGTCTGTTTTCTGTGATGTGTCCACGTTGCGCTTTGGGGCATGTCCTGTCACGGGCGCTAGGCCTACCCACACAAGTGAGGTATCATTTTTATCGGGAGACGTGGGGGAACGCTGGGTGGAAGGAAATTTGTGGCTCCTCTCAGATTCCAGAACTTTCTGCCACAGAAATGTGAGGAACATGTGTTTTTTTAGCCAAATTATGAGGTTTGCAAAGGATTCTGGGTAACAGAACCTGGTCCAAGCCACACAAGTCACCCCATCTTGGATTCCCCTAGGTCTCTAGTTTTCAGAAATGCACAGGTTTGGTAGGTTTCCCTAGGTGGCGGCTGAGCTACAGGCCAAAATCTGCAGGTAGGCACTTTGCTAAAAACAGGTCTGTTTTCTGTGATGTGTCCACGTTGCGCTTTGGGGCATTTCCTGTCACGGGCGCTAGGCCTACCCACACAAGTGAGGTATCATTTTTATCGGAAGACGTGGGGGAACGCTGGGTGGAAGGAAATTTGTGGCTCCTCTCAGATTCCAGAACTTTCTGCCACAGAAATGTGAGGAACATGTGTTTTTTTAGCCAAATTTTGAGGTTTGCAAAGGATTCTGGGTAACAGAACCTGGTCCGAGCCACACAAGTCACCCCATCTTGGATTCCCCTAGGTCTCTAGTTTTCAGAAATGCACAGGTTTGGTAGCTTTCCCTAGGTGGCGGCTGAGCTACAGGCCAAAATCTGCAGGTAGGCACTTTGCTAAAAACAGGTCTGTTTTCTGTGATGTGTCCACGTTGCGCTTTGGGGCATTTCCTGTCACGGGCGCTAGGCCTACCCACACAAGTGAGGTATCATTTTTATCGGGAGACGTGGGGGAACGCTGGGTGGAAGGAAATTTGTGGCTCCTCTCAGATTCCAGAACTTTCTGCCACAGAAATGTGAGGAACATGTGTTTTTTTAGCCAAATTTTGAGGTTTGCAAAGGATTCTGGGTAACAGAACCTGGTCCGAGCCACACAAGTCACCCCATCTTGGATTCCCCTAGGTCTCTAGTTTTCAGAAATGCACAGGTTTGGTAGGTTTCCCTAGGTGGCGGCTTAGCTACAGGCCAAAATCTACAGGTAGGCACTTTGCAAAAAACACCTCTGTTTTCCTTCACCAATTTGGCTGTGTCCACGTTGCGCTTTGGGGCATTTCCTGTCACGGGCGCTAGGCCTACCCACACAAGTGAGGTATCATTTTTATCGGGAGACATGGGGGAATGCTGGGTGGAAGGAAATTCGTGGCTCCTCTCAGATTCCAGAACTTTCTGCCACAGAAATATGAGGAACATGTGTTTTTTTAGCCACATTTTGAGGTTTGTAAAGGATTCTGGGTAACAGAACCTAGTCCGAGCCAC
This sequence comes from Pleurodeles waltl, assembly GCF_031143425.1. Taxonomy (NCBI): domain Eukaryota; kingdom Metazoa; phylum Chordata; class Amphibia; order Caudata; family Salamandridae; genus Pleurodeles; species Pleurodeles waltl. The sequence continues at coordinate 229,300,433 of NC_090439.1, forward strand.
ACAAGTCACCCCATCTTGGATTCCCCTAGGTCTCTAGTTTTCAGAAATGCACAGGTCTGGTAGGTTTCCCTAGGTGGCGGCTGAGCTACAGGCCAAAATCTGCAGGTAGGCACTTTGCTAAAAACAGGTCTGTTTTCTGTGATGTGTCCACGTTGCGCTTTGGGGCATTTCCTGTCACGGGCGCTAGGCCTACCCACACAAGTGAGGTATCATTTTTATCGGGAGACGTGGGGGAACGCTGGGTGGAAGGAAATTCGTGGCTCCTCTCAGATTCCAGAACTTTCTGCCACAGAAATGTGAGGAACATGTGTTTTTTTAGCCAAATTTTGAGGTTTGCAAAGGATTCTGGGTAACAGAACCTGGTCCGAGCCACACAAGTCACCCCATCTTGGATTCCCCTAGGTCTCTAGTTTTCAGAAATGCACAGGTTTGGTAGGTTTCCCTATGTGGCGGCTGAGCTACAGGCCAAATTCTACAGGTAGGCACTTTGCAAAAAACACCTCTGTTTTCCTCCACCAATTTGGCTGTGTCCACGTTGCGCTTTCGGGCGTTTCCTGTCACGGGCGCTAGGCCTACCCACACAAGTGAGGTATCATTTTTATCGGGAGACGTGGGGGAACGCTGGGTGGAAGGAAATTCGTGGCTCCTCTCAGATTCCAGAACTTTCTGCCACAGAAATGTGAGGAACATGTGTTTTTTTTAGCCAAATTTTGAGGTTTGCAAAGGATTCTGGGTAACAGAACCTGGTCCAAGCCACACAAGTCACCCCATCTTGGATTCCCCTAGGTCTCTAGTTTTCAGAAATGCACAGGTTTGGTAGGTTTCCCTAGGTGGCGGCTGAGCTACAGGCCAAAATCTACAGGTAGGCACTTTGCAAAAAACACCTCTGTTTTCCTTCACCAATTTGGCTGTGTCCACGTTGCGCTTTGGGGCATTTCCTGTCACGGGCGCTAGGCCTACCCACACAAGTGAGGTATCATTTTTATCGGGAGACGTGGGGGAACGCTGGGTGGAAGGAAATTTGTGGCTCCTCTCAGATTCCAGAACTTTCTGCCACAGAAATATGAGGAACATGTGTTTTTTTAGTCACATTTTGAGGTTTGTAAATGATTCTGGGTAACAGAACCTAGTCCGAGCCACACAAGTCACCCCATCTTGGATTCCCCTAGGTCTCTAGTTTTCAGAAATGCACAGGTTTGGTAGGTTTCCCTATGTGGCGGCTGAGCTACAGGCCAAAATCTACAGGTAGGCACTTTGCAAAAAACACCTCTGTTTTCCTTCACCAATTTGGCTGTGTCCACGTTGCGCTTTGGGGCATTTCCTGTCACGGGCGCTAGGCCTACCCACACAAGTGAGGTATCATTTTTATCGGGAGACATTGGGGAACACTGGGTGGAAGGAAATTTGTGGCTCCTCTCAGATTCCAGAACTTTCTGCCACAGAAATGTGAGGAACATGTGTTTTTTTAGCCAAATTTTGAGGTTTGCAAAGGATTCTGGGTAACAGAACCTGGTCCGAGCCACACAAGTCACCCCATCTTGGATTCCCCTAGGTCTCTAGTTTTCAGAAATGCACAGGTTTGGTAGGTTTCCTTATGTGGCGGCTGAGCTACAGGCCAAAATCTACAGGTAGGCACTTTGCAAAAAACACCTCTGTTTTCCTTCATCAATTTGGTTGTGTCCACGTTGCGCTTTGGGGCATTTCCTGTCACGGGCGCTAGGCCTACCCACACAAGTGAGGTATCATTTTTATCGGGAGACGTGGGGGAACGCTGGGTGGAAGGACATTTTTGGCTCCTCTCAGATTCCAGAACTTTCTGCCACAGAAATGTGAGGAACATGTGTTTTTTTAGCCAAATTTTGAGGTTTGCAAAGGATTCTGGGTAACAGAACCTGGTCCGAGCCACACAAGTCACCCCATCTTGGATTCCCCTAGGTCTCTAGTTTTCAGAAATGCACAGGTTTGGTAGGTTTCCCTATGTGGCGGCTGAGCTACAGGCCAAAATCTAAAGGTAGGCACTTTGCAAAAAACACCTCTGTTTTCCTTCACCAATTTGGCTGTGTCCACGTTGCGCTTTGGGGCATTTCCTGTCATGGGCGCTAGGCCTACCCACACAAGTGAAGTATCATTTTTATCGGGAGACGTTGGGAAACGCTGGGTGGAAGGAAATTTGTGGCTCCTCTCAGATTCCAGAACTTTCTGCCACAGAAATGTGAGGAACATGTGTTTTTTTAGCCAAATTTTGAGGTTTGCAAAGGATTCTGGGTAACAGAACCTGGTCCGAGCCACACAAGTCACCCCATCTTGGATTCCCCTAGGTCTCTAGTTTTCAGAAATGCACAGGTTTGGTAGGTTTCCCTAGGTGGCGGCTGAGCTACAGGCCAAAATCTGCAGGTAGGCACTTTGCTAAAAACAGGTCTGTTTTCTGTGATGTGTCCACTTTGCGCTTTGGGGCATTTCCTGTCACGGGCGCTAGGCCTACCCACACAAGTGAGGTATCATTTTTATCGGAAGACGTGGGGGAACGCTGGGTGGAAGGAAATTTGTGGCTCCTCTCAGATTCCAGAACTTTCTGCCACAGAAATGTGAGGAACATGTGTTTTTTTAGCCAAATTTTGAGGTTTGCAAAGGATTCTGGGTAACAGAACCTGGTCCGAGCCACACAAGTCACCCCATCTTGGATTCCCCTAGGTCTCTAGTTTTCAGAAATGCACAGGTTTGGTAGGTTTCCCTAGGTGGCGGCTGAGCTACAGGCCAAAATCTGCAGGTAGGCACTTTGCTAAAAACAGGTCTGTTTTCTGTGATGTGTCCACGTTGCGCTTTGGGGCATTTCCTGTCACGGGCGCTAGGCCTACCCACACAAGTGAGGTATCATTTTTATCGGGAGACGTGGGGGAACGCTGGGTGGAAGGAAATTCGTGGCTCATCTCAGATTCCAGAACTTTCTGCCACAGAAATGTGAGGAACATGTGTTTTTTTAGCCAAATTTTGAGGTTTGCAAAGGATTCTGGGTAACAGAACCTGGTCCGAGCCACACAAGTCACCCCATCTTGAATTCCGCTAGGTCTCTAGTTTTCAGAAATGCACAGGTTTGGTAGGTTTCCCTATGTGGCGGCTGAGCTACAGGCCAAAATCTACAGGTAGGCACTTTGCAAAAAACACCTCTGTTTTCCTTCACCAATTTGGCTGTGTCCACGTTGCGCTTTGGGGCGTTTCCTGTCACGGGCGCTAGGCCTACCCACACAAGTGAGGTATCATTTTTATCGGGAGACGTGGGGGAACGCTGGGTGGAAGGAAATTCGTGGCTCCTCTCAGATTCCAGAACTTTCTGCCACAGAAATGTGAGTAACATGTGTTTTTTTAGCCAAATTTTGAGGTTTGCAAAGGATTCTGGGTAACAGAACCTGGTCCGAGCCACACAAGTCACCCCATCTTGGATTCCCCTAGGTCTCTAGTTTTCAGAAATGCACAGGTTTGGTAGGTTTCCCTATGTGGCGGCTGAGCTACAGGCCAAAATCTACAGGTAGGCACTTTGCAAGAAACACCTCTGTTTTCCTTCACCAATTTGGCTGTGTCCACGTTGCGCTTTGGGGCATTTCCTGTCACGGGCGCTAGGCCTACCCACACAAGTGAGGTATCATTTTTATCGGGAGACATGGGGGAACGCTGGGTGGAAGGAAATTTGTGGCTCCTCTCAGATTCCAGAACTTTCTGCCACAGAAATGTGAGGAACATGTGTTTTTTTAGCCAAATTTTGAGGTTTGCAAAGGATTCTGGGTAACAGAACCTGGTCCGAGCCACACAAGTCACCCCATCTTTGATTCCCCTAGGTCTCTAGTTTTCAGAAATGCACAGGTTTGGTAGGTTTCCCTAGGTGGCGGCTGAGCTACAGGCCAAAATCTGCAGGTAGACACTTTGCTAAAAACAGGTCTGTTTTCTGTGATGTGTGCACGTTGCGCTTTGGGGCATTTCCTGTCACGGGCGCTAGGCCTACCCACACAAGTGAGGTATCATTTTTATCGGGAGACGTGGGGGAACGCTGGGTGGAAGGAAATTTGTGGCTCCTCTCAGATTCCAGAACTTTCTGCCACAGAAATGTGAGGAACATGTGTTTTTTTAGCCAAATTTTGAGGTTTGCAAAGGATTCTGGGTAACAGAACCTGGTCCGAGCCACACAAGTCACCCCATCTTGGATTCCCCTAGGTCTCTAGTTTTCAGAAAGGCACAGGTTTGGTAGGTTTCCCTAGGTGGCGGCTGAGCTACAGGCCAAAATCTGCAGGTAGGCACTTTGCTAAAAACAGGTCTGTTTTCTGTGATGTGTCCACGTTGCGCTTTGGGGCATTTCCTGTCACGGGCGCTAGGCCTACCCACACAAGTGAGGTATCATTTTTATCGGGAGACGTGGGGGAACGCTGGGTGGAAGGAAATTCGTGGCTCCTCTCAGATTCCAGAACTTTCTGCCACAGAAATGTGAGGAACATGTGTTTTTTTAGCCAAATTTTGAGGTTTGCAAAGGATTCTGGGTAACAGAACCTGGTCCGAGCCACACAAGTCACCCCATCTTGGATTCCCCTAGGTCTCTAGTTTTCAGAAATGCACAGGTTTGGTAGGTTTCCCTATGTGGCGGCTGAGCTACAGGCCAAAATCTACAGGTAGGCACTTTGCAAAAAACACCTCTGTTTTCCTCCACCAATTTGGCTGTGTCCACGTTGCGCTTTGGGGCGTTTCCTGTCACGGGCGCTAGGCCTACCCACACAAGTGAGGTATCATTTTTATTGGGAGACGTGGGGGAACGCTGGGTGGAAGGAAATTCGTGGCTCCTCTCAGATTCCAGAACTTTCTGCCACAGAAATGTTAGGAACGTGTGTTTTTTTAGCCAAATTTTGAGGTGTGCAAAGGATTCTGGGTAACAGAACCTGGTCCGAGCCACACAAGTCACCCCATCTTGGATTCCCCTAGGTCTCTAGTTTTCAGAAATGCACAGGTTTGGTAGGTTTCCCTATGTGGCGGCTGAGCTACAGGCCAAAATCTACAGGTAGGCACTTTGCAAAAAACACCTCTGTTTTCCTTCACCAATTTGGTTGTGTCCACGTTGCGCTTTGGGGCATTTCCTGTCACGGGCGCTAGGCCTACCCACATAAGTGAGGTATCATTTTTATCGGGAGACGTGGGGGAACGCTGGGTGGAAGGAAATTCGTGGCTCCTCTCAGATTCCAGAACTTTCTGCCACAGAAATGTGAGGAACATGTGTTTTTTTAGCCAAATTTTGAGGTTTGCAAAGGATTCTGGGTAACAGAACCTGGTCCGAGCCACACAAGTCACCCCATCTTGGATTCCCCTAGGTCTCTAGTTTTCAGAAATGCACAGGTTTGGTAGGTTTCCCTAGGTGGCGGCTGAGCTACAGGCCAAAATCTACAGGTAGGCACTTTGCAAAAAACACCTCTGTTTTCCTTCACCAATTTGGCTGTGTCCACGTTGCGCTTTGGGGCATTTCCTGTCACGGGCGCTAGGCCTACCCACACAAGTGAGGTATCATTTTTATCGGGAGACGTGGGGGAACGCTGGGTGGAAGGAAATTTGTGGCTCCTCTCAGATTCCAGAACTTTCTGCCACAGAAATGTGAGGAACATGTGTTTTTTTAGCCAAATTTTGAGGTTTGCAAAGGATTCTGGGTAACAGAACCTGGTCCGAGCCACACAAGTCACCCCATCTTTGATTCCCCTAGGTCTCTAGTTTTCAGAAATGCACAGGTTTGGTAGGTTTCCCTAGGTGGCGGCTGAGCTACAGGCCAAAATCTGCAGGTAGACACTTTGCTAAAAACAGGTCTGTTTTCTGTGATGTGTCCACGTTGCGCTTTGGGGCATTTCCTGTCACGGGCGCTAGGCCTACCCACACAAGTGAGGTATCATTTTTATCGGGAGACGTGGGGGAACGCTGGGTGGAAGGAAATTCGTGGCTCCTCTCAGATTCCAGAACTTTCTGCCACAGAAATATGAGGAACATGTGTTTTTTTAGCCACATTTTGAGGTTTGTAAAGGATTCTGGGTAACAGAACCTAGTCCGAGCCACACAAGTCACCCCATCTTGGATTCCCCTAGGTCTCTAGTTTTCAGAAATGCACAGGTTTGGTAGGTTTCCCTATGTGGCGGCTGAGCTACAAGCCAAAATCTACAGGTAGGCACTTTGCAAAAAACACCTCTGTTTTCCTTCACCAATTTGGCTGTGTCCACGTTGCGCTTTGGGGCATTTCCTGTCACGGGCGCTAAGCCTACCCACACAAGTGAGGTATCATTTTTATCGGGAGACGTTGGGGAACACTGGGTGGAAGGAAATTTGTGGCTCCTCTCAGATTCCAGAACTTTCTGCCACAGAAATGTGAGGAACATGTGTTTTTTTAGCCAAATTTTGAGGTTTGCAAAGGATTCTGGGTAACAGAACCTGGTCCGAGCCACACAAGTCACCCCATCTTGGATTCCCCTAGGTCTCTAGTTTTCAGAAATGCACAGGTTTGGTAGGTTTCCCTAGGTGGCGGCTGAGCTACAGGCCAAAATCTGCAGGTAGGCACTTTGCTAAAAACAGGTCTGTTTTCTGTGATGTGTCCACTTTGCGCTTTGGGGCATTTCCTGTCACGGGCGCTAGGCCTACCCACACAAGTGAGGTATCATTTTTATCGGAAGACGTGGGGGAACGCTGGGTGGAAGGAAATTTGTGGCTCCTCTCAGATTCCAGAACTTTCTGCCACAGAAATGTGAGGAACATGTGTTTTTTTAGCCAAATTTTGAGGTTTGCAAAGGATTCTGGGTAACAGAACCTGGTCCGAGCCACACAAGTCACCCCATCTTGGATTCCCCTAGGTCTCTAGTTTTCAGAAATGCACAGGTTTGGTAGGTTTCCCTAGGTGGCGGCTGAGCTACAGGCCAAAATCTGCAGGTAGGCACTTTGCTAAAAACAGGTCTGTTTTCTGTGATGTGTCCACGTTGCGCTTTGGGGCATTTCCTGTCACGGGCGCTAGGCCTACCCACACAAGTGAGGTATCATTTTTATCGGGAGACGTGGGGGAACGCTGGGTGGAAGGAAATTCGTGGCTCATCTCAGATTCCAGAACTTTCTGCCACAGAAATGTGAGGAACATGTGTTTTTTTATCCAAATTTTGAGGTTTGCAAAGGATTCTGGGTAACAGAACCTGGTCCGAGCCACACAAGTCACCCCATCTTGAATTCCGCTAGGTCTCTAGTTTTCAGAAATGCACAGGTTTGGTAGGTTTCCCTATGTGGCGGCTGAGCTACAGGCCAAAATCTACAGGTAGGCACTTTGCAAAAAACACCTCTGTTTTCCTTCACCAATTTGGCTGTGTCCACGTTGCGCTTTGGGGCGTTTCCTGTCACGGGCGCTAGGCCTACCCACACAAGTGAGGTATCATTTTTATCGGGAGACGTGGGGGAACGCTGGGTGGAAGGAAATTCGTGGCTCCTCTCAGATTCCAGAACTTTCTGCCACAGAAATGTGAGTAACATGTGTTTTTTTAGCCAAATTTTGAGGTTTGCAAAGGATTCTGGGTAACAGAACCTGGTCCGAGCCACACAAGTCACCCCATCTTGGATTCCCCTAGGTCTCTAGTTTTCAGAAATGCACAGGTTTGGTAGGTTTCCCTATGTGGCGGCTGAGCTACAGGCCAAAATCTACAGGTAGGCACTTTGCAAGAAACACCTCTGTTTTCCTTCACCAATTTGGCTGTGTCCACGTTGCGCTTTGGGTCATTTCCTGTCACGGGCGCTAGGCCTACCCACACAAGTGAGGTATCATTTTTATCGGGAGACATGGGGGAACGCTGGGTGGAAGGAAATTTGTGGCTCCTCTCAGATTCCAGAACTTTCTGCCACAGAAATGTGAGGAACATGTGTTTTTTTAGCCAAATTTTGAGGTTTGCAAAGGATTCTGGGTAACAGAACCTGCTCCGAGCCACACAAGTCACCCCATCTTGGATTCCCCTAGGTCTCTAGTTTTCAGAAATGCACAGGTTTGGTAGGTTTCCCTAGGTGGCGGCTGAGCTACAGGCCAAAATCTGCAGGTAGACACTTTGCTAAAAACAGGTCTGTTTTCTGTGATGTGTCCACGTTGCGCTTTGGGGCATGTCCTGTCACGGGCGCTAGGCCTACCCACACAAGTGAGGTATCATTTTTATCGGGAGACGTGGGGGAACGCTGGGTGGAAGGAAATTTGTGGCTCCTCTCAGATTCCAGAACTTTCTGCCACAGAAATGTGAGGAACATGTGTTTTTTTAGCCAAATTTTGAGGTTTGCAAAGGATTCTGGGTAACAGAACCTGGTCCGAGCCACACAAGTCACCCCATCTTGGATTCCCCTAGGTCTCTAGTTTTCAGAAATGCACAGGTTTGGTAGGTTTCCCTATGTGGCGGCTGAGCTACAGGCCAAAATCTACAGGTAGGCACTTTGCAAAAAACACCTCTGTTTTCCTCCACCAATTTGGCTGTGTCCACGTTGCGCTTTGGGGCGTTTCCTGTCACGGGCGCTAGGCCTACCCACACAAGTGAGGTATCATTTTTATCGGGAGACGTGGGGGAACGCTGGGTGGAAGGAAATTCGTGGCTCCTCTCAGATTCCAGAACTTTCTGCCACAGAAATATGAGGAACATGTGTTTTTTTAGCCACATTTTGAGGTTTGTAAAGGATTCTGGGTAACAGAACCTGGTCCGAGCCACACAAGTCACCCCATCTTGGATTCCCCTAGATCTCTAGTTTTCAGAAATGCACAGGTTTGGTAGGTTTCCCTATGTGGCGGCTGAGCTACAGGCCAAAATCTACAGGTAGGCACTTTGCAAAAAACACCTCTGTTTTCCTTCACCAATTTGGCTGTGTCCACGTTGCGCTTTGGGGCATTTCCTGTCACGGGCGCTAGGCCTACCCACACAAGTGAGGTATCATTTTTATCGGGAGACGTTGGGCAACACTGGGTGGATGGAAATTTGTGGCTCCTCTCAGATTCCAGAACTTTCTGCCACAGAAATGTGAGGAACATGTGTTTTTTTAGCCAAATTTTGAGGTTTGCAAAGGATTCTGGGTAACAGAACCTGCTCCGAGCCACACAAGTCACCCCATCTTGGATTCCCCTAGGTCTCTAGTTTTCAGAAATGCACAGGTTTGGTAGGTTTCCCTAGGTGGCGGCTGAGCTACAGGCCAAAATCTGCAGGTAGACACTTTGCTAAAAACAGGTCTGTTTTCTGTGATGTGTCCACGTTGCGCTTTGGGGCATGTCCTGTCACGGGCGCTAGGCCTACCCACACAAGTGAGGTATCATTTTTATCGGGAGACGTGGGGGAACGCTGGGTGGAAGGAAATTTGTGGCTCCTCTCAGATTCCAGAACTTTCTGCCACAGAAATGTGAGGAACATGTGTTTTTTTAGCCAAATTATGAGGTTTGCAAAGGATTCTGGGTAACAGAACCTGGTCCAAGCCACACAAGTCACCCCATCTTGGATTCCCCTAGGTCTCTAGTTTTCAGAAATGCACAGGTTTGGTAGGTTTCCCTAGGTGGCGGCTGAGCTACAGGCCAAAATCTGCAGGTAGGCACTTTGCTAAAAACAGGTCTGTTTTCTGTGATGTGTCCACGTTGCGCTTTGGGGCATTTCCTGTCACGGGCGCTAGGCCTACCCACACAAGTGAGGTATCATTTTTATCGGAAGACGTGGGGGAACGCTGGGTGGAAGGAAATTTGTGGCTCCTCTCAGATTCCAGAACTTTCTGCCACAGAAATGTGAGGAACATGTGTTTTTTTAGCCAAATTTTGAGGTTTGCAAAGGATTCTGGGTAACAGAACCTGGTCCGAGCCACACAAGTCACCCCATCTTGGATTCCCCTAGGTCTCTAGTTTTCAGAAATGCACAGGTTTGGTAGCTTTCCCTAGGTGGCGGCTGAGCTACAGGCCAAAATCTGCAGGTAGGCACTTTGCTAAAAACAGGTCTGTTTTCTGTGATGTGTCCACGTTGCGCTTTGGGGCATTTCCTGTCACGGGCGCTAGGCCTACCCACACAAGTGAGGTATCATTTTTATCGGGAGACGTGGGGGAACGCTGGGTGGAAGGAAATTTGTGGCTCCTCTCAGATTCCAGAACTTTCTGCCACAGAAATGTGAGGAACATGTGTTTTTTTAGCCAAATTTTGAGGTTTGCAAAGGATTCTGGGTAACAGAACCTGGTCCGAGCCACACAAGTCACCCCATCTTGGATTCCCCTAGGTCTCTAGTTTTCAGAAATGCACAGGTTTGGTAGGTTTCCCTAGGTGGCGGCTTAGCTACAGGCCAAAATCTACAGGTAGGCACTTTGCAAAAAACACCTCTGTTTTCCTTCACCAATTTGGCTGTGTCCACGTTGCGCTTTGGGGCATTTCCTGTCACGGGCGCTAGGCCTACCCACACAAGTGAGGTATCATTTTTATCGGGAGACATGGGGGAATGCTGGGTGGAAGGAAATTCGTGGCTCCTCTCAGATTCCAGAACTTTCTGCCACAGAAATATGAGGAACATGTGTTTTTTTAGCCACATTTTGAGGTTTGTAAAGGATTCTGGGTAACAGAACCTAGTCCGAGCCACACAAGTCACCCCATCTTGGATTCCCCTAGGTCTCTAGTTTTCAGAAATGCACAGGTCTGGTAGGTTTCCCTAGGTGGCGGCTGAGCTACAGGCCAAAATCTGCAGGTAGGCACTTTGCTAAAAACAGGTCTGTTTTCTGTGATGTGTCCACGTTGCGCTTTGGGGCATTTCCTGTCACGGGCGCTAGGCCTACCCACACAAGTGAGGTATCATTTTTATCGGGAGACGTGGGGGAACGCTGGGTGGAAGGAAATTCGTGGCTCCTCTCAGATTCCAGAACTTTCTGCCACAGAAATGTGAGGAACATGTGTTTTTTTAGCCAAATTTTGAGGTTTGCAAAGGATTCTGGGTAACAGAACCTGGTCCGAGCCACACAAGTCACCCCATCTTGGATTCCCCTAGGTCTCTAGTTTTCAGAAATGCACAGGTTTGGTAGGTTTCCCTATGTGGCGGCTGAGCTACAGGCCAAATTCTACAGGTAGGCACTTTGCAAAAAACACCTCTGTTTTCCTCCACCAATTTGGCTGTGTCCACGTTGCGCTTTCGGGCGTTTCCTGTCACGGGCGCTAGGCCTACCCACACAAGTGAGGTATCATTTTTATCGGGAGACGTGGGGGAACGCTGGGTGGAAGGAAATTCGTGGCTCCTCTCAGATTCCAGAACTTTCTGCCACAGAAATGTGAGGAACATGTGTTTTTTTAGCCAAATTTTGAGGTTTGCAAAGGATTCTGGGTAACAGAACCTGGTCCAAGCCACACAAGTCACCCCATCTTGGATTCCCCTAGGTCTCTAGTTTTCAGAAATGCACAGGTTTGGTAGGTTTCCCTAGGTGGCGGCTGAGCTACAGGCCAAAATCTACAGGTAGGCACTTTGCAAAAAACACCTCTGTTTTCCTTCACCAATTTGGCTGTGTCCACGTTGCGCTTTGGGGCATTTCCTGTCACGGGCGCTAGGCCTACCCACACAAGTGAGGTATCATTTTTATCGGGAGACGTGGGGGAACACTGGGTGGAAGGAAATTTGTGGCTCCTCTCAGATTCCAGAACTTTTTGCCACAGAAATATGAGGAACATGTGTTTTTTTAGTCACATTTTGAGGTTTGTAAATGATTCTGGGTAACAGAACCTAGTCCGAGCCACACAAGTCACCCCATCTTGGATTCCCCTAGGTCTCTAGTTTTCAGAAATGCACAGGTTTGGTAGGTTTCCCTATGTGGCGGCTGAGCTACAGGCCAAAATCTACAGGTAGGCACTTTGCAAAAAACACCTCTGTTTTCCTTCACCAATTTGGCTGTGTCCACGTTGCGCTTTGGGGCATTTCCTGTCACGGGCGCTAGGCCTACCCACACAAGTGAGGTATCATTTTTATCGGGAGACATTGGGGAACACTGGGTGGAAGGAAATTTGTGGCTCCTCTCAGATTCCAGAACTTTCTGCCACAGAAATGTGAGGAACATGTGTTTTTTTAGCCAAATTTTGAGGTTTGCAAAGGATTCTGGGTAACAGAACCTGGTCCGAGCCACACAAGTCACCCCATCTTGGATTCCCCTAGGTCTCTAGTTTTCAGAAATGCACAGGTTTGGTAGGTTTCCTTATGTGGCGGCTGAGCTACAGGCCAAAATCTACAGGTAGGCACTTTGCAAAAAACACCTCTGTTTTCCTTCATCAATTTGGTTGTGTCCACGTTGCGCTTTGGGGCATTTCCTGTCACGGGCGCTAGGCCTACCCAC